>NW_026944221.1:2786343-3469507 GCF_033297405.1 Parathielavia appendiculata
AAACCAGATCAACCATAGTCACCCGGCCCTTGTTTCACCAGGTAGTCAGAGGGGGCGAGGCACACAACCAATCTGTACATGTTTTTTACTAGACTTCATTTACAGTGCACATGTAAGGAAGATACCGGACCTCAAAGTGCAGCATGAGATAATTGTTAAAGAGATTGGTGCGGTGCTGGCTAGGGGAGCTTGGATGTAAGAAGTGAAACTCAGTGAAGTGAGGTCGATTTATGATGAGAGAGCCCCTACCCTAGTCTGTGAAGCATCGCCATAGCTGTGTTGCATGACACCTCAAGAACCAATCATCCCCTAGAATCCCGTACAGCCGCCAGCCTCTATTTTCCAGAGTTCACGCCGCTATGCATCTCGCCTCGACTGCTGCTGGATGAGCGAGGGCCGACACAGCCAGACAGCCGAATATCCGATCGGTATCCCAAAATAATCTCAATCAATGCCGTATCAATGAACCTCACGGCTGCCAGAGATTGCATCATCACTCATGCCAGGCCACATCGCAATTGACAACACACTCGCCAACCACTCAGGCCGTCATCTGTCACCGGATTGATTTTATGCTTGCTTCTCTCCACGCCCAGAATATCGACCCATTGCCCTTATGAAACGCCGTCCATGGACCATGCCATGACGGTTTCCTGCCTGAACGCATTGGCGTCTCGACATACGAAAGGGAAAGTAAGAGCCATCTCCGTTCCAGCTCCTTCTGCACCATCGCGCCATGAACCAAGTAATAGCAATCAGCTGAAGTAAGAGAGATAATGAAACCTGGAAGGCAAGGCAAGGCAAGGCGAGGCAAGGCAAGGCGAGGCAAGGCAAGGCTCAAAGTTGTATCGAAAACAGGAAAATCATGCATGCAAGTAAGCGTACAACCAACCAGTTACCCTTCATCCAACCATGCCCTGCCCTTCCTTTCCCTGTAATATGGACCTGTCCCTGCCGTCCGTTGATAGTCGGCCACGGCTCAGACTCGGAGAACCAGCGCACCTCTATTGAAAGCATGCTCGTTTCTTCCCCTGGTCCGTGAAATCATCAACGACGTATTTCCTATCACCTTCTGCGGGTCTTAGACTGTCGCACCGTGGATTGGGGCAGAAGGATGTAAAGCAAGCCTGACTGTGCTCGGTTTCTAGGGTAATGTCCTCCCATTCCTCAACCGGCGGCGTCAGCAGCTTGATTTCTCAATCACCTCAACCCCAAGATGGACTCCCCGGCCCCCGCCTGCCTCAGAATCATAATCTCGCCCCCCGGCACCCCCCCGTCCAGGCGATCTTCGCAGCCTTGACAGATTGTGGGCCGATCGACCGCGGCTATTGCCTCCTCTGGCAATGCCTTGGCGCTCCTAGTCTCGGAGATGGCCCCAGCGGCCGCCATTTCCCGCAGCCGGGAGAAAAGCCATGCCAGGCACCGGGGTGCCGCCGCCGCCGACGCCTGGCCCGTCCGAGCTGGCAAACGGCGCGGGGCTGGTACCCCTACTACCGGCCCCTCCCACAACACGGTTCGGCCGCGGACTCATGACGCCGGTCCGTGGACTGCGTGGGACACTAGCCTGGCGCGTCTCGCGGCGGCCGTTCTTGAGGAGTCTCAACTCTTCCTTGGCGCGCTCCAGCTCGCGCTCACGGCTCTGGAGCAGTGCTTGGAGTTCGTCGATTTGTTTGCTGACTTCCTTCGCCTCGTTTTGGGCGTGCAGTTGGTGGATCTTGAAGACGTTCTCGCCTGCTCGCGTTTCGAGGTCGGCTACCCTCTTCTTGAGCTCCTGATTCTCCTGGCTGAGTTCCGTGTACGAGTTAGACGCGTCCTGGTACGCCTTGCGGCTGTACTCCACCTCGTTTTGAAGGCTGCGGATTTTCTTCTCGAGCTTCTCGACGCTGGCGATGGTCTCATCCCGCTGCTTCTCGGCTTGGGCGAGCTTTGCGACCTCTGGTATCGTCGAGTTCGCCAGTGCGTCGTTAACTTCGGCGAGCTTGGACTCCAGGACCTTATTCTTCTCTCTCAGGGCCTCTACTTCGGCCCTCTGGGCTTCGAATCGCTCAACAGCCTTCTGGCATTGCTTTTCAAAGGTGCTACGATCGCGAAGGGCCTCCATGTATTTCGGCTGCAGGGTCTGCACGGTGCGCTCATGGGATCGCAGTTGAGACTCGAGAGAAGTGAAACGCTCGCGCAACTTGGCCTCAATGGCGGTTTTTGCTGCGAGCTGGGCTTCCAATTCGGCAATCTAATCCGTCGTAAGCATCAAGTCAAAGCCAGTCTTGCGGGAGCACACTTACTCTGCTCGACATCATCTCGAGCTGCTCCACCGGCACATCAATAATGACCTGGGTGATTGCCTTGGTCTGCACCATGTGGTTAGTCAGCGTCTGTTTCAACAGGTCAGTCATCCGTGCTGGCGTCGCAATTCGAGAGGGTTCCTGAGATCCCTGAAGCCTCGCCCGCTTGGGGGTTCCTTCGTCGACATTGTCCTAAGCATCGCATCGTTAATTGCATCATTTCCTTTTACCGGTCGAGGAGCTGCTTACCAAAGGACGTTTTCGGCCAGGCCCGGTCACCGCATCTGCCGACTGAGCCTGAGGTTCTTGAGAGCTCATCCAAACCTCAAAGATATCGGAAGGTAGAGGATGTGGTTCCCAATCCAAGCCAATCTCTGGGTTCCTCAAGAAGTTGGCGAACGTCTTCGCGGCTTCATGTGGTTCATGGTACTGCTCAGTGTAAAGGTGTTCATGATTGGGCTTCAAATACTCCCTCGCCATCGCAGTTGCAAGATTCAAGGTGTTCCTTCGCTCCAAGGGGTCCAAGTCCAGGTCATGCTGGGCGAGTTGCTCGTCGATGTGATCCAGCGAGAAGGTCGCAACTAAAGAGAGGACGATTGGCGCCATGGACTCGTAGCCCAACGTCGGTGGTAGTTCGATCAACCTCGACGTATGATCAAAGGCTATCACAACGTCAACGCCTCCCTGAACTTTGGCCAAGTCCTGACCCGTCACAGCCAGGACGACTGAGGCGCCTTCCGTGAATTCCTGCCCGCTCAGACCCTCTTGCGCCAGGATCGAGTACGCGCAATCCGTGGCCGAGACAACTGCTTCGAGGTACTCGAAGACTCGGCCTGGCTGGGAGATGATGAGGATGCGGACATTGATATCCCACAAGCAGTTAAGGAATTCGTAAACGAACGAGAACTTGCTGTTGGTATTCGTGGCATGCTTCATCATCTCCTCCTTGCTCAGCTCGGGAAGGTCGTCATCGTATGCGGGCAGGTCGCAGAGGTTGAGCAGCCGCTCAAAGATCTCATCAATCTTGAGCACCAAGGAGGCATCCGGGACGACGTACGACGGGCTGGCAAAGACCTCGCCAAACTCGATCATGGTAGACCTGTTCTCCAGGAGGACTTCGAGGTACTTCGCGCGAGTGCTAGCGGCCATCGGTAATGTAACCGTGAAATGCTGGCTGTCATCCTCCTTCTCTTCATCCGCATTCTCATCCAGCGGAAACTGCTCACTCCCAGAAGCTATGGGGGCGGAATCATCGGCGTTAATGAGGATGTGGTCGCCGGCGATGGGTTCCACAGATGTAGTCAGATCTGATGGAGCTACCGTTGCCGGTGGCTGTTCAAACTCCATGCTCTGTGCATCTATCGACGTATTCTCCGGCCGCATGTTGAAGGCCATGTCAGAGTGCTGGTTAAACTCACTGACGGCTTGCTGCTCGGCTGGGGTGGGATCTGGCGCAGACGAGTCGGCTGGCGCAGCAGAGGCTTCCAATTGCTCGGCAAGATTGCCCATGGCTGGAAGAACCGCCGACAGCGAGACTAAAGCCGGCTCCTGTTTGGGCTCTCCTGGTGGCTTGGTTGGTGTGCCGCTACCGAAGACACTATGCTGCAGCTGACGCAACATCTCAACCGCCGAGGGGGGTTTCCCTTGCCCTGGAGCGTTCATGAGCTTATTATTTGGGGTAAGTGCTAGCGACTGAACTCTGCCGCGTGCCGACGTGGCCGGATGCGAGGGCTCGTTACCCGGGGGGCTGTTCACAGAACCCAGGCTCGCAGGTTGAGAAAGCAATGTTCTTAGAGGCGGTCTCTGGACAGTTTCGGGAACAATATCCTCCGAGGTTGACCCAGCCACCTCCAATACTTGGGTTAGGAGGCCGAGGTTACTAAGAGGCACCGAGACCCGTTGAGCGGCCTGAGAATGCGGTAGGGACTCTGATGTACCTGGAAAAGAGTGCCCTATGGTAGCAGAATCGCGTTGGGACGTCTCGACCTCGAGCAGTGGAATGGGAAGCTCGGGCTGGGTCAACAAACCTTCGCCCCAGGGACTTTCCTGAGAAGGGAGATTCAAGCCTCCGAGCCTTGACTCTGTGGAGGTCGAAGCGGGGCTGAGTTGCTCGTCCTGTGTCTCGAGCAGATTGGAAGAGGGCCCAGAATTGCGATGTGAGCTCTCGGGCTGGCGGGACGGTATATCCAGATCCGAGCGGCTGGTTCGTGCAATATCTTGTGCAGTTGCGCCCTCCAATGCTGGCTGAGAGCCTCGCTGCGACGGGTTGGCCAGCGACTGGGCTGTGGATTGCGTGCGCAAAGAATCGAGCCAGTCCTGGGAGTCCGGAATCGTCCTCTGACTGATGGGGTTTCTGTCGCCCTGCGAAGCCGGGACGTCGGCCGTGAGGGCTTGAGAAGACGGCGCGGACTGAGAGGATATCAGCTGATACTCGGAGGGGTCGAAACCGGGACGCCGCTTGATCTCAAGGACAATGTCGCCTTTTTTCTCAGGGATCGATTGCACGTGTCTCCAGCTGGCCTCGCCGTGGCCGTCGCCGTCGCCGTCGCCGTAAGTGGACGTGTATCCGGAGTCAACTGAATGCCTCGGACGTTTCGATGCGACGTCGCGCTCTTTCGAAACCGACGCCTCCCTGCCGCGCTTTGATCTCGAGTTACGGTCCGGCAAAAGCTGGCTGTCGCTGACGGGGGTGGGAATGGAGCTTTCAGGATCAATTTCTTGTCGACGGCGCTGTTGTCTCTCCCAATCGGCGACTGCAGCCTCGGTCACGTTCTCTGCGGGTTCCTAGATGCATGCGACAGACAATGCGGTTAGCGGAGGGTTGAGGGGGGAGGGTGTCTTTCAAGGGAGTACCAAATACCCAAGTGGGATCGTATTGCTCGCCCGTGGAGGGGTTGTCTGCCCAGTCTACTTGGTAGTACAGTTTACCCTTCACGAACTTCTCGTCTAGGATGTCCCTGATTTCGAACAAGGCGTCGCCGGAGGACGGCTCACGGGTGGTCGCTTTTACTGGTGCCGATTTCCGGCGTTTCGGTTTGGACGACTTCCTGGAAGGGACCTGCTTCGTCATTTGCAGGGTCCTGCTATTGTGCCAGGTCCAGAGTGATGATCCCCGCCCGTCCCGCGCCCTGGGAAGCTACCACCACGCAGAGATTCAATCGTCTCTGCACGGAAATTGCTGTTGCCTCGGACGCGTTCCTGCTTTCAGCGATGTATCGCGGCACGCTCCAAGGCTGGACTTTCCCGATGGAGACAAGAAGCACTGACACGGTTTACCCACGAGTCCGCTCAGCCTCGCATCGGCCCACTCACAGATTCTTTGACTTGTGATTGGTTAGCCTTGTAACATCACGTGGAAATACATTTCTCGAGCTCACGTATCTGCCTCAGTGGCCTCGTTTGCGCGGACTTTCGTCGAACCGGGGTGCAGTGATGCAGTGATGTGGGCCGAGTTTGTGTTGCTGTTCGCGCAAGGTGAGCTCTGAAGGTCGGGTTCGGCAGTTTGAGTAGAAAAGGTTGAAGAAGAAGTTGGAAACGGATGTCGTGCGACCTCTTTGTTTCCCAGCGGCAGTCCGGGCGCAACTGGCAGGAAGTTGAAACTAAGTGAAGGCGCTGAATGCTTCAACGGTGCAATCATCAATTGTCTGCTGCAGCCTCAGTTGTGCCTGTTCCACCTTCCATTGAAGGTTGCAAAACTCCAAGCATGCTTTCCTCTATCGACTTCTAAGTTCCATGGGCTTCAGCTCAACGAATGCACCGTCAAAGAGTTGAGGTCATCCACGACGGGCTCGTCCGGTTTTAAGTTAGCACCCAAGAAGAGGTGGAGTGGTTTTTTCTGTCTTTCCGGCGTCCCCTTTCCATCTAATGCAGCATCATTTCACGATTATAGTTGGAGTTGCTGTCGTTGTTGGTGTCGTTGCCGGCCGTGTAAAAGTCGCCAGGGAGCCGTCCCTTGAAATACAGTCTGAGTCCAGCCCATAAACAGGATCGCCTGCCACCAAGAGGAGTTCAGAACTCCTGTTAGAGCAAGGTATCTGGATGCTTGACATCATGCCCTCTGCGTAACAGAGCCGATGACAGGCACAACAACGAAGAAGGCAGTGGAATGAATGTACCATTTCCGATGATAATAAATGCCACAAATCCCGACGAATAATCCAGCTAATGCCTGCAGTCCCCATGAAGCGGGAGTATTAATCGTCCTCTCCTTATCCTCCCAAAACCAAGCCCTTATTCATGCCAACCTTCCCAAACAGCCTAGTCTCACCCATCCCATCAGCAGCCATTCTCGCCCCCTTACCCATCATATCGTACACTCTCGTCCTTCATGCCCATCTTGCAGTTCCTAGAAATTAGTCATTAGACTATAACACAGGTACGTCCTCGTGCTCCCTAAGTCTTGAGGACGTCACGCTCTTCTTCAGCCGGCAAGGCAGGCGTCTCGCGGACAGGAAAATCCTCGCCCTTTTCGAATGACACTCCAGGGCCCTGATAACTTGGGGAAGCAATCGGGTTCGCCGCGCCCTGCGTTGCTGCGGCAGTCACAGGCGGTTGCTCCTGCGCAGGAACAATCTCAGGCGCAGCCGCCAGGATCTTGGTCACGGGGCTGGCCCCCGTATGCGGCTTGACCGGCTTCGGGCTGACGACGGGCGGCGGTGCCGGCGCGACATACGTCGGCGACCTCACATCCTCCGACCCAAACGGCAGCGGCCGCGACGGTATCTCTTGCTCCTCCTCTCTACCCTGTCCATAACCCCAACCACCACCACCAGCACCGAGCCGCCGAAGCAGCAGCTCCGACTGCTCCTTAGCCAGCTTCTGCAGCTGCGCGACAGGATCCTTGTGGTAACGAAGGATGTTAGTCAGGTCACAGAGGCAGTCTGCAGGACCCCACCAAATTCCATGCACACATACCCAATCAGCCTGACCCGGCACGCCCTCGGCGGCCGGCAGCTGTTCCTCGTCCTCATCCGCACCCCAGCCGACGCTACCACCGCCCCCGCCGGAGACGCTGGAAGCGCCATCACCAGCAGCGGCGCCCCAGTGTCTCGGCCTACGGATCGGCGCGGGTGTGACGGGCAGACTGGGCCGGTCGTCCTCGCTAGGGAAGTCGGTCACTCTGGAACCGCGCCTCCCAGAGCCGAACTCGAGGTCCCCCGATCCCGGTGCCTTGCCGTCGCCGCCAGCCAGCGCAAGTTTCTGACTCCACGTCCGCCGGTGTCTCTGCAGCGTGCGGTCGACGTACCGGTTGATTTCCGGCACATTGTCCCACGCGTTGGTGCGGGGGAACGAGGACCAGATGTCCGTGGGCGCAGAAACGGCAGTGCGGGTCGTCGGGCCTGGCGGGGGCGGCGTCTGCGGCTCGCTCGCGTGCTCCGACGTGGGTGACCACCCTGACGTGGCCGAGTCGACGTGCGTCTGCAAGTCTGGCGGTGGGACGGTCTCCTCTCCGCCGGATCTCGCAGGCGTCGGCTCTGCCACGGGCGGCTCGGGCTCTGGAACCGGGTGCGAGAACACGCGAGTCGGCCGTGGTTGATGTGACTCCCAGGGGAAGACCGGCTTGGGTTTCTCCGTGAGGTGCGCCGGCGGCTCCTTTGGCACTTCGTACCACATGTCCTTGGGCGGGCTTGGATACCGCACCGGCGGGACGAATGGGGCCGGGTCAGAAGACATGGCGTAGTGCGTCTGTGGAAAATTTATTGCTTCCGGCTTCGCGTCGGGCGGAGGAGGTTGTCTGAAGGGTTTCGTTAGCTTTTATTGGTGCAATCCATCATCATGTGCAAAACGACTAACCGTTGAGCATCCCAACTAGGCGCCAGGTCGGGTTGAGGTTGGGGCTCAGGCTTATGCTCCGACTCGATTGGCGGTCGGGGACCCCATTGTTGGCGGTCTGATGCCTGGTCTTCACGAGCCTCAGTATGCGTCCCTTCTTTAAGGGCAGAAGACACGCTCGGTTGAGAAACAAATTGCGAAGACGGCTCAGTTGGATGTGGTGGCGGAGGGTGGTGGTGATGGTGCTGGTGGTGGTCATGGTGCTGATAATAATGATGATGATGAGGACGCTGCTCAAGAAAATATTGCTGATGGGGATCACGCTGATGCTGGGGATACTGAAAATCGATATGCGAAGGGCCCGACTGCGCTTGATGATGCTGACCGTAAAACGTTCCAGATTCGCCGCTTGGAGGCTCGCCAACGGGCACAACATAGCGAACCGTAGGCTGATATTCACCCTTTACGAAATACTGCACGATCTCGGGGACCTCTTTCTCCGGTCGGGATGGCTCGACCTGGGGCGTCTGATCAACCGGTTAGCAGCAGCTCTACACTCGATCTTGGCTTCAAAAACGCACCATTTTGCGGTAATGTCGGTCATAGACGGCCCACCATCTGCCCACCATCTGGTCGAAAGGTGAGCTCCCGGCGGACCGGTCTCTGCCCTGCACCCAAGGTTTTTCGGGTCCAATAAAATGGATCATGTTAATGCTGGACTGGAAGTGCTTGTAGGCGGGCACATATTGGTAGTGGGCCGAGGGCGTGACGTTGTAGGTGAAGCTGAGGCGGTGGAAGCTGTTCTTGAAGTACATGTTCAAGAGACCCTGGTCGGCGCCGTCAAACGAGATGCCCCTCTGGGCCATGGCCATCATGGCGTAATAGTCGCCCATGTTGGGGGTCAAAACCATGAGGCCTGTGTTGAAGAGGTCTGGCCAGCCAATGTCGGGGGCAGCTGAAAAGGCATGCGGAAGGTCAAAGAGCTCATCGGGTGCCCTGTAAGCCACCACAT
Organism: Parathielavia appendiculata; assembly: GCF_033297405.1. Taxonomy (NCBI): domain Eukaryota; kingdom Fungi; phylum Ascomycota; class Sordariomycetes; order Sordariales; family Chaetomiaceae; genus Parathielavia; species Parathielavia appendiculata. The sequence continues at coordinate 2,795,410 of NW_026944221.1, forward strand.
CGGCGTCCACGTAGACAATCTTCCGGAACTGGGTCTGCCTCCAGAGGTTGATCTTGGTAAAGGCTGAATGGAGATCTCGGCGGTTCATGAGATCGAGATTTGCCGGGTGCTCATTCTCGATACGGTTCACGGGAATGACATAGTCGTACACGGCCTGGGCAAAAGGTTAGCCTGTGGTTCATCAAAGAGCTCTGTGATGACCGAGGGAGCTTGCCTTGAGCTGAGTGACGACATCGGCCGACACCGTGTCCAAGGTGACCAAGACGGCCAACTTCTTGGTGGTGCCGGCATCGCGAAGCGAGTGAGCCAACACAAGGGCGCCTGATGAATGAGGCAATATATTAGCGGCAAGTTCACGGTATCTCTTGCAATTGGCTCTCCAGTCTTACCAGGTAGGTATGTGTCCGTCAGAAGAAGCTATTCCGGCATCTGTTTTTAGCATTTCCGTTCAACCCAAAGCTATCTTGAGTGCAGGGCGTGCTCCCCAAAGTGGCATCGCCTTAGATGCATTGACGGGGCATAGTGCGCCGATAGACAGGAGTTGACGATGTCATTGGGAAAGGTGAAGCTGGAACTTACGCTGACATAGACATCCTCTGGCCCTTGCACAGCCATTGCGTGCACAGGCTCCTCCTCACTGGCAATGTCGTGGTGAAAGTTGGGTGGACCGGGGCACAGGGGAAGGAAAACTTCGACCAACAACCTGGAGCAATCCGATGCAATAAAAAGTACGGATTAGTCGATGCAGGAAGAAGATAGTGGAAAAAGAGAAGGGACGGTAAGCTACTGTAGGCGAAATTGGGGCTGCGAAATCAGCGCAAGTGGCCTCGACACGACACCCCGGTCGTAGCCAACTTGAAATGTTTACACCACGCAGGTCGCTATCGCAAAGAGCCGTCCAGCATTTTCGTGCAACAGGCAACGGCAGGCGTGAGCTTGGTTTTGCAGGGATCCATGGCAGGCAAGAAAGAGAGACCTGGGCGCATCACCAGGTCCATTTGCTGGCGGGGCCACCAAGGCTCGGAATGCCATTGTCGGTACGCCCGTCTACTGTGTAGGTACTTCTGGCATCATGCAGGTTACCTTACGTCCTGTGGTAGCCACAGGCCAACAGATGACAGGCAAATAACCGTGTAGACCGGGGAAGCACCGGCAACATATAAGGTACCGTGGCACAGAGTAAAATTCGCCATTTGCGAGTTGGCATTATAGAATCGTCCAGCACGTGTAATGTTAAGTTTGCGTGCCTGCTTGGGAAGATAACAACTGTGTAAGCACCCAAGTCCTGGACGTGCAGATTCGACAATGCATGGGTCTTCAGCAGCAACGTTGCCAAGCTTCGAGAGCTATGAGCTTGCTTCGATGTCGGGCTTGAAGGTTCTGCGTGAGACATGTTCGTGGCCTGCCGCTGCAGAAACCCACAACGGTCAGGTCATTGTCGGAGATTGGATGCCCGTCTCGACTGCCCGGTTCGATGCGGCCCGGCTCGCACAACGCTTTTCAATGACTCAAAGAGAGATCCAGAGAATTGCAAAGAGTCGCGAGCCATCTCTTCACCACCTGACTTCTTGAATCACAGACACATCACGCAGACAGCCAATACCGCAATGGAAACATCCAAACCAGCGATGGAAAAGCGCGCCTGGAGGGTCCACTGCCAGGGCGCCTCGTGTGGTGGTGTGGATCTCGCCAGGCGCGCTCAGAGCGGGGCCATTGCATCATAAACTGGTGGGTTCGGTGCCCCGCTATGCCCCGCGTTGAACAATTGGCTGACCATTTCCAGATGCTCAAGCTTGCATGTCCTCGATGTCGAAGCCGCCCCAACGAGAGAGCGGGAAGCTGGACCCTGAAATCCATTCATCGACGGTCCCTCGATATCAAGGCACAGTACGAGCAAAATCAAAGCATTGTTGCGACATCCACAACACATGATGATGATGATGTTTTGTCCACATGGAATTCAGCAACCCTCTGCTTGATAACCACACAGCTGACGCATAATAGGAGTCTGTCACGTACACTGGTTCACATACAATGGCGAGAATGGCTCAGGTGTGCTTCATGTCTTCCTGTCGTCTCTCAGTTACGGTACCTACAGTAGATACCTCCGACGGCATTACATCACTTCCCGACCCGTCGATCATTACGTCGAGGCCTGGAGACTACCTTAGGTGATCTATCGCCTCGACACCAATACACTCTCCTCCGTTGTGATCATCTGCTTGGTACCATCCAATGTTGGCGAGCATGGTCTGTCTATTAGCGCATCGCATGGCGTGGTCCTGGGGCTACTAAACGCGGGGATACAGAAGAAAAGGAACAAGCCCGAAATAAAGGACTGGATATCGAAGACATCTTGTTTAATACCCTCAAGCCACAAGTAATAACTCACTGGCAGAGATAGACCGTACGGTGGAAACAGTCAAGCCCAAGGAGATAAGAGATTCCTAGCATTGACTGTGATGTATCAAGATTTTCCACATTGGCAACTCTCCAACCATACTCGGAATGCAGCGATTGAGTGACCCTCGGGTTTTTGGCAGTCGTCGCGCTGCTCCTTGCGGCAGGCAACCTCGGCATCCCAATATACAGCCTCATGACACACTGCGCGCTGCCGGGAGATGGTTAGCTTGTAGTTTCTTCACTTTGAAGGAACTTCTTCAGGCGGCCCAGCAGAAGAACCCCTTTCCATTAGAAGGGAATCAGACGATCCAAGGGAATAGGAGCGGAGATACCGCAACCACTGTCAACGAACCTATCATACAAATCACATCGCCCCTGAGCGCCGACTCCATCCCACACACACCCGATCACATCGGACCTCATCCTATATGGATTTCCGAAAAAGAGCGCCTCCCTCACAAATCCTTCTTGAACCCATGCTCAGGCTTATGCGTCGTCTCATAATCCACATGCACATACGCCCTCTCCACGTCCGGCAGCCTCTCCAGTTTAATCTGCAGCTCCTCGGCGATGTCATGCGTCTCCATGAGCGTGGCGTCGGGGTCCATGACGACGTCGACCTCGGCGATGAGCCTGGGGCCGGAGTGGTAGGCGCGCACCGTGTCGATCTGCTTGATGGCGGGCGAGTGGGTGACGCAGACGTACGTGATGAGCTGCTGGATCTCGACGGGCGCGACGACGCCGACGAGCAGCAGGAACTCGGTGAAGGCGGTGCGCAGCCACAGCGACGAGATGACGACCGACAAAAAGATGGCGCCGGCCGGGTCGAGCCACCAGACCAGCTTGCTGCCACCGACCGACGTGAGGATGCCGAAGCCGTTGACGAGCAGGTCATTGCGGTGGTCCTGCCAGAGGATGCGCACCTGCGAGTACTTGTCCTTGATGGACCACGTGTAGAGGAACAGGGAGAACTTGGTGGCGAAGGCGGCGCAAACCGAAACGATGGACGGGAGGAAGAAGGGCTTGAGGCCGTCGTCGTCTTGATGCTCGGCGAGCTCGCGCGCCGCGAAGGCGATGATGATGAGCGAGACGGCCGTCATGAGGAAGCAAAAGACGATGTTGCCGACGGTTTCCAGGCGGGCCTTGCCCGAGGGGAAACGGGCCGGGTCGACGCGGCGGACAGCGCGGTTGGTGAGGATCAGAGTAACGTTGGAGAGCGGGTCGAAGATGGCGTCGGCCATGGTGGTGAAGAGGGAGAGGGAGCCGGACGAGATGGCGGCGTACAGCTGGAGGGCCGACAGGACCACGTTCGCCACGAGAGAGCCCCAGACGGCGATCTTGAATTTCAGGTGATCCTCGCCCTGCTCCTGTCGAGCCTCGGCGCAGTGCTCCTCGACGCTCTTGAGCAATCGCTCGATGGTCTCGTTCTGCGCCTGGTAGAACCCCTCGAGACGCCGCGCCGTGGTCGCTTTGTGACCGAATGGTTTGATGTACCGCGCAAGGTTGCTGGTTGCCGACAGCCTGGATTTACTCGCAGTCCCGGCTGGCTGATGGGCAGCATCGCGCTTCCTAGACGTGTTTGCTTTGATCTCGGCCAGTTCCGAGGCCGTCTTGTATCGCTGGGAGAGGCCGTACGGGTCATTCCCCGCGCCGACAAGTGCAAACCGGCCTGCGCGCTGACTCTCGACTTCGACGTCCGACACCGTTACTGCGGGATGGCGGGCGACTGCCGCGTCGTCACCGCCATCCGTGGCTTCCACGGCAGTGCTTGCACCGCCTCTCGACATAGGCGATGGGGATCGCGCCAGGCGGCTGGCCGAGTCCGACTGAGTTTTGAAAGGATGCGGGTGCAGCGAGATGCTGTTCGAGAGATCTGGCTGGTCCATGGCGAGGATCAACTCGAGGTTGGTGCTTGTGCGCAATTCGGTTGTGTAATAGCGCCTGAGTGTACAGCGTCAACTTGTGTTGTTACATACATGAGATGAGATGAGCTTTAAGGATGGAAATACCCAATGCAGATCTGATTGATAAGATACGTCGAGCGATGGCGTGGAGATTGTGAACGCCTAAAAAAGTGCCGAGATTGTAGCAACCCACCTTTTGAAGTACCTCCTCCATCGACAACCTGTCTCTGAAAACCGAAAAGGAAGGGGTTTTCGCAAAGTGAAACTCGAATTGTGTATCGCACCCTTCAGTGAGGGGTCTCTGCAGTTCCCCGGCCTGCGCGCACTGTCGCACCCGTCTGCAGGAATCCTTCGAGTCTCAAACAGCTAGGAAACCCCCTCCTCACTACGAAACGGGATCAACGGGGGTAGGGGTCGGGGCTTGGTTGCGCTTTGTCACCAACCAAAAAGCTCCAGAAGCCGCAGGCTCGGCGTGGGATGTCTTCCGTAGTCGGCGTCGGGTTCTGAATTGTCTCGGCAGCTGAATCTGACTTCCAAGTCGATTTCCATTTTGGCGGCATATTAGGGAGGTCGATCTTTGTTGTCTAAGGTTATTCGTGTCCGATCCCGAAACGGCGGTAAGGGTGGGGTGGTTGGTGTACGTGGTTGCTGAGCATGAGGCCATATGGCCAAAGCCAACGAGGAATCCATGGCGGCTGACGGCGGCTATGCGAAGTACTGATCGCCCTCTGGAGTTCATGACTTCACTGCTTGAAACTGACACTTAGTGAAGACGCGGGCTGGTGAAATGGCGTTGCTAGGGTGAGACCGGGCTGTGCAGATGGCATTCTCGACATGGCCAGAAAGTCAGAAGCGAGGAAAGAGCCTACTAATAGCAAGTCTCGTGTCGGCGAAGGCTCTATATAGTCATGTACTGGCGGATCATGTTCGATAATTCGGCGACTTCCGGAGCTTTTCTGGGCAGTCCCCGGCATTCAGTTTCTCAAGCCGAGAGGCACCCGAGAACCGCGTCGGCAGGCTTCAGGGGTCCACTTCCCATCACGGCCGGGTATGCCTTCGGCGCCTCCTATCCTCCTACACAGCATCGGGAGGAGCTTGGGAATTATCAAGCGTTCCGCACTGTTGGATCCGTATTAAGAAACAGGGGCCATGTTATTAAGACCGGAAACCAACCTAACCACCAAACGCATAGAACTAACCCCCATACACCCGACCAGTCATCCCTATAGCTTCGCCTCCGGTCTGTCCTCACCACACCTTGCCAGGATCCAATCTGCGACATCCCTATAAAACTGCTCGCTGTCCGGCCCGTCCGCATGCAGCTGGTGATACCATCCCTCATACACCCTGAACTCCTTATCCTTCACTTCGCCCGTGCACTCATCAAAGTATTTCTTACTGGCCTCAAACCAGGTCGTCTTGTCCTGCGTGCCGTGCCCGACCCACAGACTCCTCAGCGCGCCGCCGGGCAACGGCCTCACCTGCCCACTCGCCAGCGCCGCCGTCCGATCCAGCAGCCCCGCCAACCCCTCCAGCGTGCCCGTGTTGTGCATCAGCTCGTCGGCCGCGATACTCTTGACCACCTCCGGGTCCCGACTCAGGTGCTCCGGCCGGATCTCGTGCTTCAGCTGCCGGTGCGGGAATAGCCGGCCCGCGAGCCGGCCCGCAAACACTTTCAGCGCCGACGGCTTCTCCTCGGGCGAGAAGCTGATGAAGGGCGCCTCGAGCAGCCAGCCGCGTACCCGGCGCACCAGGCGGTCCTGGTAGTCTGGGTGGCACGCCAGGGTGAGTACCTGGCCGCCGCCCATGGAGTGGCCCATGACAAAGACCGGGATGTCGGCATCACCATCCTTCGAGGTGGAGGAGAACGAGGGCAAGTGCGAGGTGACGAAGGCAGCCATGTCGGCGAGGACCTGGGACGTCGGGCCCGTGAGGCCCCGGTCGGCGGGCGTGCGGACGGAGCGGCCCCAGCCGCGCTGGTCCAGGCCGTGGACGGCGATGCCGCGGCTGGCGAGGGAGGGGAAGAAGTTGGAATAGCGGCCCAGATGGTCGCTGAAGCCGTGGATGAAGATGAGCTTGGCCTTGGCGGGGCCGTCGGGCTAGGAGGTATCTTAGCGAGATAAATTGTGCTCCACATCTTGTCGAGGTATGGACAATATGGGATGGAAAGGTCAGGCATATGGATGCTCAGTGTGAGTGACGTACCAGCCATGACTTGGCGTAAAGCCTGTGCCCGTCGACCTCGAAGGTATCTTCTTTCTCGATGACCATTTTGCCGACTGATGACAGCTTATGGGTGTGTGATGAGCGCAAAAGCTGGAAGGAGGAGAGAGAAATTGAATGCAATGGATTAGGCCCCCGGATGGTTGCTATTGCCGTTGATCAGTCCAGCATATGGAGTATGAGTGAGCCTCGGTAGACAAAGAATTCAGAACCCTGTCCGACGTGCTCAACACCGAAGCACTCGAACTACTCCGGGAAGACAGTTTATCACTGAAAGAAACGTTTACTGAGCTTGAAATAACAAGGGCAGGCATTTCAAGAACAAAAGGCATGGGTGAAGAGGAGAGCGACATCAGCCTTCGGAGGGCAAGTGGGGCTGTTTGGGTCTCCGACGCCTTCACGTGCCAACGCAAAGAGATCACAAATCACAAGTGTTGATCACCCTAACTGGTAACTACAAGATCTCTCATACATAACTGACACAACTGCCTCGGATTCAGGGGTTGTCTTGACATGCCATCCGCAGTTAAGGTCAATAAAGATATCGCTGCCAAAGTACAGTATCCTCCTGCCTGCGCCTAACCCCAGTGTATGCGCGGCCAAAGTTGCTGGCCAAACCATCCAACAAACGCAGCCAAACCATTTCTTTCACAGGAGACATCCTACATGATTGACAACATAAGTCGACATATCCAACCCCCGTAGCCCTGCTAGTCAAAAGCAATGATACCCGCTAGCTCTGTCATCCCAATCGTCCCATCGTGACAGTGACATCAACGCTGTCTGCCGCCATAACTCCATGCCTAATAAAACACAATCATAGAAACCTCCTTAACACGACCGCGTCCGGGGCAGAGACAATTTAGATATCACCTAGCTCATCCTGCAGCTCTGTGCCGGCAAACAGGTCTTGCGTAGTTGCGGGAGTGAGGCTGAACTTCTCGCCTGGCAACTCCTCGTCCGGCGTCCTGATACCGATCCCACTATCATCATGCGTCGCTTGCTGCGTGTTGGCCGCGGGGCCCGACGGAAACGGCGCGCGATCCGGCTGTGGCTCCGGCATGCGCGCCATGTTGAAGTCGTCGCTGGCGCTGCTGTACCGCGATCCCTGCTGACTCAATTCTCGGTTCGCTGACTGACGCTTTGGGACGGCAGGGTTGTTGCTGGCTGACTTTTGCTGCATGAAGCCGCCTTGCTCCGCCATGAACTGAATCATCTCGTCCACCCAGCATTTGGTAACCCACCACGACCCGAAGCTTTTTCCTTGTCCGATCGTCAGGTCCCTCATCAGCGCCGTGCTTAGCCTCTGGACACACCAGACGAGGTCCGTATCCGAGGCATAGGGAAACCTGCTGGGGAGAGACCGCAGCAAATTGACCCAGCGATCCAGCACGTTAGACGAATCGCTTTCATCAGTAGTGTCCTCCTGTGGTGGCTTGCCGTTCCGCACGGCGATTTCACCCTGTACCGTCAAACACTCTACCTCCCACGGCACGTTGACAGGATTGAGCAAATCCCGCATCTCGTTGAGCAGAAGATGCACGACATCGTCCATGCCCCGGGTTGGGATACTCTCGGCAAGTTTCCGCACATTGATCATGGAGATCCACTCCATGTACATCAGGTCGCGGTTCGCTGGGTTGGAGAGCATGTTAGCAGCGGCGTGCGCTGTCAGGTTGACCCGCAACGCTCTGTCGAGCAATGAAGCGAAGATGGTGGCTGGCGCCTCTTTCGCCCTGATAACGTGGTGAGGCTGCCCGTGGAATGAATCCCGAATATGGGGCACCAGTCGCTCCGAGATGTTGCGAAGCGTGTCCAACACGGGCTTAGGCACGACCTGGAGCGTCAGGCCCGAGACAATGCGCATCATACGCTGGTACAGTATAAAATCGCATTCCTCGATCCAGGAGGCAATGGCCGGGTTGGAGAACAGCTTCTGTACCGGCATGGTGAGGGTGCCCTGAAAAGACGTAAACAGGTGGAAGAACGACTTTTCCTTGCAATACCGGATACATTCGACCAGAGACGTGCAGAAGGAGCGATAAAGAGCCACGAGGGACTTGGCCGCATCGGGGTCCGTGCCGGAAGGAAGGTAAGATTCGATCCGGGGGAGGATGATTGGGTCTGACTGCTTAAACGTCTCCCCAATGTCGGTTGAAAAGCGAAGCTGCTGGGGTGTCTTGCCCATCGTCGACTGCAACTGATCGAAGCTGGCTACCTGTGGTTGGTTGTAGACACTGTGGTGGAATTCGTTCGACCGCATGGCTCTCGAATCCGCTTGGTGTGTGGTTGGAGGCACAGAGAGAGGAGTCCTCTCAGATCGCATGGAGGCAGAGGGGGCGGGAAGGGCGCTGCAGAATATTAGCATGCGTTTGCACAAGACAAACTAACGAGACTGCTTACTTGAAGTTTTGCGACAAAGAAGGATTTTCTCCCAAGGGTGCGGCCGCTTGACTTGGGCTATCCCCAACATCTGGCTGCTCTTCCTTTAACTGGAAATTCACGTAATGATATTTCGATTCTCCACGAACGCCCAACCGCCGTGTCTTCAGCCCCGGGAAGAGCACCCGCACCAGCTTCCCGAAGCTAGCAGGGTTCAACACGGTGATCCTCTCGGTGGCGCATCGGTTGGCATAGTTGGCATATACTCGCCCTCTGGGTACCGATCCCTTGCCGGTTGAGCAAACCTTGCTTATCCTACAGTCCGGTTAGCAGGACGTCATATCAAAGTTGTTGTGGCGACTTGTGGCCTACCAAAGCATAGCAAAAACCTGGCGCGCCCTCTCAGAGTTCGGGCCGCGGTCATTGCCGAGCAGTTCTTGGGCTACCTCCTCGAGAGTACGGTGCTTGTTGGAATTGAATAATTGCCGCATCTCAATTTCATTGTTGGCATTGGAACGCGGGCCAGACTTAGGCGCGGGCATTCCATGAAACGAGTCGCCGTCGTCGTTGACATCCCGATCCAGCATCTGGCTGTCGTCTGCGAAGCTCGCGTTTCCGGTGAAAGACTCGGCAGAAAGAGACTGCCTGCTCATGCTGTGGCTATGATGGTGGAACGAAACACTCTGAATAGGCGCACTCATTTGCGGTTCTGGTCCGAAATCGCGGCTTGCCTGCAGCTGCGACGCGAGCAGCAGGTCCTCCGGCGTCATCTGGGCGGATCCACTGGGAAGCTCTCGGGGTTGGCTGGAGTTGTTGGGCAACCATTGTGAAGGATACACATCGGCGGACTCGGCAAAGCTGGGTTCCACGTTGGCCTGTGTTGTGGCGCTGTGAATGGAAGTAGTCGAGCCGCGCGATCGAGGCCGCTTTCTTGGCTTGGTGAGTGCGAGGACTTCTGTGAAAAAATAAGCATCCGGAAGATATGAAATTTGGAAGGCAGGCTGAGTATGTAGAGTCGATGGTGAATGGGAGCGCAAGGTGGCGGCGATGGTGTGGATGTGGTCTTACCGTGGGTCGAGTCCATTGCCATGGTTGCCATGTGGACAAAACAGTGCCCTCCCTCTCCAAAACAGTGACGACAAGGGGTTGAGACAATAGAGCGAGCTAGCAGCGATACAAAGGGTGCACGGAATTAAAAATGTTGTGTACCAAGCAAATATAGGACGGCGACAGGTATTCAAGTTAAAGATCGCGCAGGGGCACAAGCAAAAGGGTGTTGCGCTGTCTGCCTCTGGACGTGCTCAATGCCGCATATTTTCCACTGACGGAGGAGGAAGAAATCAACAAACATTGCGAGGCGCCGGGGCAATGCGGTGCTGTGGCCACTGGCCAAGCTCCCCGCACGTCCCACGAAGCCCCACCTTGACCTCGTCGTGATTTGATTGGCGTGTTTGGCATGAGTTCATGTGTTCGTGATCAAAGCTTCATTGTTGGAAGACAAAAACACAGCAAGGCAGGTTTGCCCCGAGATGACCCTGCATAGTCGAAAATCCAGTTGCGCGTAGGCTTAGGTTCAAAGTGGGAGCATGGTTCGTGGGTGTCTGCATCCGTACTGTCTTCGGCTGCTGCTCCTCAAAACTGGGTGGACTGCATCTGGTTTCGCCTCTGACACAACGTCTACGTATAAACTGATAGCTGCCATGACTAGTCACTTAAGTTAAAAATGTTTAGATAGGTGGAACATGAGCCCAAATCTCTACTCCGTCAACACACCATTGCACAGTCGTATTGTTAGTTCGAAGGGGAGGAAAAATAGGCGCAAGGAACTTTCAGCAAAAGAAAACGCTGATCCGATCCAGGTTTGAACTGGAGACCTTCAGTGTGTTAGACTGACGTGATAACCAACTACACCATCGGACCTCGGTTATTAGCTTTCAATTTAAACAACCCATAGATACTGAGGTGCAACGCTTGGGAGCCAAGCGACAACTCTTCTGTCACGTGATGCGCCTTGTCTTGTGTATCATACGCTCAAGGAGCTGCCAGGGTTGAGCTTGTGACCGGGGTCTGATGCACACGTAGCAGTCGTCATTCCCTCGCACTCTTGACCAACCTGCCACCCGCACCAAACAAGTATTTCACCAATTCTCAACCACAACCAGATCTTCAACCTCCATACTCCAAGCGCATTTCTTGCCAACACTAGAGCTCAGTAAGTCATTTGAGCACCACGCTCCCTTAGGCTCCCTGTTCATTTCCTACCTTAGCTCAGAAAGCAAAGAGGCACCCCGCCGAAGCTGCCGAGAGCTCTCGACTGCCCTACACACGGATGCCATCATCCCACCATGTCGATTTCTGGAGACAGCCCCTAACCTGTCAACATCTAGGTTGCTTTATTACCTCTACTCTGTTACTCCACGCAAACATGTCTTCTCCCCAGGACCGCTTTCAGCACTGGATTTCGGTGGTCGACAGAGAGGTGTGTCCCGATGGCAACTTGCGGGTCCGATTTCTGTGCCGACCCTAGCTTTATACTGACTGATGCGGTACCTCAGCTCTCGAAATACCCGGTTCTCAACAACCTCGAGAAGCAGACGTCGATCCCCAAGGCCTACGCCGCGATTGGCGTGGCGTCGCTGTACTTCTTCCTGATCGTCTTCAACCTCGGGGCCCAACTCCTGACCAACCTTGCGGGTTTCGTTCTCCCCGGATATTACTCCGTCGCCGCACTCTTCTCGGCGAACAAGGCGGATGACACGCAGTGGCTGACCGTGAGTGTGTCAACACATTGCTGAGTGTGCGGCTTGTACTGACCCATTCACAGTACTGGGTCGTGTTTTCTTTCTTCACGTAAGCCCAATCCACGAATGTGCACCTCCGAACCAAACACTGACTCCATAGCAGCGTGCTTGAGAGCCTTGTTACCCCTGTTTACTGGTTTCCTTTCTACTACACCTTTAAGGTCGTCTTCCTCCTGTGGCTGTCTCTTCCGTTCACTCGGTATGCTGCCCGCTCCAACGCTTGTGCCTCTGCCTCTCACAAAACTAACGGTAGTCTAGGGGTGCCGAGATCATCTTCCGCTCCTTTATGGCCCCTGCTCTGGGCCGTCACTTCCACACCCCTGGCTCGACTGCCAGCGGCCTTCGCGCGAAGGCCGATTCGGTCCATACCGAGTAACCGATACTTTGGTTCTCCCGTCGGGCCCCATCCGGTAAAACAAAGCATGCAGCTTTGAATGTGGCTCAAAGAGGACAAGGGAGAGAGTCGGGTTGCTTGGGAGTTCCCTTTCCATTTCGATGGAGGGTCTGACCTCGCCCGCACGGTTCATGTCAGTTGGTGGGGTGAAGCTCGCGCAGCTGGGCACACCTGGCGGATTTCCTTTAGCACAGGATCAATGGGGAGTGCATACTGGCGCAGATTTCATTCGGTTTCTCGGATAGGTCAGTTTCATTGGAATAGGTAGAAGGGTGGTGTCTGAATCACATGATGTATCTCTGGAAAGGGCTCAAGTGAGGGGAAGCGTGGGCAGTCTCTCATTTCAGTTCCTCAAGACATGCCGCATATGTGCTGCAAATTAAGATGTGTGCCGTCCTGAAGATGCAGTATTACAAAGTGGAAGCGGCCATGGACGAGAACAGGCGATGCAACGGTTTCACAAACTGCCCCATCTACAGTAGCATCTTGGCTTGGCAGGGACGGGACGGCCTGGAAAACGATTCACAGCCCAGTGGCCTCCACCGCGTCATGATCCTTGCAGATCCGGAACAGGGCTGGCTCAGCTGGGTGCTCCTGCGCTTCGGCGCATTCTCCGTCACGGTCACCAACTCCAGACACGAGCATCGTTTTTAGATTGCATTCTGCAGACGACTTCGCAGCACGGCAGCCAAATCCAGCCCACGGACACCTCCAATCCCTACTTCAGCAAGCCTACTTTTAGGGCTCTATCCTGAAAGCGAGCGGGGCCCAGGCTCGCAACCATAATGTTGCTATAAACCGGCGGCCTCTCAGTGCTGTCAGCTACAGGGGGTGAGGCTGTAGGTGATCAACAGGAACAGAGACGGACGAAACGACGAGAACCTCTCCCAACACACGGCCAACAACTTCGTTTCCCGCAAGCACGGCATCGACGACTATCGCTCGAGACCCCTGCGGGGCCATGACAACAAAATGCAGCTCAGTCCTCTACAATCGCGGCTAGCGGCGTCTCTCGTCGCCTCCTGCCTGTTAATTCTGCTCTACCTTTTCCTGTTCCCACCAAACTTCGCCCTTGCCGCCGAGCTAAGGGAAGCGCTGCCCGTCGTCTTCGATCTCGATTTCCCCAACGGCCCGGCCTCGCGCAAATTCCTCGATCCGACATACGAGCCCGAGTTCCCGGCCTTCGACAGGAGTATCATCGGCCGGGCGCCCGCGGAAGTTACGTCGCTCACCAACAATGAGCCCATGCCTATGAACGTCGACATGGGAACGACGCAGCGGTTTGTGTTTGCGTTGCCTGCTGTGTCACGGCGAGGAGTGGAAGAGGACCGGTTAGAAGCAAGGGCGGACCAAAGTTTATCACGAGAGCGGAACGCTGGCGCTGGCGCCACGGAGCACGATGCGGTGAGTGTGAAGCAGGAACCAAGGCAGGCTAGGAGACAAGCCTTACGGACGGTATATATCTCGGCGAATACATGTCTGCAGCCACAGCCGATTGACCCGTCAAAAACATCCGTCGATCCGCCGCAGCTCACACTCATCGTCTCGACATCGGCCGAAAACCTTGTCGCGGACCCTGCAACCCAAGACATGACTGTCTTCAACGAGGGCGCCGTCATGTACAACCTGACGACGGACCGGGAAGTGTACATCGGAATACGCGCGCCGAATGTGTCAGAAGTGTTTTCGGGGACATACAACTTCCGAATCGCAGCGTCGACAGACGGCTTCTACTACAGCTATAACGAGCGGGACGACGCCGACTTGATTTGGGTTGACAGCGACTCACAGGGAGCCTTGCTAGTCACACACAATCTGACCGACAAGGCAGACCCGGTCGCAGAACAGCAAATCATGAGCACACAACCATATGTGATGTTTGCGCACAATCAGAAGGACCGCGCCATTAACGGACTTAAGCACTCATACTGCGGGCTGCTGAACTATGCACAAATAGCGGCGATCAAGGACGGCCGGCGGACGAGTCTGGTCAGGACAGGCATGACAAGGAGAGGGCCAGGAAACCTGCCGAAGCAGCAGTTTTTTTTCAGCGGCCTCAACTCCAGCTCCAAGTACATTGGTATCCTCGCAAAGGCTGGCGCAGATGGCGGCGCGCTGGGCAAGAGACAAAGCGCAGCGTTGAGGGGCACTCAGATATTCAAGGCAACGAACTTCACCACCAAATCAGGTAAGCCAACCCTCTCAAACCCTCATGCAAGAACTTCCCTACTCACCGCGACGATCATCAGACCACGGCAATTGCGCCCTGATTATCGACCTCGCCTTCTGCGACCAGATCGCCTACTCGGTTCCGAGCAACCCCAACTTTGGCAACTCGACGCAGCTGGCCCAGTTCTACGACGGCTACGCGGCGTCCATGTACGTCAACTTCAACAAGTCGCTCGCCCAGATCGCCTGCGAGGCGCCCTCGTCGCAGCGCTACTCGCTCACCCGTAACTGCACCGACTGCGCTGCCGCGTACAAGGACTGGCTGTGCTCCGTCACGATCCCCCGGTGCGAGGACTTCTCCAACCCGGCGCCGTACCTGCAGCCCCGCGCCGTGGGGCAGCCGTTCCCCGACGGCTCGGTCCTCGACGAGCAGGCGCTGGCGGAGGCGAGGGTGCAGAACACGACGGCGTACCGAGACAGCCGCAACCCGAGGATTGATGAGTTTGTCAGGCCCGGGCCGTACAAGGAACTTCTTCCGTGCGATGATTTGTGTTATAAGCTCGTGCAGAGCTGTCCGGCCAAGATGGGGTTCGGGTGTCCCGTGCCGGGACAGATTGGGTTTGAGGGGAACTATGCCAGGCATGATCCCGCGGTGGGGCTGACGTGTAATTTCCCTGGGTCGGCGCATGTCAAGTCTGGAGTGCGGAGAGCGGTCGTGGAGTGGGGGATGATTTATGCAGCGATGATTGTGGGCTTGCTGTTGGTGTTATGATGGTGATGGTGGTGGGCTGCTTATGGAGTTGGCATAGGAACGGGTATTCTGTTGGACGTGGCGTTGTGGTTTTGGTAGGCGATTTCATGTTGGTTTTTTGGGCTGGCCGGCACGATAGATTCTGTGGCTCAAGCGTACATCTCAGGACAGGAAGAGTCGCGGGATGCAACCGGCAACTCGACCAAGTTTGGATCATAGTAGTTTAAATTCTGTTCAAAGCAAGGGCGGTGGCTTCATCCAGAGAGTGAACGAAAACTCTTGTCAGACCATTCAGCAACATGGTGAAATATCTGTGTCGTCCTCCCCTTTCCTTGCCTCCCCTGGTTTGCGAAGAGTGTCTGAAGACTATCAACCCAGCTCTTTACAACCAACCTCCCGTAATAAGCTTATCCTAATTTGGAGGTCTCCTACCTGATATTTGAGTTAGCCTCCATCTTTTCAGCAGCTTTCCGCACTTGATTCCACTTGTTCTCGTCTCGAGACGTTGTCACAGCAATATACCAGTCGTTAGGGGCCTGGAGCAACAGCATGCTTGAGGGGATTATCACAGTGACTCCTGGACTATTGCGGGCCCCCCGCAGGGGAAGACCTTCTGCAGGCCATCTGCCGCAAGGTTCCCCTTTCATCCCAACCCTTCACCACCGGCCGGCCCTTTATAGGCTAGGGCCCACGCTCAGACTAGGACCACCTCCTCCCGATGGGTTTGACACCGAGTTAGCTCAACGACATTGGGAGGAGCTCTGGTTGGAACTTCAGCGACCAAAATTACCGGGTCCGGCTCCCGGTGAGGGAAGCAAAACGTACGGGCTCTTCGTAGCCAACTACGTCTCTTCGACCGGCGCGGGATTAGGGCTAGTTGGTGAGCTTTTGACGGTTCCCCATCGCCTTCTTACGTGCTTTTCTTTCCTTTTGCTTGCATTCCTCACCCCGCGTCTTCTTCCTCCATTTTTTTCATTTGCTTCGGTAACCTCCCTCTCTATTGTCACACCCCTTTACTTGCTCTTACCACGAGTCTTTTCAATGGGTTGTTGGAGGACTGAACAGTAGAGTTGTGTTGAGCACATTATTCTCGAACTTCGACATGTTCATCGTCTTGAAGCTACCGCGATATGAAACCCTTGCCTGCAAGCGCCCACCGTCACTTCGTCCCATGATCCGCCAGAGACTCCGCCCCCTGCCTCTATTTCCAGCGCCACCAAGACCCTCCGCCCTTCCCAGCCTCCTTATCCTCCCCGCCCTGACTCCTACTCAGAGTAGCACTTGCCGTCTCCTGAGCCGCCTGAGCAGCAGCCTGAGCAGCATGCAACGCCCTCGCCTGCGTTTCCAGCCTCCTGACCTCAGCTGTTCCTCCCCGTCATTCAAATCTGATCAGCCAACTGGTTTCGTGAAAAAGGACGGTGAGGACGATGAGCCTGAAATTTCCCTGATGGTGGAAATGATGGAAGTGAACCTGACAGCTGACAAGTCACTCACCCTGCCGCTCTTGCCTGATCTCGTCCGTTTCAAGCTTGGTCCAGCCAAAGTAGACGAGCTGGTAGACGAAGACGGCGAGGAGGGCGCACTTCGCCACGGGGCGGGTGAAGGTCTTGTAGAAGGCACCCTGTCGCGATGTATCAAATGCTATCATTAGTCTAAACATTTCTCGAGGTAGGTAACGAGAGGGTGGATATATGCCGGGTGAGTATGAGGGGCTAAGAGGTGAGATGAGGACGATGCAAGGAGGAATGATCCAGGTCTGGGGCGCAGTACCGTTGCTGACAGTTG
Source organism: Parathielavia appendiculata (assembly GCF_033297405.1). Lineage (NCBI taxonomy): Eukaryota > Fungi > Ascomycota > Sordariomycetes > Sordariales > Chaetomiaceae > Parathielavia > Parathielavia appendiculata. Next base: position 2,812,222 of record NW_026944221.1, read on the forward strand.
CCGTTGTGATGGTTGGGAAGAGTTTAATCTCAACTGGTTTCGAGTGAGGGATAAGGTCGAGCGGGTTGCCCGGCCCAAAGGGGTCCTCTGGGGAGAGAGCATCGTACGAGTCGATTGCGATGGCGTGGGTCGTCAACCAACTTTGTGCTGTAGTGGGATTGATACGGATTCACCATGAATACATGGGCCGGGAACTGAAGCACATGCAATGGAAGTGGACTTTGATGAGCAGCGCCAAGCTTCCAGGTCCGCGATCAGTTCGGAAATGATTGGTCGCGCTTGCCTCTCGTGGCACCCCTGCCGTCGATTAATTGCCGCGCCTCGCCTGCCGGAACCAGCAAGGAACCCACTGCGGGCGACCCACTCCAGCTGCATGGGGTCTGTCAACGACACATGGCCAGAAGTCGATAGCTTGCAATCTGGCCGATTTCAGGGACGAACAGCTCAAACTCTCCTGATTTAAACCACTTCTTAGGGCTAGCGAAACCACAACTGGACGGCACGACCAAGTCACTCCTCAGGACTCCGAATTTTAACGTCACAACCGGCTTCGAATCTTACATTCCTCTTGATCGTCCGCGTCCACCAGGACCCGCCCCTGAACCTTCAATCCCTCCTCCCTCCACCCCCCGTCTACACATCATCACAATGGTACGCATGACGCCGTGACCCGCGCCTGCCGCTCTCCGCTGATAGTCTCGATCGCAGGCCCAGACACCGCAGCAAAGGAGGGCAAACCTCAAGTTCCAAAAGGAGCAAGAGGCGCGCATGGGCAAGTCGGAGGACCAGATCAAGAAGCGGGCCAAGGATGCGCCCAAGTCGCCCATCTCCCCACTCTGGCTCGGTATAACCTCCCTTCTTTCCCTTCTCCACTTAATTCTCGTCGCTGACTCGCTGGTCCTTCTGCTCCCAGTCCTCCTCGCGTTCGTCGTCTTTGGCGGGCTCTTCTTCGAGGTCATCTCACGCATCTTTTTCCGATGATTGCTGGGCTGGGAAAGTGATGGAGGGATAGACAAGGGAGTAAGGTCGTGGAAGAAAGGATTGGAGGAAAGAAACTATGCATGGATTGCCACGTGGCTAAACAGGAGATGGGAGCGCGCCACGAGACGGATGCCGGGTCCCCCTTACACCTGGTTGGATTCGGAAAGGGCGCGATGCCGTTGCATTGGCACACATGTACAATATCACCACCCGGGCCTTGGTTGGTATGAGGGTCTGACTTTTCTAGCGTATACCATTTCCCTCGCCCAACATCTACAGATGGCAGCGAAGCGGGGTTGAAGCTGTGTTTCCAGCTATAAAAATACGGGTATGCTGACTTGATACGGTTGCCATCAAGCTAACACGACAAAGTCTCCTGATTCAAGCGCCCAGGCCCTTCCGCTGACCACCCGCCCCGAACTTCATCTGGATGCCGGCATCGAACTGTTTCTCGAGCTCCTGCGAGACCTTGCCAATGTCGAGCCGCTTGCGTGGGCCGTTTTTGGCTTCGCCAGTGCTGGCAGCGGTGGCGCCGTGCTTCTTGGCCCCCAGGAGTCGCATGAACTTGCTTTGGCGTGAAGCGCCACCACCGAGGTTTTGGACGTTCCACCGCTCAGCGAGATCCGTGTCGGGGGCTTTGCTGGGAGCGGTCGCGGGGGTCTCCTGTTTTGACGTGTCTGTGAATGCGTCCGAAGCTTTGTCCCTCGTCTTTTGGCTGCCCGTTTTCTCCTTCTCTGCCTTCTTTTGCTTCTTCTTGGGTCGTGCTGCCTCTTGCTCGCCGGCGGCCTCGGTAGTTTTAGGCTCGGCCGGAGCGGCACTCACATCAGCTATCCCCACATCTCCATCCTGTTCCTTGTGCTTGCGCTTCTCCTTCTTCTTTTCCTTCTTCTCGGACGGGCGCTCCTCCGCGGCGGGTTTGACAGCTGGTGTCTCAATTGACTCGGCAGCCTCCTGGAGCTTCTTCGCCTTCTTCTTGCTCTTCTTCTCCCCTCCAGCATTGTCGGCGCTCGGCTTCTCCGCCTCCTCGGCTCTGACTCCCTCGTGCGCAACTCGCTCCTCCTCTGGCTCGGCCCCCTTAGCATCCTTCTTTTTCTTCTTGTCCTTGTGCTTCCCTGACTTTCCATCCACATCAGATATGCCCTCCTCCTCCTCCTCCTTCTTCTTCTTAGGGGGCTCGGCTTCATCCAGCTTCCTCACTCCCTCAACCTTGATTGGAGTGTCGGCCTCAGCTGTCACATCGACCGCCTCCCGCTTGCGCTTTCCATCCTCCTTCTTTTCCTTCTTGAGTTTCTTCTCGTCGCTTCCAGGTTGCTCCTCGGTCTTCACCACCGAATCCCCGGCGGCTGGGGCAGCCGAGCCGTCGTCCTCGGACTTTTTGGCCTTCTTCTTCTTCTTCTTCTTCTTCTTCTTGTCCTTAATGCTTGAGCCTGCGGCCATCGTGGCAACAGCAACGTCTTCCTTGGCCTCTTTAGTCTTCTTCTTTGACTTGTCGCCCATGTCGTCGGTGAGCTGTGTGAATCGAGCTGAGAATTGTGGGTGAGATTGATGAGTTGAATGTGCTGAGTGGAAGTGCTAATGGCCGACGGATATACTAGACATTGAAGTTGGGCTTCTTGCTTCAATCGGATTCCAGCCGAGTGAAGTCGAGTGAAGCTACTATGGGAAGGTGCACTCAAGGAGTGACCGCGGAGGCCTTCAAGGTGACCGTATTGAAATGGTTATTTCAGACGAGATATCGGGGTATAATACATACCCTAACCCTTATCTAAGACAAACGCGCCGTGGTGGGTCTGGTGCGCCTTGTCTCAGCTGCACTCGCCTCGAGATTTCCTTGCAGACGTCATTGGGAGTTTCCGATTCGCTTCTTGACTCCAAGGCTTACAATCTTAGGTAACACATCTCACACCACTCACTCACTGAGTTCCCACCACTCACGGCAACCATGGCCGACCGACGTGACGGACAGGCGCGCCGTAGAGGCGATAGATCATACCATGACGGCAAGGACAGACGCCACGATTGGGATGAACCAAGAGACCGCGGCGACAGCAGACGGCACATCGGCGCGCGCGATCACGGTACAGACAGAGATAGAGATCGGGACCACCGACGGTATCGCTCGCGCTCTAGGGACCGAGCCGGCCGCCGGCGTTCTCGTTCACCCGGCCGCGAACGAGGCCACGACCGGCGCGATGCAGACAGGGACAGAGAGAGGGAGAGGGAAAGAGGACATCGGCGGCGGGAGGAGGATAAGGCGGAACCTCAACGAGAACGTGGCGACAGGAGCGCAAGAGGGGAGCCGGCGCGTCCTGAGCGAGGTATTTCTCACTCTACACTACCCGCTACCACAGCCGCTAACATCAGGGATGCGTCAGACAAGCCCAGCCACGGCGTGAACCGAGTCCGGGATGGCCGCACAGCAACAGAATTTCCCCGCCGCTCGGCAAGCCCCAACCGAGTTTTCGAGAGGGACACAGACGATCATCCCCAGCTTCCCACCCGCTCAAAACCGAGCAGCACCATTGCCCCTATTCCACCAGCACCCGTCTCGTTCAAGGTTAAGGGCCGCGACGGCAGCCACGGGCCCGAACCGCGACAGCAGTCCACCTCGAGCCGGGAAGACAGCCAAGAGCAGCAGCAGCGCAGCCTCGACGATGAAGAGCGGCGCCAATCTCGCGGCCGATTTGATTCGGAGCCCATGGACGAAGACGAGGAGGACGTCTTTGTTGAGGACGACGGGCTCAATGATATGGCGGCCATGATGGGATTCGGCGGGTTCGGGACAACAAAGGGAAAGAAGGTGCTAGGGAACAATGTTGGCGCGGCGAGGAAAGAGAAGAAGACAGAGTATCGGCAGTACATGAACCGTGTTGGTGGGTTCAATCGGCCGCTTAGTCCGACTAGGTAGTGAGTGTTCTTGTGGAGTCAGGCAAAAGAGAGGAATGGTGTTGGTATGATACCCGATATGTTATTCCACAATCAAAACTTCCCCAACTTGCTGCAGCTCGTACCGTAAGTTCAAAGCTTGACGGCCTGAGAGCAAGGGGGCCGCAACTCTGACGGGCCGACCCACTAGGGAGATCATATTACACCGAGTCAGCATAACGCAACTGCACTGGCAACCTGTCTGATATAAACTATCGGCCTAGGCCCAACCTCTGGTCCACTGTCTCTAACGAGAAAGGCCGATCTCATGCATTTCGGGATGCCCGAATAACCACACGGGCAAATACCATTTAGTGCTTGACCCATATCTCGATGCGAAGTCTTATGCCGACACTCAAACCTCATCCTCCTCCTCGTCGAAGTCATCCTCCCTGCCCATCTCGTACAGAATCCTGCCCCCTTCCCCGCCCCCAACCTCAACCTGCGCATCGAAGTAAGGCAGCACCACCCCCTCCCGATCCCGCCTCTGCTTCTCCGTCAATCCAAGGTTAAACGTCGCCTCCATCTCTTCACCGTGCTCCTCCCCACCGCCATCCACACCTCCACCCGCCTTCCTAAACGCAGGATGATCCCCCATGACCATCACTACGCCCCCCAAGGCCCCTTTCCCATTTGCCTGCCCCATCCCATTACTCGCAAGCACAAACCGCTCCGCCACGGCCCGCCCACTCCGCCGGCGCATCTCCATGTCCACCACCACCGCCGCATCCTCCTTACCCTCCCATCTACCCTGCCCCTCCTCCGAAACATCACCACCACCACCATCCTTCAACCCGACCAGCACGCCCTCCCTGCCCTCGCGCAAGCCCCATTCGGGCTCGGGCAGGCTGCGCTCCCGCGCGCGGCGGGCCGCGACGGCGTGGCCCAGCGCCGAGACGCGGAAGACGGTCGTGGCCAGGTGGGTTAGCAGCGTCAGCGGGGCCGGGGCGTACAACAACTCGGATGATAATGATGGTGGTGAAAGGGTGGGGACGTCGGTGTGGTAGACCGCCACGAGGGAGGTGAACGGGGTGGTGATGATGGAGGTGAAGAAGGCTGGGAGGAGGGTGGGGGATTGGGAGGCGAGGGTGTTGAGGGTGTCGAGCAGGATGAGTGTTTCTTGGGGAGCGGGGAGGGTTAGTTTTGGGTGATTTTGGTTATGTGAGATGTACCGGGGGGGTTGTGGTGAGAGCTTACTTTGAGGGGAGTCCTTGGTGGTGGTGGTGGTGGTGGCTCGGGAAGGGGTATTGTGTGAGGATATCTCTGCTGCGAGGGCCTTCAGGGATTTGCCTCGAGCTCTGATGAAGGCGTCGGCCGCGTCTGGCTTTTTGATCGTCTCGAAGGAGACGAAGACGATTTTTGCGCGCTCATTCTATGGTGGTGTGTGTGTGTCAGTGCCTGATTGAATTGGAAGCACACAGTAATGAGATTCAACCCACTTTGGCCCTCCTCATGAACTCGTCTGTAAGCGGCCGAGCCCCTTGCTCTAGGCTATCTAGTATAAGAGTGAGCGGGCTGGCGCTGTCCCGCATGTTGAGTAACTTCTCAAAGAGCAGCAAACTGTGAGCCCGCTTATGCGCCTGAGCCGACGGCGCCATGGCTAGGGTGTGATGATTATGGGGCTTCGAAGACGTCAATGTCAAGATGCCTTTCAATGGCGGTTGGTCAGAAGGAAGAAGATTGGGTGTGTGGTCACCACGTTAGATGAGTTGAGTCCCAGTGTTGATGAACAAGAGTGTGCTGGATCAATTCCCAATATTTTGTCGTGGTACGCCTCGATACTGTAATATTCAGCACAACCTCCCCCAGAAAGGCAGGCCATGCTGGAAGTTCAGATTGAACTTAGGGAGCAGACTTGATGCGCTGATTCTTCTAATTTATCTACAGAGTGCTACTAGCTCTAACAATTTTACTTTGTTGTCTCGATTCCTTAAAGAGTTGACGCCAGTTCGCAGCCGTATCGGCAAAAGGGGTATCTCTTACAATATACGCTAACACCAGGCTTGCCAGAATTCCATAACCACCCATCCCGCCAACAAATGCAATAGCCCATTTGCCTTTTGAATGCTCTTCTCAAATCATCCGGACTCGAAGCTCAAGTGACACGGCTTGAAATGAGAGGCCGGCAGAGTCCAGACTTCCGCAGCGCTGTCCCGATAACAATGGCCTCCTAGAGACTCCGCCGCGGTCGACGGCACTGCTCCAACTCGACAACCAGCTCCTTCTTTTTTCCTTCGATGGGATTGGACACCGACCTTGTACCGGAAGTATCCTTTTTCGTCTTTGCCAACCTTCGAAGCAGATACCTGCCGACCTGTGGGCCACGTCCTTTGACCGACTCTTGGCCCTCCGAAGAAGGCTTTTTCGGCGTGTCCGTAGTGGCCAAATCATCTGATTTCTAATCAGGCCGAGAGACAACGACGGACGTGGCTTCTCCTTGATCTCGTGAAGCTATGGACGAATTCATCCGGAGGATGATCGATGAATCGACGGGTTCGGGTCCCTTTGAGTTGCTCTGAGCAGCCTCAGTCGGGGACACTGGTGGGCCGGCCTCATTGTAGCTGTTTCCTTCGTGGATCCCCTTGTCGCCTCTCGCTGCGGGGTGTGCCGCTTGGGAGGATCGTCGAGAAGGGGATTTCGGCGTCGATGTTTTCGACTCGCCATCCTCAGCTTTCTCCTCGCGAGGTAACTCGACCTCCCATTCCTCCTCAAACTGCTCTCGGAGGAACTCGTCGAAACCGCCGCGCTTCTGCTTCTCGTGGGCAGTCCACGCCTGGCGTAGCCACTCTTCATCGTGGCGGCCGAGCTCAATGTTCTCACAGTACCGGGCACAATCATGCCGGAAGTTGTCGTCATTGCGGAGTGATACCGTGTCGGGGCGAGCATTGGCCGTCCCAGCATCCAGGATATGCGTCTCATCGGGAAACTTGGCGAGGACATCCCTCTTCTCCTCCGGAGTTAGGATATCCCAAGCGTCCGGATGCAGGAGGATCGCCTGAACTGAAGTTAGCATGCTGAGACATAGGAAAATGAGCAGAGCATGCATACTCTCAGATCGGCGTTTGCGAGTGGCGCCTTCGGGTCGGTATAGACAAACGGGGCTTCCCACTTCTTCTCATGTGCGGACTTCTTCTGCGCTGGCACGATACGCCGGGCCTTCTTGGCCGGAGCGGACGTGCGAGAAATGCTGGCTTTGCGCTTTTGGGTGCTGGATTGGCCGCCATCGTCAGAGTTGTGACAGGGCAAATCGTCTGCTGTGATATTCCCCTTGGGGCTGGCAGTTGGTTGATTCGCAATTACTTCTCTTGTCTCAGCCCTCAATTCCTGATGGTCGGCCGAGTATGGTACTCTATCACCGCTTTCGGCCGGACTGTGAATAGCCACGTCGATGACGCTCTCCGGAGGTGAGGAGAGCGGGCTGCTCCGCGGCTCGTCCGCCATGTTTGAATGCGGAATCTGTGTTCCAGTGAAGAAATGCTCGAAGATAACGAGTCAACTGAAGATAAATAGATCAAATAAATCCGCAGGCATAGACGACACATCTCACACGCACCACATTGCACACTGCTGCCCGTTGCGGAACCAGGCCAGTGATTGTGAATTGGAGCGAGGAGTCCAAAAGAGAGGAAAGGAGGAAGCTGTGCTTTAAGTATGTGTGTTCCTGTCTGAGCAGCTAATGTGTATTCAGCGTCTGAATAGGAATAGCAAAGCGGAGTATTAGCAATATCAGTGCGACACGAGGATGGGTGAAGCCCGGGTAGTTGCAGGTTGAGAGAACCTTGATGCGATTATAAGGCTGAAAGCATATGGACATTGCGGAGAAGCAGGATCCCTGTGCATCAGACCCTTGCTTACTTAGAATCTCCGAGTCTGGCCCACCCCACATCAACTACCCCCAGCCACACAATCTCTAACATATGGTTAACTAAGATGTCTAATTCGAAATAACAGGCTACCGGCATAATTGCTAGCAATGCAGATACATACAGATTGAAACTCCAGTTCCGGGTTTCAATATTTCGTACACCAACCCCTGGCTTTCTTGGCTGTGGCCAGCCGCCGGGGCATCGAGTCGATAAGCTGGTCGATCTGAGCCTGGTCAATGGCCCACCAACACTCCTTTAGACACCTAACGAATACAGCAATATCCAGTTGATTTTTCTTGAGCTCCCATATGTCAGGGTATTGTTTTTTCATTTTCCGTTTCAACGAGGCCCAAATGTGCTCAATTGGATTGAGATCTGGGCTGTGAACTGGCCAGTCTTCAAGGACCTCGATTACATGGTTGAGGAGCTACTCTGTCGAAGACGCTGAACTGTATACCCGAGCATTGTTCTGCTGAAAATGTCTTATGCCGTTATAAACAGGAAGGAGGCCTTGTCTAGTGCTTGTTGATAGCTCTAAGAGCTGTAACCTCCTTTCTGAGGAGGTTGATAGTCACGTTCCATGACAAGAATGTCGGTCCTCCCTCCTTTCCATATAGTTACCAGCCCAAATTATAATTGCTATGGTACCTTTCCTATAGGTCTTAGGATTGACAAAGTTCTTATCCCATTTTTGAAAAGGAAACCGAAAAACCTAGGTGGTTGGGCTGCTTATATTGTTCTGGCAGGTCGACTCATCCGTGAAGATCGACTTGATGTTGTTAGCCAAGTTCAAGCGTAGACTTCCAAGTCACTTATACGTAACAACACCTCAATATTCTCTAACGAAAGATAAGCAAACCCTTACCGAGTAGCAGCCACCTCTTTTGTCAATGGGATTCTCTACTACGAACGCCATTTACGCATTCGGTAGTGGCGGAGAACTTGGCGTATCGTCGAGCGAGAGATCCGAGTATCAACTGTGTTGGTAAGCAGCTGTGTTGATAGGCGTGGATTCCGCTTTGCCGATTGGATGATGTACCGTTTCTCCCGACGTGTGAGAAGCTCCGGCCTACCAGTTCTAGGTCTAAATTCGACGGTGGCTGAAGAATCGAACCGTTGAATCGCTCGTTGGACTGCCTTCCGGTCGACGCGAAACGCGCGAGCCACAGCCGACTGGCTTGCCCCAGCTGCAACGGCACCTATAATGGCTGCGCGTGCAAAGCCCGAGCGCTCTTCATTTTTAACGTCCGGCCGTCATTTTGAACCCGACTTCATCTAAATTGAGCATGCTGGCGTAGAGCTCTAGGAGTTGGAAGAACGAAGGTGGCGTTCGACGTGTCGCGAAGCGCGTTTGATTGCCGCGGGGTGGGCCAGACTTTTAGACCCCCACTGTACTTAGAATCTCCGACTGCGATGCGTCAGCCTCGCTGGCTGTGAAATCCGACAGGGGAAGCTTTCGTTCATAGAAGACTTGGCATGGCTTGTGCTCCTTAACTGAATCCTGCAACTTCTTATTAGCATTACAGCATCACGACACCAACTGTTCACCTCTTAATTCTCATCCGCATATAATTTGCCAGTACGTCACTGAGTTCAAGTGAACTTCTGCTATATTTGGAGGACACCGCTCTTGGCCAGTCCCCCGGCGGCCGTCTGATGACGATCTCGTTGTCGTTCAAGCCACGTTACGATACAAGTCCCTTTCTAGGAATACCTCTCCACGCCAAGTCCACCATACAAACCGATCCTTAACACCGCCCTGAGATGACTGGTCGCTCCCAAGAACCACAGAACTAGTCGACAACAGCGTAGAGAACGAAAATACATAGGGGTAGCCCCAACTAATCATTATGATCCGCTCAACACAAATTGCCAGGCTAGACGGTTAACCACCCCTCTTTGATTGCCCTTCCACCTTCACAAACACTCTTATGCTAATCTTAACGACCAGGCCTGATGCTATGCGCTTCAGTAGACGACTCCGAGACTGAGCGCACCCTCTCCGAAGTAAAATCCCAAGTCAAGCTCATCCTGCGGCGCCTCAGCCGCAGCTCGGAGCCGCAAGCGTCGATCGAGAGCGGCGCCTACACGCTGCACTACGTGATCACCGCCGACGTCGTCTACGTGGCCATCACGGACCGGACCTACCCGCGCAAGCTGGCCTTCACCTACCTGTCGGACCTGGCGACCGAGTTCTCGACCACGTACCCGCAGCAACAGCTCATGAGCCCCGTGCTGCGGCCGTACGCCTTCATGGAGTTCGACACCTTCATCAGCCGGACCAAGGCGACCTACAGCGACGCGCGTGCGACGCAGAACCTGGACAAGCTGCACGACGAGCTCCGCGACGTAACAAAGTACATGACCAAGAACATCGAGGACCTGCTGTATCGCGGGGACAGCCTGGAGCGCATGGGGGAGCTGAGCAGCAGGCTGAGGGATGACAGCAAAAAGTACAGGAAGGCGGCCGTCAAGATAAATTGGGATTTGCTGCTCAAGCAGTACGGGCCGTTTGGGGCGTTGGGGTTCATTATCTTGGTGTTTCTATGGTGGAGGTTCTTCTGAGGGATCTTGTTTTGACGGACGGTTGTATTACTTGCGCTTGGGGTCAGCATCGGAGTTGGCGGTATGGTATCCAGCGGCTGCTTGGCTGTTGTTTGTGTATTTCTTCACGTGCTTATGCGTGCAGATAGACTGATACGCTTCCCCGGTGGCAAGAGTGACATGTAGTATTGGAACTCGGCATTCCCAACCGTCGATTGATCTGCCAGCAGGCGTAGTATGATGAACTGTGTTAGGTATCATAAACATCTTTGCCCTCCTTGTGAGCCTACCCATCCCGGAACTCCACGCTTCTTAGCTGAAAACCGATGCCTCGGGAAATCAGCCAACACCAAACGCCTCTACATAACCCTACAATTCGATGCCGCAGATGGCAGCGCAGATGCCAAGGCTGATATGGGAGGCACAGGCATCGCTGTGTGGAACCACTCCAGATGTTCCCGAAACGCCTCCAGGTCTGGAAACCCCCTGTCCTCCTGGACATACCTCAGCTCGGAGCTGTCCTCCCCCTCGTCAAGGTATGTGTCCTCCTCGCAGTACGGACAAATCAGCCCAGCCTGCCATTCCCCGGGCTCCGGCGGCATGTGGTTCGCGATCGGGAGCGGCGCAAACACGACCGTCTTGTGTTCGCCCGTCGAAGCGCTCTCCCCTTTCGCCTGCCAGTGCGGATACCCCGTCACGGCCGTTGGCGCCAGCGGCATCCTCTCGGACGGCATGCTCCGCAGATCCGGCCAGACGATATACCCCTCGCAGTAATCGCACACAAACGCTGCGTCGTGCGACTCGTCCCCGCCCATCAGCCGGAACCTCCCCACGGCGTTGCAGCTCGGCACAAGCTCCTCCAGACTGCCCCGCCTGCCGGCCCTCTCTTCCTGCCCGGGACTCGAACTCAACCCCAAACTGGGAGAACTCAACAGATCCTCCCTCGACACCTGCCCCGCCGCCCCACCCATGCCGATCTCCGTCCCTCCTCGCCGCCCATTCTCTTCCCGTTGCTGCTGCTGCCAAGGAAGTACCCCCTCACCCATCCCAACCCCAACCCCAACCGTGACCCCCTCCCTCTCCTTCCATTTCTGGTGGAGATGATGATGTCCTCCACCAGCCGCCACCCCCTTGTCTGCAGGCTCATTACCATGCCGCCTTATCAGCAGCCGATACACCTGGAAGGCGCCCAGACACCTCCCGCCGTCCTGCTCGGCAGCAAAGATGCGGCTGGCGGCGCGGCACTGGGCGCGGTGGAGGGCTCGCCGCAGTTGGGCCGTCTCGCGCGCCCAGGCTGGGTTGATGGGCCCGCCCTGCCGGGCCCAGTCTTTGAAGTTTTGGGTGTGAAATCGGAATCTTGTCAGGAGAGATTGGAGGGTGTGGAGGGATTCAGCTGTGTGTTTGTTTGTCTTTTCGTTAGGTTATTAGTTTCCAACACAAGGGGGCAGGAGGGAACGATGCGGCAGGTGTTGTTGGGGGAAAAGAAGTAAAATAGAAGGATGGTGGGAGGGGGAAGGGTTGACGAACGGGTGCGGTCGTTTTCGTAGTAGAACTGCCCGTGGACGAGGGGTGCCATCTCCTGGAAGTCCTTCTTGGCCTCGTCGAGGGCTTCCTCGAGCACGCGCGTCTGTTCGAACTCGTCGGGCCCCCATTGCCGCTTGTCGGCGAACATGAGGATGCGCAGGGCCTCGGTCATGCATGTTGCGATCGCGGCCAGGAGGGTGCCGACCGTCTGGGGTTCGGTGCTGCTGCCGTCGGGGCCGATCGCGCTGGCGCTGGAGATGGCGCTGGAGCTGCCTAAACTGCCCTTTTGGCTGGCGCGGCGGCGGCCGCTAATCATTGCTTACGTGCTCTTTATGATGCGCGGTCTGGCTTGCCCTGAGCTTGATCCGAGTGGTGGTTGTGTTGAAAGAACCTAGTCCCGTAATTCTTGCAGTGGAGGGTCGCCCCGGGGTTGTCCTCGACGAGCTCGCGATCCCAATGTCCCTCAGACGGAATGCAGCGTTTGATCAAGCTGACCACTCGCAGTTATTCGTCGAAGCTTCGAAGTCGCCTCAGATAAGGTGAAGCGACTCTCCGTTGCCTTTATCAACTGCCTCAAGAGCGCCGAATGCCCGGTTTGTTTGATCTCCGCTGTCATGGTAAGGCAGTTTAACGATCCTGGTTCGGGCTCCGGAACGGGGTGATTGGGGGATGCGGTTGGATTGGCGGGGGCCCCGGACAGGGGAAATTGGGCGGCCTTGGGGCGCTAATATATGCGACAGCAAACCGTTACGATATCACTCGACGGCATGTGGATGCGCTGTGGGGTGATTTCCAACCGGCTATGGAAGCGTCCAGTGTTCTGCTGGTACATTAACTTCCATGTTTCCAGCTCTCGACGTTGGATTGCTCGAGAAAATCACCAGACTGTACAGATCGACTGCACGGAGTAGCCTGGAAGTTCCACGGTTACACCAGGTCCAGCTTGCAGGAAGCCATTGGGTAGAGAACGGGGTGTGGTGGGCTTCGATTCGAGGTTGAGCAGATGCCGAAATGGCAACCCGCTGCACAGACATGGCCTCGCGGCTCATTGCCCAATGGAACGCTGACGTCTCCACGCCTGTCTCTGTGCCGCTCAGCCCTACGAGGCTTTCTGCAGACTCCGAGATTGCAGGGTCCCAAAGTGCTGTGCAACATAGGCTCGTTGGAGGACAGACTGCTGCATCACGCTTCGGTCAGGAGATGGCCACCGATAACCATAAGAGAAGCTCAAACCTTTATCCCGAGACAACTTGTCTGTAACCACTGATTGAAGCAGGAGTTGGTGTCGGGCCAACATCAAAGGAAATCTGTCGTGCTCTGCCATCTGTATCGTACCTTGTTCCCTATTCTCCAAGTTACATACCCAAATCTATATCCTGTGAATAACCGTCCATCTATCCCTATTTCCTCTTGGTCGCCCTGGCGGCATCCGCGCCCGTGGCCTTGACAGCGGTCTTGCTCTCCGCAGTCCCAGTGGGCAAACTCTTAGTCTCCGTCTTCTCCGCCTCCTTCTTGTCCGACTCCTCCTCATCCTCGCCTCCTTGTCCAAATTCATTGACGCGAGTGTAATCCACCTTGTACGCCCAGCGCTGGTATAGATAGATGAAGAAGATGATGTCATCGCGGAACGTCGCCAGGCGGTGCAGGAAGGGCATCTTGATGGTGAAGGCGAAAAGGTCGTCGATGAAGGTATTGAGGAACTTGTACATCATCGCTTTGGCCGGCATGTGCGCCACGCTCTTGAGCCGGTAGTTGATGTAGAGCGACGGCACCATCATGAGGAAGCCGTACGCATACACCGACCCGACCAACGTCGCGATGATATACGAATACCACGACTTGTGTGTCTCGTACACTAGCGAGTAAGTGGCATACGCAATGAGCAGCGGGACGCCGGCCATGTACATGTACTTGAAGGCGATCTCGTCGTATTCCTTGGTCTTCTCCTCTGTCTCGCTGAGCTTGTGCTTGTCCTCGAAGGATATGCGATACGGGATCAGAGATCCTGGAGCGGGGCGCACCCGGACGTTGACCACCGTCGTGATCTTCCACAGCTCAATGACGATACCGACGGCCTGCCCACCCAGAATCATCCAGCTCGTGTTTTGGGACTGGTCAATCAGGTAGAGGAAGATGACTGTCTGCATGAAGACGTTGGCAAGGATTGAGCGCACCGAGATGCCCACGTTGTCCTTCTTTTTGCGGTAGTGCGCAATGTCAGAGCCAAACGCCAGCGTCTCGAGAATCATATGGGCGATGCTGACGACGACGGTGATGCCAAGAAGGATGGGGTTCGTGTCAATGAATATCTCCTTGATCATTTCAATCTCAGTTCCGTCGCCGCCACCCGGCAGCGAGTTTCCATAGGCGGCCTGGCGAGCAGATTCCTTGCTGCTCAAATCGATCGACGCCATGGTCTTGAACTTCCAGTCGGCGAGGTTGTTTAGGTCGATACGGATGGGCATACTCTTGACCGTGTCGTTCAGGAGGGTCATGTGCGATTTGAGCTGCCAGAATGTGTTGACGAAAAGGATCGGGTAGTACCACGAGTTCTGGCCGGTGCCGTCCCGCGCACCAGTTGCCTCGAGGCGCAGGAATTGGCGAACCGCGGGAGGCGCCTGCGGCAACGATATGACACCCGTGTTCGGGATAAATGACAGCGAGACGTTCGGGTGGTAGTAGTTCGCAATGATGGGCCCATACGGCTCCGGCTCGTCCTCGGGAGACTCTTCAGAAGCCTCCTGCGAGTCTCCCAGCAGGTTCCTCGTTTTGGCTGCCTTCTTCTTCGGGATGTACTGGGTGAGGGGATAGACAAAGTGGTAAGCCGAGGCTGGGTCGTAGCCCTGCTGCGTCGGATCCAAGACAGCGCCAGACAATCCGACGTAAAAATGTCCCCACAACGTGCCGTTTTGCTGAACCGGTGTCGGGATGGAAATGGTACCTTCAGCAGTGCGCTTGTCTGTCCAATTGCTTATCCGGAACTGCTTCTCTTCCAGCACGACGGCGTCTTTGGAGTATTCCTTGAGCGGGGTGAGCCCGAAGGACGGCGAGACGGTCACGACGATGTCGACTGCGCTGTTGTCAGGCCAGATCGGGGCAACGAGCTGTGGTACATGGTTGTAGGTGGCGCCTTCGTTCAAGTGTGTCGGCCGTTCGCTGTAGGGTGGTACGGCAACCTGGACGGCGTTGCCGTTGGCGTCACGGGCGGGCGTGGTCTTGGACCCGCCCATGAACTGCTTCAGCACAAACTGCATGGCCATATACATGGCGACGCCTTGGATGATGGTTCTGAAGATGGATTGCTGGTCAGGGTTAGTTAAGTTACCTTAGGTTATTGGCACCGGATGGCCGCTCGAATGTCGACGTACCCCTTGGCCCTCCTGCCGCGCAGGCTGCCCGCCCGACTGCTGGTTTCGCTCAGGCATTTTGGCAAGTGCTAGTGGCCCAAGAAACTGCAGGCAAAATGAAGCAATTCTAGGTGGCCTAGTTCTTCTGCATCAGCTTTCCGCTGACGGTCCTGGGATGGTGTTCAGGACTGATGCACTGCATTGAAAATGTCCCAATCGAAGATAGCGGAAGCTCTAGCCACTGTAACTGCGGGGCGCTGTAATTACACGTGTCTTTCCAGGAGCGTACGAGTGAATGGAGTACTAACACCTGACCGATTAACTGGGTACCTTCTACAAATTCCGTTCAGGCTACCTTACGCTCAGCCGTTGCGCATGTCCCTAGCTCTCCTTTCTTTATTCTACGAACAAACTGAGGCGTCCAACCCAAACTCGACTCGTTGCTAACTTCCAAGCGACGATCTGCTTGCGTAGAGCAAGTAGAGGCTTGGGGGAATTCTGCATCGCACACGTATCTGTGTAACGACTTTGGGCCGCAAGGTTCTTTCGGCTGATTGACCCCGTCGGGGGATCCGATCCGTCCGATCGGATTGCGCCCGACAACCACGAGCCGTGTTGTACCGCATCACTGGTCTTGAGCTTTCCGCCTGGGATCTTGTGACCACCGTGTCACATGCTCCTCGACCTGTCCTCGACCTGTCCTCGACCTGCCCTCGACCTGTCCAACGTGTCCACCGGTTCGCGGATGAGAAGATTGCTCGGGTTGTGCATGTTGCAGATGCCGCCAGGGGCTTGTGATATGCGATTCGCTGATGAGGGGGTCGCATTATGTCATACCAGGCCCAACAAGGGCGGCCGCGGGATGACCCAGGTTCGCGACAGCACGCAGAGCAACAGATTGAAGAATTCCGGACAGTCTGGGTAACGTCGGGTAACAAGGGATAACTGAGGTAGTATAAATTCGCAAGTGTCGCAGCGCCTACACCGCAGTTCGCATTCCATGCCCTGGACAGTTCGTTTTCACACTCATCTCCCCGCCGATCCGCTCAAGACGGACCTCACCGCGCCACCCAATTCGCCAACCTGAAACTCCACAGGCTTCTTGTCCGACAGGTCTTGGTCTAGCCAGCCTGCCATCGTGTCCGGGACCCATTCTCGAGCGCCGAGTGTTACCTCTTTATCTCTAATCAAGTGACTCGGCCGGTGTGAAAACAGAGGCGCGACTATAAAGTCCCTGTTCCCTTCTAACGAGAGAGAACAAACCAGTTACTCCCGATATTGCCATTCGCCCGTCTGCTTGACTCATCGGCCGAGAAACATGGAATCCGGCGGCGCTTCTCCGTTCCCGGAGTCCCGTCTCCCGACTCCTTCGAATGGTGCCACCAAGCGCACCAAGATCTGTGTCTACTGCGGTTCCTCAGCAGGAAATAAGCCAGAATATGTCGAAGCCGCCCGCGCGCTCGCCCGGGCCATGGCTGCCCAGAACATCGCACTGGGTGAGTTCCTTCCGCGCTGATCCACGTACTTTCAGAATCCCTAACTAACGCCGTCCTCTTAGTTTACGGAGGAGGCACCGTCGGACTGATGGGTGAAGTCGCCAAGACGCTCGTCTCACTCTCCGGACCAGACTCGGTGCATGGCATCATCCCGGAAGCCCTCGTGCGGTACGAGCGGGACCCGACGTACACGTCGAAACAGCTCAACGGGGCAAAGGGCACGCACTTGGCTGTCCCAGAAGAGTCGGTATTCGGGCGGACGACCATCGTCAAGGACATGCACACGCGCAAGCGCTTGATGGCGCAGGAGGTCATTGAGGGCGGGCCGGGGAGCGGCTTCATCGCGCTGAGCGGCGGGTACGGCACCCTCGAGGAGCTGTTTGAGACGGCCACGTGGAATCAGTTGGGCATCCACAGCAAGGGCATTTGCGTGCTCAACATCAATGGCTTCTACGATGGGATTCTCTCGTGGATCAACAAGAGCGTCGAGGATGGGTTTATCCACGGGGAAAACAAGCGCATTCTCGTTGAGGCCAAGTCGCCCGAGGAAGCCATCACAGCGCTAAGGGATTACAAGGTTTCGGCCTCAGTATTCAAGCTGTCGTGGAACGAAGACTAGACAAGACTAGACGCTCTGGCGTTGCGGATAGAGGACAAGAAAATGCTTCTCATGTCGAATGTCATTCCGGGCTCGCTCTACTCGGTCCAGCAAGATGCTAATGCCTGAGTCATGCCGGCTACGACTTTACTCTTTTCTGTTACGTTTCCCTGCAACCCTCAAGCATTGTCTGCCTATGAGTCGACCTCCATGGTTCCACCCTCACCCTCGGCCGCACTGGCTCCGCCCTCCTTGTCGTCCGCCACGCTGTCTATCCATGCCGATACCTCCTGCTGGTCATAGACCGTGAACGGCTCGACCTTGGTAGTGCCATCCTGGTCGCTCGCGACCAAGCCCGCAACGCCCACACTCGTGTTATCCACCGTCAGCTCGCGATCCTGCACCAGGCTCTCCTTGAGGGCTCGCAGGCCGTGGCGGATGAGTTCCTCGCGGCCGCAGTCGGCGAACTTGTCGAGGTTCTTTTCCAGGTAGGTCCGGGCCATCTGCGAGCGGGCGCCGATGGCGAAAGCCACCATCTCCTCGGTCATGCCGCTCGGTTGGAACTCAAACAGGTGCGGCCCTTGATCGTCGACGCCCGCCACCAGCAGGCCGACGCCGTACGGCCGCTTGCCGTAGTGCTGCGTGTTGATCTGCGCCTTGGACCCGATCATCTCGACCAGCGTCCGCACGGGCATGCTGCGCCCGTACGTCAGCCGGTGGCCCAGGCACTGCTGCTTCATGAAGTTGGAGAGGACGCGAGCGTCCGATGTGAGTCCCGCGATGGCGATGCCGACGTGCTCGTCGATGGGGAAGAGCTTCTTTTGGTAGGACGAGAGTTCTTCGGCGTTGCGCTGGGGAGGTGGTAAAACAATACGTTAGGAGTACTGCCTCACGGCTTGGGCAGGGACATGGATGGTGATCCGCACCTTGATTGCTACAAGCACGGCATGTGTGTTGCTTGCGATCCCCACCACCACTGAGCCCTGCTTCACTGCCTCTGCTGCATACTCGACCTGGAATATCCGCCCTTGCGGGGAGCTAAGTATGTGTTAGATGGAACTGTAAACCCAGGTCAAGGCTAAGATGGCGGAATCAGCGCTGGAGCTTACAATGTTACCGAATCGTTGTCATAGTTGTTTCTGAACATGATGGCGGCCGACGATAACTCGTATCAAGGTATGGCGGAATGAGTTAATGAATGGATAGCAGTTGCCAGAAACTCGTCGTCGTGCAGCGCAAGTTTGTTGGGCGTATGTCGGGAATTCGCGTTGGTTTGATCTGGGGGGAGCTTCGTTCAATTGACCACACCAGGCAGCTCCAAACTACGTCGCCCAAGCAAGGAGAAGTCCCGGTACCGCGATACCTCGCTTATAAGGATACCAAGCCTGGAGCTACTAGCCTTTTCATGATTAGCGTACCAGCTCTCCAGCTGGACCCGCCAAGGCTGACGAAGGTCTGGGCTGAGAGCGTCACAAGCACAGCTCCCACTCGGCCGTCATCGCCAGCCGCCGACAACGAACACATAGCCGGCTCGACGACCACACAACGCTTCACAGCACAGGACTGGACCGACGCGATAGACACACTATTGCTGCTCTCAAAACCACGCCCCGTCAACATCACCTCCCAAACACCACCGATTGAAGTCCACCCCAAAACGAAACCTTGCAAGCATCGCGCGATTCTCCGCCGCACCTTCAGTCTAGCCGCTACCACCAGCACATTTCACGCACGCTTGCGCAACAACCACAGCCAGCAGGACTCTAAGAAATCGAGAACCCCCACCTCCAAGCGGATTGCCTTGCAACATACATGATATAACTTTCCCAAAATGCCAACAGCAGGCCTCAAAACGATAATCGCCCTCTCCTTCGTGCTGGCTGTCGGCTTCCTGCTCGTCATCCTCTCGTGCGCCCTCTGGCACTCGTACTACCCGTTGCTGGTCGTCGCCACCTATGTAGTGGCCCCCTTGCCCAACTGGATCTGCAGCCATTGCGCGAACCCGGACGACTTTGTCGAGAGCTCGGGCGCCGCCGTGCTGGACCTGGGCCGATTCTGCACGGGGTTCCTCGTCGTCATGGGTATTGGTATGTTTTCCTGTTTACGCTCTACTGCTTGCCAATCTATGATGAGAAGGGTGCGTGGTTTTTCTTTTGCTAATCAAGGTTCCAGCGCTACCCATCGTGCTTGCCCACTCGAATGCCATTACCATCCCCGCCATGGTCATGTCGGTTATTGGCGGCCTCTTGATCTATGGGACGATAATCAGCTTTGCCATGTTCTTCCAGGAAGAGCAGGAGTTTTGAAGTAGGCAGGGCGAGAGTATTGGAGTAAACGATTAGTCGCGGGCGGGGTTCGAATCTTGGAGCATGAAGATGCGAATGGCATGGAACCAATGGGCTTTTAATGGGCGGCATCTCTCGGTGTATAACATGGCGCTTTATTACAGGCAGGGACGGTGGGTTCAGCAAGCGATACTTGGTTGACTCGAGAGGTTGGAAAGGGGCGCGTTGAATGCATGGTGCATCCAGTCGAATTTATCAGCATTTTCCTGGTTGCCGGCTCTTCACTGTCCGGTTCTCGACTATCCTCTGTACAACGCGTTAAAGCCTTGTATCCCCTTTGCGGCCGTTGAGCCCAAGCCTGTCTATAAGTGGCGAGAAACGCCACTGTCCCCGTCATTGTAACCACTGCGGCAGACACGTTGAGTATCCGTTCCCGTCCGTCTATCTTTTTTTGTAACCATGGCAGTTGAGATCCAACCCCCCTACTTCGAAGCCATCGCTACCACCGACACGGCTCCCCCCCAAATATCCGCAGCGGCCCAGCAAGCTTCGTAAACATCTCTTCCCTCTCACCTTCAGGCGTACTCAGAATAGTCACCGCCCCCCCAGCCCCAATCCGCCATACCTCGTGCGTATCTGGCCCCTCGTCCCCATTCACGACAACCTGCTCGTCGTCCCACCGGAACAGGCTTCGAATCGTCACGCTCCAGTCGCCTCGCCCCGTCGCACACATGTACCCAACCACGCCCGAGTACAGCCCGCGCTCCTTATGCCCCTCAATCTCCCTCAAGATCTCACAGCTCCTCTTCTTCGGCGCGCCCGTCATGCTCCCGGGAGGCAGACTCGCAGCCAGCACATCCAAGCCCGTATAACAACACCCCTTTCTCCCCACCGCCCTGTCCCCTTCTCCTTCTTCTTCTTCCCCCCCCTCGTTTCCCCTACCCGGCAGCTGCCCCTCGACAACGGTAATCATCTGGAACACGCTCTGGTACTCCTCCACTTTCAACAGCTCCGGCACCCGCACGTTGCCCGCGCCGCAGACGCCGTGCAGGTCGTGCCGGACGAGGTCGACAATCATGAGGTTCTCGGCCTCCTCCTTGGGCACGTGCAGGATGCGCTCCGCCTGGGCCAGCGTGGCGACGCCCTCTGATTTGCGCACCGTGCCCTTCATTGGCCGCATCGAGCAGCGCCCGGCTCGGTCGTAGGTTAGGAAGCGCTCCGGCGAGGCGCTCACCAGCGTTGCGGGCCCCAGGCGGAGGTACGAGGCGAAGGGGCTTGGTTGGTGTTTGCGGAGGCGTTTGAAAAGAGTCCATGAGGAGGATGTGGGCGGGTGGTGGGGGTAACTGCGGCAATTGTGTTGTTGTTGTTGTTGTTGTTGTTGTTGTTGTTGTTGTTGTTGTTGCTTGCGCAGGGAAGAGGGAAGGGGGTTGGGGTCGGGATGGAGGGAGATGTCGCTCAAAGGCCGGGAGAGGGTAGTTTGGTCGGTGAGGCAGAGTTCGTAGGACTCGCCGGCTGCGATGTATTCTTGGCATACCCGGACTTTGGCTTCGTATTCTTTGGTTTGGGGCGGCTGGATCGATGCGCTCATTGAAGGGCGTCGCATTTTAAGGGGTCCCCAATGCAGCGGGAGCTCGGACGGGTTGAGAGAGGGTCTTCGCTGGGGGTTCCGTAGAGACTGGAGCTTGTTTGCAGTCTTTTCCAGCCAACTGTCTACCTCCATGCGCTTGGAGCTGAGGACCTGGATGTGGATAACTTGCTGCAGATGGTCGACGACGATGCTCTTGGTAACCCAGGCAAGCGAAACGTCAGGTCGGTGATGGGAGCGCGACGGCCCCAGCGAGACGCCAATATCACTGAGGCCCTGCTCGTAGGTGATGTAGCCCATAAAGCCCCCAACAAAAGGGGTATGCGATGGTTCCGTCGCTGGGATGCGCCGGGACTCGTGAAACGCGGCGATAAGGCCCCAAACACTGCCGTACTGTGCAAGCGGTACCTTATCTGAAAGCTTCACCCGCGAACCTCCAAGACATCCGACCTTGACGGTAGCATACGACTCGCCGCTATGGTGCTCGATACGCAACGCCTCATCTAGTCCAGCCGCAATGATGCTGTACCGCCCGCGCACATCAGCCCTGGACGTCGCTGGTGCTGCGTTGGCTGAGTCGAGGATGATACGCTCTGAACTCTCAGCGCCGACAATCTCGACGATGTCTGGCACCTGAACGCCGGATGGCAGCGGCACCGTGAGAAAGCGCAACTCCGGGTTCGTCTCGAGCACCTCCCACCACTGCCGGGTGCTGACCTGGCCAGCGAGCAGCCCAGATAACTGCGAAAGCAGACTCGGCTTCCTTGCAGCCTTTGCCAACCCCTGGCCTCCCAGCACAGGCACTCTCCCTTTCTTCTCGTTCCATCTCTGTGCCGCCCGGAACCAGTTCAGAATGACCTTGTTGCCCTCCTCCTCAGTGCAGACCGATTCCGGGTGGTATTGCAGGCCCCAAAACGGCTTCGTCCTGTGCTTCGTGGCCATGAGTATCCTTTCCATCCCGCAATTCTCTCGCTCCTCCTCCACCCAAGCCAGCGGCACCAGATCTGGACACCTGCCCAACGGCCTCCACCTCGCCGTCTCCCACTCCTCCTCACTACCAATTTCCCCCTGTCCGATATCACCGCACAGGCTGTGGTAGAGCGTAGCCTTGAACCTACCCACCCCACAGAAAATATCACCGTCTTCTCCATGCCCAATACCACCCTCGCGATGCCCGATCTCCCTCACCATCCCATGCAACCCTCTCCTCAACCTGCCCACCCTCCCCCCGTGGGCGCTCACGAGGCTCTGGAAGCCAAGACACACCCCAAGCACAGGCAGCATCTCGCTCTCCCGCAACTCCCACACGATCCTCATCAGCCCAACATCAGCCTCGTTATCGGGGTGTCCCGGCCCCGGGCCGCACACGACGGCATCATAACGAGCAAGTTCGGCGACGAACCTCGCCCGGCAGTCTACCGGGGATAGTAACTGAGTAGGTGGTGTGGTGATGGTGGTGTCAGGGTTGAGGAAGAGAGGATCGTCAATGGGCAGGACAGAGACGTCTGCCTCGAGGAGGGTGGTGAGCAGGGAGGTGATGTTGTTGGAGAAGGAGTCGTGGGCGTCGAGGAAGAGGATGTGCGGGCGGTGCATTCTATGAGATTACCCAGGCGGAAGTTTCCTGGGTGACAACGTCGGGTGGTGATGGGGAAGACACTGGGGATGTACACTGGGGTTATCTCCGACTCTCATATGAATCGCTTGTTGAATTCCATGCACCGGCTTCAGACCAAATGTAAGATGGAAAGGAACAGGAACGGAAAATAAGTAAATCCAAGAAAGCTATAGATCGAATGGGAGCGGTACTCGAATGCTGTGCCATCGAGAGTGACTGGCGAGAGACTGGCGAGAAGTAGGGGCAAGTGGCAAAGGACGCTATGAAGCCTTTCAGACGAACGGAGGGTAGTAGAAAAAGCTGATATTTCGCTCCTTCTGCAATACACAACCCTAACCCACATGCACCCTCTCGGCTCCCCTTGGCTGTCCAGAGCAACGACAAGTGGCTTCATGAACATTTCGGGGAAATGGATGATTGATTATCATATATTCATTCATTACTGCCTCAAATTGAGATACAAACCCCATTCTATGTATACCAAAACCCCCTTCTACAGCCCCCGCTAATCCGGATCCCTGACAACCAACCTACACCGCCTTCTAGCATGCCACACCCTCCTCTCCCTCTTCCCCAGCGCAGCCCCAAGGATCATAACCTGCGCCTCCGCCTCCGACTTGCCGCCCTTCTTCTCCTCCTCCCTTTCCCCCGCCTTTTCCTCCGGATCCACCCAAAGCCTCGCCTCCTCCACACTCCCCAGGATCTCAAACTCGCCGCGGCACAGCGCCGTGACGCCCATGCTCACCTCCACGCTCCTCCCGCCGCCCTCCAGCAGAGGCAGCGCCTGCTGCAGGTTCCCGTTCCATGAAAACTTGGCCATCTTGCGCGTAAAGTCGAGCGACACGTTGAACGGGCGGTGGCACAGCGTCGGCGTGAGCCGGAGGAGCGGGTAGACGGGGCGGGCCGAGCGGTTGGTGATGCGCACGCGCAGCGTCAAAAAGTCGTCGACGGGGACGACATACCTCGCCGATCCACTGCTCCCGTCGTCGCGGCTGGGCAGGGGACGGCCCGTGGAGGGGTCGACGACGGCCATGTCTACGTCGACCTCGTCGATCTTGATGGCCTCGATCATGCGCGCCGTGAAGCGCACGGCGCGGAGCTCGATCTCGCCCCGCAAGCCGCCGCCGCCGTGACCCGGGGAGGAGGCGGTCTGCCAGGAGGCGCGGAGCGTGTCGAGCACCTTTTCGCGGTACCAGAAGGCTTCGCGGTTGGCGCGCTCGACCTCCGGGGAGATCTTTGTGCTGACGACGAACTGGCGCTGGCGGGCCGGATTGAGGGCGGGGATGAAGGCGTGCGGGTCTTCGAGGTAAACGCGCCGGATGGGTAGTACGACGCGCGATGTGTTACCGGGGAGGATGTGCTCTTCAACTTGGACGCCGTCGTCGGGGGAGGAGAGATGGACGGCCATTCGACTAGGCCACGAGTTGCGTAGGTCGAGGAGGAGGAGGCAGTGTGAGTCGGGGGTCAGTTCGGGGGATGTGTCCTGTTGGTTGCTGACGCGAGACCAGAGTGGTGTCGGTATCTTGCTGGTGAGGGGGAGAACGTCGACTCGGGTGACCTCGACGCTGGCATTGACGGTAACGGTGAGTTCCATCGAAACCTGGCGTGTGTAAAACTTCTCCGCTATTTCGTCATGGGGCACGCCGACGTATGCGTAATCGACTTGAATCATCGCGTGGGTGAGGCCCGGCCTTCCGAGCAACTCAAAGTCAAACGTCGCCGTCTGCCCGGGAGCGATGAACCTCTTGCTGTCGTCACGGTTCCTCAATCTAAGAGGCTGCTTCTTGGCCAGCACCAGCTCGTACTCGTACAACTCTGTAGCGGTGGCATCTCGGTTGCTGAGCGCCAACTGTAGAGGCCCTTGCGTCGAGTCCTTGAACGAGAAGAGGAGGAAATCCACCGGGGTCGTCGTCGACAGATTCTGTAAAGTAACGGAAAAGCATTGGCGCTCGCCTTCCAGAATCATAACCGAAGACTGGGGCAGCGTCGACGACTCCACTACGACGACTGGCTGTTGAGCGATGACGTTGAGCTCGATATTATCGGGCTTGAGCCGCTGAAGAGCCGGGGACACGGCCGCAGCATTCACATGAAGGGCACCAAGCCCGATTGCCTTGATCTTGACCTCATCCTCAGGGGCCCATGGATCCGCGAAGATGGGGAACCTCCTCTCCCGGCATCCGCGCACTTTGATCAGCGCGCCGGTCACCTTTACCGTGCCCGCGCTCTTTGGCGTGCCGGATATCCTCATTATCTGTGTGCGATACGGTCCGATGGCGGTGCTCTCTACCGCGGACTCGAACTCGGCCCCTTCCGTGTCGAGCCGGATGCTCTCCAACTCAACCTCAATCTCGTACGGGTTTTGGAGAGTTAGTCTGAATCTTGCCGGCTCACCAGCCACCAATGTGCGATCGACCGTTGCTGTGTCGGGACGCTTCAAGAACGGGTTATAAATGAACGGGTCAACATCCTGCGAGC
Organism: Parathielavia appendiculata; assembly: GCF_033297405.1. Classification (NCBI taxonomy): domain Eukaryota; kingdom Fungi; phylum Ascomycota; class Sordariomycetes; order Sordariales; family Chaetomiaceae; genus Parathielavia; species Parathielavia appendiculata. Next base: position 2,837,466 of record NW_026944221.1, read on the forward strand.
TCCGCGCCGCGGTTATGCCCGGGAGCACGGTTCTCGCATGGGGGACGGGCATCCTCGGCGGTGGTAATGGCTCCAGCGTGATGCCCCGGACCAGAAACTCATCCCAGTACTCTGCCGTCAAAGATCCAATGCCCAGGCGTTTGGAGAGACTGGACGTCTTGAGAATGTTCGTGACCAGTCGGACTTGCTCCTCCCTGGTTATGGAGGGGTATGCGTTCTCACGCCGCGGCCCAGGGGCTATGCCACTGCCAGCAGTGCGCAGCAGGTCACTTGAGTATTTCAGTACGCCAGCAAAATCTGGCAGCGCCTCCGAGAAGTTTATGCAGAGCCTCAGGATGTTAAGTTTGACGCCTTGTATGCCAAAAAACCTCGCAGCCGACTGCCTCCGGATGCGTGATACAACAGCCGCATCAGAGCCGTCATCTTCTCCCAAGGCGCTGCCCTCGACAACCCCATACGTCTTGAGCAAGAGCCCCAAAAAGGCCTCGATGCCGTGCTCGATGTCGCCTTCTGTGAGCTCCAGGGCACCAGCAACCCCGTCCCGCCCACTGGCGCCGTTGAGCCCGACCAGGCCCGCCGCAGGGTGAATGCCCACATCAGCGGCGCCCCTTGTGCGCGCCTCAACCAGACCACCGACCAGGACCGAAACCAGTTCCCTAACCACCATCGCCTTCTTCCGCTGAAACCCGAGGTGGCCAAGCAGGGACGCTATCCCGCTGAGGATCACGGCACGGTCTGCGGTGGTAAGGAGCTCCGACGAGGACGCCGGAAACGCCTTGAACAGCGTGGCCAAGATCTGTGGCCGCGCAGGTTGGATGGTGAACCGCGGTGACGTGGTCAAAGGTATCTTGGGAGGAACACCAAACACAATCATGTCAAACGACTCCCGGCAGAGCTTGCCATTAGCCGTGTGAACGGCCGAAAGTATCCTGGAAAAGCGGATGACGGCTTCGGAATACGGAAGAGGCGGTAACTCGGCCGATATCCTCGAGTACAGCCCAATGATACGGTCCAACAGGTTGGGCAGGTGCACCTGGAGATTCCGCAGCCAGCGGGGCTGATTCAGGTCCTTCGCTTCGGCATCTTGGATCGCCATAGCGTCGCCAGCTGCCTTTTCGTGCGGCGGGAGCAGGATGCTCGGTACATGAAACTCAATACCCGCCCAGCCGAGCAGCAAGAGGGTGATGAGGATAAGCTCCAGAGCTTTGCCGTGCCAGACATGATCGTTGATCGACTTGGCCACCGCGGCCGCCTCAGTGAGCTCCTTAAGCGCGTTGTTCCACAGGCCAGCTTGGAGATAGAGCGACCCGACCACAATCTGGACACGACACTTGCCCTTGCTTCTCCATCTATCGTTCAGACCGCCGGGCCCGTATCCGTGCACCGAGACTCGGTCTTGGCTTTGGGTTCGAAAACCCTCGGATGTATCGGCCCTTGAAAGGCCCTTCTGCTCGGGGCTTGTGGGCTCCATGGTGCCAATGATGCTGTCAAAGGTCGAAGGCGGCGACGGGAGAGCCTTGTTGCTGCCCACAGGGGTGGACGGCCTGGCAGGGGTGGAACTGCTCGAGCTGAATGCCTGCCCCTTGGAGGGGACGGGCGGCATGGACATGCGCACCCGATTCCTGTCCGGGAGTCCGCTTGTAGAGGTCGACGGATTCACTGGTATCGAAAACTGCGAGTTCCTCCTGGCCAACGCGGCCGGTTCGTCCATGGCATTCATCGGACGCGAAGAAGGATTCCCTGGCGAGTCGATGAACGACATGCCCTCGTACGACTTGGCCAGGGTGGTCATCTCGGCCAGGATCAGGGACGAAATGTCACACATGACGGTCTTGATGGTGGTCCGCTTGAGCTGTTCGGCGGGTGGTATGGTAATGATGCCCTCGGGTATTGGCACGGGATCCTCCTTGGCCGGCAGATAGTCAAAGACGAGCACATGGTGAGCCAGAACCTTGGGATAGCGGTCCCTCAGATCCTCGAGGTCCTGGTAAAGCGCCCGAATGTTTGCCTCCTCGACAGTCCTGCCGCCCGAGAGTCTCTTGCTGAACACAGCCTTGGGCAATTCGGCGCCGTCCGCCACGGCAATGACGGCGAGCGGCTCGCGGAACAGTTCAAACGGTGACAGGGCGAGGTGGGACGGGGGCGGGTGGTGCATCATGAGGTCGTAGAACATGGCGCCGTCGGGGAATGCCAGGGGCGAGAACATGTCTAGACAGCGCCGAGTCAGCAACGATTACTCTGGCGGCACAGTGCGCGCGGTTGCCCTTACTCCTGTGTGGTCGCGCATCGGGCGTCACGTCTCGCAGGAAGACGACATTCTCGTAATTGAGGCGATCAACGAAGGCGGTGAAGCGCTCCCGCTTGATGCGGCCGACGGGCAGTACAAGTGCCTTGACCCTCGCGGGGGCGACGGGCAGGAGAGGATCGAGTGCCATGTTCGCGCCGCGATCATTCCCGGCGGTCATTCCCGACGTATTGAAGCAGCGGTTGTTTAGGTCAGGGGAAGGAGGAACATGTCGAAAGCGGCAGGCAGCGATGCGTGTAGGATGCGCCGCTGCCCGGTTTCGCACCGAGACCAAACGTGTGGCTGTCGCGTGTTCGGGTCAAGGGCGGGTGCAAAGTGGCTTTGTGGAGAATGCCCATGCGCTGGTGATATGTCGAATTCAGAGCGACAGTTATGTTGTCCCGAGCTTGAAATGTGATCTTCGATCGATGACATCCCAAAGCGGACGACCCCCTGCATGGGACGAGAGCGCAACAGCAGGTAAGTCCCTGCCCCGCAGGCCCGAGCGTTGCACAGGAACAGAGTTCTGACCGCTAAAATTTTGGGAGCTGTAAGAGTTCAGGGGTTCCGTCGAATTCTCGATGGGACCTGGAACCAGCCACGCTGGTTTGCACTGCTGTTGTACGGATTACATACCCGACACTTCACATAGCTGGGCAGGTACATCGGTATCATGACTCTACGGATACCTACAATTAATAGGCATCAGTATATGAAAATTGGTATTAACTGTCTCTCCCAACCTGTACTTTTCCGGCTGAATCCTTACACGTAGGATTACAGAGCAACCCAAGTCTCTTGAACGCGAGTTGGGAGTCTCCAAAGCCCCCTGTAAGCAGAGGCTCAACTCGGCCACCAGTAAGCAACATAAAACACTCCCTCATGTTCGTGGCCCCGCAGCCGGCGCAACAGCCTCAATATTTGAACCTCCCTGCCTCGCCTCAGCCTTGAGCTCGCTCTCAAAGATGTCCACAGCCAGGCTGGCCTCGACAAAGTCTTCCAGCTCCTCCGTCACCGTCTTCAGCTTCTCCTGGACGGCCACGGCGCCCTCGAACCCGACGATATGCCGCGCCGGCGGGTTCTCGTGGCCCCCAATGGCCGTCAAGGCGTGCACCGTCTCCATGACCAGCTTATCATAGGCGGTGGGGGGGAGGCGCGGGTACCGGTACTGGATGACCTCCTCGGACTGCTCAATAGCCGTGTCCGGGTTGGCATTAAGCACATTGCCGAGAATTTCGCGCATACTCGGGGCGGGGCTGAATTCAGGGTCGTAGCAGGACAGCTGGGGCGCGAAAACGACCTTGTTGCTCAAGCTCTGGATCTCCTTGTTGGGCTGCACGATGGTGACCTTGATGTTGAAGGGGGCGATCTCGTAGGCCAAAGAGTCGCAGTAGCCCTCGAGCGCCCAGGTGGCGGCCGTGTACATGGGCATCCAGGGCGTGCCGATGTGACCGCCGATGCTGGTCAGGATCATGATGTGACCCGTGTGCTGGGCGCGGAACTGGGGCAGGGCGGCCTTGATAAAGTTGACCTGCGAGAAGAAGATGGTCTCGAACTGGTCGCGGATGAGGTTGCGCGTGGCAGGGGTTGCTGAGAGTTCCTCGACGGTGCCGATGACGGCTACTTGGAATGAGCTCCTTATCTTGAGAGAGGTGAACAATCATTTTCCACCTCACTCACCCTCAAACTTGCAGCACAGCAGAATGTCTATCCGCCCAAACACGTGCACGGCCTCGGCGACGGCGGCGCCGCATTGCCCCATGGCACGGCCATCGCAGCGGATGCCACGAATGCGGTCCTTCCAGCCCTCTCGGTCCTTGCGACTGCTCTTACACTCGTTGATGAGCTCCTTGAACTCGGCGCTCCGCTCCTCGTCCTCAATCTCGGCCGGTGGCAGGCAGGCCACCACGTAGTCGCCGTGTGCCAACAGCAGCCGAATCAGCCGAATGCACAGCGGCGAGAGCGATGAGGTGAGAAACCAGGTCCGAGGCGAGTTGTGTGTCGCTTTCTTGTCCATTAGTCTTACCAGATCTTGGGTTCATGAACAGATTCGCGAGATGCGTTCATTCGTAATGGGAGATTTGGACGTGACATGGGCTGCGAACATAGAGGAACACGAGGAGGAACTGGGCTGCGTACGGAAGGATGCTGCTGGTGTTGGATGTGTGTGTCGAGACGGCCCAGCTTCTGCCGCTCTTTTGTCGGTCATGCTGGTAAGCGATCACACAGACGAAGCTGTGAGAGCGGGCGGCTTCCCGCGCCAGTCAGAGGCGTCGTTGCACGGGATGTGTGCGCCAATCCAAGGATTCCGGGCGCTCCACAGGCTGTGCCGTCATAGCAGTGAGCCCGCCGTAGGGAACGAGAGAGGAAAGAGATTCCGTACCAAATAGACGGAGTTAACAGTTGAAGATGGGCTCAGTGAAAAGTCGTCTCACGGCTATCCAGACGTGATTTGTACAGTGCGCTCGTTGAGGAAAGAATTCCCAGGGGCGGTGGGCACTTATACGTTGAGACCTCGGTCGGCGATAGTTTGACATCCCTGCCGCTAGCGTCCGTGATGCCCAGAGGCCTAGAGTCGGGTCCAAATTCAGCGAGTGGAACGGGAGACGTGATCGACGGCGCCGGAATTGAGGCTCAGGCGGCAGCCACGGGTCCGGAAGGTTGCCGAAATGCAGAAGTTGATGACGTCCGGCTTTGAAGAATCGAGACGGCTGGGCTGCCCTCCCACAGACTGGTTGTCAGGAACTTGTCTCATGCGACCATCGCGCCCTCATCGGCGCTCCGGCGTAAGAGATGTCCATGGGATCCGACCAGGCGAGCAAGGCGTGGAGCTGATTCATCCTTTAGTCAACCGAGCTCCGAGGGAACTTGTTCTTGTCATGAAGTCGATTGCTGTCGGTCAAACAATATAACAAGTCGATCATTCATCATACCTTGGGATGGTCTTGAACGCATGATTCTCCTCAAAATCACACATCAACCCCGCCAAGATTATTCTCGGTGTCAAATGTAACCTCCGAAAGCTCCCGTCGGCGCATCCCATCGCCATTGCGCGGATGTCTTGGCATCCAACAGAGGGAAGGCCAGCCAGCACCGATACCTTGGGTAATCGCAAATTGGTGGAACCTGTACCGCCGGTCCGAGCGAGTTTTTCCTCGGGTTCCATGCCGGGTTCAAACGGACTGGAAGTTGCAGCAAGCTGCCGTCACCGGTTGCACCCCACGCGGCTTCCTAAAGCCCCGCTGGACACTTTTGCGTGAAACCCGGGGAGGGCGTGAATCGTCATTTTCAGTGGCCCAGTCGAACCCGGGAAAGCACCGCCTGCAGCCGCGAGTACTGTATTTCCCACCCCCGTCGCTGCAGGTCGGATTGGGTAGCTTTCACAGGACCTGCGTTACGTTTCAAGAGGTGCGCTTTGTGAGGGGGTTTCTACGTACCTGAGGTAAGGTGATATATGAGGTGAGGAGACCAAGCTGCGATACAGGAGATTTGCCCCGCTACACCAAGTCCGTACACGGCGGGGCTCATTGTCAGAACAGACTCTGGACTTTTGACTACCTTTGGGGGAGTCAGAGGTTCGACTCAACAGCGGAAACAGTCATTCCACTGACTCAGAGATCTTGCGCATTTTTCTTCAAGAAAAGCATAAACATAGGAACTGCTCGTCTTCCTTGAATAAAAGGAAGCCAAAAGGTAAACAAAAGAATAAAAACCCCAGGAAGAGAAAGACATAGGGCGAACCACAAAATGCCCACCCGCGCCGACATCACCTACTTTGGCGCCGGCCCGGCCGCCCTGCCAACCGACGTGCTCGAGACGGCAGCGCAGGCCCTGCTGGACTACAACGGCACCGGGCTGGGCATCGCCGAGCACAGCCACCGCTCGGAGCTGGCCACCAACATCATCAACGAGGCGAAGGCCGACCTGGCCAACTACCTGGACATTCCCGCTGCCGACTACGACGTCATCTTCATGCAGGCCGGCGGCACCGGCGAGTTCGCCGCCTCCGTCTACAACCTGGTCGGCGCCTGGGTAGCACGCCAGCACGCCGAGGTCCTCAAGGAGCCTTGGGACGGCGCCAACGAGGACGCCGTGGTGGCCGCCCTGCGCCACCGCATCCAGCGGGACCTCAAGCTCGACTACATCGTCACGGGCGGCTGGTCGCTCAAGGCCTACCAGGAAGCCGTGCGCCTGCTGGGGCCCGAGTACGTCAACCTGGCCGCCGACGCCCGCACCAACAACGACGGCAAGTTCGGCAAGATTCCCGACCCGAGCACCTGGAAGCTGAGCAAGGACGCCGCGCTGGTCTACTACTGCGACAACGAGACGGTCGACGGCGTCGAGTTCCCCGAGTTCCCCTCGGTGCTGGCCCCGCGCGAGGACGGGTCCGGCCCCATCGTCGTAGCCGACATGTCGAGCAACATCCTCTCGCGGAGAGTGCCGGTCAGCAACTACTCGCTGCTCTTCTTTGGCGCGCAAAAGAATCTGGGCTGCACCGGTGTGACCGTGGCCGTGCTTAAGAAGAGCTTCCTGCCGCCGACGACGACGCAGCCGAGCCCGGCACTGCTGAGGAAGCTCGGCCTGCCCATTCCGCCGATTATGCTGCAGTACGAGACGATCGCCAAGAACAACAGCTTGTACAACACGCTGAGCATCTTTGAGTGGGTGTTCCCGCTTTTGCATTGCTGGCATAGTAGGATGATTGCTGACTTTGGGGGACTAGCGTGTACATTGCCGGCCTGGTGCTCAAGAAGCTCCTGAAGACGTTCCCAGACAAGGTGGACGGCCAGCAGGCCGTGGCCGAGAAGAAGGCCAGCATCATTTATGCCGCCCTGGAGGCGTACCCAGATGTGTACCACATTGTTCCGGACAAGTCTGTCCGGTCGAGAATGAACATTTGCTTCCGCGTGACCAAGGTGGGTTCTGTGGCTGGACCGTTGCTCTTCCTGACGAGAGATGTTAACCTCCAGCAGAACGGCAACGTCGATGAGACGGAGAAGGCCTTCCTCAAGGAGGCCACCAGCCTGGGGTTGACAGGCCTCAAAGGGCACCGCAGCGTTGGTGGCATCCGGGCCAGCAACTACAACTCGATTCCCTTGGAAGGGGCAGAGAAGCTTGCCAGGTTCATTGACGCCTTTGCCAAGGCGTAGTAACTGATGTTTTGAAAAGGCTCAATGAACCGACGGGGGACGGTAGGCTTGCACGAGATGGCCCTGAGGCAAGGTGAAGTCTCAAAGGAGGGACAACATTGGGTTTTCAACAAAGCGGATTCTCAGAATATCATACTTTCACACAGGAACTCGTTCAACGATGAAGCTAAAAATAACAGCACGCCATTTCCTTTTCCATTCCCTTGAATTCGTGAAACATCACATCGATACTCCTCGCCCCTCACTGACCCATCTCCTCCCTCAACCACCCCGGCACCCCAGGAACAGCTTCCCACCCGCTCAGATACTCGTCCCTCTTCACCCCCTCCGCACTCGGCTTGGCATACACGGCCGTCACATACCACACACTCTCCCCCTTGGCGACTGTGCCCTGCAGCGTGGGGATCGTCGTCCGGCTCTCGACCAGATTCGAGTTGGGATCCGCATTCACCAGCATCGCCGTCCGCCCGTTGCCGAGCTCCTTGCCCTCGAGCGCGCGCACGCCGACGGCGCCCTTGGATACCGCAAACGCGCCCTCGCGCCCGTCGGCCCAGCCCTCAGGCGTGACCGTGTCATAGTTGCCAATCAGCTTGGGCCGGGTGCCCTCGCCGGCCGCGGCGTCATACAGGCCCAGGAGCCGGCCGTCGGCGGCGCGCTGGTTGCTGATGGCGAAGCCGCCGTCGGCCGTCATGACGGCCCGGCCCTCGGCGCGGATATGGTGCGCCCGCAGGTGCCAGTTGGGCGTCGACTCGTGCGGCGGGATTAGGTACGTCTTGACGTGCACGTCCGGGAAGGGCGACCACAGCGAGACTAGCACGGGCGTTCCCCCGCGCGTCTGCAGCGAGGACTCGGAGAGCCGCCGCGTCTTCCAGTACTCGCCCCCGTCGTCCGACAGGCCGAGCTGCGACGCCAGCGCGTATTGCTCGAGCGTCAGGAGGCCCGGCGGGACCGAGTACGCGTAGGCCGACGAGTAGGCGAAGGCGCCGTACTTGGCGTGCGTGCCTTTCATGGGGTAGGAGCAGGCTTGGCCTGAGGAGAGAAGCATGCAATGCCCGCCGAGGTTGCTTGGATTGCGTCAGAATATGGGAGGGTTTACTGAGGCAGAGGGGAAGAGGGAAAGTACCTCATGATGTGGCCTGGGTGTTTGAGCGCCTTGACCTTGGGGAGCACGTCCCAGTGGTTCTCCTCCTCAGAAGTCCAGAAAGGATGGGTCTCGGGCACAGCAAGGCAGATAAAGGCCAGGCAGGCCCAGTACTGGAGAGTGTAAGCCACATTTGAAGAGTTAACGGCGTGGATTGGTGATCACGTACCGGGCTGCCAGGGCTGTTGTAATTCTCGGCCATCTGTCCCCCCCTCGTCGTGAGTATCTTCAGCAGGTCGTTTAAGGAAAACGTCTACTCACATACATGTTGGGGTACGAGTACCCGATGGTCAGCGTGCCGCTCGAACTCCACATGTCGTGCTGTGTTTGCCACCACCGCAGATGGCGCATCACAATGCCCTTGACCATGCCCCAGGTCAGGGGAGCCGGCAGCTCGACGTCGGCGTACGCGAGGGCGCCCCAAAACGATACCATGGCGAAGCGGTAGCCAACACTGCGGCCAAAGGGAATGGCTCGTCCTGGGAATGGTCAGCTTGGCCTCCCTGTGTATGCTTCGGGTTCCCTTACCCTCTTCGTCGTAGTAGTGGGCCAGGTCAAGAGCCGCCATCTGGGCTCGCTTCCTGAACTCGGCCGCGCGTTCCGGGTCTTCCTCTCCAGCCAGCTTGGAGTAGAGCAGCTGGAGGAACTGAATGGCAAAGCTTGACGAGTAATAGTCCATCTCTGCTTCGGTCAGCCGAGAATCCTTAGCTATCTTGTCAATAGGCGTTGGGACAGGGGCACGCACGATGAATCCCTTCGGGCCCATCATTCGACCACCCATCTCCGCGGTAGAATGTCTCCAGGTGCTTGATATCCGCATCCAGCCTCTCCTGCGAGAACTTGCCCCCGTTCTTCTTCAACCCCAGGTTCGCAAACACGCGGAACCAGAGCCAGTTCGTGTTCGGCATGCTGCCTCGAATGTCAGCATGAAAACCTTCTCCCCTGAAGTACCCGAACTCACTTCTTCTCATTGATACTATTCCCCAACCACGCCTCCACATTCCCCCTCTCCCGCTCACTCAACCCCTCCCAGATCTGGGGTGCCACCGCGAGCGCAAACCCCAGCGGACACATCTCGACCATACGCTGGTCATTGTCGCTCGGATACCCCCAGTACTCTGTGCTCTCCGGGTCCGTCCCGGCCCGGTACCCGTCGATCCACCACTGCGTCCCACGATAGCTGCCGCCGCCGGCGAGCAGGCACGCCACTCCCCACAGCGGGCGGGCGAAGCCCTCGACCTCGGAAGCCGTCTGATCGAAGCGCACGGCCGTGGCGCCGGGGCAGCGCACGCGGGCCTTGAGCGGGGAGAAGAAGGGCTCGAGGGGGTCGAGCAGGGCCCTCAGGAGGGCCTGGACCGACGCCCGGTCCGAGAGGGGGATCTGCGAGAAGGGGTGCAGGGTTGTGTAGCCTAGCACGAGGCCTTGGCTGGGTTGGGAGGCCATGGTGTTTTTGTTTCGTTAGTCGAGGGGGGAGGGAGGGGGTAGGTCAAGCTAGGATGAGTTGTGGAGGTAAGGGTCGAGGGAGAGAATGAGAAAGACTGGGAAGTGTAAGGGGAGGATGAATCCATGATATATCATGTGTAAACCACTGCTATCTTCAAGATGCCGTTTACACAGACACAGCCAATCCCATATTTCTCCGTCTCGCACTGTCTCCCAGCGCGCATCCCGAACTTCAAACCCATCAGTGGAGCCGCCGCGGTTGGAGAAGATCCATGGAGCAATCTGGGGATGAGGGGTCGCAGTCTCTCTGGGCCTTGTTCCCCCGCATCCTGTGGCGGTACGGTGGGGAGGAAGTTCGCGGCTAATTGCGGAACATGGATGCTGGGAGCTGAGACACTCAGCCGGCGTTCCCCAGCTTGCATGTAAGTAAGTGACGGCTCATATGGATTGGGAATGCATGAGATGTACGAAGAGACTCACATTGACTTGGCAATAAGCCAAGCAAGCGAAGGCTCCAAGTCAGTCCTTGCTCCTCTGCCTCCGCATCCATAGTGATCCGATCAACTGGACTGACCCAGCAGCTAGGGGCTGGAGGGAGCCCGACATCAATGTTGCTACCGCAACTACAATCAAGACCTTCCCGAGGTCTGAATTTGATATCCTCTCTTTAACTTGCAGTTCCTCCGCCCAGAATTAAGATGACATAAACCCTGACTGCCGCCATACGGCTAGTTAGATTTCCCAAGTATCCGTATTCCAAAGACCAAAACCCGCTCGCTTGCATTGCGTCAAAGTGCCTCCCTTTCCTCCCTCAAACATCTATTTGCTTCCAACCACGCACTCGCCACCAGTTAAGCAGAGCAGCCTAAAGTAGACATTACGTACTTTATATGCTCGGGTATCCCATCTTCACTTCCCCCATCTCAGCCTTCACAACACCCGCTCCCTTTCCCCTAACAACACCTCTTCCAAGACGCAAACACTTGTCCAGCACAGCGCTCATTCACCCGCTTCCACAGCCGTAACCGTGGGCGAATTCAACTCCACCCCGGCCGCCGCCGCCGCAGCAACCATCTCCTCCATCCCCGGCGTAGGCGGCACCTCCTCCCCCGCCCCACCAGTACAACCACCGACACCATCAATCACCGACCCCTCCCTACTCACACTCGCGGCCCCGTCCCCATTACTCATGCTCGACTGCGCCAGCTCCCTTCGCCTCCTCCTCATCCGCCGTTCCTCGTCGGCCGTCTGCCTCCTCGACCGCCTCAGGTTCTCCCTCTTCTCCGCGTCGGCCGGGTCATCCCCGCCGTCGGCGCCGCTGCGCATGCCCTGGAGCAGCAGCGCCGCGCGCTGTGCCACGTCGTCTTCTTCACTGCCCCCTCCTCCCTGTGCTGCTCCTGCCGATGATGCCGCGTCGGCCGGTAGGTTGGCAGTAGCGGGGCTGAGGAGGTTTGATTTGGGGGTTTTGCTGGGGTCGTCGTCGCCCGCCGCAGGGCCCGAGGCTTCGGAGCCCGGGCTCTGGAGGGACGGGCGGGCTCCTGACGGGCCGTCGGAGCCGCTGCCAAGCTGGCTGAGGTCGGGTATTTTTTGGCCCGAGGCGATGCGCACTTGGTGACGGTCCTTGAGGCGGGCGCGGCGGCGCCGGTCACGCGTGTCCCGGGCCTGCGGTGCGGCCGCGCGGAGCTTCTCGAGCAGGCTGTCCATGGCGCCCGTGGTGGTCGGCGAGGCCGGGTTGGTGCTGTCTGAGGCCTGCGCCGCCTTCAGCGCGTTCTTGCGCTTCATCGACGCCTCGTTCTTGCGCCGCTGCTCCTCAAGCTGCACGTTCTTCTGGTGCGACTTCTTCCACTCGTTGACGAAGAGCGCCAGCTTGGCGAAGAAGTCACGCCGCGCGTTCTCGTCGGACGGATCTTCGCCGTAGAAGGTCATGATGTCGTTGTAGGTGCGCACCATCTCCTCCAGGTAAACCTGCATCTGCTCGGCTTTGCGCCGCGCTTCCTTCATGCATCGGCCCACAATTTGCAGTACGCGATCCTGTGGGTGGAACTTCTTGGGGTCCGACAGACTGCCCGAGTCAAGGGCCTTCTGCACGTTGTTGATGTTGTCAATGTAAGCTTTGGCATCGGCCTGCAGTTGCTCGATGTTGATCTTCTGCACCGTCATTACGCCCGCAATGTCGTCGGCGAAGTTCTCCCATTCTGGGTACTGGTTGCGGACAATGCGCTCGACAAGATCGGCCAGTGTAGACTCGTTCTTGTCGTCCTTTACCATACCCAACCTGGCCAGCGAAGACAGCTTGAAGCCGCGGGCTTGCTTGTTCGGGTCATTCATGTAATTACCAATATCCAAAATGAGGCCGAGGACGTTCATCAGCGATACCGAGTCTCGAAGCGACTCAGATACGCTGACAACCAGGCGCATCTTCTCTGTAATCTCGTCATAGTCGGGTTCGTAGCTGCGTGTCAGTGAGAGAGCCCGCATCCTGCTCTTCCAGTAGTGGTGCAGCTCAAACGCTGTTTGCAAGAAGATCTGGTCTTGCCTGGTGAGTTCGGACGGGTCTTGTTCGCGGTTCTCCTTGTCGGCTTCCGGCCCTGTCCAGTCTTTGCTATACGGCGCTAGTTGCTTGGCCGTGTTCTCGGGAATAACGCAGAGATCATCCTTCTGCAAAAACTCCATAACCACAGGGTTGTCGAGCACTTCAGCATCACAATGAATAATCATCTGCACCACTTTCTCAACCGAATAATGCGAGAACTTGGCAAGGGCAATTTCTGATCACGGTTAGCACCTGTTTTAGACTTTTTTAGAATATTTTCGAAGTGGCTTACCGAAGGCTTTCCGCAGATCAGTCGAGATGATCTGCTTCTTATCGTCCTTCTTAGAACCCCCTTGACCGATTTGTTTGATCTCCTTGGCCATGAACAACTTCTCGACCTCGTCAAGAATACCCTTCCGGCTGAGTTCGAGATACTTCTCTTCCCTTTCTTCTGCCGACGGCGCGTGAGCTGCCCAGTGTGTGGTAAGCGGCGAGTCGACCTTCTCCCAATGGAAAGCCTTGAGCTTCTTCTTAGGCCGAACAACCGACAAACCGAGGGACGGCGCCGGCGAGATGTGATCTTGCCGAGATAGGAAATGACCCGAGAGCGCCCCTGGCCCGGGTAGTGGAGGGGGCGGCGGTGGCATACCCTTGGCTCCAGGCAAAGGCGGCGGAGGAGGAGGTGGCGGTGGTCCACCACCCATCGGCGGAGGCGCACCGGGAAGCCTGCCAGGCATCGGCGGCGGTGGTGGAGGAGGTGGTCCGCCCCCAATAGGAGGCGGAGCACCCGGGAGCTTGCCGGGGAGAGGAGGCGGGGGTGGAGGAGGCGGACCGCCACTGAGAGCAGGTGCTGGAGGTGGCGCGCCTGGGATCTGGGCCGGTAATGGAGGAGGCGGAGGCGGTGGAGGCCCGCTGGAAGTAAGTGACGCGGACGACGGTGGAGTCGTGTCGGTAACCTCGATCTTTGGGGGCTCAGCGTCGCTTGGTGTAAGTGGAGACTGCGATTCCAAGCTTGGATGAGATGGGCCCGTGGTGACGCCGTCCCCTTCTTCTGAATCACTGCCGTCGTACTTTTTGACCTTGCCCTGGAGTTCGCTGAACATACCAGCGGCTTGCTTGGGGTCCATGACAGGCCGCTTGATCTCAACCAGCCGCGGCTTCTCGTAGATAACGCCGTCCTCGTCCTCGGCCACATCTTCAGCCTCTTCCAAGACGTCCTTGACCGGCTCCACCCGAGAGCCAACGGGCTTCCTTGGAATGCGGGTCGACCTTTTGACGCTCCCAAGCATGCTGTTGGTGAAGTCCCGGGGCGCAGGGGCTGAATCCCCGAAGCCATCCATCTCTTCCCGCAAGGCTCGCAGCTTGTCTGAAGGGCCGAGGGCTTCACCCCATACTTTGCCTTCGAGCTTATAGACTGTCTTTTGACGCTCAAGCTGCATTTGAAGGCGCTCCATGAGTTTTTCACGGTCGAGAATTCCCTGCATGCGTGCCGGGTCGTCGTCACCCAGCTTCGCCCCTTTAGCAGCGCTCGATGCTGCCACATCCTGAGCGTCCCGAAGCATAAGATACAGCTCGCGCGTCTCGAGCTCATACCGCTGTGCTTCCTTGGCCCTGAGCGTTTGCAAATTCTCCAACTCTGACTTTAGCCCTTCGGCCTGTCTCCGTTGCGCCTCGATGAACCTGGCCTGTTCATCAATTTGCTTCTGAAGCTTGGCGACTAGACCATCGGCACCTAATGCCAACTTCTCCTTCAGCTCGTCCCTCTCTGCGATCGCCGCCTCCGCGATCCGCCGCGTCTCGGTCGCCTCATCGAAGGCCTGACGGGCTTCCGAGTCAGTGTGTAGCTTGTCGAGCAAGCTCTGGACGGTGAAATTGAGGCTTTGCTTAAGGTCCATATCCGGCAGGCGCCGGTCCATGGCGACATAGCTCAGCATTGAGTCGACAAGCTGGAACATGCGAAGCCGCTCCTCATTGTCGTTATCCCTGATGAGGAGAAGGTGCTGTAGGGCCGAGATGAAGTAGTCTTGTGTCTTGGTACCCTTCAGCCGTTGCTGTATCGCGTCGACAATCTGGACTGGATCGTTGAGATCCCTGACATCTCCGTCTACGCTGTCCTTGATGCTGCTGTTCTCCCTCTCCAACATGTCCTCGTAATCGATGGCTTCATTGGTCCGGAACCGCTCGATTTGCTTGTCAATCAACTCGTACTGGAAAGCCTCCATCTTGTGCAACATCCGTTTAATGCCACATGCCGTGAACTGCGCTCGAATATGGACGCGCATCTGGAGATCCTTCTCGGCGGCATCGATCAGCATGTTGACCAAGATGAGCGTCGCCACGGCGTATTCCATAAGGAGATTCTCCATGCCGATGCCTCCACTCCGCACCTCCTCGCTCGCGCCCACAAGGCTGCCCATCTTGCCTCGGCCATCGATGGTGACTTCGACAAGGCGCATCCAGGCGTCGAAGCGGCCGTTCTCCCCCTGCTGGTTCTTGGCGACATCCATGGCCTCAATGACCTTCAGATGTCCCTTATTATCAGACCAGTGGCAGAGGAACGTCAAGACTTCGCTGACAAGCTTCCTTGTCGTGAGCCTGGGCGAGACTAGGGACGTGGCCAAGGCGACGAGAACCTGCTGGTGAGCCAGGGCATCATCGGCGCCGAACTTGTTGTTCATCAAGGCCTTTAGACACTTGACAATATCGTACTCGCGGTCCAAGTTCTTGTCCGCCTTGCCCGACTCCGCTCCCGGGCCCATGGCGCTTTTGCGGTTGATTTTGAGAAGCACGTTGGTCAACGCCACTTGGCCCTGGCACTCGATGAACCGCTTGACCCAGCCAATTTGCTGCGTGCGGAGGTTGACCTCCAGGCTGCCGAAGCCCTTGCTGTCGAGCGAGTTCTCCATGACCTTGCGCACGTACCACTCCGGGCTGCCCTCCTCGTCGGGCATCTGAGTGAGGTCGACGTTGCTGTACTGGCCAATCTTAGCGGTCTGTCTGCGTTTCTGTTCCCCCTGCCACTCGGTGAGTCGGTCCTGGTAAATCAGGGTCCATTTCTTGGACGACGGATAGGCCACCATCTGGCGCTTGGCTTGGTCCGGAAGGTTGTGCCATCCCCGTTTCTGCATGAGCGCCAGAAACATCTGCTCGATTACGCTGTCGTCGTCTGGTTTTGGGAAATAAAATGCGTCGCTGACTCCAGAGGGGAACTTGGTGAGGCGATTCTCCCTGGGCGAGTGGGGAGACAAATAGGAAGACTGGGACGAGAGACTAGGTAGTGCTACTTTGGATGAGCGATGGTCCGCAAACTGGCCGAGGTGGGATTTTCCGTTACCTGACATGATACTTGCTGTGTCGCCTGAGCTACGGCCTCCAGACGTCGCATACGAAATGTACCGGGAGTTATGAGATCCCGTCAAGCTGCTCTCTCGCGGCGGGCCCCATTGCTGATACTGAGCTTGGCGGCCGGTAGAGGCCATTGTGATGTTGGACGCGGCGGGTGGTGGGCGCGGTCCCGGGGGATATGGACTGGTGGGACGCACAGCGGATGGGTCGAAACTTGGATATTGGTGGAAATCGCTCGTCAGCTTGTTCAGCTGGTGCGGCAGCGGTTCTCTTCGAAGGGGCATCTGATCGAATTTCGGGAGATAGTCGACCGGGACCGGGGAGCGCCGGTCGGCGCTCACGCTCTCGTACGGGATGGTAGTAATGACGCCGGCCGTCATGTTGATCCCGGACTCAGCGGAGCTGGGACGGTCTAACGATACAACCGACGAATCTCGTTGGTGGCGCGAGTGGCGAGAGTTCACGGAACTGGCATCGTGGTCGGCGTACAGATGGCGGCCGTCATCGCCCGCGCTCCGTTTCTCGGCTTTGTTTTTGGAACGGTGGAAGAAGGAAGAAGCCTTGCCGCCAGAGGAGGCCCGCGACTTGTCGTAGGAAGACATGGTATCGGCGGGAAGACAGATGGCCGTCAGTCAATGCGCGGGCTGCGTCGGTCTGTCGGATGGGGAGGCGTGGTATTTGCCGTCAACGAACTTTGTGTCTCAGACCCAGGGTGCATCGCATCATGTTTTCTGGGAGGTGGCCGGGGTCTGGAAGCGTCTCGTCGCAGCGACGAGGGTTGTCTTTTCTGCATAAACCGAGGACATTCAGCATGAGAACTGGTTGGTACCACTTCCCCAGGGTTTTTAACAAAGCGGGAGGTCGAGGAGAACCCAGACATACAGGCTGCGATTTTTCCGGCTCCTGTAATGGGGGGATCGTCGACAAACAAGTGCTGGGGTCGGTTGTAGTGGCACGGGGGGTAGTCTTTGATGGTGTCGTCGGGACCGGCTCGAAACGAAAATCGCCAACGAGTTTCTTGGGCTTGGCTCCTGCGGCGTTGCACGTAGCTGCTTCCGTACACAAGTAGCAGCCCCTAGGGCAGCGGATGGAGGGTCGAGCGGCTCGACGTTTAAGGAAGGGGGGCAACCCGCTGTGGAATACCCCCGGGATGGTTTGCAAGCTTCTGGGCTAGTGGAGCAAGTCTTGGAGTGCAATCAAGCTGATGTTGGAGAGCTTCCCTGCCCCATTTGCATCCCAGAATTGATACCAGGACAAGAACGAAAGGGGCGTTCGGCCTGAGACGGTCTAGCGAAGATCAGCCCCTGAATCCCTGGCCATTTAATCCCTGATGTGACTCCCGAGGTAACCTGCAGTACCTCTGTACCGAGTCGGATAATAGGATCGAAGTGTACCTAAGCTTTATCTTTGAAATGCCATTCCTTGTATGATGCATCGTTCCTTTCTTTCTCTCAATTCTCCTCCCATTTTCTTGCACCTCATTGCACAGTACGGGTAGCAAATCAGGGTTCCTGGTGTTTACTACTTGACGGTTCCACATTGAGTGCGGGATGTGCCAAGAGTCCTAGCGGACTTCGGCGCCAAGATCACCTCCCGGCAATCGCTCTGTATGGCATGGGCAGATTCAATCCCGGCATTTGGTCAACATCACCGTTGGATTAATCGCCGAACTTTGACGGCGCCATTGTACAACACAGTTCCTTCATCAGCTTCGAGGTTAGGGTGCGTCCAACTGAAGAGCCCCCAGCGCCTTCCCCTGGGCCGTCCGGCGCAATGGGCGCAACGGTGTCGGCCATCAAGGTAACGCAAACTATGCGCCTCTCAAAACCTCCCGCGGACGGCTTGTTGTTGCTGATCACTTTCCACAGACCCTGATTATCCCGGCCATCATCTCTCTCCTCCTCTTTATCGTCTCGACCTTCGTCCTCCTCCCCCTTTGGCAGCGATACCGAAACCGATACAGCCAATATCTCCCGCTCGAAACAATATCGAACCAGACACTGTCGTTGCGGGGGAGGATGCAGGGCGCCATGGCGCGCTTCATGGCCCCGTCGGCGTGGAGGGCAAGGGTGTTGGACCGCGTTGTCGTGGCGGACCGAAGTTCGTCGGACTCAGAAGATGGGGAAGAACTAGGTGAGGTGGGTGAGATGGCTGTGAGGCGGGTGTTGGATCGACAGAGGGTTGTTCACGTTGACAGTACCCCTAGGTTAAGCAGAGAGTCAGTCTGACCTTGATTGACCCTTGCTGAACAGTCTGGCCGCTAACTACTTGAGTAGCTTAGAGGAAGGCTTTATGGATGACAGTGATGACGAGAGTGAACATGGCAGAGGGCGATAGATCTATCAATCCGGCGATCATTACGTTTCAGTATATCCCCCGGCGAAGAAGCGGCTTCTTATGTACCCCTGCGTCTGGAAGATGTCAACTGCATGTGGCTTTCTATACTCAGCGCAGTTAACGGTTTCACAGACAAACGGCTTCGGACCAACAACGCGACAGACCGACGCTGGTTGCTGCTGTAACTCTGATTGATGGTAGTGCTCTCTTGGGTGAGGGTATCGCATGTTGTGCGCTCCGAGGGCTTTCGGTATGGCTACGGAGAACTCCAAAGTATTTGACACGATTTGAACTCTTGCATCGTACGAGATTAACGGTCTGTTCTACAAACTGAGAACTAGGTACCTGCTCCAGTTGGTAAAAAGGCAGCCCTACATCACAACCCTGGCTTCCATTGTTTCCGAGGTCGGATGGTAATATTGGTCCTTGTCCACACACAGTACGCTATCCGTAATGCGTATTTACAACATGCCCGGGGGAGGGGGGCGGGAGGGAGGAAACGGCTGCATGCAAGTACAATAATCCGTACAGTGAAAGCGTTACCGGATTCATATGCACATTACCTAAATATGGTAGCGTCACTTTAACTTCCTTTAAGCCAAGACGCCGAATCTGGATCTCCGATAAGCGCACGCCCAAGGAGAGAACTCGACAGAAACATCCATCTGATCTTGCCTTCAAGTTTTCGGCGTACTCGCCACCCCTTCGGCCTTGCAGTTTACCTTCCACGATTTGCTCCCTCATAGACTCCCTTCAAGACGACCGAATTGCTTCGTTCAACCAAACTTTCGCATGTTCCTCCGCCCAAGGTAGCACCCCGCAAATCAGAGACGATGGCAACTCCCGAGAAGCAGGCTATCGAGTTCAAGAACCAAGGCAACAAGGCCTTTGCTGCGCATGACTGGCCAAGCGCCATAGACTTCTACACCAAGGCTATCGAGTTGAACGACAAGGAGCCAACGTTCTGGTCCAACCGAGCGCAGGTCCGCATAACCCCGCCAGTCTCCTCTGCCGGCGCTCCATGACGGTCGCCTGACTGACCGAGTGCATCTCCGTACCAGGCATATCTGAAGACGGAAGCGTACGGCTTTGCCATCCGAGATGCCACAAAAGCCGTCGAACTCAAGCCAGACTTCGTCAAGGTGCGGCCTGTCCCCATCTTCGGCGCAAAAAAAATCCGCCGCGCAAGGCTGACGACCGCTGCGGCTCTAGGCCTACTACCGTAGAGCGACGGCATATGCGGCTATCTTGAAACCCAAGGAAGCCGTCAAGGACTTCAAAACGTGCGTCAAGATCGACCCGGGCAATAAGGATGCCAAGCTCAAGCTGGTCGAGTGCGAGAAGATTGTGCGGCAGCTAGCCTTTTTCGCCGCCATTGAGGTTGGGGACGAGCCGTCGGCGGCCGAGGGGCTCGATGTGGATTCGATTGCCGTGGAGCCAGCGTACGACGGCGTTCGGTTAGAAGGTGGCGAGATGACGCAGGAGTTCATCGACGACATGACGGAGCGGTTCAAGAACGGCAAGACAATACACAAGAAATACGTCTACCAGATCATTCTGGCCGTCAAGAAGCTTGTGTACAATGAGCCCACCATGGTTGAGGTCGAGATACCTGAGGGTGTTGAGCTCACTGTTTGCGGGGACACTCACGGTGGGTCCCAATGGTTTGTATGGGCACAAGATCTGGTAGAACTGACGGTTGTGGCAGGGCAATATTTTGATCTGATGGAGTTGTTCAGGTTGAACGGTGCGCCGAGCGATAAGCACTGGTATCTGTTCAACGGCGACTTTGTGGACAGGGGCTCTTGGTCGACCGAGATCGCGCTCCTGCTCTACGCTTACAAGTGGCTGAGGCCGAACTGCTTCTTCATCAACCGGGGCAATCACGAAACAGACGACATGAACCGGGTATATGGTTTTGAAGGCGAGTGCAAGGCCAAGTATAACGAACGGTAAGTCTGTCTAACCCTACAAGCTCTTCCGAGTGCTAACACTCCCCGCAGCGTGTTCAAGCTCTTCTCTGAGAGCTTCTCTGCCCTCCCCCTGGCGACTTTGGTCGGCAAGAAGTACTTTGTGCTGC
Source organism: Parathielavia appendiculata (assembly GCF_033297405.1). Taxonomy (NCBI): domain Eukaryota; kingdom Fungi; phylum Ascomycota; class Sordariomycetes; order Sordariales; family Chaetomiaceae; genus Parathielavia; species Parathielavia appendiculata. Next base: position 2,857,779 of record NW_026944221.1, read on the forward strand.
ACGGGGGTCTCTTCTCAGATGACAATGTGACGCTAGACGATATCCGGAAACTGGATAGGCACAAGCAGCGGCAGCCGGGGCAAGCCGGATTGATGATGGAGATGCTATGGACAGATCCTCAGCCACAGCCTGGGCGTGGCCCGAGCAAGCGTGGCGTGGGTATGCAGTTCGGGCCGGACGTCACCAAGCGGTTTTGTGAGAGAAACGGCCTCGAGGCGGTCATCCGCAGTCACGAGGTGAGGATGGAGGGCTACGAGGAAGAGCACGACGGGAAGTGCATTACGGGTAGGTGGTTATCGATCGCATCGTATCCCAATTCGGACGTGACAGGTGCTGATACTCACCCACCAGTCTTCTCGGCACCGAAGTATTGCGACATGACGGAGAACAGGGGAGCATACATCAACATCGACCGCGATTACAAACTCAAATTCTCACAGTTTGATGCCGTCCCACACCCAAACATCCGGCCAATGGTGAGTCCATGTCGACCCAGGTTAGGTTGTGCATGTTGCTAACGTAAACCCAGGCCTACGCGCAGAGCTCCCTAATGTCATCCCTGATGTAGACAATAGTTTGCAGATGCTGAGGACCAAGAGAAGTTTATCTCTGAGATCTAGAGGCAGTTGCATACCCTGCTGACCGGCGTTTGATTAGCCCATCATGGCCAAATGGTATCGGCGGGCGGCCGGGCGGTATCAAGAGGAATGGCATGTGGTGGGGTTGGATCGGTTGTTCAGGAGGCCAGCTCATTACCTCCTTCCCCCTGCACTACTAGGCAGGCAAGAGACAGTTTTCTCCGCTGTCTCGCCAGCTTAAGTAGATAGCCAGACACTGAATTTAGACGACCTAGCTGGGCAGCCAGCCAGACATGCAATGATTAATACCACCCATAATCAAGTGAATCGATCTGGTGCTCTCCTCAATAATCAATCAGCCCATAGCTTTTCTTCCTCCTCCCGCCCGATCAAACTCCCCAACCAATCGCCACATGCCCCCAACCGCAACACCATCCTCCCTCCCTGCGCACTACTGCTACTACTCCCGCTCAATGACGACGCCGAAGATGCAAGCGGAAGTCCCGAAAACGCCGTGACGCCCGCCGCGAAAGCGGGCAGGTCCTCCCTCGGTACACGCACCCACGCCGAGTGCGGCTGCACCAGCAGGATGTCGAGGCTCATGCCTGCGCCCGTGTCGCCCAGGAATTGTCGGAGGGCGGCGGTCAGGTAGAAGCGGAGTTGGAGCGCGTCGAGGATTGGGAGGTTGTTGTTATTGGGGATGCCGTTGGGGGCAGGGTTGACGAGGGTTAGGTGGGCGTAGGCAAAGGGTGGGTGCTTGAGGGTTGCGGTTGTCAGGGTGCGGGTTTTGGGAGTGGGTTTGACGTTGATGGTGCCGGTGTTGGCTGGACTGGGATCGAGGTCCATTTCGTCTGGACCCGGGTCGGCTCGGGGCGGGTGGTTGGTGGTCATCTTCTGCTATTTGCCTTGGTTGCTGGTGGTGCTGTTGTTTGGAGTGGTTATGTAAGTCGAGCCTGATGAGTTTGGAATTTGAGTGGACGGTTGAGAAGGGATCGTTTAGCTTGACTGTTGCGAGGTCTGCTGGGGGAGATAGCAATCTAGTTGGTGGGAGAAGAAGCAAGATCAAACTCTTGAAGTCCACTTTCCAGAACTGATCTGAATATTTTATTTTGAAGTTGTATTCACATGGCATAAGGACAGTCCGGAGTTCCAGGTTTCGGTGAGAAAATTACGATTTCGTCATGCGGAAATCGGCATATGAATGTATCGGAGGATAAATTCCGATTCTGCAATGATGCACCCGACGTCACACACTCGACATCGGCCCTTGCTTAACTGTGGCCCGGACGTGCTGCCCGTGTATTCCTTACATCCAAACTCGGGCACTTGGGGAGGAGCATCTCAAGATAGGATTCTTGAGGTATCGCAAAATCCCTAGAAAGCCTCTTCCCCGCTTCAATCGTCTTGGCCACCAGCGTGAAATCAATCAGTTCCATCACTAACACGTCTCCAACGATCCACTATCAATACACACCATCAATACCTGTCGACACTCCTCGAACCCAGCCAGACAATAATTCAGGATCGATCTAGCTCACGACTCCGAGGGCATATTGCCTCCTCCAACTGACTGTGGCTGGATTTTGGAGCCATGAACTTTTGTCCTGTCCTCGATCCGATTTGAATTGGGTATCTCGGTAGCCTTTCCCTGGAAAACGTCCTTTCTCTGCAGCAGCGCATTTGTCCCGCCGTTCCAGTCAACGGCCCAAGAAAACGGATCATATCTATCGGTAGTATCAAGATTTTTACACATGGATCTCGAGCTCTCACACATCCCGCGCGCTGTTGGCGCCGTGATCCGCATACTTGGTATCACAGTGTGGACTCTACTTAGTCCAGTCATCGGGCTGCTCCATGGCTGTTTCTGGGTCCTGAAAGCAGTCCTCTGGTCGGTGTTCGTGGCGGCCCGCATCCTCATATCGCCCTTGCTTGTCCCATGGTACATAACACAATGGTGTTGGGAAACGGCTCTAGTTGTGTACGAGGAGTTTAGGGTACGCGCACCTTGCTCCAACTGCCGCTAACCACACTGACATTCATACTCCTGCAGCCGTTGCTCGTATACGTAAGCACGCCCTCAATGCATTCAAGCCCCCAATCCTTACACCTAACCCCGACACCTATCCATCACAGTGGAGCTTCTCCATCTATATCGGGGCCATAACCGGCGTCCTCATCGTTGTCCTGACCAACGTCCTCATGGACGTACTGCACTATTACATACCCTGGCTGGCCCCAGCGCCTCAGCCTCAGCCCCAGCTTCAGCGCAATCGCAGAGCATCAGCTCACCGACCACGACATTACATCCCCGCTCCCCAGCGACACCCTCACGTGCCCAGGGGGCAAGAGGAGGAAGGCAGCAGCAACACCAAACACGCACGCATCGCCAGCCCTACGTCAGGATCGGAGTCGGACAAAGAGGAGGAGTCCTGGAATGCCGAGGACGCGCTCAGCCGGTACAGCATAACACCTCCGGCGGGTGCTAAGACTCCGTGGCGGAGGGGGACGCCCCCGGCTAAGGTCCGGGTCGAGCCTACGATCCATGAGGAGTCTTCTGGGTAAGGGCAAAAGGGATGACGATCTGGTTTTGAGACTTTGGCGTCGCTTTGAGCGGTGCTTCTGTTTCGGCCAGGGCGCAGATACGTTGAAGCAGTTTGGTGTCTGGCGTTGTGGGAAGGGTTTGTTTGTTTGTTTGTTTGCTTCTCTTGGGTGAACAAGCGTTCGAACAAGATGAATACAGTTATTAGTGAGGGATGACGATATCAGCGTAATACCAAGGAGGAAGGGTATCGATGAATGTATTCTTCTTACGCGCCAAACCATGCCGGCCAACCTAGACCAACACCCATTACGCCAGATCCGAGACTAGAGAAACCCCAGCCTATTTCCTCTTCCTTCCATGACGTACTTATGTCCATGGCCAGTTTAAGCCGTATCAAGATGATGAACGTAACCATCAAAGCACATCTTGACCTCATCGCCACCCGTACATAAACCGACCTTCCTCGGGAACCATCTCGGGAACGACAGGCGCTCTTGCATGCAGTTCCTACCTGCGGTACACATCGCGGTCTCGCTCCCGATCCCTATCCCGCTCCCTGTCGCGATCGCGAATCGGCGAGCGACTCCTGCTCCTCGTCCGACTGTTTCGCCCGTGATCGTCATAATCCCGCCTCCGATCCCAATCAGGCCGTCTATCATCCCGGTCATCCCTCCGCCGCGGTCGGTCATCTCTTCTCGGTGGTGCATCGCGGTCATAGCTTGGGATGTACGTGTCGACGTCCTGCCGAACCCCACCTCCGCCGCGCGGTCTCCCGCCTCTGCTGTCACGGTAGCCGTCTCCATGATCGCTGTCGGCGGGCGGCGGCGGGCGAGGCGGCAGACCACGGTCCCGGTGCCACGCCGGCAGTCGCTCCTCCGGTCCCCGGCTGTTGCGCGGGTACCGGCTGCCGTTGACGCCGTTCCTCCCGCTGAAGCTGTCGTTGCCGAAAGACGCATTAGGGCCGTCGTGGGGCCCGCGGCCTACGGTACCGCCCTTGGGGGCCGGCGGGAGCGCTGCTCTCCTGTCGTGGAATTTCCTGCGGTCAAGCTCGTGGCTTTCTTCAAACGAGGGGAGATCACTAGGTTTTGCTGGGTACGGGGCGGTGCGGAAGTAGGGGTGTTGTAGGGCGTCGATGGCGTTGACGCGGCTTCGCCAGTCGAGCTTGAGGAGTTCTCTAAGGAGCGAGACGGCACCGGAGCCATATTCCCGAAATCGCTGTGCTAGGTTCCCTGGTCTCGGCCTTGGTTGCAGCGTTTCAGCGCCTGGTAGTGACCGCCAGCCGGGCATGTTCTCGTCTGTGGGTGTCCCGCAAAGGTCAAAGATGATCTCAAGCTGGTGAAGGTCGCTGTCTCCAGCCAGGATGGGTTTCCCAGTGAGCATTTCGCCAAACACACATCTGCAGACGGTTAGCTTCACCATTTGTTCAAGATTGGTTCGTGGTCTTACCCGACACCCCACATGTCAATAGCAGTGGTGTAGCGTTTCAGGTGCATCAATAGCTCGGGAGGCCGGTACCAGCGGGTCACCACCAGGCTCGTGTAATCCCGCCGCCCCTCGCCGCCTCCCCGGCCGGGCTTCGGAACCTCACCCTCGTAGTGCCTTGCGAGACCGAAATCTGCAATCTGGAGGATGCCCTTGTTGTTGATCAGAAGGTTGGCTGCCTTCATATCTCTGTGCAAGATATGGTTTTCATGCAGGTACTTCAGGCCTTCAAGCAGCTGGAGCATATAGCACTTGATCTGCGGCTCGGTGAAGTGCACCGAGGGGTTGTCGAGCAGGCCTGAGAGATCATGATCCATGTAGGGAGTCACCATGTACATGATGGGTCTCTTCCGCTTGTCGGCTGGAGGATAGGTTAGCAAATGGGCGGCGGTGTCAGTCATCGAAGGGATGGACTTGCAGCTCCTAACTGGATGCTCAACGGCCATGTCCTCCAGACGGAGAATATTCTTATGCGAGAGGAGTTTCAGCAGCTTGATCTCTCGAAGCGCCGTGATGGGGAACTGGGCAACAGGTTAGGAGGCTCATGGGTGGGGCAAGTTCTGCAGAAGAGTACTGACGCCATCCTTCTCGTTGTGCATGATGATCTTCTTCAAGGCAACAAGGGCACCAGTCTTCTTCGACCTTGCCCGATGTACCTCGCTGCAGCAGCGGTCAGAGCGTTGAAGAGTAGATCAACCAAGTTTCCAGGCACTTACCCGAAGGTACCCTCGCCGAGCTTGCCCAGGACTTCATAGTCGGTGATCCGCGAGCACCCCAGGAAGCTGTTCTTGGGTCGCTGGTGGGCGATGGCGAAGCTGCGCGGTGAAGGAGCACCACCGGCCTCCCTTGACTCGAGGATGCTCATGATTGATTTGGGGTCACTTCGATTCGCTTAGATGAGTGTTGGCGATGGTCGCGCTTGGGTGAGGCGCGATTCGAAAGGTGCTGATCGCCGATAAAAACCCGTAGTTGAGAGGCGAGGAGAAGGCGTGGGCTTCTCAGCTAGGAATAGTAGGCGGCATGGCAAGGCCGAGGTTCTTATTGGGCGTTTGCTTTCAATCGTGGTTTGCACACAATAAGCCTGAAATCTCGAGGTTAAACTTCAGTTGCGCAGCATGGGCAGGTGAAAGTCGATAGCGCTTGAACCTTGCTGGGCAGCACCGCTGTGCACGGACCAGATATGTTACGTAAAGCTTAATCCGTACACCGTCAGGTGCAGTACGCTACCTGGGATGTTTCATTCGGGCATTGTGCCAGGTTTCTCGGCTCATACCCGAACCCTGGACCTGTAATCGTCGCTCCTCTCAACGACTCCAAACGACGACTTGCCTCACTCCATCGACAAACGGCACCACCCACGACCCGTGCGCAACACCCTCAATTCGACCTGTAAAAAGGTCCGTACGAGCTCGCTCCCGCCTGCCCCGGATTTTCGCTAACCAAAGCATTCCCAAAGACAGATTGGCACGCACAACAATGGCCGCCGGCGGACCACCAGTTCGCCCCATCTACCGGTTCATGGCCACGGGCCTGGGCGCGTCAATGTGGTTCTGGGTATGTCGAAATCCTGAAAAGTTCTGTTCTTGCTCTTCCCGACTAATGGACGGAACGCACAGATCTTCTACAGGGCAAAGAAGGACGGTATGCACCACGCAATCCGACGAGTCGTTTGCTTGACGAGAAGCGCAGCTGACACACCATTGCAGGGCCGGTCCTTCTCGGCTGGAAGCACCCATGGGATCACTAGACGCGAAAACAAAGGAGATAGACAGCGGGGCAAGTTCCAGGAAACCTTGTACATATGCTCAACAATCGACGCACTCCCAAGATCGGCCAAACAAAAAGGACGTTGTCTACCCCAGCTAGATCCAGGATCCCAGCCGGCACAACGTTTCGAAATTGTCAATAGAGAATTTTTGCTAGGCGAGTATGGCTATAAAATAGTCCTCTTGGGTGAGATTGTTCCCAAGGGTGGAAGAAGAGATAGCAAGGGGCGGCATTCGGACAGACCTAGCTCAAGATCTTGCACAAATTTATCGTAAGGGGCCTCAAAATCTGCTCTAGCCTCGTCACCTCTATCCTTCATTTTCTTGTCTGACGGTCGTGACAAACTCCTAGCTAGCCGCGGCTCCGCTGGTCCGCTCAGCCCTAGACCACATGGTTACGTCAAGTCAAAGGGGCAAAAGGTCCCAGTATATACGAGACGGGTGGTTCGGGTGGTGTCCTCGACGACTGAGTCGTTCCTGATGTCCTAATTAGGGGACCTCGGTTGCCACCAAACATCCGCTAACCCAGACCACGCGGAGCTTAACCCAAATGGAGAGAGCTCAATCGGATTTGAATCAGCGTTGCTTTGCATCAAACCCCGAATCCTCTTGAAATATTTCAACGCGCCGTATGTACAACGTCCAACGCTATGCAATCCACGACCCCTCTACCTCTAAGTTAACAATCTTTCTATCCCCAACTAGAACAACATCTGTTCCTTAGAACAACATCTGTTCCTTAGAACAACATCTGTTCCTTAGAACAACATCTGTTCCTGTATGACCTTGTACTGCTTCCTCTTCTTCGGCCGCTTTAGCACCGATTGCTTCAACCTGCCAATCAACCTCGCCAGCGGTTGGAAAACCCAGTGCTCCCCTGTCCACGCCAGAGCAAGATACAACATTCCCAGCCCGACGATGAAGAGCTTGAAATTCCAGCTCAGGTACGTGAGCTGCATGACCTTCGATAGCCATTTGAATGGGCTAGCAATCATCACCATCGTGACGAAGAGGGCGGTGACTATTGTTGCGACAAACGGCCCTGGAATCAAAGTCAGTAAATCCTAAAGAAGGACCTGCAAGAACTGAGGGGATAACCTACAGTTGTTCAACGCAGAGTGTCTGAACGGTCGGCCAGCGTTGAGCACCATTCCCGCAAAGATGTACTCACAACACGACGTCAGAAACAGCGCCGTGTTCTCCGAGTTTTTGATGTTTGACTTTTCCGGATCAATGAAGGGCGGGATGTACCACGGCTGCCTGCGGACAGCCACAAACACAACGGCTTGGACCACGATGCAGATGTAGATCTGTCCCAACAGCGGCGTGAGAACCTTGCGCGAGACGAGGTCCGCCGTCGGCCGCTTCCGGCAGAGCTCCGGGAACGGACCCGCCCAGCTCATGAAGACGGCGATGGGCAGGATGAGTGCCAGGTCGATGAAGAGGAATTGGAAGTCGCCGAGGTTAGACGCTGAGGCGTACAGAAAGCTGACCGAGGTGAACTGGATGGCTGAGTATAAGCTCATGTACTTGAAGCAGCTGAAGCTGGTGACCAGCGCCGCCCGGCCCTCGCGGATCACCTCGGGCACGCACCGGATGTCGAAGATGCGAGACGTGAAAGGCGCGGCAACCGAAGCCTCGGCTTCGGAAAGCGAGATACCCACGTCGGCTGCTTTGAGCGCACCGCAGTCGTTTGCGCCATCGCCGCAGAAGCCGCATGAGTAATCGATTCCCTGCAGCTTCTCGACCAGCTCATGCTTCTCGTCCGGAGACATCCGAGCAAACACCTTGCCGGTCACCAGCATCCTGTGCATGACCTGGGGCGGCGCGAAATCGACTACCCAGCGGAAGATATCCCCGCTGACAGCGACCGAGTAATTGCGCAGGTTGGAGATGTCATAAGGCAAGGATGCGTCTCCTTCCGGGGGAGGTGGCAAAGGAAGTAGAGTGATGGGGTCCAGTCGGAAGATCTGGTTGTCGATGCTTTCCCACTGCAAACTGGCGTTTTGGTCTCTCGCATGGCCTGTGAGAAACCGAGGAACGAAGCAGTGGGCGGTTTTGTTGATCATCCCGCATTCCCTGGCGACGCTGATGGCGGTCAGGATGTTGTCTCCGGTAACCATGACGGTGCCAATGTTGGAGTCCAGAAGCTCACTGATCACCGAGGCAGTGGTGGGCTTGAGCTTGTTCTCGAAGATGATGAAGCCGACAAAGTCAAGGTCGGATTCAACCTCGCGCCGCTTCATCTTTTGAGCTTTTACCCAGCTGAGCTTCTTGATGTGCTTGGTGGCACAGCCAATCACGCGATACCCCTTATGGGTGTAGTGTGACAGGAGCTCTTCGTAGTCGGCGGGGACTGGGGTGTGTCAGTGAGGAGGGGATGGACTGCGTAGTCAATATGGGACTTACATGTCTCCGGTTTGCATATCTCCCGCATGCACTCTGGTGCTCCCTTGACATAGATGTCTCCACTAGGGCGACCAAAGGTCCTTACAAGGACACTTGCCCGCCGTAACTGGGAGACGAACTCGAACGACCTCAGAACTCCGAGCTCGAACGGTACCTAGCGAACTATTAGAGTACAAATATGGAGTATCGAGTGAATGAGGGCAAGCTTACGGATTGCGCAAAGCCTTGTGCAGTGCCGTTGGCCTGGAGTTTAGAGCCTGCTGGAGGCCTAGCAACTGAAGGATGAAGATTCCCCTGTTCTTCTTCATCGGCATTGGCCCCTCCCAGGTTGCCTTCCTCGAAGGACCAGCCGGTAAACTCGAACATTTTGAGGTCAAGGGGGTCGCCAACTGGCTCACCGTCCACTGTCCGCAATGAATGGCAGGTTGCCATGGTGTACAATGCTGCGTTCCGCGTGCCGATTTGGTCCTTATTCCCCAGAGCTGGACTATCATCCGGAACGAGTTCATCAGGACGGGTTAGGAGGTCGGTGAACCGGTTGTCAGCACGGGAGACGACGCGAACCCCAAGAATGTCCAGGCCTTCCTCGGTCAGGGTTCCAGTCTTGTCGAAGCACATGAGATCGAGTTTGCCGCCCACGTTCACTCTCTGGGGACTGATACAGAATATTTGCTTTGACCTCAACCGGCCTAGAGCGAAGCTTGTGCCGATGGTTAGGGTAGCGGGTAGGGCCGGGGGCACCACGATGGTAATTAGATCGAGGGCGCGGATGATGATCAAATGCCATTCCAATCTGAGCCTGATGAAGTTGACGAGCGACGCGGTGAATCCCAGCAGAGCGACGCAGGCCATGACAGAGATGTACCGGAAGGAGTCTCTGTAGAACTTGAAGCCTGAAGGCTTGGGAAAGAGCATTGAGCGTACTAATGCCCCTTTGGTAGTGTTGAAACCGGTCCTTACGACCATGGCGAGCGCCACAGCTTCTTCGTCCTGGTCTTCCTGCGGCCGCCGAGCGCGGACGATTCTGGTGCCGCAGAACAAAAAGTGCTTAGCGACTTCCGGGAGCATGGTCGATGCTGAGAGATCCAATTTGACTAGCGATTCATCAGTTGCCGGCGTCTTGGACACGGGCACGGATTCGCCGGTAAGCATGCTTTCGTTGACAATGCAATCGCCGCTGAGCAGGAGACTGTCGGCTGGGAACTGGCTGAGACTTGGATCGCTGACTTCGTACACGTCGCCCGGAACAAGATCGCTTGAAGAGATGTACCGCCCTGAACGTTGTCAGTGGCTTGCTCCCTGAGCAAAAGGGGGGAAACGTACAAAATCCGTTCCGAAGGACTCTAACGTCACAGACAAACCGAGATATCTCGCGAAGCCGTTTCATTGTCTGGGAATCGTCAGTCACCAAATCAAGGCTGTCTGTCACAAACTGCGCGACAGCTTACAGATCTTGTCTCGATGAGCGTCGTCGTGATACTGCCCACGGAAATCACGAAGATGGCGATGGCGTAGTAATAATACTGGTCAAGTGACCAGAGAATCAAGCTGGCGACCTGGAAGACGTAGAACGGATGGAACACCTGTCTGGGGTCAGCACGGTCAAGCGGTCGGTCATTGGGCAAGGGAATTACCTCGTCAACTAGCAGCCGGAACACCGACTTTTGTTCAATGTCGATGAGGTTGCTGCCAAAGACAACATCACGGTGTGTCTTCTCTTCGCTGTCGATGCCGGCACGGATCTCTCGAACATTGGACCATAGAGGGTCCTTCCAGCCGTTGCAGAGGAGGAACTTGTCTCGAAGAGGTTGGAAGAACAATCGCACGTAGCGATAGTTGATCATTCTCAAATCTCGCAGGATGGGATCTTGGTCCTCGTCCATGTGGAGGTACGTATCCATCTTTGCAGGGGCTCCGAACACGGTTGATAGAGACCGCCCGTACGGTCTCGACTCGACGTTGAGGATGGCCATCTCATTCCATTGATTCTCGACAACCACCCACTGGCAATCCCGGAGTGATGCTTGCTTGCCAACCAGTTTAACATGCCACCGAGGCAACCAGCGGAAGACAAGCCATGCCAGGCCCCCTGTCACGAGGCAAAGCAAAGCATATATGGCAAGCCCGGTCTGGCTAGTCCGGAAACCCGCAATGACAATGTACAGGTCCTCATTCACCATGTAAACTTTCTGGCTGCAGCGGTTCCCGCTGTGCCCGCTGCCGGCGGACACGCCGCTGTCGCGCCTCAGCAGCCTGCTGCGAACCGAGCCCCTAGATTGTGTCGAGGTCCTACGGAGGAAAACATGGTCGTTGTAGTTGGATGTCCGCTCCATGTCAATCGAGTCTTCCTGTTCTTCAAGATCCTCCTCGAACGGCAACTCGTCGAGGTCGCCAACTAAGGGTCGTCGGTCGTCCGGTGCAAACGTCTCACCACGTTCCTCACTCTCGTCCTCGTCCTGGTAGAAGGAGAAGCTCGCTGTCGAGTCGGCGCGGGCGCGACGATGGCTGAATGCAGAGACGCTCGTTGGAAGAGACTCGGCCATGGGCCCGGCGAAGACCTACACTCGTACGTGTTAGCAGACGCGGCGCGCTGCATATGCACAGACAGCAACAACTGACCTCATCATGCGCCATCTCCACATCTTCGAAGATGCTCGCACTGCTCTGGTTCGTCCCCAGCTGGTAAAATCCGGTGCCACGATTGCGTGTCTCGGGCATCGGGCTGGGGTCCCCGCCGTTGGCGTCCCGGGGGACCGAGTCCTCGCCGTGGGCAGCCATGTCGGCTTCTCCACCTTCTCTTAAGACTCGGTACTTGTACGGTGCCAGAAACTGATGAAGCGTCCATGCATCTTAGAGACCAGTAGATAATCGGGGAGGGTTAAACGCCAAATGGATGCGCGAGATATACCTGAGTCTGTCACAAACACGCGCTTTCTCCGACCCGAATCGAAGGATCCGAAGCGCACTTGTGAAACTGACTCCGGACAACACACAGTGACGTCGGTGTGCCGAGCCATGAACCCCGCTACATGCATCCCCGGAGGTTCCTGGTTTCTTGGCATCCCGGCCTCTTGGGTGCGACCGGGACGGTACTTGTACACGTACTTGGACAGAAGACGGAGTAATAAAAGGCAGGTAGATCGTCCTTGAACATGTTGCGATCGGGGAATCATCTGGGACTGACTGTTCGCTTCAAGGTTTATGGCCTTCAAGACTTGCTATAAGGGTGCTTCAAGAAACAGAATCCTCGACCACAAAAGCTGATGAAATAACGTTTGACTTGTTGGCACCAATTCTCCCCGATTGAGTATACAGGCACAGAACTGCACATTACCACCCTTTAGATTGCTCATTTCGATGCTATGGGACATGGAAATGGTTCATCTTACCTTCGAAAACTCGAGCTGTCGTACATTAATGAATGGAGTGACGGCACCTCAAAGAGATCCTGGTGCCTTGCAGTTCTTAGCGTCGCTTGCCTGGCTCTCACTGTAGTTGTAGCAAAAATCAAGATCTCGCAAGTTTGACACGAATCCACTGGCTTATTATCCTCGGCCAGCACGACATCTCACAGTAAATGTCAAGCAGTGGTACCGTTGCTGTGCAAATGTCGTTCGAGACAGGACTACGACAGTAGGTAGGCATGTTCCCCAAGACCTCGGAATATGAGAGCCTATTTCGGCTGTTGAGAAAGTGAAGATGTTACTGTGTAGGCGGTCGGGCTGTGAGATACCACTTGCACACGTCTTCCCTTCAGATTAGAGTGCCAGCTATTCTCGTCTTCTTACTGTGGAAACAACGCTTCGTCCGACCACCGCCTTGTGAGTGGGAATTGATAGGCTCATAAAGAGGAGCCCGCCCATGTGGTCCGACACCCACGATCCGAGTGGTGCCCCTGGACTTCCTGCCTGCCTGCCAAGCCACTGACAGCCAGCCGTTCGAGGCCATCATGCCAGTGGGGCGGGAGGCGAGGAAAACTCAGTGATCCCTGAAGCTTTCACGCTCAAGCGGTGGCCGAGTGTCGATGGCCGTGGACTTGGTCTTTACAAACCAGGACGGAGCGGTGAAGGTCGCTATCATCGAGAAATTATCCAGTCACGCAAAGTGGCCGAGATGCCTTAGCGGGGAAAATAGCTGAGCAAAATTAAACCGTGCCACGTCAACCCAACGTGGCTGGGTTGCGAAAGAACCTAAGACTTGGTCAGATGTGGCTCGTGGAGCGGCGTTGTGGACGAAGGATACAGTAAGGTTGAGATGGGGATTTTTGTGTTGTCGTTCAAAAGAATGCAATTCACTCTGAAACCCAGCGACAACAAGCCAGTCCAGCGGTGGATGGTACCCCTGGTGACAGGATTTTTGAGCGTTCGCACAAGCCACTGCCCCGCAAATTTTCTCGAATAAAGCGCCCCATGTAGCACTTCCCCTCCCTCAACAATTCTGAGCAACTAACAAGGGAAAGCCACGGGTCATCCATCTTTTAGTTTTTTTTCCAACTTCTCCTTCCACAACCACAGGTCTGTTTGTTTTGCTTCGGACGCAAATTCATCTCTCCCATACCGAAAAACATCACCTCCATCGCTGAGAACACCGCCGAGAGCACCAGTCACAATGGCTGAGCCCATCAAGAACAAGCGGCCTGACCCCGCTGCCCCGTACGTTCTTTCTCGGTGCCGAGTGATAAGTTTGAACTGTCACCAGCTGCGTCCCGCTTGCGATAGTCACAGACTGACCCGAGTCTCACTCCAGCACTCCCCAAAACACACCGGCAAATGCTGCCCCCATCTCGTCGCACGCTCAGCAGCCCGGCATGTCCAGCATCAATGAAGGTTTGTCGCTGACAGCTACTCGCTTCCCCAAGGAGCCTGGGTTTGGTGTTCGCGTAGTACCGTACTGACCGCGTCGATAACACAGAGGATCTGGACCGTGCCGCTGCTGCGTCTATCTTCGCCAAGGACCCCCGTCTTGTGTCGCTGATCCAGGGCCGTTTAGGCTCGCTCGTCGGCCGGTCGTCTGGTTATATCGAGTCGCTTCCCGCTGAGGTTAAGCGCCGTGTCGCTGGACTCAAGGGCATTCAGAAGGAGCATTCCAAGCTCGAGGCTGAGTTCCAGGAGGAGGTCCTGCAGCTTGAGAAGAAGTACTTTGCCAAGTTCACTCCTCTTTACGAGCAGCGTTCCGCCATCGTAAACGGCAAGACCGAGCCGACTGAGGATCAGGTCAATGCTGGCGAGGAATATGAGGAAGAGGAGGAGGAGGGTGCCGCGATCAAGGAGGAGAAGCCCGCCGAGAGTGCTACCAAGGTGTCTGGTATTCCGGAGTTCTGGCTTTCGGCCATGAAGAACCAGGTCTCCCTGGCTGAGATGATTACCGATCGGGACGAGGGTGCACTCAAGCACCTGGTCGACATCCGGATGGAGTACCTTGACAAGCCGGGCTTCCGCCTCATCTTCGAGTTCTCGGAGAACGAATACTTCACCAACAAGACCATCACCAAGACATACTACTATCAGAACGAGAGTGGCTACGGTGGCGACTTCATCTACGACCACGCCGAGGGCGACAAGATCGACTGGAAGGACGGTATGGATCTGACGGTCCGCATTGAGCAGAAGAAGCAGCGCAATAAGAGTAAGTGGTTCATTTGTCAGCTGCGGGAGAACGCCGCAGCTAACCGCCGCAGCCACCAAGCAAACCCGCATCGTCAAGAAGACGGTTCCGACTGAGTCCTTCTTCAACTTCTTCTCCCCCCCCAAGGCTCCGACCGATGACGATGACGATGCCGCTTCCGATATTGAGGAGCGCTTGGAGTTGGACTACCAGCTCGGAGAGGACATCAAGGAGAAACTGATTCCGCGGGCGATTGACTGGTTTACTGGCGAGGCGCTCGCTTTTGAGGAGATTGACGACGACCTCGAAGACTTCGACGAGGACGATGACGAGGACGACGATGACGATGTCAGCGAGGACCATGATGATGAGGATGACTCTGAGGAGGAAGAGGTGAGATCGTTCCCGACTAATCGTTTCCAGCATGTGTGCGCTAATGCCCTCCTCAGGACGACGGCTCCAAGCCCAAGCAGGAGCCTACTGAGTGCAAGCAAAGCTAAGCGGCCCGGTCCTGTCCATGATGATTCGCCATTCTTCATAATCAGGGCACGAGAGCCCGTTGGCCCGTTCATTGGGTCCAATCACACACAATCCCCCTTGCACATGGCAGCTCGAGGACATCCCGGGCTGGGAAAGGATGCGATGGCGTACGGGGAACGCTTGGGGACTATAAATTCCCTAATTTGAGGGTGCCTTCCGTACCATGGTCACTGGCATTGTAGTTTGGTTGTTTTCCCATATCAAGCTATCCGAGGGAGTTTGATTTTGCAGCTTGCTTGGTAACGAGCCCGGCGACAGCATAGACGGTAGTTTTAAAAGAGACCGCACAAGGGCATGACAAGTGTCTGCTAGGTGGGAGGTTTCGGTACTGGGATCGGGGTAGGGTAAGGATGGGATTGACCACAGTGTTCAGAGCAGTGCAATATCTTTGTTTGATCTGTCCCCGAAAAATGCGATGAACTTGATGACTATGGACTTTGATGGTAATAAAGCCCCGGCTGCGGCGTAGGAAACTCCGAAGTAGTTATACAGGTATTACGACGCTGCAGCTGGCATGGCTGTGCCGCGCGGATGGTGTAATTGGTAATCAAGGGTCTCGCGAACCAGAATTGACCTCAGTCATTCAACAGCTCGCGTTCGGTCTGAGACAAGTACCTTTTAGGTACTCCAGAGCCCATGATAAGGAAAGGGGACGATGGATAGGTATGTCGTGTAACGGCAGTGGTGAACATAGAGCACCTCTCAACTTAAGGTGTGTAATAACCCTCGTCTTCCTCCCTGGTTGGTGGTGCCTCTCCTATCTAAGAACTGAACCGGACAGGCACTGAGATGACTGTAAACAGTAACGGTCAGCCCATAATGTAGCTGGGAGTCTTAAAGGCCAGATACCGGCATCGGAGGAGGTTTTAACCAGTGCGGCAGAAGTTGGCTAAATAATAAGGACATGCGTTTACGAATAGGTCATAATAGCTGAATGCAAAAGTAGACTGTGGCTTGCATTCCGTCATCCAAAAGATTTTCCTTGCAGTGAGTCAACCCCGCTATAAAGCCTAGTGAACCCCACCACAGACAGCCCACCGTGGGGGCTTTTGTCACCAGCATCTCGAAGACTCCAACACCTCTTTTCAGCAAGACCGTGTATTTCTGGAAGACACCTGACTCCCCTCTCCAACATGGCACTTCCGAGAGATATTGCGAGAGCTTCGGTGGAACGAGCAGTTTCATACAGCGAGAGCGGCTCGCCCACAACCACCTTCCACTCGCCTCCTCCTTCGGCAAGTCAGGGCAGCTTCATGGGGTCTCTTGCTCACAGGGCAGCCGCTGCGGCCAAGCAGCTCAAGCCATTCAACACCGAGGACGTCAAGATTTTGCTACTGGAGAACGTGAACCAAACGGGCCGAGATATCCTCACGGGTCAGGGTTACCAAGTCGAGTTTCTCAAGACGTCGTTGCCAGAAGACCAACTCATCGAGAAGATCAGGTGAGTCTTCTCTCCCCTTCCGTATTCGGAGGTGGGTTTTCAGCCACCCCCCTGAAGCACAACCTCTCCACGCTGGATTGATGTTGGTGTCAACACCAACATTGCCGCAACACGGGACTGACATTCATCCAGGGACGTACATGTCATCGGCATCCGGTCAAAGACAAAACTCACAGCAAAGGTGCTGCAAGAGGCCAAGAATCTCCTCGTCATCGGCTGCTTCTGCATCGGGACCAACCAAGTCGACCTGGACTATGCGGCAAAGCACGGCATCGCTGTGTTCAACTCGCCCTTTGCCAACTCGCGCAGTGTCGCCGAGCTGGTCATCGGCGAAATCATCTCGCTGGCCCGCCAATTGGGCGACCGCTCGCTCGAGATGCACCGCGGCACTTGGAACAAGGTGAGCTCCAAATGCTGGGAGATCCGCGGCAAGACGCTCGGCATTGTGGGCTACGGCCACATTGGCTCGCAGCTGTCGGTGCTCGCCGAGGCCATGGGTATGACGGTCATTTACTACGACGTCCTCACCCTCATGGCCATCGGCACGTCGCGGCAGGTGCCGACCCTCGAGGAGCTCTTGGAAGAGGCCGACTTTGTCACGCTACACGTGCCCGAGACGCCCGAGACTAAGAACATGATTTCGACCAAGGAGTTCGAGCGCATGAAGAAGGGCTCGTACCTCATCAACGCCAGCCGCGGCACCGTCGTCGACATTCCGGCGCTCATCAGGGCGATGCGCGCGGGCAGAATCGCGGGTGCAGCGCTCGACGTGTACCCCAATGAGCCGGCGGCCAACGGCGACTACTTTGTCAACGAGCTCAACTCGTGGGCCGAGGACCTGCGCGGGCTGAGCAACATCATCCTCACGCCGCACATTGGCGGCAGTACGGAGGAGGCGCAGCGGGCGATCGGCGTCGAGGTGGCCGAGGCCCTGGTGCGCTACATCAACCAGGGCATCACGCTGGGCAGCGTCAATCTGCCCGAGGTGACGATGCGCTCGCTGACGATTAACGAGCCCAAATCCGCGCGCGTCATCTACATCCACCGCAACGTGCCGGGGGTGCTGCGCAAGGTCAACGAAATCCTAGCCGGGCACAACGTCGACAAGCAGACTTCGGACAGCAAGGGCGACGTTGCCTACCTGATGGCCGACGTTAGTGGCGTCGAGCCCGAAGATATCAAGGACATTCGCGACAGCCTCGACTCGCTCAGCTCGCGCATCCTGACGCGGGTGCTCTACTAGACCGTTCTTCTCGTGGGTTGGTCACGATGCTTAGGTTCATGAACGGAGCAAACGGGGTAACATCATGAGCACCGATGAGCTTATGATGATGATGATGATGATGCTGGGTGTCTTGGAGTGGATGGAAAGAAAGTTCAATATGGAGTGGGCTCATCGATTTATCTTCAACATGTTGTGATCCGGCACGGGTTGGTCTATGAAAAGCAAATACAGGGTTAGATGGCCAAACCAGGTTCAGCAAACAACGACCATGAGGGATATGGTAAGCCTGGTACATTTGCATATAAAAGGACAGTTTAAAAGAGTATAACCAACAACAGAGTATCAATCGTATTGTTTCGCGTATTTTACATACGGATGTATGCATTGGAGGGACGTGCTTGAAACCTGAAACAGCGCCGAAGATTCCTGGTCGAGTCGTGATTTTCAGGGGCTTCGTCCCGCCACCGGGTTTCCGGACCATGTGCGTTGCTGCAGGCTGATGTTCTCAGTCGTCCAGAGTAACTGAGGAGCAAGGAGATATATTAAAACTAGTACTAATAGTATTGGACCCCCCCGGACTATGCCAGCTCTTGCGGGACCTCTGCCTAGACATCAGGAATCATGAGGCATCCTCGTGAGACGTCGGCTTAGCCATCAAACGTGACCAAGGTGGGCGGTGAAAAAGGTTCCACATGGGGATAGAGGGAACAAGATCCACTTTCAAGACCCTTGTGCGTTTGGCCCGCTTTCCATTTCCCCAATCTTGCATTTCAACACCAACTACAGCCTCGAAACACCAAAAGGCTTGTTAGTTGTATTTTCTCTAGCATCATGTACGTAGGACCCACGCGTTGCAGTAATTCTATGATCAAGTCCATTGTATTTGAGCGTAAGGAACAGGCCTCGACTCTAGCCCAGAGAATGGAGAAGCGAGGTTCAAGTTCTAAATGATATCCCCCATTAGGATTCCATACTTAAGACCGCCCGCGTTCGATGATGAGTGATGCTATGCAGTGTGCTGAACGAACGACCATCTAGTTCTTGCATGTGTTAAATTTGATGGTTTCCCTTCCTTCAAACTGCCAACTCTCATGTTGCAGTGCGTGAGCTGGCCGTGCTTCTCTGCGCCAGCTCTGTAGGGATACACTCTTACCTTACCTAACCGATTGTTACATCCTACTCGCCGTCCCGCAGCCCCTGAACTTCAACAACGGCTTTTTCGACATTTGTGTGCCGCGTGCGTTGACGGGAGTCACTCACCCTAGGGAAGAAGCACGCACATCATATTTGCACCCGTTCTTCATCCCGACCGCGCACATCCTGGGGCCCTTGACATTAGCGCAACGATCTCTCGATCTGTCCAGGAGGGGTAATTCTTCACGGGGAAACTTACACTGTTACCGTATTTCCTTCATGAATCCATTCCCCAGCCCACCGCATCCACCGCCCGATTTCCAGCGTCCTACCTACATCCTCTAGCTCGCACCGCCAACCAGAGCGAGCGAGCGCAGACTCGATAATTCCTGACCACGGCTCCGACCTTTGCTGGCCGATCGTGACGAGAGTTGGCTCTTGAAGCCATTCACACCAGCAAACACACTCCACGTCCACCGCCTCGCTCACTCCACTCCTCCTCCCCAAACCGTGTCCAATGTCGGAGAGCTATGATGTCGGCACGAGAGCGTGGCAGCCCGACCCAAGCGAGGGCTGGGTTGCGTCCGAGGTTGTCAAGAAGACGGTAGACGGGTCAAAAGTCATCCTCGAGTTTCAGCTGGAAAATGGCGAGGTATGCAGCTCAAGCACTTTTTGCCCCGTCAGGACCTGGACGGCTAACCTTTCCATGTCTGCAGACCAAAACGCTCGAGGTCTCACTCGAGGCCCTCCAGTCTGGAAACGACCCATCACTGCCGCCGTTGATGAACCCTACCATGCTGGAGGCCAGCGATGACCTGACCAACCTTTCGCATCTCAACGAGCCGGCCGGTAACAAAGCCCCTTCTTGCCCCGTGGTTGAGAGAAATAACGAACATAACTGACACCGCTCGCGGTAACCAGTCCTGCAGGCTATTCGTCTCCGATATGCCCAGAAAGAAATATACACATACTCGGGTATCGTGCTAATAGCGACGAATCCCTTCGCCCGAGTCGACTCCCTCTACGTCCCAGGCATGGTCCAGGTCTACGCTGGGAAGCAACGGGCAACACAGGCCCCGCATCTGTTTGCCATTGCTGAGGAGGCTTTCATGTAGGGTTCTGCGCTGCCCAGAAGCCCCGAGACTCGCGCCGGAAGCATGGCTGACGATTGCGCAGGGACATGTTGAGAGATGGCAAGAACCAGACCATTGTCGTCTCGGGTGAGTCCGGTGCCGGAAAGACCGTCAGCGCCAAGTACATTATGAGATACTTTGCGACAAGAGAGTCGCCCGACAGTCCAGGCTCCAGGGCGAAGAAGGGCCCTGAGGCTATGAGCAAGACCGAGGAGGCCATCCTTGCGACAAATCCGATCATGGAAGCCTTCGGCAACGCCAAGACTACGAGAAACGACAATTCCTCGCGCTTCGGCAAGTACATCGAGATCATGTTTGACAAGGGGACCAACATTATCGGTGCTAAGATCAGGACGTATCTGTTGGAACGGTCAAGATTGGTCTTTCAGCCGCTGAAGGAGAGGAACTACCACATCTTCTACCAACTGGTGGCCGGTGTGTCGGACAAGGAGCGATTGGAGCTGGGCCTGCTACCGATCGAGCAATTCGAGTACCTGAACCAGGGCAATACCCCGACTATCGACGGCGTCGACGACAAGGCCGAGTTTACTGCCACCAAGCAATCACTCAAAACGATCGGAGTGAGCGATGTGTACCAGGCTGAGATCTTCAAGCTGCTTGCGGGTCTGTTGCATTTGGGCAATGTGAAGATCGGTGCGGCCCGGAATGACAGTGTGCTTTCGGCGACTGAGCCGTCCCTGGTAAAGGCCTGTGAGATCCTGGGCATCGATGCTCCCGAGTTTGCCAAGTGGATTGTTAAGAAGCAGCTCATCACTCGCGGCGAGAAGATCACGTCCAATCTCACACAAGCCCAGGCCATTGTCGTCAGGGACTCGGTGGCCAAGTTCATTTACTCCAGCCTCTTTGACTGGCTGGTGGAAATCATCAACCGGAGTCTTGCGACAGAGGAAGTGCTCAACCGCGTGCACTCATTCATCGGTGTGCTCGATATCTATGGTTTCGAGCACTTCGCCAAAAACTCGTTTGAGCAGTTCTGCATCAACTATGCCAACGAGAAACTGCAACAAGAATTCAACCAGCACGTCTTCAAGCTCGAGCAGGAGGAGTATCTCAGGGAGCAGATCGATTGGACCTTCATCGACTTTGCCGATAACCAGCCCTGTATCGACTTGATCGAGGGCAAGCTCGGCATTCTTTCGCTGCTCGACGAGGAGTCAAGGCTGCCGATGGGCTCTGACGAGCAGTTCGTGACCAAGCTGCACCACAATTATGCTGGAGACAAGCACAAATTCTACAAGAAGCCTAGGTTCGGCAAGTCTTCCTTCACCGTCTGTCACTATGCCATCGACGTCACGTACGAGTCGGACGGCTTCATAGAAAAGAACCGTGACACGGTTCCGGACGAGCATATGGCAGTTCTCCGCGCCTCGACCAACAAGTTCCTCGGCGCCGTACTCGAAGCAGCCTCACAAGTGCGGGAGAAGGACGTTGCTTCGGCCAGCTCTAATGCAGTGAAGCCAGTGGCAGGCAGGAGGATTGGTGTGGCTGTTAATCGCAAGCCCACACTTGGTGGCATCTTCAAGTCCTCGCTGATTGAGCTGATGAACACCATCAACAGCACCGATGTGCACTACATCCGGTGTATCAAGCCCAACGAGGCCAAGGAGGCTTGGAAGTTCGAGGGTCCAATGGTGCTGAGCCAGCTCCGCGCCTGCGGTGTCTTGGAAACCGTCCGCATAAGTTGCGCCGGTTATCCTACGAGGTGGACATACGAAGAATTCGCCCTGCGGTACTATATGCTAGTGCCCTCGTCACAGTGGACCTCCGAAATCAGGGAGATGGCCAACGCTATCCTGACCAAAGCCTTCGGCACCAGTACTGCCAAGGGCATGGACAAGTACCAGCTGGGCCTGACGAAGATCTTCTTCAGAGCCGGCATGCTGGCTTACCTCGAGAATCTCCGGACCAACAGGCTGAACGAGTGCGCCATCATGATCCAGAAGAACTTGAAGGCCAAGTACTACCGCAAGAAGTACCTGGATGCTCGCGCCTCCATCATTGCGTTCCAGGCCGCCACAAGAGCCCACAAGGCTCGGAAGCAGGCACAGGAGCTGCGGACCATCAAGGGGGCCACCACGATCCAGAGAGTGTGGCGTGGTCAGAAGCAGAGAAAGCAGTTCCTGCGCATCAGGAATGATGTCATCCGTGCCCAGGCCGCCTTCAAAGGCTACCTTCGGCGCAAGGAGATCATGGAGACCCGGCTGGGCAACGCTGCCCTCATCATCCAGCGGAACTGGCGGTCGAGGAGGCAACTCCGGTCATGGCGGGACTACCGCCGCAAGATTGTCATTGTGCAAAGCTTGTGGCGCGGCAGGACGGCTCGCAGGGAATACAAGGTCATCCGTGCCGAGGCTCGCGACCTGAAGCAGATCTCGTACAAGTTGGAGAACAAGGTGGTGGAGCTCACGCAGTCCCTGGGCACCATGAAGGCTCAGAACAAGGAGCTCAAGACCCAAGTGGAAAACTATGAGGGGCAGGTCAGCATCTGGAGGAACCGGCACAACGCTCTCGAGGCGCGTGCCAAGGAGCTGCAGACCGAGGCCAACCAGGCCGGTATTGCTGCTGCCCGTCTCGAGGTGATGGAGGCGGAGATGAAGAAACTTCAAGCCAGCTTCGAAGAGTCGGTAGCCAGTGTCAAGAGGATGCAAGACGAGGAACGCCAGCTACGGGACTCTCTGCGTGCTACGAGCACGGAGCTCGAGGCTGCGCGCCAGGAAAGCCAGCGGCACGAGGCCGAAAAGAACTCACTCCGGCAACAACTTCTCGAGCTCCAAGAGGCGCTCGAGCAGGCCAGGAGAAATGTCCCCATCAATGGCGAGCCCGCCAATGGTCATGTGCCCGCTCCGACTGCGCCTGCCGGCCTCATCAACTTGGTGTCGGCTAAGAAGCCCAAGCGGCGGAGCGCGGGGGCTGAAGTTCGCGAACTGGATAGGTACAGCATGGCCTACAACCCTCGCCCCGTCTCCATGGCTGTGCCCGGCATGAACCGCCAGACCACCTTGTCTGGGTCGACGTTTATTCCGGGTGTCGACAGCATCGAGCTGGAACTGGAATCCCTGCTCGCTGATGAGGAGGGCCTCAACGAGGAAGTCACCCTGGGTCTCATCCGTAACCTGAAGATTCCATCGCCGGCAAGCAACCCGCCGCCTTCAGACAAGGAGGTCCTTTTCCCTTCGTTCCTCATCAACCTGGTCACGTCGGAAATGTGGAACAACGGCTTCGTCAAGGAGTCGGAGCGCTTCCTTGCCAACGTCATGCAGTCCATCCAGCAGGAGGTCATGCAGCATGACGGTGACGATGCCATCAACCCCGGAGCCTTCTGGCTTTCCAACGTGCATGAGATGCTCTCGTTTGTATTCTTGGCGGAGGACTGGTATGAGGCGCAAAAGTCGGACAACTATGAGTATGACCGCCTGCTCGAGATCGTCAAGCACGATCTTGAGAGCCTCGAGTTCAACATCTACCACACGTGGATGAAGGTCCTCAAGCGCAAGCTGAACAAGATGATCATCCCTGCCATCATCGAGTCGCAGTCACTGCCGGGCTTCGTTACGAATGAGAACAACCGCTTCTTGGGTAAGCTCCTGCAGGGCAGCAACCAGCCGGCATACAGCATGGACAACCTTCTTTCCATGCTCAACAGTGTCTACCGTGCCATGAAGGGATACTACCTTGAAGACTCGATTATCAACCAGACCATCACGGAGCTGCTCCGGCTGGTTGGTGTGACGGCCTTTAACGACCTGCTCATGCGCCGCAACTTCCTCTCGTGGAAGCGTGGTCTGCAAATCAACTACAACATCACCCGCATTGAGGAGTGGTGCAAGAGTCACGATATGCCCGAGGGCACGCTCCAGCTTGAGCATTTAATGGTTAGCTGATATGCAGCGCACAACGTATATGTGATATGGCTAATTCTTTCTTCCAGCAAGCGACAAAGCTCCTTCAGCTCAAGAAGGCTACCCTGAACGATATCGAAATCATTCAGGACATCTGCTGGATGTGAGTACATTTGCTCTGCGCGTTGCTCTCAGTGATGATGTCTTCTGACTGTTCTATAGGCTCTCTCCCAACCAGATTCAGAAGCTCCTGAACCAGTACCTTGTCGCTGACTATGAGCAGCCAATCAACGGCGAGATCATGAAGGCGGTCGCGTCGCGGGTGACGGAGAAGAGCGATGTCCTGCTCCTCCCGGCTGTCGATATGGACGACAGCGGGCCTTACGAGATCGCCGAGCCCAGAGTCATCACGGCGCTGGAGACGTACACCCCATCGTGTTCGTCCACCGTATCCCCTTTCATTAATTACCTCTTCGATCAGAGACTCCCAACTAACACCACAACTCAAAAAACAGGGCTGCAAACCCCACGGCTGAAGCGCCTCGCCGAGATTGTCTCGCAGCAGGCCATTGCCCAGCAGGAGAAGATGGACTTCGGCTCCCACCCTGGCGATGGCGACCTCGACGAAGGCGACGATGACGACGACGACGACTACAACGGCAATGACATGGCCGAGGTGGATGAGCGCCAGGACGGGCGCCCGGGAAGTGTCGTGGCCAGCGCGGCCTAGGCGGCTGCGCGGCCGTGCTCGCTCTACGACGCCCGTGCCGCTAGTCCTAGTAGAGTCCCACCCTTGACGCTCTCCATGCCGATGCCGATGCCGATGCCAATGGTGTTTCCCAGGCAGAGGCAGAGGCCTGCTTCGGTGCTACTTCGTCTGTGGAAGTCTAACAACTGGGGCGGTGGGAGTGAGAGTGGGTTTATTGGTGATGGTGGTGATAGTTTTTGTGGACCTCTTGCGGAGGGGTACGGGGTGCTGAGGAATAGGAGTGAGAATCGGTGAGCAAGCGAGCATGTTGTGGTGGGGTGGAGCGGCGAGTGTGGCAGGCGGGGAAAGTTCATCGGGGTGTTTTATCTCTCTCTCTTTCTGCTCTCTTCTGGGATATCTGCCGAGCTGGGATGGGGATGTGTGCTTTTGCTCTTTGGTCGGGGATATCAGAATTGTTGCTGGCTTTGCTACTTTTGCGTTCTCTTCTTGATTTTTCTGCACTCGCTTACGATCACTTCTTGCTCGCCTGCTTTGTCGCTCGCTCGTTGTATTGCTTAGGCCATGGGTGTTTGGACAGCAGACATGGTGGTCCAGGCAGAGTCCTGTCGACCTGGGTGGAGGATAGCGGGCGTGTGACTGACCAAGGCGGATGAAGCAGGGAGTAGTTGTTGATGGCTATGGCTGGTAGCTGGGGAGCGGGTGGTGAGACAGGATAGATGGTGAAAGTATCTGAGGAAGTTAGAGTTTCGTCAGAACAAATACGATGTATGGATGTGGCGGAATGGCTATTTATGTAAGCCATCAGGGGGCGGTGGTCGTAGGGTGGAGGTGGTTCAATGCGGATTTGGGTCTGTATGTATGGGCGGAATGAGCGTACCTTATGGAGATGGATGGTACTTCGCTGCCAAATCTGATAGCATGGGTCCCACTTCAAACAGTTGACATGGTGAGCAAGCAGAACTCTAATGATGGCCTGGTTGTGGTGGTCTTGTTTGCAACACCAACGGCTGGCTCTCTCGACACAGTGGGGATTTCCATGGTCGCACATTCTTACCCCAAAAAGGCGACAGCAAAATTATTTCGGGGTCGGTCACTTACATCCGAAACACCATACAACCAAACAAGAACAAAAAGCCGCGAAGATTTTTAATCAAGACAAGAAGATTTTCCCAGGTTTCGCGAAGGAAGGAAAAGAAAAAGACGAAAAAGAAGGAAGTAGAAATGCCACGCAGTCTCCCCAACATCATCATCACGGGCACACCCGGCACAGGCAAGACCAGCCATAGCGAGCTGCTCGCCGAGCGCACGGGGCTCAAGCACATCTCGGTCAACGACGTGGTCAAGGACCGCGAATGCCACGAGGGGTGGGACGACGAGTATCAGAGCTGGATCGTGGATGAGGACAAGGTAAATCTTGTTCATTTCTCTTTAATTACATATCCGTATCACTTTCTTTTCTTCATAGAGTATCCGGGTACATGTACTTCTGGGCGGAACTAACAGAGGATCCAAAAAAAACAGCTGCTTGACGCCATCGAAGACGAGGTCAAGCAGGGCGGCTGCATAATAGACTGGCACGCGTGCGACCTGTTCCCAAAAAGCTGGATCGACCTGGTCGTGGTGCTGCGGGTGGACACGGCGACGCTGTATGACCGGCTGGCGGCGAGGTGAGTTTTCAACCAAGTTGCTATTCCATCTTGAGGCGGATTATCTGCCATGGCTGATTCAAGAGATTGACAAAGACTGCAGGAATTATCCCGAGGTGAAACTGCAGGAGAATATGGACTCGGAGATCATGGACGTGCTGCTGCAGGAGGCCAAGGAGTCGTATGACGAGGAGATTGTAGTGGAGCTGCGGAGCATAACGGCCGACGAGATGGAGAGCAATGTCGAGAGGATCGAGCAGTGGTTTGAGCAGTGGAAGAAGGACAATGCCCCATGAGGGCTGTTAAGGGGTTTGTTTAGGGAGGTTGGCTAGGGGAGAGAACTCGGACATGAGGAATGACCATATCAGTCAGACCCACCAAAGCTCGTGCCTGCTAGATTCCCGCACCTAGAGCCGAAAGTTGGAACATGCTCTCTGAGTCCTCTGTTCTGCTGTCTGTTGTCACTCTCATGCCTTAGGCAGCAACCGGGGCCCTGACATCAGCGGGACGTTTCAGTGCCTTCAAAAACCTACACAGTGCTCTTACAACCCCCACTAATACAACTAACCCCTTGCGTAAAACAACACCAGCAGCTCCGATACATTCCGCTCTAGAGAATCCAAAATGACGCCCCCCACCGCCGCCCGGCATATAGTCAACTTCATAACAGGCAACGCCAACAAGCTGGGCGAGGTCAAGGCCATCCTGGAGCCGGCCATCCAGGTCGACAGCCAGGCGCTCGACCTGCCCGAGATCCAGGGCACCCTCGAGGAGGTGACGCTTGACAAGTGCCGCCGGGCAGCCGACTTGGTAATATTGTCTCATCAATCAACTTGCAAACCTAAAATTGGACAAACATGATAGGTTGACCGAGGGACGCACTGTCACAACAAAAAAACAGGTCGAGGGCCCCGTCCTGGTCGAAGACACATGCCTCTGCTTCAACGCGCTGAACGGTCTGCCGGGGCCGTACATGTACGTCGGCTTGTCCATTTTTTATGTATTTCTGTCTCAAAACACATATAATAATGGCCGCCTCTTTCTTTCTTAGCAAATGGTTCCTGGCGTCCATCGGGCATGAGGGCCTCAACAACCTCCTGGCCGCCTACGACGACAAGTCGGCCAAGGCAGTGTGCACCTTTGCCTACTCGGCGGGGCCGGGCCACGAGCCGATTCTGTTTCAGGGCATCACCGACGGCAAGATTGTGCCGGCGAGGGGCCCTGCAAACTTCGGATGGGATCCCATCTTTGAGTACGAGGGGAAAACGTAAGTCGTAGTACTCTCGTGATTGTTGTTTGTCGTGTTGCTGACTGACCGGAACAGATATGCTGAGATGGACAAGGCAGAAAAGAACAGAATCTCGCACCGCTACCGGGCGCTGGCGAAGCTTCAGGAGTGGTTTGCGAAGGAAATGACGGCCTGAGAAAAGCAACGCTGAATCACAATGCTAAAATACAGAGTCAAAATGCCATGACACCCCGTCGCTGGAAAGACACTCCCGCTCGCTACGTGCCACTAAGCTATGCCCAGATTCTCTACACACCCAAACCTTGGATGAAGAACAGAGCCGCGACCGACCGCCCTTGAATTTGTCCACCTATTGCTCAGGCTTTGGGTCATCTTTTACTACTAGTCTGTTTGGGGGAGAAAGTGTTAGCACATCTCTTGTTGGCCCAGGCACGGACACAGGCCCCATGACAAACCTCAGCATCTCAAACTCCCTGTACGCCTTGAGATACTTGGTTCCCCGACGGTACTGTTTCAGGGCGACATCCGGCGTGGGGTGGACAAACGTCTGCCCGATGAGGCGCACGATAGGCGACGAATCGCGGAAGGATGGGTCAAACACAATCAGATTCTTGGCCCCGTTTCTTTCTTTCTCGAACCCAATGATGGTGATGGAGTGGCCTGTTTCGGTGTCAATGCCAGCTGTCCTAGCCTAGATGGTGTGGTTTCTGAGATTCGAGGCGGCTTACCGTTGTGCTGGAGGAAAAGGGGTGGTAGCTTGGTTTTCCGGATGTGCTGCGAGGGATCCTCGACGCCTGACTGGAAGTAGTTTTCAACGTGCTCCATGAGCAGCGCCTCCGACTTGGCAGGCTCCGGATGCTTAAACGCCTGAGCAGCGCATGGAATCTCTAGAAGACGGAGAATTGCCTGCGCCTGGTTGTCTCTTAATCAGTCATATGAATGGTGGCAGCATTGCTATGAGGAGATGACGTACCTCTGGTGTGCCAATGTATTTCCTTGTTCCCCTGATGCCTCCCGTCTCAGCACGGCCATGAGCGTTGATTCCCTGATCCCAGGCAGTCTCAATCCATTCCTGGATCTGGAAGATGGACGGAAGGGCGTCGCGGAGGTATTCGTGGCCCTTGAACTTCGTGTGTATAATGTATGAAAACATCATTTGGATGTTTCGGTAGCCACAGAACCCCCCTGGGAGCCGTGAGCATAGGGAGCATGGGAGAGGAGCAGCCGGTGGGGGGGGGGGGGGGGGGGGGGGGCATACCCTCACGCCTCAGCTTGGACACATGCTGTATGCATGGATGGCAGAGATAAGCGTACTTTGTCGACGTGCTCTGCTCCAGCAACTGCGCTATCACAGAGACGACGCCTGGTGTGCTGTTAGTTGGCCGGCCCAGCATTGCGATCAACGAGCACGTTCCACCCACCTTGGGACGTATTCTGGCCGCCCTTCTTGAGCAGTACTACCAGCCAATCCGGCATGCGCTCCTCGTACGCGTACTTACCCAGGTGTGCCTTCTATGCAATTCGTCAGCAAACACGGAGCATCAATGGTCATGTGGAACAAGTCCACTTACACTAAGCCTCTTGCCGCGGATGGAATGCCCAGCTGATGAATGCTTCTCATTCTGTTGTCGCTTAAACGACAGAATGCCATGACCTGACGAGGATCCGGGCATTTTAAGCAACCGCCTCCAAGCCGAGATGGCGTTCGCCTGGCGGTCGTTCTTATCCGAGTCGTCGGTGGACTGGCGGTGCCTTCCTGCCTCGCGATGCATTCTCGAAGGACCCGAGGTACAAGGTGCGGCCTCAGTGACAGATTTCACGGCTGACTTCTCCTGGACGCTGTCTGCCTCTTCCTGGGAGTGAAGCTCGAGGTGATAGTCCAACTCCTGAAGGACAATGAGATCGCCGCAGCCATCAACCGGACACTCGACGTAATCCAAGTTTTCAGTTGTCCCAGAGTCCTCTACCGCACTATCTTCTCTCGCCGTGAACGGCGACTCTCCCTCGGAGTGGAGAGTTTCGATGTGCTGCGGCCCGTCAGCATGTCATACTTGCTTCAGACACAGTCGACGGTCCGCAACCGTCAGGTCAAAGACTGTACCAGCAACATTCCATATTCGCCAGAATCACTTGTCCAGCCACAAAAGGGGCAGTCCACCGCTTCGTCCCCGGCCATTTCCTTGGACCCGGACTGCCACTCTTTGTCCTCGAGGCGCGCTGCGTGCCAAGCAAGCCGCTGTCTCAACGCTACACTATCGACGGTCGGGCACCGGGGTCATATCGAGGGATCTAGGAATGTGGGAAAGATATTGGTGGGAAAAAGAGGCTTAGCGTTGGTGCGTGAGCTTTCAATTGCGAGGGCATCAGGCATGGAAGCAGCCACGATAGGTTAAAGCGGTTGTTGCCTCTTTCAAGCCTCGACTACTTACCAGACTTAATAAGTACCTAAGCGTGTCTTGAAACACACTTGCTCCGGGTCATATGCGATTCGGAGCAACCCCGCACGAGGTTTGCAACAAAGTGAAACTCTGGCTTGACTCTTGTGGCTGTCATGTTCAGGGGTTTGCTGCGATGTTCAAGGCTCATGTCTACAATCGCAGAAACGTTGTTTCCGGGCTGCAGGAAGCCTACCCTTACCAAGCTTCGCTTCACAAAGCATGAGAGGTAAGGTTAGGTAACAGAGTACCTTGGTGGACACTTGATGTGAGACCGAGACCTGGTACATATGTATTGAACGTTTGCCCCACAATGAGGTACTAGTAATGGTACGGCCTTTGCTCCGTACACCGTGGTAATTGTTTGATGGGCTGGTGCTCCATATCATCACACCTCCAAGCATGTAATACATTCTGAAACGCAATACGTCGTTTGATCTCTCTCGACCAGCCGCTTGACTTGTCCGATTCAAGGACAGGAATGGCCAAGTAATGGATTCAGAACATCAGCAAGCTTGCTCCAACCCGGAAACGGTACGTTAGAACTGAGATCGGATGAGGCTACGCCCAATAGTTGTCAGTGCTGCTATAGGTAGCCCAGAGGTTCGTCTCATCTCATATACTGTACATGTTTTTTTATACGGGGTAGAGAGGTGTAGCTTAGAAAACTGAAACTGCTTGAACAAGTTGATACCGGCGGCATGGATCCTAGAGGTTGGAATTACAGGTGGCTGAACAGATATGAACTGGCAGAGGCTGAGAAGCGCCTGAGCCGTTGGGTCATCAAGAATCGCAGCAGAAGGAGTGTGATATGGAGGGCGAGGGCGGTGCGATGGGTGACGTGCCGAGCGTGCTTGAGGTGTCGGAAGCAGTCATTCCAAGACGACGGAAAGGTAACTTGAAAGCGCAGCCAACTGTGACTCAAAAAATTTGAGTGCCTTTCTGGTTTTAGTTGTGCATGGAAGTTATGAAATGCCTCCCGTCCCAACTCCAAGTTGATATTCAAGTTTCAACCACCCAGTTCGCTTTGAGTCACTACCGACACCTTATCGATAAAGTCTGAACTGGATGTGAACCCCTGGCCCAATCTGTCACAGTGTCACCACCTTTCCCCTCTGCCCCGCGAATAAATATTGTGCCCCGCCATCAACTCGGGACGCCACCGCCGAGTTTGAAGCTTGTTGCGACCACGAAGCGTTGCCCCTGTCGTGGACTCTTTCCCAGCAAACCTTTTTGCTCGTCATATCGAACAACAGCCAAGATGCTCGACGTCAATGATTTCAGTACGAGTTTCCACTCCCTTTCCACGCGCTGCCACGTTAGCTGCCAGTTTCGGCCGCCATGTCAATTGCACGCGATCATGGCTTGGCATAGTCCTGGTTGCTGTTTCGGGGGGCTAATTCGGGTATTGAACAGTTGTCGAGCGCGGCGGCAACCCTGAGAGAATCAGGGAGAGTCAGCGCAGGCGCCATGCCCCGGTGCAAGTTGTCGACGAGGTGATCGCTATGTTCGAGGACCACCGTCAAAGTGAGTCGACCACGGCGTCTCGATTATCCGTGGCATATCCGATGTCTGATCTGCTTGAGCACAGCTGCCTATGCTGCCACCCAATTTAACGCCAAAATCAACGAGGTTCAGAAGCAGATCGGCCCTAAGAAGAAGGCAGGCACCTCCGCCGTACGCCCCTGATCACACGCCATTCTGACCGCTGCCAACAGGCCAAAGAGGATGTTACGGATCTCCTGAAGCAAAAAGGTTGGAAGATTCGAAGTATACTTGTAATACCAAGGCACTGACGAGTACTAAGCCGATCTCGAGAAGGAGAAAAAGGAGCTGCTCGCTTCAGCTGCCGAAAAAGAGAAGCTTTTGAAGGCCAAAATCAGGCTCATCGGCAATATCGTGCACGATTCCGTTCCCGTTTCCGACAATGAGGTCCGTTGAGAACCAACTCCGTAAGAATCTGCCGAGACCTGACCGTACGATATAGGACAACAACAGGGTTGAACGAACTTGGGCCCCCGACGGTGTAGAATTTGAGAAGCGCAATGTTCTCTCCCGTGAGGACAGCAACACCTTATTGTTTTGGTGCCCGTTGGACTGACGATGGGAATAGACCACGAGGTCCTTGACAAGCTGGACGGCTACGACCCGGAGAGGGGCGTGAAGGTTGTCGGCCATCGCGGGTACTTCCTTCGGCGCTGGGGTGTGTTTCTCAATCAGTACGGTTCCTGCTCCTTGGCTTCCATTCGAAGTTGCTGACGGCATGCTAGGGCTTTGATCAACTATGGCCTCGAATTTCTGCACGAGAGGGATTACATTCCCCTGCACACACCGCAACTCATGCTCAGGGACCAGATGGCGAAGACTGCTCAGCTCTCGCAGTAAGCTGCCCTCACCTTTCTACTGGTTTAAAAGGTCTTCCCTGACCTCCAACCAAGGTTTGATGAGGAGCTCTACAAGGTCACTGGAGACCAGGCAGACAAGTACCTTATTGCGGTAAGTCGGGCCCGGTCTTCTGGTGGGCAGCGGCACCTTCATTCTAGGTTTTGCCCCATGCTCACATCCCACTAACTCGTTGCAGACCTCTGAGCAGCCCATCTCTGCCTATCACAGCGACGAGTGGCTACAACCTAAGCAACTACCCCTGAAGTAAGGATACTGCATGCCTGGGTCAGAATCGATACTTACGGCGAAACCAGGTATGCAGGTTACTCGACGTGCTTCCGCAAAGAGGCCGGTGCTGTAAGTTCAGCTTGAATCCTATGCAGCTCTTTGCTGGTACTAACCTTTACTAGCACGGGAAAGATGTCTGGGGTATCTTCCGCGTCCACGAGTTTACCAAGGTTTGTACTTGTGCTTCCTGGTTTGCGGAGCCTAACTCACATGCGACAGGTCGAGCAATTCTGCATCACAGACCCTGAGAAGTGAGTCACGAATTGGCCCGCTGCTGGGTACTTTGGAGCACAGCCTTACACGATGCAGGTCCTGGGAGATGTTTGAAAGCATGATTTCGACCTCGGAGGATTTTTACAAATCCCTGGGGATTCCCTACCGCGTTGTCGCCATCGTCTCGGGCGCTCTCAGTATGTCTTGGCCTCCTTTCCTAACGGTACAACTGCGTAGCTAACTCCAACTTTTTAGACAATGCTGGTATGTCGGGCTGTATGAGCCTCCACGTTACTACTTGCTAACCCACACAAGCTGCGAAGAAGCTCGACCTTGAAGCTTGGTTCCCGGTAAGCCTCGAGTGTTCAAGGGGTCTCAGTCGTGGTTGCTGATCATCTCTTTATGTAGCACCAAGGGGAGTTCAAGGAGCTTGTCAGCTGCTCGTAAGTGTAGCCTCAGTATCTGGCGAGAGCTCTGTAGCAGCAACTAACATCCGACGCAGCAACTGCACTGACTACCAGAGCCGCGACCTGGAGATCCGCTTCGGCATCAAGAAGCAGACAGATGTCAAGAAGACCTACGTCCACTGTCTCAACTCGACTCTTACGGCGACGACGAGGACAATCTGCGCGATTCTGGAAAATTTTCAGACTGAAGATGTAAGCTAGCTATGATGTTGTCTGTCTCGAATGGCTCAACTGACTTGAATTCAGGGTGTCACAATCCCTGAGCCGCTACGGAAGGTAAGTCGAGAAGACGCTTGTGTGTGGCTCGTTGCTGACGAACCCAGTACCTGCCTGGAGCACCCGAGTTCATCCCCTTTGCGAAGACAGGAACGGAGAAGAAAGAAATTCCCGTTCGGTAAGGAAGAATGGGGGTTATGTGAGGTCTCGCGTGTCTGTTGCCTGCAGGCTAGTAGCGAGCTTGTTTAGTTGGCGAGAACTGGGATTGATGTGCGAATGAGATCCGGAATCACAAAGGGAATGTCATCTCGTCATTGACGAGAACTGGTGCTGTGAGTGAAAGTGTAACTAAATGCCATCTGCACTTGGTGCCAGTTGGATCTCTCAGAGAGCCATAAACGTAAGGACAGTGCCTCGGCAACTGCCATCGTCCTGTTCGCATAAGAACATTATCCTCCACCGGTCATGTAAACATTCTGATAGACCGAACATCAACACCGCCCCTTCAAGGCAGCCACCAAATGCTGTTCCTGCACATGCAATGATACTGGCTCATTCAAATCCGGGAAATGCAGAAAGAAACCACCCCTATCACAAAGACAAAGCCAGCCAAAGCCGGGCTATCGCAAACTGGCACATAGCACATGGAAAACATATCCAGCCCATTACCTTCCCGCACAAGTCCGCATTAACCACCAACCCTCCAATCCTGTGAACGTATTGCGACAGGGCAGAATCACTGCCTGATCGAGATGTGGTGAGCCATTCCAGCCACCATCCTCCCCCTTCAAAAATTTTCGCTGTATCCTCTTCCCGCCCTTCAAACTCCACTTCTCCCCCCAAAACAAAAGAGCAAGCTCCCTTCGAAGACTAAATCTGAAAGGCGGCCAGGCACTATGTTTGAAACTGGTGCTCACATGGCCACGCACTTGCCGCCGCCAGTCGGTTCGCTCGGGTTCTGCGACTTCTCGACCTCGCCGATGAGCAGCTCAAAGGCTTTAGCCACGTTCTCGTTGTAGCGCGCGCTCGCCTCGGTCCACGCGCAACCGTATTTGTCGGCCAGCGCCTTGCCCTGCTCGGGCGTCACCTGCCGCTGCTCCGGGCGCAGGTCGCTCTTGTTGCCGACGATGCAAATCGGGACGCTTTCTGTGCCCTGATACAATGGTGAGTTTTGAATGGTACCAAGATAAAAGAGACAAGTGCTGCATACGAGATGGTTGAGGATCTTGTCCCGTATCACCTGGACCATCTCAAACGACTGCAGCGACGACACGCTGTAGACGAGCATGTAGCCGTGGATGCCGATGAAGTGCTTCGAGTTGAGGATGCTGTACTCGTCCTGGCCGGCCGTGTCGACGATCTCAGTCGCGAACTCCTGCCCTTTGTACCGGATCTCCTTGCTGAAGGTGTTCTCGATGGTCGGGTAGTAGCTCTCGACAAAGTGCCCGTCGACATAGCGCACCGCGAGGGACGACTTGCCTGGAAGAAAGGGATCGGTGCGTGTCAGTGACTTGCGTGGTGGTTGGAAGGTAACTGAGGAAGAAAAAGAGAGGGTGTTAAACCGACCGACTGAGCGGCTGCCCACTATGGCAATCTTCCGCTGTTTGGCGAGTGTGGATGGCATTTACACTGTTTCGTCGTCGTCGCGACGGTATTTCAATTGGGCTGGCAGGTTTTTGGAGGTTGTAAGTAACGGTCGTGACACGGTGCAACGGGACTAACGATCACAGTCTTGAATAGTTTGGATGCTTGGAGTCGAAATCCCGATCGAAGTCCAGAGAAACGAGTGTGGTCGGCAGGAGCAGAAGCACGCTGAAATCCAATCGCCCCAGCCCTTCAAAACACACTACAAGGTAGGGGTTAGAACGCAGGGAGTGATTCTATCGCGTCAAACGATAGAATTCAGATGAGCTT
This sequence comes from Parathielavia appendiculata, assembly GCF_033297405.1. Classification (NCBI taxonomy): domain Eukaryota; kingdom Fungi; phylum Ascomycota; class Sordariomycetes; order Sordariales; family Chaetomiaceae; genus Parathielavia; species Parathielavia appendiculata. Next base: position 2,893,015 of record NW_026944221.1, read on the forward strand.
TCTGTAGAGTGTTGCAGGACCTGTCTCGCCTGTCAGTTACACTCCTGACCTGACGTGCAGAACGATTCCAGGCTCATTACGTCGCCGAGGCCCTGTGACGCTCATGGCCCGTGGCGGGGCCACTCACCCCGCCTTGGCAGGCGCTGCGTGAGCGGGCTGGCTGCTTCAGCCGCGGCGGGGTTTGGCGGCAGGTGGCGCTTGGCCCGCTTGGGTCGCTTTGGGTCTTACAGCCCCCGCTGCGGCTCAACACAGATGGGATACGGTACCTTATCGTATCTTCGATTTCAGCCGAAAAGGACTCTGAAGTAATGACATGCAGTCCTGAGCATCGAAGTCTGGCTTGCCCGACACCTTTTATCCTACCAGCCCACCCACTCAGCCGCACGACTGATTGCCATGATTGCCGCGTCATCAAAAAGTTTGTTGCACGTGCACATTTGTTAATTGGGACAAACAGGAGCACTGATCACATTCAACCTCAGCGCCATGAACGAAAACAAGAAATCAAGGTGCCGTTGCGTCTATGATGGATGTCTCGTGTCTGACCGTCATCCCTCGTGTCCAGAGCCCTGTTATGGATCCCCCTGAGTCATCGCGTCCGTATCTCAAAACAGAAAGCATAGAGCCATATCGCCAGTAGCATCAGGAGCACTTCCCTTATGCAAACCGTTTTCGAATCCGCGAATGCCAAAGCTATGAAGGTTGCAAGAAGAGGTGCAGCGGAGCGTACAGTCGATTCAGCGCAGGACTGCGAGCTGGTCGGCCAGTTCCTGGAGCCGGGCCAAAGAACCCGAGTCGGATCTTTGTCTTGCTCCCTCACCGGATTGCGCCTCCGCGACCTTGTGGTGGAACGCAATGAACTCGTTGATCGAGTCGAGAAGTGGTCGCATAGTCTTCTTCGGGTGAACAAGGACGAACTTGTCCCTGATCGTGTCGCTCAAACAGAGGTAGCCGAGGAAGATCGAGAGGTAACCGAGAGCGACGTTGAGCTGCGTCTTCTCCATTGAGTCGGCCTGAGACAAAGTTAGCGGTTGGGACATTACGATGGAGTCTGAGTGGCCTACATCAGAGGTTTTCGCGTGATTGTCCGCGAAAACCCGAAATAGCTCATTCAGGGCCGGGTCCGTCCCATCGCCACGTTCCGCCAAGCTCCCAGAAGCGGGCGGGTAATATGCACAGAAGTTGATCATAGCTCCCAGCATCATGATCAGGGACTCCAGCAACTTGGACCATAATGAGTCGCCTTTCATCGAAGTCAAGACCATTCCGAAGGCGTTGCAAGCGGATTTGGTAAGACGGCGGAGCAACCCTTTTTCGACACACAACTGCGATGCCTGGCCATTGTGATTCGTGATGTTAAGGGATATCCTCAAGGCCAGACTCTCGAGGTCTCCAAACTGGTCGGCAGACCGTTCCAGAGCTGTTTCCAGGACGTCCGCGACAACTGGGGCGTATTGTTCGGTCCACATGGAGCAGAGCTCAGACTGCATCGCGCTAATTGAGTGGCCTTCTAATATGTAGAGTGCGAGGTAAAAGTCGCAAGACTCTTGCTGATTTGGGAAATCCCAGCAAGCTGAGTTGGACACGCCACTAGCGACGATTGAAAACAAGCGATCCGTAACCGCCCGGGGAAGCACGTCCTCGACGGGTGCTTGAGTAGGTTGCCGCATTAGGAGGTCGAGGCATTTCAGCGCCAGTGCACGCGGTGACATTGATGTGGGGGAGACTGGTTCCCAGATGGGCAGCTCCAACAGCGAAGACTTGATTGATGCGATGGTAAGCTGGCCGTTCCTCGATACATTCTGCTTCCTGTCCCTGGCGAGCTGCACCATGTCGGCGGTAACGTCGAGGAGTCTGCTGATAAGGACGGCAAGGCCCTGCGAGCGAAGCTGTCGAATTAAATGGGCCGACGTGGTGGCAGCGAGGAGTGTTGTGATTATGGCCAGAATTGCGTATCCAGAGATCACATCCGATTCATCCGCGAGGGACCGGAGAAGGTTCTCCCCGTCGCTGTGGTTCCGGAACTGGAGACGGAAATCCTTTTGCTTCATCTTTTGAGCCAGCTCAAGGAGTGCACCCCTCCGCAAAGACGAGGGCGTGGCAGAGGGTGAGCCCACCCTGTCGAGAATATCATCTATTTCGTCAGCGAAGCGGCTATTTGCGCCAGCCTGCCTCAACTCGTGAATGCTCCGAACTGCGCCGGCATTGGCGGTCTCGTCGTCTTCATCAAGGTATGAAAATGTGTTGACGGTGGCGCTTTTCGTTAGACGCCCAAAATTAAACAATGCGCCCCCGGCTGGCCCATCGAGGTCGCCGAGGCCGCCCCCTTCCAGTATGGGATCGTCATCGGCAAGCATAGTTCTCTGCTGGCTGTAGGTAAATTTGGGCCCGGCCTTTTGGACCGTCATCACAGGGCGAGTAATGGATTTCGGCTGGAGAGCTGATGGGGGAGGTAGAGGAGAGTTCTGCAGTGCCGGGGGAGACTGTGAATTGTAATCGTCTGATCTCTGTGATGAAACCTCATCTTCCGATGAACTGCCCATTCCTTCGGCCTGTGCAGCCAGAGTATCGATTAGCCGCCTTTTCCGGACTGGCTGGGGATGGGGACCGGTCGCGGCGGCCGGCGGTGTTGGCGGTTCTCTGGTGGCGGGATCGGATGAAGCTTGCTTAGAAAGGCGGATGGGAATCTGCTGCCTCTTCGCTCCCAAGTTTTTGGAGCCAACGCTGAGGTTTCTCAAAGTCCGGGAAGTCTTGGCTGAGAATGGCATGGAGCTCGGCACATCATCTCTCATCTCAATGTCCTCCTCGAGCGTACTCTGTTTTGACGCGGCTGGCGGAATCGCATCCGGTGCTGAACTGGGTATTTCTTCCTCGCTCAATAGCACAGGCGATCCGCCACGTATAGGCGACGTGTCTGGTGTGGAGTAGCGGCCGCTGGGCCTTCCCTTATCCAAGGACTTTGGAGCGCGTCTCCTCTTCGTTGGTCTCGGTAGCTCATCGGGTTGCGAGTCAAAGTCATAGACATCAGGAAGCGGTTGGCTGTGCGCCCCTTCAACGGGCTTCTGGCGCGATGCGGAGCCATACTCGCGGATGTCTTGTTGCTTGACCTTGGCAGAACTGAGAGCTCTCGTCGTCAGGCGAGGCGGTTCGGGAGAGGTAGATTGGGACTTGGTGGAAGACGAAGGGATCGCCGGCGCCGACTCAGCGTGCCTAAGAGTTGCCGGCCTCGTAACATCAGTCCTCCTTCTCCCTCCTTTTCCGTAGGTGGTGATTTTCTTTGTCGGAGCGGGAGCGAAGCCGAAATCGTAGACTGAGCCCGCATTGGTGGCCATCATGGTGTCTCCGAGGAGGGGCAAGAAGTTTGGCGCGGGATGGGCTGCTTTGGACAAGAAAGGCTCATTTGATCGCTTGTAATTCACAGGTCTGATGGATATCAGCGGAGCATCCTGCTCAACCGTAGCTAGAAGAAGCGCTGGTCAAGACTGTGGTTCCGCGACCTGCCAAGACGTCGCAAGGGATCAATCCGCGTGGACAAACGCTAGAAGGAGGTTGGCCTATGATCGGGGAACTCAAAGGCTTGCAGACTTTTATGCGTTGTATTGAAGCAGACCGCGCAAGCAAAAGAAAAGACGCGCACTGCGAGATGTTATGCGCAAAGGCAGATGTGTTGTTTAATGCGATTGCGATATGCCAGTGTTGCGGTGGTGGTTGTTGTTTTGGGAAACACAACCCCCAGCACCCCACAACTGCCGTCTCAGACTGTCAGCTAAGTCCCTGGCTCTTGCAGATGGCTCGTGCACGCCGTTTCCGGCAGCCTTGCACCCTTGGGATTTGAAGAAACTACGGATCCGTACACGTATTGGTGGGGCTGGCGGCGGGCTCTTGGCACAAGGGTTCTGGGACCGGACTTCTTAAGGTTCAACGAAAGACGGGAATTACTTGGACAGTTACAACCGCTTTTACTCTGCCTCAAATTGGATGAAGGAGCTGGCGATTGAACTAGAGACCGTTCAAACCGCATGGACAGTAGTAGACACGCTTTGGTAGGCCGCCTAAGCTACCGCGGCGGACGAGAGCGTTAGACAGAGGAGCGATCGCCTCGCTCGAGACTGGTTTTACGCGTAGAACTTGTAGTTTGACAGTTGGTTGCTTCGAGCTCCCGTCGACCAGGCGCATTTTCTCTCGTGTACATACAAATACAGGCTTGTATGGCCAGTGGGTCGGTCGAGATAAGACAGACAAGAGCGAAGTGGCGTCCGCCGTGTTCCAGCTTCCTTGGTGGGGTTGTTCCGGATCCGTTCAGCAGTGAATCAAGTCACTGGTTCAAAATAGCAAACCTGCCTAAAGAAACGCAATAATTAGATACGATATTGTTCCATTGGTTCTGTTCCTTCTCGGTTATCCTTTTCCACCGTCTCAGGTAGCCAACCCGGGTAGCGATTCCCTCGCTGTCGGTTTCTAACGTCGTCTGCACATACCCGATTCTTGATCTTAGTGGATTCGGCTCACGCTCACTGGCCCAAGGTCCTCCAACGATCAGCAATGCCCAACGTCAGGCCCGCGCCGACACAATGTGTTGGCCCCGACTACCGCTCCGAGAGCCAAAAGCCGACGGCGGCGGTCTCGACCGATGTGAAAGTCGACACGGTCACCATCCTCCCGCAGACTCCCCAGCTGATTGCGCTGCTCTCGTAAGTAATTTCCGTTCTCGGACACACAGCTGTTCGCGGGGTCCTGACTGATATGGCCGCAGCATCATCCGAGACAAAAACACCCAGCGCGGCGACTTCATCTTCTACTCCAACAGGATCATCCGGCTCCTGGTTGAGGAGGGCCTCAACCATCTCCCCACCGTCGAGCACACGGTCACTACGCCAGTCGGACGCTCGTACGATGGGTTGGCGTTCCAGGGTAAGATCTGCGGCGTGTCCATCATGCGAGCCGGCGAGGCCATGGAGCAGGGGTTGAGGGAGTGCTGCCGGTCCGTGAGGATTGGCAAGATCCTGATACAGAGAGACGAGGAGACTTCTCAGCCCAAGCTCTTCTACGACAAGCTGCCCGAGGACATTGCCGACCGATGGGTGCTTCTGCTTGACCCTATGCTTGCGACGGGTATGTGTCGTTGACGCACAATAACCAAATGACTGCGCGACTGATCACGCTACAGGCGGCTCTGCCATCATGGCTGTCGACGTGCTCAAGTCGCGCGGTGTGCCAGAGGAGCGCATCCTTTTCCTCAACGTGCTCGCGAGCCCCCAGGGCATCCAGAATTTTGCGACCAAGTTCCCCAAGCTTCGGCTGGTAACGGCTTTCGTGGACCAAGGGCTTGACGACAAGAAGTGAGTGACTCCCACCTTTGAGACCGAGCGTTGGGCTCACCGTCTCCCGTAGCTACATTATACCCGGTCTTGGAGATTTTGGCGATCGGTATTATACCCGGTGAAGCATGGCTTTTCAAAGGATCAGTTAGCGTTTGCATAAAGACACAGCGTAGTATTACAGATTCTGTCCAATGAAGTGGCCCTGCGCCGACCCCGGCCGGCGTGAACTGGTATCGACCGCTTTCCTCGCGGCTCCTATATCCCAACCCGAATAACAGTACAGAAACATCCATCTTCCCCAAGCCTCATAGTCAATCGTAATCTTCATCGTCGCCGACGATACCCTCGCCTTCATAGCCGCCCTCGCCTTCATCCTCCTCGTCCATCCTCTGCCTCGATTCGCCTACCCGCCTGCTACTCAACTTGGCACCGCCAGCGGATCTGTCCTGGGTTTCGCGCGCCTCCTGGGCGACAGCATCTGGAAGACTTTGTCAGCCCAAGTACTCCGGGCCAGGATGTTCCGTCTGGGATTCTCTTACCTGCTGCATCCACCCACTCGCTGTAGACATCTATCGGGGAGGAGAGATCTATGACGGCGTGTTAGCCGCGGTGTCGTTCCGCGCCGACGCAGGGGAGTGCCGGCAAGCTTACAATTGATGCCGCATTGGAATTTTTGGCCGCAGATCTTGCAGTTGAGCCAGCCGCAACCCGACTTCTTGTCCAGCTTGATTTCGATCGCGTTTTCGTGGTTGCAGAAGAGGCATGTGAAGTTGGTGGGCAGCGGGTCGCGCTGGAGCGAGAGGATGGGGGTCAGCGTGCGGTTCAAGTTGGCGGGCGAAAACGATGGATCGTGCTGTAGCTGCCTAGGTACCTTCTTGGGCCCCTGGGGCTTTCTCGAACTCTTGCGCTTGCCCATCGTATTTGACGATTATCGTGGCTCGCTCTGGAGGGAGTCTGTATCTTGTTGCGACAGATGTCGCCGATACGGGAACCTGGTAAGGTAGGTATGGTTTGGGGACACGAGCGCGCTTGGAGGCAGACGGGCAGCTTCGAGGTGTCGTTCGGTCCTTTTCTGCGACGGAGCTGCTTTGCTTTGTATACTTGGAATTTCGTGGCTGGAACGCGTCGCGCAATGAGTGCTGTAAGGTATGATGTATCTGCAGATGGCTTCAAAGCTTTGACGTTGGACGGAGTGTGCACCCCGCCAAGCTTCTGGCTCAGGCCTTTTTGAAGGATGCAGAGCCGTCACTGTCGCATGGCAGCTGACGGAAGCGGGAGTGCATGGTGGCTCGTGCACACCCTGTCCATGCCGCTGTATTCCGTACGTTACGCCAGATCCACCTCTTCTGGTCGACTTGCTGATCTTCCTGCTTCACAACTCCAATCAATTCCACATCCGGTTGATGCAACGCCTAGCTATCTCTTTAGATGAAAGCGCCAGAGGTTTGTGATGTTGCAACGTTGCTTTCACTATCCTAATACCATTCCGGCGCTCACTGGACTCAGGTAGTCTACCGTATTGTACAGTGTCCATGTGCTCCCGCCACAGCCATCCAGATTCAATTGCTCGCGGGGAGTCGATCCGATTGCCGTACCCCGCCGTTGGGCTTGCCGGGTGGGGCAGCGGAGCCAATGGTCACCCATGGAACCGTGCATACTGGACCTAAAGGTTATCGGTCACCTGCCTTACCCGGCGATGACATGAATCTCGAAGATGCCTGCCAATCCTTATCACGAGGTCTCACCAAAGACCCGGAACTTGGCGCATTCCGGTTGCCCTGTTCATCAGGCACCTTGGCGCTATTGGACCTCCGTCTGAGTATCAACTCGTAATCTGTTCTCTCACCGCTTCTACCTTACCTAGCAGCTTGCTCTTTTAGAAGCATCGATAACAATCATCCGTACTTACCTTGTGTGCCCGCCCGATCACCCTACTTTGATCCTTTTGTCCTTTCTCTATCCCCTATTTTGCTCCTGTGCTACCACCTCAGCTGATATCCGGTGCTACTAATTAACATTATGGCATCCGGGTTGGAAGACGTGAAGGAGGCCCTGAAGGCCATCTCGCTGGGTCAGGCAAAGTTGCTGTCGGCGGTTGAGACCCTCTCACAGCGCGTCGCGGAGCTGGAGAAGGAGGAAGACCGTCGACGTCCGGGCAGCTCCGGGACTGATGGTCTAAAACGAACCGAGACGCCCCTTGCTGGCGGGTACACCCCGTCACCCTCAGCCGTGCTGCCAGCCGAAGCCGGCACTCAGTCGCCTCCCCCCATGGCGGCGTCTCCGGACTTCAAGTCCAGCTTCTCATCCCGTGTCGTTCTGACCACCTATCCCAAGCAGCTCGGCATCAGGCCGTTGCCGTTGGAGTGGGGTGCCGCGGATCCGTTGCAGCGCGGCCCGGTGACCGTGTCCCGCTCCCCGTCCACCATCGGGAGGCGCAATGCCATCGGTGCCCACGGCGGCTCGTACTCCATCTACTATGCCCTGGCCCTGGCCAGCAGGGAACTCAGGGCCGATCACAGGCCGGACTACACCAATACAGAGCCAGCCGTAAACATTGGGCCCTTTCCGCAGTGGGGTGACAAGAAGAAGGTACAGTAATTTTCTTTGTTCGTGGACTGTTTATACGCCTTTATGGATATCTCGGAAGCGGGATGGCTCCCTACTCCCATAGCCATCCCAATACTTCCGGAATATGAATTCCACAGCTGACATTGTTGGTTTAGATTGTGGCCATGGACCCGTGGGGCCATATGGTGCCCTGGCTATTCAAGGATATCATTGAGAAGGAAAACGGCATGCCCTCCATGATTGCTGCCAAGTTTGTGTAATGCTAATGGGCAATACAGTGGATCTGCGACCGACTATTGCCATCACCAAGGCGCACATGAAGTTGCCCGAACTGGAAGAGAGCGTGAAGAACGGCCGCCTGGTTCCTGACGGGAAGGTGTGCCTCAACGCATCAGGCGAGCTCAGCGTGACCAAGTTCGCTGTTGAGCCGGTTTGGTATCTTCCCGGCGTCGCCGAACGGTTCGGAATCGACGAGGGCACCCTTCGAAGATCGCTCTTTGAGCACACCGGTGGCATGTATCCAGAGGTGGGTAACTGCTCCGAGGGATTGGGAACCGCAAGTGAGCCCGTGAAACTGACGCTGCGCCAGTTGATAACCCGCTCCGATATCAAGGTCTTCCTGCCACCTATTGGTAAACAAGCTTCGCTGTCTGCGCACTGCTGCCTCTGGTGCACGATTTGACTGAGTACAGGTGGCCTGACGGTTTACTGCTTCGGAGATCCGGCGAGAATGTCCGATCCTTCCAAGAGGCTTGCGTTGCGGATCCACGATGAGGTGGGTGACTATGTGCTGATTCTCCTTATTCATACTTAACATGCCCGTCAGTGCAATGGCAGCGATGTTTTCTGCTCGGATATCTGTACATGCAGGCCGTACCTCATCTTCGGCATTGAGGAAGCCGTCAAGGAAGCCCAAAACGGCGGCAGTGGTGTGGTGATCTACTTCCGGAAGGAAGGCAGGGCCTTGGGCGAAGTAACAAAGGTGATTTATGCTCCGGCCCGTTCATGTGCTGCGTCGTCAGTAACTGACGCGACTTAGTATCGTATGTTGAAAATCTCGGTCCTACCCATCAATGTATCCCGTGTGGCACTGCCATCTAACAGGATCTGCAGTTGTGTACAATGCCCGCAAGCGCGGGGAAGATCGCGCGTCGGATTACTTCAAGCGGACCGAAAACATCGCGGGAGTCAAGGACATGCGATTCCAGGCGTTGATGCCCGATATCCTCCACTGGCTCGGCATCACCAAGATTGATAGAATGCTCAGCATGAGCAAGTGAGTGCCCACGAGTGTGCAGATGCAAATTGTCGAGCTGACCCGCGCCGCTTCAGCATGAAACATGATGCCATCGTGGGGCAAGGGTGAGTCAATCTGCTCCGTTGGTACTCCGAGAATCGTGGCGCTGACAGTTCACCCATTAGCATCCCCATCCACGAGCGAGTCGAACTCCCTGAGTCGTGGATTCCCGCTGACTCGCGGGTTGAGATTGATGCCAAGATCAACGCCGGTATGGTGCAATCGTGTCAACATCCCCTTCGGGCTCATTCTGACTCAAGTCCCCCCGCAGGATACTTCACGACTGGCCATCGAATGACCGAGGAAGAGCTCAAGACGGTGCAAGGCCGGATATGGGAGGAGTAAGCGCAGACCCCCGGAGATTCGCCGAACGAATCGCGGAATATAGGGCTGACAGGAGATACAGCATTGACCACTAAAGACCGTCGAGCGTGAATGTCTGTAGCTTCACAGCTGCAGGTGTTGGGGGGTTATTTAAACCCACTCGTACCGTTGCGAGCCGCGGGATGCTCTGGGTCGTATGAACCAATGCCCTCTCGAACCCGTACCACGAGGGCCGAGAGCGCCTTTGATAAGCGCAGACTGGCCGTCCGGCTGCCCCCATCCCATGATGTTTTGAACCCTTAAGATTTGTCAGATCCTGCAGAGGCATTTCCAACGGCGACGGACAGTCCAGAAACCAAAGGCCCCACGGAGAGAAGGAAAGCCTAAGCCTAAGATAGAGGAGAAGAGATCTAAAAAGCTCGCCGTGTCACGCGCTCACTTCCCATTGCATATCCCCCGCGAACGCCATGTTGATCACGACGGTTGTTATGGGATACCCGTAGCTTGTCATGCGTCTCCATGCCCAAACCCCTTTCCCATGTATTGGGCTACACTAAGCTGATCCGCTTGTCGTCGATCAAGGCTAGTCCCCGCCATTTGGGGTTATCGAGTCTTGCCAGAAAGACCCGCGCTCTCTCCTCTGCCTGATGCTCGAACAATGCACTTCTTCCACTCTTCTAGAAATCCCAAACGAGGTACGGACGTGATGCTGCTGTTGCTGATCCTGTTGCTATTAGCCCCTGTCTGTCTGGTTCGCCCATCTTGCTTGGCAGTTTGTTCCAAGGAAAACCAGAGTCCCGGCGTCCTTGAATTGCCGTTGCTTCTGGGTGGTGGTGCTCCCGGCCGGGAGCGACACCCGGTTTGGCGCCATTTCTGGCTTGGGGGGTTCTCTTTTGTCTTGGGAATCTGTTTGCTTCACCGAATCGCATCCCTAAGCTGATAATGGTGACAACGATCCGGATCTGGAGAACAGTCCTGTTTTGGGGCACTGGGATGCTGGTGCAAAATCCTATTCGGTGGATATGCCGAATGAGCTGTCACTGATTGGGGGGAATAGGAAAATCGCGCAGGCCTTGTTGTCTTCGTTGGTTTGTTTTGGCAAACTTTCCCCCGCTCTTTGCGGAATTCGACCACAGGGCTGGAGATGGCGGTGATGTGTTGTCCTCAGTGCGCACAGAAGTACACAGTTCCCCACGTTCCTCGTGGAAACAGGGAGCGGATGCGGGCTCCGGACGGCACTACCGTGTTTCGGGGATGGATCGAGGGATGGTGTCAAATCCGGCATTGAGTCGTCGTTTGCGGCCCCTGCTCTTTTTTTCTGCTTTGTGTCGTCTGAGAGGCTGGTCCTAACAGTTTCTCGAGGACTTTTGGCAATGCGAGAAAAGAATGGAGACAAGCCCCGGGAATAGGTTGGCCATCATCAATCTCATGCCGGTTTTCCTACGGTCCCACGAAAAGGTGTGGTTACGTCGCAGCATCGGTGAAGTGAATTCCCAGGAAGAAGGTGGTGGACATGTAATCAGGCCGATATTGGGACGAGATCTCGGCTGTCACGGGGCCAGGGACGGTCTTGATGGGTAGCTTCTCTCTTCATCCTAAACGGCTTAGCTTCGTAGCCGCGTATTGGAGACTTGATCCGGGCAGACGGATGATCGATGATGGTGGACTGACGATCGCTGACTTTGGTGCCTGGAGATTTCACTCGAAGCTGGGTTGGTTTCCTTCCTTGAAAAGGTACCCGTCGGACGGCGGCCCACGTCCGCCATCTTGGCCAGCCCGGATTCACGGCCAAGATCCAATGGCCACCAAAAGCACCCATGCACCGCCCGCAGGATGCAGCTCTCAAAGCTCCTGAAGTGTCACGATTTGAATGGCTGGCGGTGGTTGCAGTTCTCCACTCGGTAGTGTTGTCTGGAAGCCTGACGGGCCCACCAGGGATCCTCTTCGCTGCGAGACAGTTGGACACCGGCCTGCAGGAGTTCGATTTGAGGGTGATGCCCAAGATCCCAACAATGGGATGGATGGTCAGCAGTCGCACAGTGGTACCTCGCCGTGTGCGTGTGGCCACGGCCCGCAAAGAAGCGAAGCCAAGTGGGCGGGTGCAATGGGGAAACCGCCATCCCATCAACAAGCTTGGTCGCCCGAGCAAGGGCTGGTGGGTGTGGGTGCCGGGTCTCCAAGGCCAGGCCGGCCAGGGGAGCAAGCCAGGCAACGCCGTCTCATTTTGTGGTTTTGCCTTGGTCCAAGGACAACAGATGCGAAATGGCTTAGCCTCCCCTCCTTTGCCAACAGCTCGTACCATGGACTGACAAGTGGCAATGACCCAGCCGATAGTGCCTTCACTGAAACCATAAAAGTCATCTCCGGGATTGAGTGGAATCGTATTTCAGCCCAAGTGGGTTCCTTTCTCATAGTTAGCATCATCATCAGTCTTGAACATCCACCTCTTTCCTTCCCCTCGATTCTCAGTCAGCGACCTCGTCGAGTTTTAACAAATTATCCAACAATTCAGCAAGTCACACCAAAAGTTAGCCACGACGACAGCTTCTCCCAACAACACTGCTAGATCTCATCATGGCCTCAGCTTCTTCCAGTTCGAGCCGAATGCAAAGGAGGGATTCATCTGAGCGCAGCTTCAGCACTCGGAGGCCGAGACTGCTCAGAGCAACGGCAACTGAGCCGTCCATCACTACTTCCAACGCCAGTCCAAACGCCCTTGCAACGCAACCAGGGCGGAGGGCATCCGAACTCTTGAGCCGGGTAGCCTTCGTCTCGGGCTCGCCGCCGGATTCCGTCCTCAGATCTGCGTCCATGCTGTCAACGAGGTCGTCCATGTACGACAATGTAGACCGACACAGTGAGCTGTCCTCCTCGCCCGTCAGTCAGCCGGATACCTTTGACAACATGAATCCCCATCCATGTATGACTGTTCCTGTGTTGTCGTCCCAGGACATCGCTGACAGTCCAACCAGATTCTGGACGGTATTTCAGCTTCCCTAGCTTCGACCTGTACGAAGCGAACCAGCAGGACGATGAGAAGGAATCCCAGACCAAGTCACCTTGAGAGATTCGCTTTCGACGGGAGGTTGAGCCGTGAGACGACGCCAAGGACCCAGAAGGGCCAAGACTCGGCCGCGAGAAATGGAACAGCAGAACTCTGAGAGGACCGCATGCTTCTCACCAGGCTTACGAGCGCCGCAATGCGACGGTGCATCATGCCCGGGACGCCGATGCCACCGTGCCATCAGACTAGGGCATGTGAGAAGCTCGTGAAACGAGCCGAGGGCGCTGTCGGTTGGGAACAGAAAAGGGGAAGTGCCTTCAAATGGTACGAATTCCATGTCGCTGTGGGTCGTCAGGGAGGAAACGAGGAGCAACAGACCGAGCCCTCAGCAAGTTGGAAATACATCCAACAATCGAAACCAGCCCCATCTCAACCGGTGCATGGTGGAAGGAACTAGGAGCCACGATACACAAGAGTGTTCTGGAATGCATGTGTGCATTCTGTTGTTGCCGCGTATTTGAGAGCAGGCGGGACGGTGCAATCGGAGATTGGCGCGATATCCATGGAACAGTTGAGCAACGAAGCTCGAGTGGAAGTGAATAGTAGAGAAATGATTCGCTCCCAATCCGCTCTCCGTGCTCTGTAAAGTCAAGCCAACGTGTTCGTGCCGAATAACATGAGTGCCACAATGGAGTTGACGGCAGGAACACGAGATTAATATTGAACCATTTTCAACTCTGCAATGCGAGGTCGGTGAATCTGTGTCTGGGTTCGTGTCCGTCTGTTGGTTGTAAAGCGCTCGAATTATTTTTGACAGTTTGGAGACTGTCGCCTGTCCCTTGGTCTCTCGATGTCGCTCTGTTTCCTCCAAGATGGTAACCAACATGACCGCGCGAGAGGACAGAGCGCACAGACCTCCGAGCCCTAAGCTCCGAGAAACCAATCAAAACCATGCAATGCTGCCCCACATTCTAGTTTTTCCGCGTGTGGGCGCCAGCCCACACAACGAAATCACAATTTCGACTCGAGCGAAGAAACCCCAAATTTCGTGACCCGATTCCACGGTCTCCATCACTAACCAAGCAGCACATCTGTCCCGCCGTTGGCATAGCTGCTCGTCAAGATGGCTGTTGGCAAGTACGTTGCGCCCCGAGAAATCGAATTCTGCACGGAACACACCGAGATTGGGCAGTTGTCGGGCTTTGGTGGATTTGCGATGGCTGATATTCCGGCGCAGGAACAAGAGACTGTCCAAGGGCAAGAAGGGCCTCAAGAAGAAGACCGTGGACCCCTTCACCCGCAAGGACTGGTACGGCATCAAGGTGAGTTGTCATTTTGTGGTGAATAGTGTGTATTGCATTGGAAACTGACGGGTTTAAACAACAGGCTCCTGCCCCGTTTGCCATCCGAGAGTAAGACCCTGTTCCCGCCGGACGCAATCGCACGAAATTTCTTCGAAGCTCGAGACGGATTCTAACGTGGCGATCAGTGTCGGCAAGACCCTGGTCAACCGGACCACCGGTCTCAAGAACGCCAACGATGCTCTGAAGGGCCGCATTTTCGAGGTTTCGCTGGCCGATTTGCAGAAGGACGAGGACCACTCGTTCCGCAAGGTCAAGCTCCGCGTCGACGAGATTCAGGGCAAGAACTGCCTGACCAACTTCCACGGTCTCGACTTCACCTCGGACAAGCTCCGCTCGCTCGTCCGCAAGTGGCAAACTCTCATTGAGGCCAACGTCACCGTCATGACCACCGATCACTACCTCCTTCGCCTCTTCGCCATTGCCTTCACCAAGCGCCGCCCTAACCAGATTAAGAAGACCACCTATGCCGCTTCTTCACAAATCCGCGCGATCCGCCGGAAGATGACCGAGATCATCCAGCGCGAGGCCTCGAGCTGCACCCTCACTCAGCTCACCTCCAAGCTCATCCCTGAGGTCATCGGCCGCGAGATCGAGAAGGCCACCCAGGGCATCTACCCTCTCCAGAATGTATGTTTCGCTGGTTACAGAACTGGGTGATTGCCGAAGGCCCGCTAACACGGGGAAATCAACAGGTCCACATCCGCAAGGTCAAGCTTCTCAAGCAGCCCAAGTTCGACCTCGGTGCCCTCATGGCCCTGCACGGCGAGTCGACCACGGATGAGCAGGGCCAGAAGGTGGAGAGGGAGTTCAAGGAGACGGTCCTCGAGTCGGTATAAGGGGGGTGCTGTTGTTGGGAACGCACTGGGCAGGGTTTTCATCAGCAATACCTCTTGGGGACTTTGGGCTTGCTTTCGTTGCATTTGGCGTGGTATCATGGTACAGTAGTCAAGGTAACGAATCTTTTCGTCATGGCGACGGGAGCACACGGAATCAAAAAGGATGACCAAGGGAACCGTGACACGACGATCGGCGACAGCAATTCGCAACGGGGGCACCAGAATCCTGGGATGGGACCGGCGGTCTACGGTACCTTAAGGGCGGGCGCCTGGTGAGATGTGTGTGGGTGTGAGCGGCCCAACTTGCGGCAGCTGGGGAGACATGGCAACGGGCGGCTGTGCATCCAGCTAGAGTATCGGCGAATGTCAGGCCCAACCAAGTCAACATGTGTCCCAGCCTCTGTCATTTTGGTCGCGGTATCGCATCTGTTTAGACCTGCCGGTATCCTGTCTTGATGCCTTGACCCTACCTGGCTTATCTTGGGTTAGGTGAGGCCAGAATCACATGTGATTACAGCAATTGACGGTTTCCCACCGCGACCTCTTTCCACAGCCGATGCTTCGGACTTGCCCATTTCCATTCCTAGCAAGAGCGACGGTAAGTAGGTTGCCCAAGTCCAACATCGAATACCTTACAACGTCATCAGAAGTCCTCAAGCTTCATGTCTTGGCACTCAACATCAACTTCATGAATGCGGTCTCATAAGCAACACCATCTTTATTTCGGCTCCAGAGTTTATCTCTTTTTATCATTCATCCGCGGTGGTCCACGGCAGTTCCATATCCTACGGTGTTTTCCTTCTACCTCACACCGTATTCCAGCCAAACCACTTAGGTGTTCGCTGTGCTCTCCCATCGGCAACCCAAGGCATCGAGATCACAAGATGCCGATATCTCCAAGACACCTACCCCATGTTCAACGACTAGCTACCCAGCCAGTCAGCCAACGCAGTTATATTTCTGGATCTTTTCGAGTCGTCGATTTCTCTCTTTGTAACGAGGTTGTCTTGACCGCCAGATCCTGTCTAGTGGAAGGCCAGTCAGCGATGGTCAGCAGGGATGCTTTGTCACCGCGTCGTCATCTTTGAATACGAGGACTCGGGATGAGAGGTTGGTTGCTAAGAACAATGGTGCTGGTTATGGAGGCGGCGGTGGTGCTGATGGTGCGGGTGCTGGGGATGGTGGTGGTCCGTCTCGGAAGCAGCAGGCTGGGACGGCGCAAGAAGAAGGGGGCGGGGCGGAAAACGGTAAAAGCGCGCGCACGAGGTAAGGGTGGCAAGGGGTGCAAATGCAGGGTGGGCGGGCAGAAGGGGAGGAAGGGGAGGAAGGGGAAGGGGAGGAAGACCCGGGGTGCCGGGCTGCGAGGGGTGAGGTGAGGGCCGTGTCGCGGTCACTGCCTGTGTACCCATATGAGTATGAGAGTACGCTCAAGTGGTGGCTGTTGGCCCGTCAGGGGCGGGAAGTCTGCTAGTGAGTTGATCCTCACTTTTCCTCTTTCTGCCCGGTTCTGGGTGAATTGTTCTATCTTCCTTGTTCACCTGGCTCGATCACTTACTGCCAAGTAAGGCCATACGAGGACTGGGGGTGGTGTCAGGATAGCAATGCAGCTCGGACTGCTAGTGGTGGTATAGTGCTTCTGCGGTACTGTGACTACAAATTCAATCCCAACATGGTTTCGACTGTTGGGGTAGATAACCAGGTAAGGCTGCCGTCATCCAACTCTATGCGATATCAGGCGAAGAAAGGATCATTATTTACTCTGTTGGTGTAGTTCAAAGATCCGGGGATCAGGGGCAAGGCGTATCGGCTGAACATTTTTGACACGGTTAGTTGTACTCGTCTTGGAGTGATGTGATCAAACCCATCAGCTTACTTACTTTTCAGATCACCAGGCCGGCCAAGAGAAAGTCTACGCCCTCTCAAAAAGCTTCTACCGTGGTTGTCACGGCGTCCTCCTGGCCTAAGTCATCTCTAATAGGGCAAGCTTCTTGGCCTTGGACAAGTGGCATCGCGAAGCGAGGGACAATATACCCGGTGATGCGCTGCTCGGCTTGGTACGACTTCCCAGTCCAGCTATGCACTGCCTCGCCCTGGCGCCAGTATTGACAATCTGAGCTAGGTCGGAACCAAGTTAGACAAAGCCGAAGACGGGGCCCGAGGAGTGACATACGAGAAGGGTCTGGCGAAGATGTTGGCCTACCACGCGTCCGGTTTCAACGAAGTCAGTTCCATGTCGGGCAAAGACATTAAGAAGCCATTTATGGGCATGGTGCGCGATATCCTAAACACACCGACAATTCTACAAGCCGTCCAAGACCGACCATATCCCGCCACCCTCGACCTGGCTTCAAATTCAAATGCCCCGGTGATAGACACGGTTTGCCGGCGCTAGTTTGGGAACCGGGGGAGGCGCCGGAAGCAGATGGTGTGCACTTTGGTTCTGATACCACTGGTTGCGGGTTACAACACCACGGCGTGTTTATGGCAGTCTATTTCTATATTCATGCACATGTCTAGGGTATGGATACGGGGATATACTACAGCGATGCCAGGCTCAGGCTAGAATAGATCAAGCGTTCGTCTACTGTCTATTCCTTGGGCTCCAAGAACCGAACCACAGCTATCGTCACCGTCAGCAAGCCTGGCACACATCCCGCCACTCAATCACAGGAAGACTCACCCTGCCTGAACTCCTCGGGCTTCTCCGAGATGACCCAGTGGCCCGCATCGATATCGACCAGCTCGAACATGGGGAAAAAATGGCCGATGAGCGGGATCACCTCGTCCGGCACGTATGTGCTCTGGGTGCCGCGGATAAACAGCGAGGGCTTAGCGAAGCGTACCTCGCTTGGGTTCTTGAAGTGGAAGTCGCCTAGCACCGCGCTTGGGTGCTTCAAGGGAAAATCGCCCAGGTGGTCAA
The DNA here is from genome assembly GCF_033297405.1 of Parathielavia appendiculata. NCBI lineage: Eukaryota > Fungi > Ascomycota > Sordariomycetes > Sordariales > Chaetomiaceae > Parathielavia > Parathielavia appendiculata. The sequence continues at coordinate 2,910,649 of NW_026944221.1, forward strand.
GCGCCTTGCCTAAAATGTGCAGCGGGACACGGAACTTTTGAGTCGCGCTGCCGTCGGGACGGTGTAGGTTGCCGAGCAGGAATTGCCGAATCGTGAAGTTCTGTTGTGTTTTTTACTGTTAGAACCTGCCTGGGTTCGGTGGATGGATGAGACTGGCTTAAGAGCTGATACACGCCTTCTCATATTCCTCGAGGATTCTGTCGGCCTCGGCCTGACGGGTGACGCCAGCCTCGTCGATCTTCTTCATGCCCTGGATGTACCGGGGAAATTCGGAACTGAGGCGGGCGTCGACGGGGGCGTTGTCCACGGCAACCATATTGGCGACCAAATTGGGCTCCTGAAGAGCGAGTACCATAGCAGTTTTGGCGCCCCTTGGATTTGGAGGTCGGTTTCATGAGCGGATTGGTGGAGGTGAAGGGGACACTTACATCGAGTGCCCAATCAGCGTTGGCTCCTTCAACCCGTGTTGACGGATGAAGTCGGCCACGTCGGCGGCCATGGCAAGGTAATCATGGCGTTGGTCATGGGGGGAGTCGCCGTGGTTGCGAAGGTCCTACTCTGGACATCAGCTTAACGTTGGGATCAAGCGATCGAGATGCTTACCACAGCGTAAATATGACGGCCCAAGTCGCGGGCTAGGACTCTGTATCACACCGGGTTAAAGAAGGCCCGACTGCGTACCCGGTGATGCAATGCAAACTGACGGCAACTCACTTACTGATAGTCCGGTTGTTCTTTTTGGACCCAAACAAGCCGTGCATGAAAATGATTGGCGACGTCTGTTTATCGACCACGGGCTTTGGTGGCTCATGAAGGTCGTAGGCAAGCGAGACGGTCGAGATTGGTGAGGATGACGACTGCAGGCTGGCCGCGAGGAGTCTTCTGGAGGAACCCAAAGCCGATGCCGGGGTCGGCAATCGGACCCGGACCCGGACCCGGCGCAGAGCTCCGGAGCAACTCTGCCGCAGGGCCGATGCGGACAGTGTGAGGCTGATCATAATTTCTCTAGGTAGTATACAGATTCCACCACTCAGTGTGTATCTCCAAAGCGCCAGATGCCAATGCCCGTAATCAAAGCAAGGATGAAGGAACGAACGTGATGAGTCAAAAACCTGGGAAGCATTGAGATTGCAACCGCTCAAAACCAAACCAACAAAACAGGATCCGGCTCTGCCGAAGAAAACCGACTTGTGCAAAGTGAGCCGACGCACGGGCCACAGTGTATTTGTTGACTGCGAGGTTGGCGAAGTGAAAAGAATGGATGAGGTACGGCGTAGAACTTATTCAACGAGAATCTTCCTGACCTTCTTTGTCCAAATGGTAACCAAACGCATCGATGACAATCTACCCAGCTTGGAACTTTGATGCAGCCCACTTCCACTACCAACAGGTTGGTTATCGAATTGGGATTATGATAGTGTACGATGTCTGCGAAGATACACCAAGCCTCTGAAGCTAGGGCCACCAAAGCCCCTCCCCTAAAGTTACACACGTAGGTCCTACCCTCGATCCAATACCGTACTGTAACGTACCCGGTACCCCACAAAACGTTCAGGTTTTCGGAAATTGTCCAGAGCTGCCCCGCAACTGACCTACTCCGTACTGTCACTGAACTGGAAGGCGAGCAGCAGACTGCAGTTGGATTGGTCATTCGGCCCAGCCTCAGCTCAACCCAGCATCCCTGGCACCCAACTGAAAAGGACCACAGACAGAAATCGCAGCCCTGAAGACTCAAGTTCTCCCCCTGGGCGGAGAACTCCGATTGAATGCGCAAAACCAACACCAAGCGAACCCCGTCGTCCTTCCCGCCGCCGTCATGGGAGACACCGCCGTCCTGGCTCTCAATTCCCTCCTCCGAGCAGCATCCATCCAAGACCATGCCGAGGCACTCGACCTCGCAACCGCCGCCCTGCGCGCTGCAAAGGGCCCTGGTGCCGAACTGGTCACAGCCCACCACACACGCGTGGTCGCACTCCTGAAGCTCGACCGCTTCGACGACGCCCTGCGCGCCATTGCCGAGGGCGGCGATGCCCTGGGCAACGCATGCCTTTTCGAGAAGGCCTATGCGCTGTACAAGACGGGGGACCTGGAGGCTGCCGAGACGGTCCTGCGGGATGCTGGTGTTGTTGGCAAGGGGAGGCGCGCCGGTCGGGGCCTGAAGCACGTCGCCGGCCAGGTGGCCTATCGTGCCGAGAAGTTTGAGCAGGCCGCCGCCATATACCGGGAGCTTGCTGCGGACGAGGACGGTGCGAACCAGGGCGAGGAGAACGACCTACGCATCAACCTGGCTGCCACCAATGCGCAGCTCGAGTGGCAAGGCAGGGGCTGGGCGGTACCAGAGCAGGAGAAGCAGCCCGGAAGGGAGGATTCAGAGGCGTTCGAAACGTCCTACAATGCTGCGTGTGGCTGCATATCCCGTGGCGACTTTGCCAAAGCTGCGGTCTTTCTCAAGCGCTCAAGAGATCTGTGCGAGGCGACAGAGGAACTGAACGAGGACGAGAAGAAGGCAGAACTGGTGCCCATCATTGTGCAACAAGTATATGTCTTGATGAAGCTCGGGAAATTGGACGAGGCTGCCGCTCTCCAGAACTCCCTGGGCCTCGACGACATCTCGGATTCGTCAACTAAGGTCGTTGCTAGGACTAACGCCCTAGTCCTCCAAGCTGGGAGCAACCCATACCTGACGCAGCGGCTGGCTAAGTCTTTGTCAGAAGGTAAAGGCAACAATCGCCTGTTCGAGTATCAAAGCTCCGTCCTGCGGCGCAACAAATACGTCCTTGACCTCCAGGTGCAGAAATTCCATGGCGTTGAAAAGTCAACCTCCAGAATCCTCTCCAAGGAGACCGTCCCCGCCATTTCGAACTCCAAGTGCGACCTTGGGGTTCTCGGTGCTGCGGCTGCTTGTCAACTACAAGCTGGCCGAGAAGCCCTGCGGCAGATCCTTCCTCTGCTCGAGACACGGCCAGACGATGTCGGCCTCCTGCTCACCGTCATCCAGCTTTACGTCCAATTCCAGAACCCCGCTCCTGCCATCAATCTTCTCGAGGCATTCTTCAAGCGCCTGAAGGCTGCTACGACACCAGACCACGCCGATGTGCGCTTCGCCCCGGGCCTAGTCGCCCTAGCCGTCTCTCTGTACCGCACCCAAGGTCGGCACTCAGCAATCCGCAACGAGCTCGCCAAGGCAGCGGCGCACTGGCAGGGAAAAACAGGCCATGCCGCCTCCGGACCTGGCACTTCGCTCCTCCGAGAGGCGGGCATCGAGCTGCTCCGCTCATCCCACCCAGCCGACCTCGCAGCAGCAGGCGAAGCCTTCTCACATCTCATCGCCGCCCAACCCGATGACCGCATCGCAAAAGCAGGACTCGTCGCGAGCTTCGCAACAACCGATTTTTCCAAGACGCAACCCTACCTCGACACCCTCCCCTCAGTCGAAGACCTCACCCGCGGCGTGGACGTAGGAGCTCTTCTCGATGCCGGCGTTGCCGCGGCTCCCACGGCCGCCCAGGCTCAGCAGGCAAGAGGCAAGAAGCGGTCTCTCGACGAGGCGGAGGAGGCCGGCAAGGAGAAGCAGCAGCAACAGCCGGCCGCCAAGAAGCGCAGGAAGAGGAAGTTGCCCAAGTCGTACGACCCGGACAAGAAACCCGACCCGGAGCGGTGGCTGCCGCTTCGTGACCGCAGCAGTTACCGGCCCAAAGGCAAGAAGGGCAAGAAGCGGGCCGCCGAGGCGACGCAGGGTGGCGTCGTGCGCGAGGAAGAGACTCTCGAGCTTGCGGGCGGGGCTGGGTCTGTCAAGGTCGAGAAGGCGCTTGCCGCAGGCGGAGGCGGCGGAAAGAAGAAGAAGAAGGGGAAGAAATGAGCCTGCACGCTCCCAATCTTCACCCCACCTGTGGCACAGAAAGACTAGCATGTTCAAATATGGACCCGTCTCCTGAATTGGTCATCGCATGGTTGATAGAGAGGAAGAGAGAGTTTAGAATTGCATAAGACTGTTCAATCATAGTCTACAATACTCTCTATCTACCAGAGACCGTACCCATTTACGCTCCCGCCTGCTTGACGCCGCGCCACTGTTCCGCCAACCAACCCAACCAAGCAACCAGCCAACCAGTGAAGACGAAAAGGAAACAAAGGAGGATCCGTATTTGAAGTGGTAACAGAAAACATGACGCTCGTCGTCAACAGACAGACAGACAGGACAGACAGATGGTTCAATGCGGAGACGAAAACTTCAAAACCCCTCCCACAGCGGGTTCGACTTGGCCTCACGCATCGGTCAACCCACACCCGACCGACTATCATCCAACACCCAAAGAACTGAGCTTGTCCTCTAGACACCAGCACTATGCCACCCCACACCATCTTATCCTACCCAGAGACGAGCCAAATAAAGACAAGGTAAAGAACGAAGAAGACAAAAGCGACAGAGATTAAAAGGAGTGATAGTCATGTGACAGACCAATAAGAACCCACTTCCCCAATGCCTATACCGTTGCCCACTGCCCATCCCGACGCATATGATAGAAACCGAAACGAGAGTGCCGTGTGTTGAGTGCCCGTGTCAGTGAAGGAGAGAGCGACAGAGGTCTATATGAAAATAAACCCTGATCTTGCACGTCAAACTCGTTTCGTCCCGTTCAAGGAAACCCCAGAATTGTTTTCTCTTGCCTGGCCGTCGCAAGCCTTTTCCGGCGTCACAGTGCATTAATACAGTGGTATGTCGAAAGAAGAGAACATATGTCGCGTGAATCCGGACCGAGAAGAAGAATAAGGTCAGAATGCAAAAGAGTCAACTGAGGGAGACTCGTGTCAAATGGTGCGTAAGCCGTGTCCATCATGGCGAGCCTCATGCACTGACGGACTGCAGAGGCGGACTCGGTAAACGGTCACCGCTCTCGGGAACCTGCTCGGTTTCCCTTTCCTGGGAAGTCTCAGTGACTGGCGTTGAAGGCGGTTCAGGGGTGAAAAACACGGTATTGCGGCCTTCACGACTGGGCGACGGGCTGGTTTCGCGGTATTCGACCGCATCCAGGTTCGCGCTGCCGATGTGTTCCCCTTCCCTGGCTGGCTCCCTGGCTGGCTCCCTGGCTGGCTCTTCCTCGCCCTCAATTGGCGGCAATGGTGTGTGTCGCCCGTCTGAAAAGCTAATTGCGGCATCGCTGTCTTCGTCGGACGGCAAAGCGAGGCTACCGCCCATGCTTCTGTGGCCGGCATGGGCCGTCGAGTACTTCCTATGCAAGTCCCGGAAGCTCCGTGCCGTGGCGGTGCTCGCGCTGGCAGCTGATCCGCGATGCTCGCGGTCAGACACAGTTCGCGCTGTAAGGATCGACTGAAAATCGGCGCTATCCGCCGCACTAGTGTAATTGCCCGCACCATCGTCCCTCTGCATCCGTTGGCGGAGACGCTCTTCGGACGCAAGGCTATGCATCTGCAGCTCGTTGCCAAATGTAATTACAGAGGCCTTCTTGCCATGCACCACGAAGGACCCGGTACCTCGTGGCAGGACATCAGGAACATCGCGGTTACCGTCATCAGAGAGGGTAGCATTGGACGTCGAGTCCCTGCCTCTGCGGTGACGGTGGTGCGAGATGTGGCCGGCGCTTTCCCTGAGTGTCCGCTGCAGACTACGACGAATCTTGCCCCGTTCGCCTCGATCTGCGGCAGCGCCGCTCGAAGCACGCTCACGCCGCTCAGGAGTCTCTCCCGCGTTCGCGTCACCATTGGCACTCTTTGGATTCGAGCTCCGGGAGATCTCAGGTTCAAGGAGCCCGGCTTGCTCCAACAGGTCCCGCTCGTCCGCATCCACGTCATCTGGCTGCTCGAATTCGGGCTTTTGCGGAGTTGCAGAAGGCGCGGTCTCGTTCTTGGGCGGCGTTGCCGGAACTGGTGTCTCCGATCCGACTGCGCTTGAAACCGACGGCTTTCTGAGATCACCGTGGTCAACCGCCGTGCCGTTCGAGAGCCAAGAATCCTCAGGGCTCACGGTTGCACTCGTTGGTGGGGTTTGGAACGTCTCGGTCACTGGGGAAAAGTCGCCATCCGATTTCGTAGTGATGATGGAAGATCTTGCCAGGGAGAGCTGGGGCGGAGACGCCGGACTCTTCTGAGGAGCCGTGACCTGACTCGTCTTGCATTCCTCCCTGCTGATAGGTTTCCCAGCTACGTCCGACTTCGCGTCCGGGGGCAGGCCGAGCATCTGGCGCTCCTCCTCAAGATCAAATTCAAGAATGTCGCGGTGACACTTCAGCTTCCAAATCTCCATCCGAGTCCACTTGAGCTGAGCTGCCATCCGCGCCGCAGATAGCAGCATGTGCTCCCGCGTCTTGGGCGATATGGGGGCTAGGATCTGGAGATGCCTCGCGTTGCGCAGCTGAGATTCCAGCGTTGCCTCGGCTTCCTTCACTTTCACGTCCGCATCCGCGATCTTCTGGCGCATGAACTCTCGCCGCGCGGCCATGATATCCTGCGCCATCTTGTGGTCTATCCGACTACGGGTGACGGTCACCTCACCCGAGGGAGTCTGGATGACTTGGACATGGCCGCTGCCAGATCCTCTGATGGCTCTGCGACTTTGCCCATCATAGTTGCCTCCTATGACACCTCGCATACGGACGCCTGACGTCCTGAAGGCGGCGGCGTAATTGAGCTTGGCCAGCCAGTCGTTCATGTCGTCTTCATCTTCGGCCAAAAGAACCTCCTCGAGCCCACCATGCCTGACATAGACGAAAGCATGCTTATGCTTGGTGTAGCACGAATCCAGCAGGGCCACCGCACCGTCCGTTGACATCAGAGCATCCGGCTTGAACTGCTCGAGAGGTGGTTTGAAGATGCACGGATCGCCATCATGACCCTTCTTAAGATGATCTTTCTGCTGGTGCATCAACCCCTTGACCCATCCGGCATTGCGGAAGAAGTAGAGCTGAGCACCGGTGAGAATGGCCCCCCACTCCTGCCATGGCGACCTCGTCTTCTTCTTCTTGGTATCCTTCCGCCATAAAATGCCGACCTTGGTGATTTTGATGTCCACAATGCCGGGATGAGCCTCTTCCGGATTCGTAGCCGTCTTCTCCGTCATGAAAGCATCAGGTCGAGATCTTGCTGAAACTATCTGCAACACACCAGTTTTGAAGAAGGTATTTTGAAGCTCCCTCATGTCGAGAGATTTAGCGGTCCCGAGGTAGCTGTATGGATCATCCAGCTGCATTACCTCCTTCAGATTCGGCCTGAGGAGATCCAGCTTGTTATCGATGATGAGAGTGTAGGGGTCCACTGGCTCCTTGGCTACCCTCTTGGCGGGATCCGGAGCCGCCTGTGGAAATATGGATTTCTTCCGACCCTTTTGAGCGATGATCCGTTCGCCATTGATGTCCAAATCATCCTCGACGTGAATAAACGGGGTATAGGTGATATTGTCGTAGAAGACCTCCAGAATCTCGTCAAATATGCCCTCCCCCCGCGTGTTCTTCAGGTAGTCGGCCTTCTGCATCTTGTGCTTGTTGTTTTTGTTGAAGACATCGGTGTGAAGGATGAGGAGGGAGAAGGCGATGAAGTAGGCCTGATCCGGCGAGGAGTAAATCCCGGGGTTGCATTCATGGTACCGATTGGCGAATGCTTGCAGGAAGCGATCGATCTGTTGTGTCTCCTTTGGTAGCTCGGCCTCCATCAAAAGCTTCCTTAGTGCCATATCCATCGGGTCGCCGAAGAAACGGAATCCGCGCATGTAACTCCGCAAGACGGACTGCGAGAATGTGTCGGTGTTCTTTGAGAGGGCAGCTGCTACCACACTCCGGCTGGCTACTTCTAGCACACGCTCAAGATACTTTGCCGGGGTTTCATCATCCCGGCGATCCGGGAGGGTGACAGACCCCCGGGGCAGCTGTAGAGAGTTGTTTTTGGAGGTGCTGGAGCCAGGTGTCATCGGGGTTAGCGTTCCCTGTCGAGACGGGACCATATCCGAGTTCTGCCGTGCCCGGCCAAGGCCAAGGAGGTCGCTAAAACTCTTTCGACCCGTCGATATCGAGGTTCTCGTTGTGGGAGGAGCCAAGTGATCGTCCACCGACTCCCTTGGTGAGTTCCTCCCCAAGGAGCTCAGCGTCGAGGATCTACCCCGTCTATGTATATAGCTCCGGGTTGGGGATGAGTGCCCCGACTGCCTTGAGCTTGGTCGAAAGAGCGCCGTGGCCGGAGACGCGGTGGGCCGAGCCAAATGTGCTGTGGGCTGGCTTTGAGGGGGTGGGGTTGTGACACCGTTTCTTGACGGTGCCCTTGAGGCTGTCGGAGTGAATTGGCTACCCCGCGAGGCATTGGAGACAGATCGGTTGGGGGAGCCGGGGGCTGAGGCGACGAACGACGGACTCGACACGTTCGAGTCTTCGACAAAAGAGGCCTTGCCCTTTGGCTGAAGGTGAGAGATAGGAAACAACGGCTCGGGTTGCTTATTTTTCCTGCGCGGAAGCCGAAAGAATGTCGACGTCGACTGAACTGTGCGGGTGGTGTTCGTGGTACTGCCGTGCACTCTGTCTCCCGAGCTGGCGTCCGATCTTGATGACTCGGACAGCCTGTTGGGAGGGAGTGCCAACGCTGAAGAGTGACCATCCCCATATGCTAGTGGCGCATCTGCATTTGAGGATGCTGGGCGATTTGTTTCATCGAACGATATACTGTGTTCAGGGATCGGGCGAGTCCGTCCGTGCTGAGCGAGTCTGCCATTCGTTTCATCAGCTTCCCTCGTCCTGGATAGCTCGCCAGACGGTCGAAATCGTGCTGAGAAGTTCATCCGAGAGGCTTTCTTCCGGGGCGCAAGCAAATCGAAGGTTGGGGAAGTGGTGATGATTTCGGGAGCTACGATAGCGCGTGTTAGTCCCTCAAACTCCATGCCTGCGGGTATGAGTGGACAATGCACCAGGGACATACTAGGCGGTACGGGCGGCGGTTTTTGTGCCGCCGCATGAAGTTTTGCCTTCGCAGCCAGCTGAGAATCAGACGCGTTACGAAACCTCAGCATGGAGAAGCGTCGGTGTTTGTGAGAGTAGTCCAGGACGGGGAGGGACTCGGACCCATCTGAGGGTTCAACTATCGACGGAACGGCACGGCTAGAGGCTACGGAGATGCTATCCCGGGGGTAGTCGGCGGAAGAAGGGGAAATGGTCGAAGACGGCAAGTCCTCCGCTACCGATGCCAGGGCAGGCAGCTCGGCGGCAGTGTTGGAGTGGAAGTGCGGCAGCTTTGGGGCGGGCACGGCGAGAGCGTCAAGCAGCGAATGGCGCCGCATGTCGGTCTCGCTGGCCATATTGCCGCGACGTCGCAGGAACGGCATGGCTATAGCTCGGTGCAATCGTCATAATCCATCGGGCGGCAAAAAGGGCGGGACCGTTTTGTCAGCTCGGCAACTTCGAAGTGAATCGGGAATCGGGCAGGCCGGTCAATCGGCTGTCTTTCGCAAGAGAAACCTCTGTGTACTGCTGCTGGTGAGGAAAGAACGAGTGAATTGATCTCGCGCAACGATGCGGAAATCGGCTAGCCGCTGTTTGATGGGATCGCAGGCGAGAAGTTGGAAACAGGGTCTGTCGTCTCGGTTTGGATGATAGAATGACGGTTTTGAGGGACGAGTCTTTGCAGCCAAAGGGGTCGTCAAACTGCCCTGAGCAGCCGCTGCCCCAGATGTGGGCTGCTGTGGGCCAATCTGTGGAAGTGGTCCAGGCTGGGTCAGCTTCCATGCCAAGCTGTACGCTGTTCCGCTTTGGGTTGCCATTTCAGCCCCCTGGATCTGTCTGGCTGCATGCCCTCCCCACCCAGTGTTCTCCCCACCTGAGAAGCCAACTATCAAACTTCCCATCTCGGTTCACGCAGGGGATTGGACCTGGGCGTTGAGATTTGATGATCTGTTTATACATATATTGACCATAATGGACTCAGAAACGGAAGCGATCTAACGAGGTTCATGACAATCCACGTCAATTCCATGTGTAGCTACGGAGTACAGATGCGCCTGGGCAGCGCGAAAATGGCATCTTGAGTACAGGAATCAGCCCGTTGAAGGAGGAAATGGCACACCTGCCTGGTACCAGGACACCATACCCTACCACTGATTTTGAAGGTTCTATGATCACGCAGCTTCTCCCACAATGCGAACTTGACGCCTGAACCCCGTTTCAACCTACGTGCGCCTCTCTAAATGCAAACCCGGACCCAAGTTTGACAACGCCTTTCGCCAGGTGAGTATCCAAGTCAAACATCCGTCCAGACAATCAACAACCATTCAATCGATGCTTAACCTCACCGCCTTCGCCTCTTCAAGTCCGTCCGCGAGTTGGATGTCCGCGGGTCAGATGTCCACGAGTCCGATGATTGCAGGTAGTCGCCAAGGTACTTTAAGGCGCTCAGCATCTCCTCGCCAGTAGGGACGATGTTGTCGCTGGGAAGCAAGAACCCATAACTTCCAGTGTCCCTCAATTTGATCTGGTAACTGTATCGTGCTTGGAGTTCATCTAGACGGAGAGTCAGCCCGAGGTCGGCCAAAGGAAGGGTGGCAGAGACAAAAAGCATACGGTAGAACCAATCAATCGCTGCACCGCCGGCCGCCTCGACACGCGAAAGCGAGTCGCTTGCACTGTAACTCCGTGCAACGGCGCCCTCACACGCCGAGTTGACAGTGTACGACTCGCCGCTCGTCATCCGAATGGCCTTGGCCAGCCCCAGAGCAAGCTCCTCCAGGTTTTCGAGATTGGGTGGGTCAACCGAGCAGGTATATGCGTACGGGAAGAGGACCTGTTGCGAGTACGAATGCAGGTCGATATACGCCACAAACTTTACTCCGTTCTCTGTCTCGTTCCTGGCCCACTTGGCCAGCTGGGACGCCTCCACGGCTTGGAACGGCTGGTCCCCGCCGTAGCTCTCTGAACACGGGTCGGCCTGGTGCCTGACAGGGTCCCAACGATAGCCGAAGGAGTGGTCGAGGTCGAGACCGCGGCAGAACCGCATCTTGGTTTGCTGTCTCGACTTGCGCCAGAGACGGTCTGTCTGCCATGTGTACTCGTAGCCGTCGGGGTTTAGGACAGGGATCAAGACGATATCGAATTGCTCGAGGAGCTTCGTGATCACCGGCTCTCGGTCGTACGCTGTAACCACCGACCACAGCAGGTAGTTCACAGAACTTGTCGAGATCCATTCGCGGCCATGGAGACCTCCCGTGATAAGAATCGTTTTGCGCGGCTCGTTGGCTTCGTCCTCGTTGCCGCGAGCACCGACACGGAAAGCGTAAACGTCCCTACCCTCATACGACTTGCCAATGCTTGTCATGTTGGCAATCGATGGGAATAAAGCTTCCAAAAGACGCATCCAGCTGGTGATGACCTGGGCAGGTCAGCACAGACGATCACACCGAGCCTGGGAAAGGCCCCTACTCACAGCTAATGTCTGGTAATCTCTGAAGAAGATATTTCCCACGCCGTCCAACGAGGTCTTCATCTTGGCCGCATCAACCATACTTGACTCGAGCTGCGACTTTTCGGCCGCCGCAGAGGGGTAAGTCGCCCAGACTGCCGCAGCGACGTCCGGAATTAGAATTGAGGGTTGCAGCGAGTTGGGCAGCAAGGTGAGCAGCGCCGACACGTCGTCCTTGTCCAGTCTGACATCGACATATTCCGGGGTAAAAGCCCACACGTCTAGGAACATCTGCACGACCGCATCCGCGAGTGCGCCCTCCTCCTCCGAGTTGGTGACATTGAAGCGGACCACGACGTCATTCCGGTAACGAGATTGCAGCGCGGCAGCGGGATTCGTGGAGGCTTTCGTTCGGGTCGACGGCTTACCAAAGACAACCTCGACGGCGCTGTCGCGCAACCATTTTAAAAGCGGAAACACATGGCTGGAGGAACCAGTGCGAGCCTCCCTTTCGAACAGAGATGTCCGTAGGCTGGCGGAGCTGACTGTCGGGAGCAAGGAGGTGAGGAAGAGGGCGGCGACGGGTAGCGTGGTTAATGTTCGTGCCGGCAATCGCATCTTTGTGGTAGTAGACGTGCGACGCCAAAATGCATTGGCATGACAGTTCTCAGCTAGTAGATAAGAATCGAAGTGTTAATGTTCTGACGTGCAAGAGAGAAGCTCGCAGCTCTTGCCATGTCGGAATGGCGGCTGGCCGCCCCTCCTGGTATGACCAGCTGTCAATTGAGATCGCCAGCTGTCCAATAGCCCGCCACCATTCATTGAGCATCATCGTGCAAAATGATATGCGATTGGCCGTTGTAACCACAGGCTGCTCAAGCTCGGCGACTACGAGATCGAAGCTTGACTGGCTTCCAATGCACATGGGCGAGGATGTGCCAGTGTAACCCCGCATCCTGTGCTTCAGCTACCTTTTCAACGGTGCCTTCCGCAGGTGCGTAAGGGGTATACATAACTCGCAATGAATTCCACCATTGCGCTGGGCTGCATTGGGATGTGTATTCGTGAGGCTGAACGAATCATGGCTTTCGGCGACAGTATCAAAACGCTGCTTGAAACGTATGCCAATTGTATATCTCTCCTAAAGGCATTCGGACAGACCCGACAAGACAATGGCTCACTGGATGCTCGGCATCAAAACTCACGGCTCCGCAAGTCTTTGAGGTCCGACCGCTCCCTGGTGGAACGAGCCTACTCGGCAAGGCTATCTGAGGCAGGCAGCCGGCTCAAAGAGGGCGACGGTAAGCCTGGCTACGTTCATGGCTCCTTAAGTTACTAACGTTGAACAAGCCCGAGCCATCACGGCCCTGGACCGCATACTTAAAAGGCTAAGAAACGCCATCAGAAGCCTTCTCCACCTCTCGGGAAAACGACAACACAGTTTAGACCTGGACTACCGGTCGCTCATGTCTCTATCGAATGCCTCGAGGACAGGGGCGATCAAGGCCATCGACGGCCTCTCCCGCCGATTGGCAAGCCCATCTCGAATCTCGGTAGCCTCGCCGTCCACCAAAGCATCTTCCAAGGGGTTTTCGTCTCGAGGGGAACGCGAATCGCAGTCGCGTGCCGGGTCTGCTACTCACAAATCATTGACTGCTCGCAAACCGTTGAAGAAACCCAAGCGAGAGGGCTCACCGAGTAAGAAAAGCCCGCTCGCTGTGAAAGGGGTCAAGGGCACAAAGAAGGCAACCAAGGGGGAACCCGAAAGGGCACGCAAAAGCCTACCATTTTCGTCAGCGCCTCCACCGATTTCGCCAGAGAAAGAGGCCCAGATGCAGACCTCTCAAGTCATGAGATCGAGTGCGAAGAGTCCGGAGGCTTCGAAGACCAAGACGGCGGTGCCCAACAGGATATCCATCTTGTCATTCTCCTCCGACAGCACCAAGCTGGGCGAAATTCCCGAGAGGAAGTGGCGGTCCATGATGCATTATTCACCCAAAGATCCGGACGCTGACGAATATAACGTTCGCCCTATGTTCCCGCTGAAGCCGTACACGGTTGAGGTTAGGGAGAGGCGGTTTTTCGGCTTGTTCAATCGAAGGCGTCCAGCGTGAAAACCTTTGACAGGATCTCCATTTCCGCGTCTTGGAGCCAGAAGTCATGTCGGCGGACTACCTCTTCTTGAAACACCAGGCCAGCGCTACTGTTAGGTACCGGCCCGAGATCTCGATCGGAACTACAAGCCCTTGTTTGGGAACTCGTCGTCATCCAACCTTGGAGGTCCACGACAGTCTTGGTCAGGTCGGTGTCTCAAGCGTGTGGGGGTTGATCTCATGCGCCAAGACCGGGAACACCCAAAAGGACCTCAGCTCCCTGGGCCGGAACCCTCCACCTTCGCACTCAACAGAGGCTGACGGCTCCTTAATGATGGGAATAAGTTTTTCCCGGGTCGGTCTGGGTATGACTGGCAATTGGCGGTCGCAGAAACCAGCAGCACGACCAGAAGCCTGAATAACTGGCACGCCCTGGAAGATGAAAAGGACGAACTCGGCTCCGGGCATTGTCAAGCGCTCCTCTTGTACCTCCCTGGTTCAGTTCAAGCCGGGTTCAAGTAAACGTCCCTTTTCCTTCAGTACCGGCTACGTACCGAGTGAGGGGCAGGAAATAGGAAGTACAGCCATGGTCAGTCCAATCGGCTGAACTACCGAGAAGTTGTTTGAAGCTTAAGTAGTCGAGCTCTTCCAGCCCATTTTGATCTTATCTCCGAAATTATCCGGCAGATCCTTAACCATGAGAAATCGTCAAAGTCACTAACTGCATGGCCGCGTCTGCTATGCTGATTGGGAATGACGTGGCTCGGCCGGAAGGCTGTTACAGCATGTGAAACTTCCGAGAGCTTGACGGAGATCCCGCTGCAAGGGCAGGGTGAGGTATAACAATGATGCCGTCCTGAGACTGACCGGCCCTGCAGATGAGGTTCAACGGACCAGTTGCCCGGCTGCTCATTTTCAAGTCAAACCCCTTGTTTAGAGAGGCTCGTTGGCCGTTGACGGCTCACCTGCATCGCCTAACTGATTTCCGTTTTGTCGGACTTTATTACTTTAGTGGAGGGTTAGCCTTGCTGGACTTGCCTCCCTTTTTCATTGCCCACATTATGGCCTGTAAGTGCCTCGCCGCCCTGGCGGCGGATATCACGGTGCTGGCCAGGACACCAGCTGGATTCAAGCCTGCTTCGGAAACGGACCTCATCGTCGAGTACGACGGCTTTGCGGCCCTCAACGGGGCACTTATCAGCAGAAGCGGTAAGCTAGCCACTCCCTCACCCCCTTAGAAACCCCACACGTTCAAACAATCTCCCAGTAACCACCTCTGAGCCTCGGATCGGCACCCTCACCCGCCTAAACGGCACTTCCTACGCCGTCATGATGATCGACCTCGACATCCCGACCGACAACCCCCCAAAAACAAACACCCTCCTGCACTGGATGCAAACCGGCCTCACCCCGTCCACCACTGCGACCCAACTCGACACAAGCTCGGGAACAATGCAAGTCTTTTTGCTCCATAAGAACAACCAATCAAACACGACCGCCATCGTCCCGTACTTCAGCCCCAACCCGCCCGCTCGGATCGCGCTCAGCCACCGGTACACGCAGATCCTGGTCGACACGAGCGGGCTCACGGAGGAGGGGACCGAGGTGTTGCGCACGGCGGCTACTACGAGAAGGGGTTTCGACGCAGAGCCGGTGCTGGAACGGGCCGGGCTGGAAGGGCGAATTGTCGCGGGGAATTCGTACAATGTCACGAATCCTGGGCCGGTGTCGGTCACAAATGGGACTGCGGGCAACGGGGCGGCCGGCGGTGCTGGCGCTATTGGGACGGGAGCCGTGGTTGGGAACGGGCCTAGTCAGACGGTTGTTTCTGGGGGGGGGGGGGGGGCCTGTGGTGAGGCCTGGGGGTGTGATGGCTGGGGCGGTGGTGGCTGGGATGGTGATCCTGGGGTAATAGACGGGGCCATTCGTTGCTTTTTCTGGTGGTCTCTCGTCTACCCATCCCGGCTTGATATGCGCAGATCCTTGCAGTTGCTCCTGCACGCATATTCAAACATACCACCTATCTGGCTCGGTCCGCTCCTCAGAGTAAGCTGCATGTTGAGAAATGGCTAAATACTCACATTCAGGGCATGCTCCGCTCTTTGCCCATGTCTTCTCGTAAGCTGAACCAAGATCATTTGTGTTCTGGAAGCCAGTGACAAGAGATTCGGAGAACAGAAGGAAAGATAGGTACGAAGTGACCCAGACCAAATTCGGTCGAGAGTACGTGTTCAGATACCGAAAGCCACTCGGAGTGCACAACATGCGATACCCTCACCCAAGAGAGCACTACCATCAATCAGAGTTCCAGCAGCAAGGAGCGTCGGTCTGCCGCGTTGTTGGTCCGAAGCCGTTTGTCTGTGAAACCGTTAACTGCGCTGAGTATAGAAAGCCACATGCGGTTGACATCTTCCAGAGACTAGAAGCAAGTAAAGTGAGGCCGAGACGTGTTGGCCCTTGTGTGCTACGTGAGTGCAGACGTCGGCTTGCCCTCTCCCCAGTGCACTTACACAGGCCGCCAAGTGTGAAAATTGCCGGATTCGGTCAGCGCGCGGGTTTGCTCCACCGCGCGTGTATTGTCCCAGCGCGCGGAAGACTACTTGGGACTTGATCATAGCCTACCAAGAAGTCACCGCCGCCGGCGACATTTCGTTGGGGCTTTTCAAATATTGAAAAGATGAACTGACTAATCATATCAACAGTCGGGTCGGGATCGGGATGTATTAGGGTTTTGTCTCCGGATGACACCATGATGATTATTCGAGCAACAACCACTTTCTGGTAAAGATGTCAGTGTCGAAGGCGACTGACAGATAAGAAGCTAGGTAACGGGGGTATAATACAGCCTAGATATATATGGTCAAGAATGAGGCTTCATCCGCAGTTGTTCTTGGACTCCAACCTTCACCAGCCGTCTCATCATCATGGTAAGAACCATCGTCATCCTGGGTGCCAGCTACACGGGCGTCCCAATCGCCCACTACCTCCTCAAACACACGATTGCCAAAGTCGAGAGCCTCAAAGTTATAATTGTTGCTCCCAACACGCATATGTACTGGAATGTCGCCGCCGTGCGCGGGATCTTGCCGGGCTTGATGGACGACAATAAACTCTTTCTCCCTCTCGCCCCAGCATTTGCCAAGTACCCCTCGGATCGATATGAGCTGGTGAGAGGGGTAGCCGAACGGGTAGACCCAGCCTCCAATATCGTCGAGGTGCGCGGAAATGATGGCTCATCGAGGACGATCCGGTATGACGAACTGTAAGTCAATCTAGATCCCAAGTCCGTCGAGCCCACCAAGACCCACTCACACCCATCTCAGAGTCATCGCCACCGGAAGCAGTTTCAAGAGCGAGATGCCCTTCAAGAACCTCGGTTCTACAGAAAAGACCAAGGAGGCTCTGCACAGCTGGGCGCAGCGCATCAAGTCCGCCAAGTCCATTGTCGTCGCCGGAGCCGGCCCGACAGGCGTCGAAGTCGCTGGCGAACTCGGCCAAGCATACGGCGTAACCGGCAAGAAGCAGATCACCCTCATCTGCGACCAGGACCTGCCCTTCAGCTCTAAATTCCGACGCGAGGTGCGCGAAACGGCCAAAAAGGAACTCGAGCGCCTCAAAGTCAAGGTCATCACAGGCGCCAAAGTGACCTTCTCTCCCACGCCATCCCCATCTAGCAAGACCGTCACGATCTCCAACACCTCGACCTCGGAAAAGACCACCCTGCAGGTCGATTTGGTAATTCCCACCTTCGGCATCGTCCCAAACACCTCCTACCTCCCGCCATCGATGCTCGACACCCGCGGATTTGTCAAGCAGACGCGCTTCCTCCGCGCCGAAGGACACGCCGACATATTTGTGGTTGGCGACGCGAGAAACCTGGAGGAGTCGCAGGGCGTGCATGCCGATGCGCAGCTGGTGCACGTCGTCAAGCTCATCGAGGCGCGCCTGCTTGGACAGGGCGGTGCAGCAGGGGGAGTGGCTGAGTACAAGCCCGCGGACAAGGTTGTGTTTGCGGCGACGCTGGGGCCGAATAAGGGGACGGGCCAGATGGGGAACTGGAAAATCTGGAGTTGGTTGGTGACCATGCTGAAGGGAAAGCACTTGGGGACGAATTACGCGGGCGCTTTCGTCAGGGGGGAGAGGACGGCTGGTGTCAAAGACTGGTGAATTGGAGAGAGCGGGCTTGATGGAGGCTGGATGCAAGCCAGCGTAGGGAGCTATGTATGCTGATCAGTATGCGAGTAATTAATACCTACCGTAATAGAGCAAAAGATTTGTTGGATAGTTACTCCGTGTTCTCTCTCAATAATCGCGGTGACTTGTCGCTTCTAGCCCTTTGTATCTCGAGGAAGTAGTAGATAGAATGAAGAGCAGGAGGAGGAGGGAAATGAAGGGGAAAAAAATAAAACATGGGAAAGAAAAGGAAAGAGGACAAGGAGAGAAAAGGCAAAGAATAATAAAATAACGAACAAGAAACCTTGATTCGCCGAAAGTCGATTCGTTTCAACCGATAACGTACCCTATCGTTGACACTATCTTATGTTAACTATTGTTTTGCCAATCTGGAGGTGGAACAGGGGTTGTAGGTTGGTTGGGTAAAACAAGGCAGCAAGTGACGGTTGGCAAATTGAACACCAGAGATCGGATTGGCAAAGAGAGACTCGAATCCGCTTCAAAATGCCGATGTGTGGTTGGGAACTTGAAGACCGGATTGCTTGATGATTCAGGCGTTGAAAGGCGGGGCAGGCTGTTGTTACCTGAGCCTGGAGAGGATGGAAGGGTTTCGGAGGGGTATATAAAGGTGTCGCGGCTCCCGGCAGTTGCACACCTCTGCAAAAAATTTGTCCCAAGTTCAACGATATTCGGGGCCGCTTCTGGCCAGCAATTGTTCGGCTTTAACAAGGGAGCTTTGTGACAGAGTTGTGTGCTCTCTGGGCGTGCTGGATTGGAATCGTAGGGCCTCGGGGTGGTTGGCACCGAAG
This sequence comes from Parathielavia appendiculata, assembly GCF_033297405.1. Classification (NCBI taxonomy): domain Eukaryota; kingdom Fungi; phylum Ascomycota; class Sordariomycetes; order Sordariales; family Chaetomiaceae; genus Parathielavia; species Parathielavia appendiculata. The sequence continues at coordinate 2,929,106 of NW_026944221.1, forward strand.
TGGGGACCCCGGCTCCACTTCGTCATCCCTGGCCGCCAAGATCACGATTCAACGCCAAAAACAGCTGCACATGCAACCGCGCTAAGTATCCGTACCTTGCTCTGAATAGGTAGAGCGCGTTCAACGCGCTGTAGCTTGGAGGATTGTGTAAGTCGAAAGCGTTTTCTTGTTTGAGCAAATTTAGTGTCATTTCTTGTGCTTCTTTCTTCTCTGTTCTCGGCTGCCCTTTTGTCCCTTAAGGTTAACCTAAGACCCATTCTGAAATTAACCCGTCGCGCCTCCGGCAGGGACGCGCCTTTCAACCACGACGCGCCCGGGACCCACAGCCTCAGGTAAGGTACTTGCCTTGCAGGTCAAGATCTCTCTCGTTCGCGTTCCTCAGTTTCTCACCTTAATCAAACCTACACACTAATACTACTCTGTCAATTTCACAGTCTCGTCATTCCGAGACTTCACCACCGATCCACAACCTCATCGTCGTCGTTCTCCGCGATATCGACTTTGACGTAAATCGCGGCGCGTTGGACGATTGTCAGAATATCGAGATGGCGGAACATTGGTCGCCCTCACCACATCTGCCGGCTGCCCAGCCAGCAGGCGGGCAAGAATTGGGTCTGCAGGCGAGGCCCATGGGACGTGAGTTTACTTGAAAGCCTTCAAACCTACGCCGTCCGTAGCCCTCTAATCGATGCTGCTTGCAGTGAAGGTCCACTACTCGTTCGATCGCGACAACCAGGTGCACTGCCTGGCGCGATGGCCCCATATCCTCCAGGTTCCCACGATAGCACTCGACGAAAAGACCACAATTGGCGTGGCAGACCTCCGCACCTGCCTTCAAGCCGTGTCCCTGAGCAGTCCTGAAATATTGAACCAGCAAGAGAACGACTACAGCGTGTATGCGCACGACTATTCCGAACTAGATGTGCCCTTGGTTGGGCAGGGCTTGTTATCGTGGGCTATGAACCCGCAGAGCAGTCCTCACCACAACCAACAACAATTAGTGACGGGACGCGTCACGAGGAATGTTCTTGCGCTCCTCAACAGTGGGAGCCGGGACGTGCTGGAGGTGAAGCTGAAGTTCACCACGGTCCCAAGGATCTCCCAACGGACAGAGATTCCCACCACGGAGCACGCGAATGGCATACGGCCTGCCTCGATCCCTGCCGAGACGGCATCAGAATGGAACTCGTTCATTCAGTCCAATCCGATGCTGGGGCACACCTGCAACATCAGCGCAGTGTCCTCACCCGCACTGGCTCCAGCACAACTTGCCCAATACAACAACACCCCGAGCAGCGAGAATAGGCCAGTGGAAGTAAGGAGTGATCACTACCCCCAGCAGCCGATTCGACCAGCGAGCATACCTCCAGCCAACGTACCGCCTCCCGTTACCGTTCCGCCCACAAGCAGGACTTCCAGTGTAGCGCCGATTCCTCCGCGGCCACAAACCTCCGCAGACACCGCACCGTCGCCGGCTGCTCCTCCACATCCTACTGAAGCTGCACCACAAACTCGCCCTTCACGACCTGCGTCGAGATCGCGGAGCAAACAACCAACCGGCAGGCCTCGAGGACGGCCCAGGAAGAGGCCCGTGGAGACCGGGAACACGTCGGCAGTCGAAGAAGCCACCGATGGCGATGAAGGGCCGCAAAAGAAACGGGCCAAAGTCACCAAGACCGAGTACAGCGTGATCGCGCCATTTGGTGCTGCCCCAGATTCCCTGAGGGTGACTGCTAGCACCTCGGGCTCTCTGCGCAACATGCGACCTGTTGGTGCAGGAGTAGAAGGGCCGGCTGCGAGCCACCTCCAGGATGTTCCAAGGGCACCCACGCCGGTCCCAGATGGGCAGTTACTACACCACCAGCAGATGAGGAGAGCAATGGAGAACGCGAGGATCGAGTCCGCGATGAGCATGGAGCAGTCCGGACTAGGCAGGCAACCGGTGCGGAACAAGAGCCAGGATGCCAGGTCGCCCGCAGACTCAGTCGCGCAATCACCCGACCACGGCTATTCACCAGAAGACAGTACTGGCGACCTAAACTCATCACCGCCTGTGCCACGAACGTCCACTTACATTCAGTCCAGCCCGCCGGCGTCGAGTCCTGTCCTTCCTTCCATGCCGATACCTCCACTCGACTCTGGATTTATGAGCGGTGGCCTTGAGGACTTTTTCGACGACGAGGACATGCTCCAATGCCCCCGACAACGGCAAACTGAGGACCAAATGCTGCCTATTGCATGCCTTCCGATGGCAAAACCGGACCACCGCAGGAACTCCCGCGCCCAACCGCAACAGCAGCAGCCATCCAACTTCCCATTTCACGAGGTGAACCCGGGGCCCCCAGAGCTCTTGCCTACCACCAGCATTTTTAACCCAGCTGGTAAAGCCAAGGCATTGAACAGACAGTCCTCTGTAGCCTTGCCCCAGCCCGCGCCCAAAAAACCGTCGAGCCGTTCACTCAAACGGTCAAACACAGCTCCGAATCCGATCAACCCAGAGCAGGAACTGCTCTCGCGGGGAAACTCGGCGCACCAACAGAACGGAAACGGGGAGCAGGGGGGGCTTGACCAGCCGTGCCCGCCCCAAGAACAGGCTGGGTACTCCAACAGTGCCGTGAGTTCGGCGCAACATACGGGAAACGGTACGGAATATGGGTACACAGAGGTTTCCAAGCAGGAGCCGGCCTCGAAGCCTGCGATGCCATTGCCAATCCCCGAACGCCCGGAGCCTGTCTTGTCCGCGACAGCTCACCCGCCATCGAGGCCTGCTTCAAGGGATCAGCAAACTCCGAGTGCGTCAGCCCGGCCGCTGCCGCCGAGCCAGCCCGCCCCGGAGCCGCTTCTGACTTTACCTCGTGCGGTTGTCTCTGAGCCTCCTTGTCCGCCGAGTGATCCCGACCCTCCAAGATACAGCAAGAACCTGGTTAAGAAACAATCCATCAAGGAGAAGCTCGAGAGCGCAATCGAAAAGGGGGAGTCGCCGCCATTCTGTAGTAACTGCGGTGCGATCGAAACTCCCACATGGCGCAAGATTTGGACCCAGGATCACGTCGGAATCCCGGGGTTTCACGAGTTCTCGGATAAACCGGGATGTGTCACCATGATTGAGGTATTGGAAAGGGATGCAAACGAGCAGCCTTCCAAGTACCGGATGGTCAAAAAGAATCTGGGGACCACGGACGACAAGAAGAATTGGACCGAAGCTCTCTTGTGCAATCCCTGTGGCATATGGCTGGGAAAGTTCAAGGTTCATCGGCCGCCCGACCGGTGGGACAAGGACGCTGCCCGACTCAATCAACCGCGGAGGAGGCGTGAGCCCAAGGGCAATACCCGGTCCAAGAAGGCTCGCTCAAAGAGCGATGCCCAGGTCAATCCCACGTCGGAGGCTTATTTCACCACCGACCCTATCGGACCCCCAGACAGCGACTTTCCAATGAGTCGCATTGAGGAGAGTGGGACACAGTCAGGCCAACAAATCCTAACAATCGTTGAAGACAAGCATTTAAACTTGCGGAGCTCCCCAAGACAGAGCTTTATGGGATCGACTCACTCGAGGGGCAGTGGGACTGCGGACAGCCCTATTGCAGTTGAGGAGGATGATCTTGGCAGCACGAGAAGGCTGCTCTTCCCGTCACCGAGGAGGGAGGGCGTGCCCAAGATTCTTGGGGAGCTTTCGCTAAACACAACTCAGCCAACCACACACGGCCAGGAAGCTAAGTGCGCAGCGGCAGGAAAGGAAAACAGCAGACAGCCGGGGCGTCAGGGTACACCACAGCCGAACAACGAGCATGACGACCTCGAGCAGGAACTCTTCGGCACACCTCCCCGACGACCGTCCACCCCGCCTCCCAAGGGCGCCGCGGGACCGTTCAAAACGCCGACCCGTCCAACGCCGAGCCACCGGCCCATCACTAGGAGCATCTCCCGCTCGATCCGCTCCATCAGGAGCATCCCCAAATCTCCCGGCCAGCTCTTCACCACGCACCAGCACCTCCTCCAGCGAACACCAATCAAAACCTCGCGCACTTCATCCGCCAGCAAGCGTCGCGGCAACAACAGCAGCAGCAACAACCACCACCTCGACGCAGATTTCTCACTGGAACCGGACGAGCACAACCAGCTCGCCATGGGCCTGGGCAGCATGCCGCACATGCACTTTGATTCGCCCTTCACGGCCACCCTGCACCAGCTGCTGAGCGAGGCCAACGAATTCATTGGTGGCGGCTCGCCATCGCGGCACGGCGGTATCGGTGCCGGCGGCGCGGACGCCGAGCTGGATCTGAGCACTCTGTCGCAGCACTTGGAACGGTCAACAAGCGGGGGCGAAGCCGGTGATGGTGGTGGGACGGATGGGGCCACCGGAGGTGGTAGTGCTGGTGTGACGATGGACTTTGGAAGCTTCTTGGGGACCGATTTGGTTATGTCTAGTAGCCCGCCGCTTTTGAGGGGGCGTGGAAGCAGGAATGGTGGGCGTGGGAATGGAAATGGAAATGGCGGGGAGCAGCAGTTTGGAGGCGTGTTGCAGCAATGAGGGTTTGTGGGGGCAAGAAGCGGTTGAGCTTTGGGCGGAGGAAGAAGGTGGAATCAGGACTTTGTGAAGCGCCTCTTTTGTTGCTTGTTAAGCGTTTTGTTTGATTGATAGCATAGGTTGCCAGTCGCATGTCGGGTTATCACTGTTCAGGCAAACATCTTTACTGGAACTACTGTTCATTCTGGCTTCCTGAAGAATCGAGGCTGAAAAGAGTGGCTTGGTTCACAGTACTGGTAGTCAATGAAAGACCGGCCATGACTTTGTTTACTTTGGTCGACGATAAGTGACGGGAGGTATGAACTGGAATTGTGAATCATCAATGGACAAAGTAACCGAGGCGTGATGATGTCGGTGTACTAACTTTGGAGCTAACTTGGGGGGTCTGGATCAATGGTGTTTCCATGTTTGGGCTTGCCGGTTCATTGACTGCCGACGGCACACCCATCCAGGACATCGGAATTATGGACCCGGCGGAGTTGATCAGTGATAGAATCAGTAGCGAGGGAAATCGGCGCACCTGGGGCTCGGGGCTAGAGCAACAGCAGAGCGGAGAATGAACAATGTCACATGCATCATCTTCAAGCATCATGTTGGCTGGTAACGACCTCCATCCCCGAGGTGATTGGACCCTTCAAAGAGAAGCGCTTCTCTGCGGGTTTTGGGGGGTTTTGGCGGATGAGACCCCCAAAGTGCACGGCCCGACACCCTCGTCCTGCCGTTGCCTGTTCCCTTCGATTTCGCGTATCGTCCGGTCGTTCTAGATTTGCAGTCAGGGTCTTCCAGGGGCCTGCGTGATAAAGACACACCACGACTGAGTCAGGCTTCGTATTATTGTCTTGCTGTCTTGTTCGAAGCTCTTATGGCATCTCTAAGGTAAGGTAGTCTAGGTCTAATCGTATGAAAACAGATTCCGGTGCTGGTGTGAAATTTCGACGACTGAGTTGGCTAAGTTATAGTCTGCCGACTTTTGTTAGCAACTCCGTTTCTCAGACCAGCCTGATCCTCGCGAGCGTCCGGATGCTTTCAGTCTGCCAGACGTCTCGCCCTCGCCACTCTCAGCTGGGGAAGCGCAATGCTTGACTGACTCACCTACGCCCGTGCCGAGGTCAAGTGAGCTCAGCACTTTGATCGAGAGATCCGGATTGACTTTGCCGATAATTTGGACTCCGTTGCCTGCCGAGAGATGCGCCTCCTGTTGCGGGTGGTGTGAGCAGCGGTTAGTTTGAGAGCTTTGATAGTTATCCGATGTGCGGTGTCTAAATTTTCGGCCGGCCCACCTCGGGCAGTTGGCCATGTCCGCGGGAGGGCAGTCTCTCGTCTACTTCTTCTCGGTGCCCCGTCTCTATCCGCCGTTGAACTTGATTCCCAACGACGAGACCGCATGGTTGGAAGAGTGGGGTTAGGCGAGAAAGGAGGCTGGTGACGAACGGAGGAGGGGACTGCGGAAGAGAACGTACGCGATTCAGGTGAGCTGTAATGTTGCCGTCGGCATCAATGAGAGCCTCATCGCCGCGCAGCTGGATGACCTTGCCGACGATAATGACATTCTTGCCGACGTACGAGTTGAGATAGACGCAGGTGATGCGCGGGTTGGCGATTGCTTCCATGGTTTAGCAATCTGTCGATCTGCCTGTCTTTCTTCTCTTTTGGCCGTTCAGTTACCGAGTTACGGCGCGGCGGGCGATGGCGTACGGAGCTTGGAGATTGTGATTTGTTTGTATTTCCACCGCGCTCTGCTTGAAACGAGCTTTGATGAGACGCGAGGCAAGTGACCACAGCAGAATTGCTATAGTTGAGAGAAGTGGATGCCAAGCACACTAGCGTTGTTGGCGGATTTTGATCCACCAGGTTGGGACCCCGAGATGCGGGGTAACTACACAGCTCCGATGTAACTGGTGTGGGCCGCTTTGGCAATGCGATGATGATTGGATACCAGATAGATGAACCCTGCCTGACGGTGCGGCCTGTAACAGGAGTAACAGGACGATCAGAATGACGGGAGACTCTTCTGATAGAGTTCTGTTTTCGTGATTCTATCTCTCGATTCAACATATATAGTTGCAATAACTACTTATTATCATCCTTCTTTCCTGCCGCTGTGCTGGTTCAGATTTGGGGACGTCCTTTGTCGGGTCGTCTTGTTCTGCGAAGCTTGTCATCGTGCTGCAATGAGGAGCCCCTGCGACGATTCGGATATTTTATCGCTCCGGCAACTTTGATGTTCCAAAGATGCGATTCGACTTTAGCTTTCTGGCGCTGGCCGCCGTGGCCGGTGCGTCGACGCTCACTCCCAACGTCCTGCCGCTAATCGTCCGAAACCCGTACTTGAGCACGTGGCTGTACAATGCCCGCGATGCGCCGTGGGAGAACTGGCCCATGTTCTGGACGGGTGCTCCTGTGGGCGGCCTAATCTGTTGCTATCATTGACCTTCGTTGGGTGCTAACATGTAACATAGGTCGGCTTCTCCGTCATGGCATCTGTCTCGGACACTGCCACCGTCTATCCATTACTGGGACGGCCTCACGACTCCCTGCCACGAGACGATTCGAGCTACAAAGTTGTTTACCCCGAATACCTCGGCGCAACATTTGACGCGTCAACCACGAATCTCACATACCGGATTCTAGGGAGGGTGCCGAATCAGTCAGCGCGCTTGACCCTCTCGTTCCTGTCGCCCATTACGCCCTCGTCGACGCTTAGGCAGTCCATCCCGGCCGCCTACCTGACCGTCATTGTCGAGGGATGTCTCAACGTTAACATCTACACGGACGCCAACGGCGATTGGGTCACCGGGAATAGGGACAACCTGGTGAGATGGGAATTGCAGAGGCTTTTCCGCTCACCGAGGGACGGGACCGACACGGCCCTCAAGTCGTGGAAGGTGGGCCGGGTTCACGAGCAGCTCTTCACTGAGTTTGCCGATCGGGCCGAGTGGGGGGCCATGTACTTTTCTGGCCCCGCCAATATTCAACACCAGAGCGGGACGTCTGCTCTCCTGCGCCGGCACTTCGCTGAGAAGGGAGGGTTGAAGAACGAGGTCGACAACAAGTTCCGCCGAGTGATGGAGGACGAGCCCGTGTTTGCCTTCTCCAAGTCCATCAAGTTGGCTGATGGAGCGCGCCGAGGCTGCCCGAGAAAGAAGGACAGCGTCACCTTCACGTTTGCTCTCGTTCAAAACCCGATTGTCCAGTTCGCCAGAGCAGAGGGCCTGGCCCCGATGGGGCCGCTCTGGCAATCCTACTTTGTCGACGCCGACAAGCTGATCGCATACCACTACGACGACTTCCATACCGCGGCGGTCTTAGCTCGGAACTATTCGGATTCACTTGCCATGGATGCTTACAACTCCGGCTCGCAGGACTACCGGGACATTGCTGCGCTCTCGGCCCGCCAGGTTCTGGGTGCGACTCAGTTCTCCGGGACACCGGACAATCCCATCATATTTCTCAAGGAAATCTCGTCCAATGGCAACTTCCAGACCGTCGACGTCATCTTCCCAGCGTTCCCATTCTTCCTGTATACCAACCCAAAATGGCTGGCGTACCTGCTCGAGCCACTCCTGGAACACCAGTTGAGCGGGCAGTACCCGAACGACTACAGCATGCACGATCTGGGCGCGCACTTTCCCAACGCTACAGGTCACCCCGACGGGAAGGACGAGTACATGCCGGTGGAAGAGTGCGGCAACATGCTCATCATGGGCCTCGCCCTCGCCAATGCTTTGCGCTACGACACCGAACCTGCCTTCATGAAGGCTACGGCAGGCAGCAACGCCGTAATGCTCCCCTATCCCGAGGAGTCGGAAACGTACAAAGACAGGTACGGGATCAACCTCGACGGCAGAACAACCACTACAGACCGCGAAGTAGCCAAGAAATGGCTGTCGCGGGCCTACAAACTGTGGAAGCAATGGACGAGCTACCTCGTGCGGGAATCGCTCATTCCGCACAACCAGCTCTGCACCGACGACTTTGCCGGCTGGCTTGCCAACCAGACAAACTTGGCCCTTAAGGGCATCATCGGCATCAGAGCCATGAGCGAGATTGCCGACCTGGTGGGCAACGACGAGGATGCAAAGCACTACCGGGATATTGCGGACGAGTACATGGACAAGTGGCAAGAGTACGGCATCTCGCGGGATCAGACGCATGCCAAGCTGTCGTATACGTGGTATGGCTCGTGGACGACCATCTATAACCTGTACGCCGACTCGCTCCTGTGTTTCCATGTAAAGAACGATGAGGATGCGCATGACAGAACTGTGTCAGCGTCCGGCGATGGTCAGAAGCCGATTGCAGACGGCGGCGATGGTGCGCGGAGGCAGCAGCCCCAGCTGTTTGTCCCCGACAAGGTATATCAGATGCAGAGTGACTGGTACCATGCTGTGCTGCAAAAGTATGGCTTGCCGCTCGACTCGAGACATCTGTATACCAAGAGCGACTGGGAGTTTTTTGCTGCGGCGGTCACGGGCCGCAAGACGAGGACCGAGATCCTGACGGCCGTGGCGAGGTGGGTGAACGAGACTGTTGTCGGTAAGTGTCTTTCTGCCCACTTGTACACACCGGATTTTATTGCTTCGTTGGCAGCTAACCAGGCATGCCAGACCGGCCATTTACGGACCTGTACGAGACCGAGGGTGACGGCGGGTTTCCGGGCATCTCTTTCATGGCGCGGCCGGTGGTGGGCGGGCACTTTGCCTTCCTAGCGCTGGAGAGGGCATGCGGTGGAAAGGCGGTCGAGGCGCTGCGGTTCTTGGACGAGAGACGGCCTGCTGCCATTGACGTTGAGAGCGTGCTGCAGGCGGAGAAGGATCAAGGGGCGGGGGTCGGGCTAAGGTGGGACGATCTCTGATGGGGCGGGCCCACAGGCAATGATGTGGTGCGGTTGTCTGGATGCCTGGGCGCGGTTGCGATCAGGTTCATGCGCAAAGTAACTGGCGGGGCAGGAGCGTGTCAGGGAGCGCAAGTATCATCGAGACAACCAAGGTTAGGTAGTAATGTGTTCAACTACCGGTGAACCCGTCGTGCGGTGTTGCAAGCTCCAACCCTTTGGCAGGACGCGCGCGGCGACCAAATGCTAAATGAGTCCTCGAATTGCCAAGTGGGGCTCTCATCTGTGGTTCTGAGTACCGGTAGTTACAGTACCTGGCCTCCCCAGCTTTGATCAACGCACGCGCCAATCAAAGCGAAGACGGCTAGCCGCCTGAGGTCGACACCTGCTAAGAATAGGTGTTCAGAATGCTGTAACAATTGTCCCTGCATGGAAGAAGAGTTACAGTAACCTCAGGTCTCGGTTCTTATGGTTCAGGAACCTGTATGCTGCCTCACGACAGGGCCCAAGGGCACGTTCGATGCCCTACCGTATGGTACAAGAGCCGCTCGGACTTTCCAGTTGGGCCATGTTAGACAGGGTTAAGAGCTCTTGTATTCACACCCCGAGAAGCTCCAATGTGGGTCCAGCCTATCACAAATACGGATTAGGTAAATCTCGTAGGGCTGCGGTGTAGCGCAACGGTAATGTATGGTAATATGTCTTGGCAGCCATCAGCCGAAGGCTAGAACATGGTAGAACGCCAGAAAAAGGAGGTCTGAGCACTGAGATAACCTTTAAGGTTTAGCTTATCACAGTACCGACTTTGCTAGCTCAGACATGGGTTTCCCTCAAGAATGCCATCCGAGCTCTGGTAGCCCCGCAGTGCCCATCATTGTTTCTCAAACTCTGGGGGAGCTTGACTGTCGTAACTCGCAATGTTGACGAGCAGCCATCTTCCTGCGCCTCTCACCCCAGCGTCACTGATATGCACGTGGAGCATGTCTCGGGGTCTCTGCAAGCAGCTGGAAGTCAATCGAACGTGTTCTATGCAGTCAGACCGTGGCAATGCCCAACGTTGTTATGGACAGGAAGCACGAGCGCAAGTCATAGCTTGAACCTAGGAGCTCCAATCCCCACAATCTTTCGCAAGGAGCGGGAGCCGGCTCCGACGATGAGGTCCCCTTTGTCTAGCCATCTGCTGCGAGCCCCCCGCTCGCACCCCTATCACAGTCGCAGGAATCCAGAGCAACGATATCCCTGACTCTGACAAGCTGCCGGCCATGTAGCAATGTGAAGTTTTGTAGATACACCCCCACCCCACTTCGATTGATTAAGACGCGTTTCCAAACCTTTATATACGACCAACCGACTCACCTTTGACGTCCTCTAATCTGAAGCCCGATCTCACTCTGACCATTCAGAACAAGCCTTGTGACACAAGCTTCTCGCTGGGACACTAAAGCAGCCACGGTCGAACCACCCGCACCGACGCTTACAATGGCAAAGGGTCTTGACCCCAGGGAACGGAATCGGGTCGCCGCCAAGAAATGTCGCGAGAAAAAGAAGGTGGAGCACGCGGTCCTGCAAGAGAAATGCGCGAGGCTCCAGGCGGAGAATAAGAAACTGACGGATGATGTGGTGAAGCTGGCAAATCAGGTGATCGCGATACAGAACGAGTTGAGGGAGCACACTAACTGCCCCGGCGGCGCCAAAGTTCGGCGGTATTTTGATACCGTGACGGACGATTTCCTCGCAGAGAAGGAAAAAAAGAAGGCCCTGCAGGCGAGCAATGAGGCGACGTTGGGCCAGCAGGTGACCATGGCCTACTGCCCGGCGCCAGCGAGTGTTTCGGCGGGCTCTCCAATGGGTCAAACCGTCGGCAACGATGGGTCGGCATACCCGCCTCTTCCAAACGGGCAGTCCACTGGGACGGTGCAGCAGCAGCAGCAGGTAGCCAACAACGCCTTTGTGCAAGGTAAGCCATTCACTCCCCTCAGCCTGCTGGGCGAGTTCGTGTTCGGATCCCTAACTCAGACGTTTCAGCATCGACGTATCCTCCGCCGCCTCCCATCGAGAACTTCATAAACCCCGCCCTGATAGCAGGGGGGCTAGGTATGGGTTATAACCCCATGCCCGCCAACCAACAGTGGACTGATTCGGACTTTTCGATGATCGGCGTTGGGGACACTGGTGCCAGACCTTCGGTGTTTGGCTGAGATTGGATTGCCGCTCATGGATCGGTCGAGACCGGACATGTTGGTCTTCTTCTTTACGGCGCTTGGGATCCGGATATGGTTTGGTATTTTGGCGTCGGTGTCTGGGTATAGATTGGTCCGACTGTCTTCGGCGGATCGTGCCTTCGGGCGGATCGTGCTGTACATCTCGGCCGGCGGTGGGTTGAAAGGAACGATAAAACTGGATGGGAATATTTGCTTGCTGGGTCAGGTTACCTTTCCTCTACTGTAAACCCTAATGTTCGACGATCCTTAAGTTCAGTTATTCAGTCCTTAATTATAATCAGTCGATACTTACTGTAGAGTCTTTCGGCTTGGTTGTAGTGTCTTGAGATGTCAGTAACGGGATGGAGGGGCGGATGGCATTTGACTTGTTTTTGTGTTGCTGTCGCATTGACACACATCATCATACTTGGGTAGTAATGTACGTCATGATTGGATATTTATTATGGCGAGATGTCGAAGGATTGAGGTAAGTGTGCGTTGAGCTGTAGAAGTTGAGATCTGGTGGCGAGCAAGCGACGACTGCTGATCGTCATAGGCGGCCCGTGTTCACCAGCCTACGGTACGGTAGGAGCTCTGGCTTGATGTCCGTGTAGAAGCCAAGGCAAAACTGAAGCGTAATCTCAAGTCATCCAGCATGCTCAACATACAGTCCCTTGTGCAGTTCCCCGGACACCACTGGCATTCCTATTTGTAGGCGACACCTGAGCTCGACTGGTACATGCAATATGTCTGAGCTATCTCCGCCAAGTTGGGCTCAGCACTAGCATTCGCTCTCGAATCCTGCAGTGCGCATTTTAGCATGATGTGTGCGGATGTGTCGATGCTTGCAGTAGAGGCTTCAGAGGCCAGTCCGAATTGCAGAGATCATTGCAGGTATTGTATGGAGGTACATACTGGTCTTATCAGCGTTTTGTTTCATCGCCCAAGGGATACAGATAAAACATGGCTTGGCAACAAAAATGTGGCATGGGGTGATCCGGCTGGCTGGGGCTGCCGGAGCTAAGATCGATCGCGAGTTCTTCTTTCGACACACACCCATGTTTTATTTCGACGACGGTTCATTAACCTTAACCGCCTTTGATTAGAGGCCTCCCAACCAGGCACGACCAGAATTTTGCAGGCACTCATCGCCCCTATGCATCAAGGGCTCAGAATCCAATGCATCAACAGCAACCTACAATGCAAGCTACAGAATAGACCCAGCCAAATCACGCAGAAAGATACCGCCTTTTGAAGGTCACTATATAGTCGGGTGTCGGTCGGGGTTGCCTCGGTGGGGCCATTCCCCGATGTAGGGCCATTCTGGAGGTACGGATCCGTAAATCATACCCCATCGAGCCAACTCTCCGGGCTTGGCGTACCGGACCAGGAATGAACGCGGGGTGCAACACCTGGACTCAGAAGACACAATGCATCGCGAAGGCAGCGATCTTCTTCAGTTGTCGTATGCAATTGAGTACATACCCGTGTTTATAACCTCGACTGAAAGGGACGGTGTTGGCGTTGGCTGCAGAATCATGGTGTGGCTGGTGGTTGGGACCCTATACCAAAGGGGCTAACCACCGTCGAGCTACAAGAGGGGTGGGCATTGAAATACAAAACTCGTCGATCAGAGCCCGCCGCCGCAAAGCCTCTCCCAATACGGGCATACTGGGCTGAGGTACTGTGGTACGCATTCAGCCCGACCGGTTGGGGCAGCACGTTGATGAGGGAGCTGTGAGAGCAACCCAAACTGTAAGTTGAGGTTCCATTACCCCAAATAGGTAGTCTGGAAGTTGTTTCTAAACTTCTGATGCCAGGCTTTCATCCCCTCTAAAAGAGACACAATCTTGAGGGCCTCCGGATTCAAGTAACTTGAGCGCTCGGATCTGCCTTGTCAGTGCAATGAGGTCAATGTCTGGTGCTTGTACAATCCAGCCCTGGTATGTTCGTTAGCGTGGCTCAGGGCAGGGCACTCAAAATGAACTACGTAGATGCGATCAAGGAACAGACGAAAACAAGGGAGAGAAAAAAACAAGGTAAAGATTACGATAAAGCAAGAGAAGAGGAAAGATAAAGAGAAAGATAATGAAGAAGAGGAAGAGAAAGAAGAACGAAGAAAAAAGAAAGAACGCATAAAAGAAAATTAAGATGGAAGAAGATGAGGTGTGATACCCGGACCTAAGTTCCGCGCTAACGAATACACCAGGGTTGAAGTGCATCTGAGACAACTTACTTCCACTGGCTTGATGGAAGAATCTTGCAAATCATCCAGTTCGTGGTGGGATACGATAGCTTCTGCTATATACACATAGCTTGATCAGCCAGCAAAAGCAACTCAGCAAAGTCACAGCTACTGTGTCCCAGTTTCTGTGTCCCCTGGCGCCAACACAGATCAAGTTCAACCATAACCGAGTCAGCGGCGCGAAGACGGTCTCTATACCATCCATCGCGATTCCATAGCCCCAGCGTATCTCTGGTATTCCATCCATCGGCTCCCAACATCTCAGCGTCCCGACGACGCGAATACAGTTTTGCGAGCCGGAAGCGTAGAATCGCACCAAAGAGAACAAAGCAAAAACAAAAGGCGTGAGAGAAGCAGGAAACCCCCGGCCGAGTTCGCCACAAGCGAGACGCTATCAAGTCCCGCGGAACAGGAATTGCAGGTCCTCCGGGCTAAGCGAGTCCATGGCAGCATCGTCGGCATTGATTGTCGAGTTGATCATGTTCGTCTTCTTCTCCTGCAGCAGAACCATACGGCTCTCAACCGAGTCCTCGATGCAGAGTCTCGTGATAGTACACGGACGGGTCTGGCCGATGCGGTGGCACCGGTCGGCAGACTGCCATTCACTGTTTTAGGGTCTAGTGTCAGTCTCGGGAGCTCAAGTAACACGTCAGGAGAGTGAAAACATACGCTGCAGGGTTCCACCAGGGATCGACAATGAATACATGGGATGCCTCGGTGAGGTTCAGTGCCACACCACCAGCTTTCAGAGAAACGAGGAAGCACTCGACATCGACGTTGCTCATGAAATGGTTGATCGAGGCTTGGCGCTGTGCAGGAGTCATGCTGCCATCCAGCATGACGGTTGTGATGCCGGCGCGGCGAAGACGCCACTCGATGAGCTGCAGCATGGTGGTGAACTGGGAGAAGATGATGGACTTGTGCGACGCATTGTCAGAGCGGAGCTTGTGTAACTCGTGCACCAACAGCTCAATCTTGGATGACGATGTCCAATTCTCCATTTTGATGCGGTTGATGATGGACGACTTCTTGACCAGGGCCTCGTCCTGCTCAATCTCGGGCTGCTCAAGGTCGATCGACAGCGGAATGTGGCACCGCGGGCAGTTGGGGTCGGACGTCGAGTTCAAGTAGCTCTTGACACAGGTGCGGCAGAAGTCATGCTTGCACCGCGACCGGATGGCATCTTCGGCAGCCTCGTCGCAGATGCTGCACACGAGAATATTCTGTCCGCCTTCGCTGTTCTTTTTGAGGATCAAATCCGGATGGTCCGCCACCTGCCGCATCTGCATAATGAGACCGAAAATGTTGGCGTAATTATTGAGCAGGACACCGCTGGCGACATAGGTGTCGAATTTGCGCTGACCGTTGGTCATGATGCTGTTGGCGAAGTCGTTCTCCTCTTCGCCAAAGAACTGGCGCTCAACATTGATCTCTTTGACGGGAAGCTCCATTGAGTCGGTATGATCCTTCTTCAGTCGGCGCAGCATGATACGGTCCGTCAAGATTCGCAGTTTTTTAAAGGCTTCGGCACCACTGCCCCGGTTGCCAAACTTCTGGATGGGATTGAGGAGTTCCTGATTGAAGACAGATACGTGCTGCATGCCACCATGCCCGCAGCCCGTGCAGTGGTTGTCCTCGTCCATCTGCCACTCGAGCGTGGAGCACGGGCATTGCTTGCAGAGATAGCAAGCAAAGGGGCGGACGTTGAGGAAACGGATCAGCGAGAAGAACTCGCCGATGCGGTTTTGCAGCGGCGTTCCCGATAGGCACCACCGGTATGTGACCTTGAGTGCAAAGCAAGCCTTGGCCGTCATTGTCGTGCGCGTCTTGATGCAGTGAGCCTCGTCGAGGATGACGCGATGAAACTCCGTCTGGTGGATGATAGACTTCTCCTTGAAGATGCCATCCTTGCGCTTGAACCCCTTCTCCTGCTTGCGATACATCGACTCCAGGCTGTTGTACGACATGATAACAACGTCGTATTTCTTCAACTCCTTGATCGTGAGATTCTTGGACTTGGAATTAGTCCCGTGAAGGACGAGTGTCTTGAGAGTTCCGTCCGTGTAAGCTTCAATTTCCGTCATCCACTGCATCAGGGCGACCGGGGGCACCAGGACCAGCGAGGGCTTCTTGGCCGGAAAGTCGGACATGATCAAAGAAACAGCCTGGATTGTCTTGCCGAGGCCCATCTCGTCTCCGAGCAGGCCACCTTTCCACTTCGTCTTCTCCATCGCCATCATCCAAGCCAGGCCTTCGAGCTGGAAGGGCTTGAGCTGGCGGGAAATGGACTTGGGCTGTTCTGCCCTACCCGCTTTGAGGATCGGCATGTCCTCCAGTTCCTTCCACATAGTGGTAAGCTCTGGGTGATATTCTTCGAGACGTTGTCGGTCCCTCTTAAAGCGGCGTCGGTTGAGAGGGGTGCGATAGGCGCGGCGACGTCTCTGCGCCAGCTGGATAGCCGAGAGTTCAACCGCCACATCGTCCTCGTTGTCTTCAGAAACTCCTTGACCGCCATCGCCGACATCACTATCTCCGGCCCCTTCCTCCAAATCTGAGAAGGCACTAGCATCAGACAAGAGAGCGGAAATGGGGAAAGAGGCGTCGCTATCGTTGTCTTCCAAGAAACCGTCATCATCTTCTTCCTCTGATTGCAGTGCTGGCGGTGCCTTCCCCTTCTTGACGTTCGACCGTTGAGGTGGGTCAGGCAACACCTTCGGTTGGGTCGATGTGCGGGCAAGGGCAACTCGAGATATTTTCGGGTTTTGAACCGAGGCGTCACTGTCTTCCTCCTCAGAGGATTCCGCCGAGGAGCCATCGTCGGCTTCCGAATCCGAAATGGTGATGACACGCCTCTTGTTGAGAGCTCTGCCGGACCTTGCGGCTCGTGCGGCTGTCAGACGGCCTGGGCCCTTTGCACGTGGTGAGGCCGTGGGGACTGAACCATCTCCGCCATTCTTTGCCTGTGACGGCCACGTAGCGCCTGAAGTACCCGGCTCCGCCAACGCTCGCAGGCTGCGGCGAAGTGCGGGGACGGGCGCGGAAGAGCTCACCGCCGCTGCATCTTCTTCTGCTTGCAACCTCCTGGCAAGCACCGCGTCAGGGGACGTGTCTGAGAAATCGTCCTCTTCGCTGTCACTGACAAAATCCCGCTTGCGCTTGCTGTTCATTGAATAGATGCTTTGGCGAAGAGTCCGGTTTGCAGGTGCTTTCGCGGCAGGTAGGTGTACCTCGATTCTAGTGAGCCGCTTTTCCGAAGACGGCTGCATGGCCGCGAACGGGGTCGGCGTCGCAGAGTTGCTGGTAAGAGGCGTCGAATACCCGCTTCCCAAGGATGGTGTGGCCGAGGTGGACATCGTTGATGAATCGGATGTCACGCTCGACGGGTTGCGTTGGGCACCTAGTCGCTTCGCCGAACTCAGCGTATCAAGCTGAGGGGATGCGACTGCTCGAAGCACATGTGGATTAGCAGTTGCAAGAATATTGACGTCGGGCTGCAAGCTTCACGTCTCCCACCAATGAATATTCCTCTGGAATTTGTCCAGTTTGACCGTCACTTTGCAGGGACAAACTTGGAAGTCCGGTCGAAGAACACAGGAACAAGGCCACTTACCAGCAATCTCATCCTCATCGGCTGCTGCCGACCTCCTTGTTCTGACCATGGTGTTTCAGTTCGTCGATTGGCTATGAAACATAACCAAGTTCATTTGTTGTAAGGGACGTGATTGATGAAAGAAAAGTGTTTGTATCGTTGGTGTGTCTGGATTGGCGCTTTCTCAATAAAGAGAAAATGGGATGGCAGTCAAGTGCATTGAGCAAGTCAGACCAAGTCAGGCTGCAGCCCTCTCTGCACTTCAGAGATGTAATGTGGCAGTGAAGGAACTGAGAATGGCCGGCTCTTCGTTTGACGCAAAGTCGTAAACCGAGAATTTGCGGGTAGAAGGAAATGCGCCTAAGATCAGTAGTCTGAGGACTGCGCTGGAGCACACTTTTTCGCCACCCGGACCTGCTTTTGAAACAAGGTCTGAGGAGTTCAGGAAGGGAAAGAACGAGCGTCGCGCCTTCCTTAACGCGAAGTCACGTGACCTTCGGATCAATTTAATGCACTGGCTTACTGGAGGCCAAGGCAACAGCAGGCAGAGGCGACAGCAGGTTGGCTCGTTCCCGGAAGGTGTGCAAGGGCCGCGCCTTCAGGGGCAATGCAGACCCCCTTTGTTGCTTTGTCTGTCTGCGAATGAGTTTAACCTACTAGTAGATGGAAGCCCTTGTTGTTCACATTCTCCCTCCACCTCTATCGAGGCTTACTGGATTCTACACTTCATCTGTTATAGTACAAGGGGCGACGTAACTGATGCTTCTCCAACGCTCACAGGTTATTGTGCACTTGTACGATCCAGCCCTGGTTCGTCCATTAGCAATGCACATGGTGGGGCACGAGACATGGGTGGGATCATAGAAATGAAGGACTATGAGAAAACAAGGAAGAGAAAACAGAATAATGGAATATGAAGATAAAAGTGAAAGAAGAAATAGGAAAGTAGATACAAATATAAAGAGGAAAGAGGAAAGAAAGAAAGGAAGAGACAAGATGGTCAAAGTGAAGGAAGATGAGGTGTAATACCTACCACGTACGGACTAAGTTCCGCACTAACAAACACCAGGGTTAAATCGAGTGCATGTACGGATGACCAGATACGGTTAAGTCATTGTCAAAATAGCCGGCCTTTGCCATCTTAAACCGCGCACTCCGGTCAGGTGGTTTGGCGTCAGCGTTTTAGATTGAATTCGCCTCCTCGCGTCAAACCGTGTCGCAGATCGGACAAGTCTTCAAAGTCATTGAATTCTCGCCCAACCCACCACTCTATTTCCCTTTCTCGTCGAGGTTCTGCTTTCGCCGACAGCACGAGTGTCAGCCCTCAGAACTTCACCATGTAGGTTGTTCGATACTGGGATCCGTCGAGAATGGCTTTTACTAAGATATTTTCAAGGTCTCGACAGACCCGGCAGCAGCGGCGTATCATGGGCCCGTTCGTGTTGCCCCTGGAAACTTACGACTTTCTTGGACTGACGATATTCTCAACACAGGCAGTCGGCCTTGACCGACTTCTTAGCGGTGAGCGTTCTCGCTTCTATCGCTGCGTTATCACTTACTGACTGGTGCTCGATCAGTCCCACAACATCTCTGCCAATCAAATCCGCCTGGACGCCGAAACAAGACGGAGAGCGGCCGAAAATCAACAGGTTGATGCACATGACGGGAGCAATACTCAAGCTTCAGCTTCAGCAGCGCCTGCGGCCGCGACACAGGCCGTCTCCGCCAGTCCTACGCCGGCCGGCCGTCCAAGACGGGCAGCAGCGGCGAATTCGCGAGACGAGGAGGCACGCAAACGGGAGCAGAAGGCTATTGATAAGATCAAGGCCAGCAAGAAGTTTCAGAAGCGTAAGCGTGGGCTGGACTCAGAAGATGAGGATGATCTCGCCCGCGCGCTTTTGCAGCGCTCTGCTCCACTCCCAGGCCAGCAGGACAACTGCGAAAGCTGTGGAACACGGTTCACGGTTACCGCGTATAGTCGAAATGGTCCGGACGGAGGGTTGCTTTGCACCCCATGCAGCAGAGAACTCGACAAGGAGGAGACGGCAAAGAAGAAAAAGACGAAGCGAGTCAGCGGCGGGGCAGTCGGCCGACGCCGGCAACTGCAAAGCAACATCCTGGATGGCACATATGCGCTGGGTGCCAAGAGCTTGATGACCCTATGCATTGAGACTCTCGCGAAGAACATCGATCTTGCCGAGGACCTTGGAGACCTCCCTCCGCTAATCATAGACAAGATTGCGCGGAAGCTCTCCAAACATCGTCTCCTCGACGCAAGAACTCTCAGCTTGTTCCTGCAGCCCACGACAGAGGAGGTCCAGATATATGACGGCGCCAAGCTCAGTGCTGACGACTTCATCCGTATCTTCCAGACAGTTCCTAGTCTTAAGAAGCTCAAGGTAGGCGCCTGTTTAGATACGTTGTATGCCCTATGTGGTTTCCGGGAGAGCGATAGCGATCGAGACATCGAGTTTCCCTCATAGACACGCTCTCAGCTCTATCTGAAGGATAACCCGCTGACATGGCCTAGGTTCGCAATGCGGTTCACTTCAAGGATCAAGTCATGGACTACCTCCTGTCGCGTCACATCGAGTTGGAAGACCTGTACCTCCACGGCGCGAACCTGATATCCGAGTCAAAGTGGAAAGAATATCTCCAACACAAGGGCGCACCTCTCCGCTCCCTGCGCGTCTACTTTACCGACAAACACTTCGGCGATGAAGTTCTGGCTATCCTGCCGACCACCTGCCCCTCACTCACCCGGCTCAAAGTTAGCCACAACCAGCGAGTCACCGGGGGCGGCATCGCTGCCCTCGGTGATATCAAGACCCTCCAGCACCTCAGCCTCGACCTGCGCAATGAGTTGCACTCAGACACCTACGTCGACCTCCTCAGCAAGATCGGCGCGAACCTTCAAACCCTGTCGCTCACGCGCGTCAACGGCGCGGACAATACGGTCCTGAACGCGATCCACACGCACTGCCGCTCGCTCGTCAAGCTGCGCATCACCGAGAGTGAGGAGATGACAGACGCCGGGTTCGTGCGGCTGTTCAAGAACTGGGCCAACCCGGGGCTGGTCTTTCTCGACCTGCAGAAGTGCCGCCAGCTCGACTCGGCGCGTCCCCGCGAGAACCCGGACGGTATCGGTCTGTGCTCCAACGGGTTCCGCGCGCTCATGGCGCACTCGGGCAAGACGCTCCAGGAGCTGAACGTGCACGCCTGCCGGCACATTGAGCGCGCCGCGTTTGAGGACGTGTTCAAGCCCAACGGCGAGACGGTCTTTGAGGCTATGTTGAAGCTGGAGATCAGTTTTTGCGAAGAGGTGACGGATTTTGTGGTGGGCTGCGTGTTTCGGTCTTGTCCCAACCTGAGGGAGCTGAACGTGTTTGGGTGCATGAAGGTGAAGGATGTGAGGGTACCGAGGGGAAAAATTCTCGTGGGTGTGCCGAATGCGAGGGGCATGGTTATCGAGGGGGATGATGACGAGCAGTGAGGGAGTCAAAGAACCGAAGGAGTTTATGACGGATACGAGGTCAACTCGTCGGGACCTTGCTTGCTGGTATCTGCAACTGTACGTGGCTTTGCTTTTGCTCATGGGAGGTGGTTGGAATGATGGACGCAACAACGAAAACGGCCTAGATGTACGGAGTATGCGCTTGCGATGTCATCATGATGGGTCTCGCTATGGCAAAATCGCGGCCCTGGCAAAACCGCGGCCCTGGCAAGTACGGAGTGTCAACGATTTGGTGCATTGCTAGACCTGGGCATGCCGAATACTGTTTGAGGTACCAGGCTCAGTTGAGTGGGGATAAGGTTAGACTTCGCACACTCGCAAGCTCAATGACCTGTTGGCCAACTTGTTACATCGCTGACCGCCATGTTGCGATTTTTGCTAGCCCGTAAAGTTTCCTAGGTTGTGTTGGCATTGGGGACACTTTGGTTTGGGCCGACCGTCCTCGCCAAGCGCGACATACGAGCTGGAGTCACCCGTCTTGAGCCTCAGCAACGACTCATGGTGCTGACGATGGCTTGGGTTCCGTGTCTTCTCCTCTCATATGAAGCAAGGTTGCATGAAGGCCGAGGTAAAAGGTGCCCGCAGCTGTCGTGTCTTCCTCGGTCAGTGGCCACTGACCTGGTATGAAGAAATTAACTGCCCACCACTCCAACGTGCTGGGCCAACTCCATAGGGAACTGCTTGCGATCGTCATGCTCACCCCTCTCTTTTATGCATGTATGTGGTGCAAAAAAAGGGCGGCCATTTCGTATATGGCCATCGGCAAAAGAAGGGGAAGATCGGTTTTGCTTGGCCTTCCGTCATGCTCGACCCCGAATCCGGGTGTGGCTTGCTGGAGCTGCTGGGCTGACCGCCGTTTTATGTAAAGACGGGGGCCGGTGAGGTTCGAGAACGCCGCGGGAGGTGTGGAGCATGCAGGGCCGGGCAAGCCCAGCAGTCCGGGTCTTGGCTTCTCTGGGGATTGCGGGTCCGGGGAAGCCTCGCGGTGCATGTGAGTTAGCGCGATGGGGTACATTGGCGCCAGGGAGGGAGATCTCGAGGTGTTACTCGTTTGGGACTCATCAGGTCTGCGACACGGTCTGCAGATGCCACCATTCCAAATGCAAGCCCGTTGGCAGGTGCATCCGAGGTGTCCCGCGGGAGTCCGATGCTCGGAACGAGGTAGCGAACGGCGGCGCGGGGAGATGGTGGAGGTGCTCCGGGGCATAACCGACAGTCCGACCGCCCGGCCGGCGTGGGGTGAGAATGGCGCCAGGAGTGCGAGGCCGTTTGCCGCTGGCCAAACCGCTTCTATTTTTCTGAGCGAGCTCCACAAGCTTCCGGGCCAGCACTGAGAAGCACCAAGGATCAGCTCACAGATGCCAAGGCTCGCAGACGGCAGCGAGAAAATCAGACCATAACAGTTGGATGATGCACCAGAGCTGTCCTACGCGCACTCGAGCACCGCTGGATGCGCAGAAGGTCCCAGTGAGTCAGTTCTGTGCAAATTCCAATCTTACCCGGAAGAGCAGACCTTTCCCCAAGACCGCAATCGAAACCACTCGATCATGAATATCGATCCAGCGCTGGAGATGCCGCATATTCTCCCAACCTCTCGAAGCTCTCTTGGGCGGCGTGAAGACGGCGGGCGCATGAGTCAGGGACCACTCCAGACATTTCCCAAGACGAGTTGGAACTTGGCATGTCGTCCCGGTGTGCCATGTCGAGGTTCGGACGGTAACTCGGCCAATTGCTAGGCAGAGGCCGCCCAGCAGACAAGGGCACATCAGACGCGGATGTGACCTGTTTCATCTGGCAGGGTAATGGCTTCTGGAAGGTTTCGCTTTCCCCAGGCAATGTCCGGGGTTCTTCCGAAGGAGAAATTGGGACTCTGTTCGATGCGACGAAACGGTGTCAGACCCTGGCATGAGTCGGAAGAAATCGGGGGGAAATGGCTGGCCGATTGATGCATCGCGTGCCTTTTCCCCAGCCATGCCCCTGGTTTCCACTTTTTATGTCAGGTCCACCGACGCCCAATGCCCCATTCTATGGGTCGAGCGGGTTTTTTGTCGGGTTGTGGGTCGAGGCCCAGCGCGGCATGGCAATCGGGAAGACCCGCTTCTCGAACATCGAAAGATGCATCCATCTTTCCCGTTTCTCTTTGCAGGCTTCATCTGTAGCCGGTATTAAGTTCCTACTTTGTGAGGACGGAGCACGATTCCGGGCGCACAGCATTGGTCATAAGATCGGGAATTTCCCGGGCCTCGCTCCCATGCACAGTACGAGTGAAACTGTCGACAACGCCCGTGCCGTGTCCCGAGATTTGATTCTATGAAGCTGGAAGCTTAAGGCGCTCTGTCAACAATTGGGACGCCCAGCCTCATTCGCACGTGTACAATACAGCACACAATCATTAGGTAATAATCAAGCAGGAAGCCCCTTAGTGTAGTGCGCGTGCCCTATTGCTCCTTGTCGCAGGCAAGGGAGAGGTTCGGTGTTCAAAGCGATATCTGTATGGACGACGGATCGGGATCGGAATGCGGAACCGCTGTCTTAGCCCAAAGAGGGAATAAGCTTTCCAATTTCTGATGTCTGATTGGGCAAATGGCAATATGGATACCTGAGCCTCAGGGGACTGAGCTTACCCCCGGGCCCTGGAGAAAAATCAATGTGTCCCGTGACTGACGCCAACTGACAATGGATGAGAGATACAAACAGATGGAACATGGGGATGTCCGCTGCCGTGTTATCATCGCCGGGCTCACTCGATCGTGTCCAACACACTGTAGTCAGTGAGTACTCGATGAGTACTGATAACGTTGGGGACAGCGGCATGGCTCTGTACCTTGGCCTGTCTGTGGGACCTTGGCAGACTTCACATGGGTCTTGGGTGCTGGAGCTCTGAGACAGACGCATTGCAGCTCTTCTTGCGCCGCACAGGATCGGGAACGTCTAACGTCGCACAACGGCACGGCGGTGAACGGTCGACATCAGCAATCTCAGAATGGTCAGCTCAACCAACCGTATCTCAACAAAATGATCAAAATCTGACGACTTGACGGGAAAAGCGAGAAACATGGTCGCTGTGCAATTTCGCAGTCTATGGCTCCAAGGCCCGCTTCGGGAATCCACTCCGGTCCCACCCGGGATGTCAGCTCGGTGACCGTGACTCTCAGGCTTTGCCTCAGGGATCGTGTACCCTGTTGCGGAAGGTACCTCTGTGTAAGTGCTCGACAGCGCAAATTCGCCAGTAGCGGGAAAGAGTGACTCCCAAACGTCTCTGTCTTCGTATCTGTACTCTACATATCACTCCCTGCCATGCGTGGACAAGGCGGCCTCGACTTTCCACTTTTTCTTATTGCATTTCGCGACCCAACGGAGCTCTGAGGGAGGCGCGTATCGGCAAAGCCGCCCCTTGACGCCTTAACGGCCCTTGAAACGTGCAACGAAAACCCAAAACCATCAGACAGGCCTCTGTCGCATCGCCCATCCTCACCAGCGAGTCTTCAGCGCTTTCTCGTCTGGACATGGGCAAGCGTGCAGCGAAATGGACGCTGCTTGCGTCTGGTGCAATCAGCGCGCAAAAGGTCTTAAACCGCCTCGCTCTCAGCAACAAGCGCGTTGGGCGGACACTGCAACTGTCTCTTTTGTTGACAAAGGCTCTGGTGGCCCGGACTGCTATCAGTGCTGCTGCCACTTCCAAGGAGGGAAATTCTTCTGCTGGCCCCGGCCGTCGTAATTCTAATAATACAGCCAGCGCTAGACTCACGCCGCAGCGGACCCTCCTTCTACACCTAGTCCAGCCCTGCCTCGAGCTCGCCCCGTGGATTTACACTCTTGTTCTCCGCGTCCGGCTCCCTCTCTCCTTCTTCTCTTTCCCGTCCCTTACACATGCAATGGCGTCGTATGCGCACAGCACCACATCTAGCTCCGACATCTCAACGCCTCGGTCCATCTCCCCATCCTCGGTGGCATCTGCACGCTCGTCACCCTCGTCTATATCTAGCTCCAAGCGCATGTCCATCTCGTCAACACGCAGAATCTCAGCTGCCAACCCAATGTCGTCGGTCGATATTACCGCCATCCAAGAAGCCATGAAAATGGCCAACCTCGACACCCTCCGTGGGTACTGCCAGAAGACATACGGCCAGGTCCACCAATATGCCACCACTGAGTACATCAGCCAGAGCCAGGCCCTCGGCTACCAGGTGCTCAACGAGCCCATGTGGAATAAGGGTGAGTCAGCCAACTCGGTCCCCGCGTCCCCAGTAATCCCTCTGCTCCGTCCGATCTTGGTCTTTATAAGGACCCCTCCTCCGTCCCAATCGTTTGGATAGCAGCGTCACCACCCACACTTCAGACGGACTGGCACGTCATTGCTCTCTTTGGATGTATTGCTGGCGGACAACCCGCATCAGTTGTACCTGCATCTAGATCATACTCTACCACCATTGAGCGTTTCCGCTTTGTCTCCTTCACCATGTCGTCCAGTTCTCGAGCTCTGTCCCGATTGCGTGCACTGGCAGCTAACTGCTCTCCTCCGCCTGAAGGCCTGTCCTTCACACCGGAACAGCGCATCGCCAAGAACCTGACTGGCCTCATCCCGCATGTCCTGGAGGGCAACGACAGGCAGTGCGAGCGCGCGCTCAAGATGATCCGGACACGGCAGACGAATATCGACAAGTACCTGTACTTGTCGAACCTCAAGAGCCAGAACGTTGACCTCTTCTACCGCCTGCTTATCGACCACTCCAAGGAGCTGATGCCAATCGTGTACACGCCCACCATTGGCGATGTCTGCCTGCAGTACTCGACTCTGTACACGCGCCCCGAGGCGCTCTACATCTCCATCAAGCAGCGCAAATCCCTGAAGACAATTCTAAGGAATTGGCCCTACCCCAACCCCGAGATCTGTGTTGTGACGGACGGTTCTCGCATTCTCGGCCTGGGCGATCTTGGCATAAATGGCGTGGGCATTCCGGTAAGTTGGCCTCGGCAAAGCCAGGTGACCTCCGAGGGTGGCTGCCGGCGGCCCGGTGGGAGTCCCAGCACGTCGGTTCGCGGCTAACGGCTAATGTGCATGCATTAGATTGGCAAGCTGGCCCTGTACACGGCGGCTGCCGGTATTCATCCGGACAAGACGCTTCCCATCGTGCTCGACTGCGGCACTGCCAACGAAGCGAATCTCAAAGACCCGCTCTACCTCGGCTTGCGCGCCAAGCGCGTCCCGATTGCCGAGCAGCAGGAGTTCATGGACGAGTTCATGCAGGCCGCTGCCGAGGTCTATCCTGAGATGGTTGTGCAGTTTGAGGATTTCGAGAGCGAGAAGGCCTTCAATTATCTCGACCGGTACCGGAACAACTACAAGTGCTTCAATGACGATATCCAAGGCACAGGTGCCGTTGTCCTTGGCGGGTAAGAGTTCATCCGGCAGAGGCCCCACACGCCTGTTGGACCCCTTGTCTGACCCGCATTTGCAGCTACATTGGAGCCGTGAACCTTTCCGGCGTTCCAGTCGAGGAACAGCGCCTCGTGTTTATGGGCGCCGGCTCTGCCGGAGTCGGTGTCGCGAAGCAGCTGGTCGAGTACTACACCAAGCGCGGTCTGTCAGAGCAGGCCGCTAAGGACAAGTTCTGGCTCGTCGACACCAAGGGCCTCGTCACCAAGGACCGCGGCGATAAGCTCGCCGAGCACAAGAAGTACTTTGCTCGGACGGACAACAACGGCCACCAGTTCCGCTCTCTTGAGGAGGTCATTGAGTATGTCAAGCCGACCGCCCTGGTCGGCCTGACGGCCACCCATGGCGTCTTCACCGAGTCTGTGGTGCGGGCGCTCAAGGCGTCCGTCGATGCTGGCGGTCTCGGCCGCAGGCCCATCCTGTTCCCTCTCAGCAATCCTCTGACCAAGGCCGAATGCACGTTCGAACAGGCCGTGGCGTGGACCGACGGGACCGTCATCTTCGCCTCCGGCTCGCCCTTCTCCCAGTTTACTGTCAAGACCAGTGACCACGCCGTCACGTACTATCCCAACCAAGGCAACAACGTCTATGTGTTCCCGGGTATCGGCCTCGGCGCCATTCTCTCCAAGGCCAGCCGCGTGACGGACAACATGATCTACACGTCGGCTGCTGCCCTGGCCGGCTCGCTCAACGCAGAGGAGATTCATAAGGGACTTATCTACCCGCGGATCGAGCGCGTCCGCGAGGCTAGCCTCATCGTCGCCCGTGAGGTCATGAAGGCCGCGCGGCGCGACGGCGTCAGCCAGCTGCCTGAGGAGCAGTGGCTCGAGTGGGAGGAGTGGGGAGACCCGGCGCTTGACAAGTACATCAAGGCCCGGATCTACGACCCCCAGCTCTGAATATGACGCACCTGCAAGGGCATCGTTCGCTGGAGTGACGTTGCTTCGTTTGTCGGTCATGAATGGCTTCTGCACTTTGCTTTCTCCTGTTCAAAAGCCAGCCGGACCGCTTACGTGTGGGCCGATACGGCCATCACCTTGACCTTTTCGTTGATGATTCCCCGGCTTGTGGATTGGTAGGTTTGTCTGGGGCTTGGACGGTACTGCCCGGCCCGCGATTGCGCATGGGGCTTGGGCTGGGACGGACATTGCATTGGGATGCGTGGGACCCACGCAGCGTGCTGTCGATGGTACGGGCACTACGAGGGGTAAAATACGGATATGGGGTATGGTTTTCGCTTAGACTAAAGATGAGTTGCTCTACTAGGGAAGTAGCTTAGTTCAGTATGTCATAAGGAGTGACATTCGATTCCAATGGCAACGCAGTTTGAGTTGCATTTCACACTCCTTCCATGCGGGAGATCTATCGTTGCCAGTGACAGGCGTTCCATGACAGACGTTGCTGTGTTCTCATACCTAATGTCTCCTATCATCCTCATCTCACATGACATAATTCTCAGCATGACCTCCTGCGCTGCTCCTCGTTGTCATACGGGGCCTGATAATCGGCGTCGTCCGCTGACCAGACCTGGAACCCAGGGGGTTAAAGTATTTAGCATCGTCCCAATCAATAACTTTATAAGAACGAGCAATGTCCCGGTATACACCAGGATACTGTGCCCGTGCAAGTTGCCGTGGCAAAGAACACATTCCGGTTTGCTGGACACGGATGTCTTTGGGGGCCAGTAGGTAGGTAGCCTTGTCGTGGGACATGACATGACCCAGAGCGGCGGGATGACCACTCCATCAATACCCGTCGTGGTTGAGGGTTTGCTACTCTCTGTACAGCCTTGAGAGCAAACTCGCCGTTGCCCACCTCTCTCGACGGGAGCTCGTAGGCAAGCCATCTTGCTCTCGGTTGACATTATTCTGTACAGGTACCAGACTCAAGACGATAGCTGTGTGAAATCACGAGCCAGAGCCTCGTCAGAACAGGGGGTAAAAGAAGATAACCTAGGAAGTGAGATTAGGAAAAAGAAGAAGTATGAACAGAGGAATTGAGAAAGTGAAGTAAACAAGGAAAGTATGAAAACAGAGAATCAGGGAACAAGCAGAAAACAGGAGATTGTGCTATTCTCAATGGCCAGAAGTCCGCTATGAAAGAAAGAGTAAGACAGAAAAGCATAGAGAAGGAAGACAGGGCAAAAAGTTTGAGCGTATAATGTTACAAGCCTTACATTCTGTCCTGTTTACCTTCCTCAGGTCATCCACTGGCAAACAAACCAGGGTTGGATTGTACTTGTACAGGCTCCAGTCCCGCTTCCACCCAAATGGTCAGGAAGAGCAGTCCCTGATTTTCATCTTGCCAGCTAGCTAGATTGCAAATCGACGACCATCTCCCGCACTACGTACGCTGCGAGCCATCCAGCACCCGTCGAACCAGTCAAGTACCAGCCATGTCGCCCAGCCGTTCCGGATGCCACGACCTGCTAAATGCTAAATGATGCCACCGCCATGATCAACGAACGCCTCCAAAGATTGATCCTCTTCCCCGGAGAGGTAGACAGGAACATCCATTCCTGCCCACAAAAAATCATCTCACCTCCCACCGCCGCCGCCCGCCTCCACTAGTTTCCGATCCGCCCTCTCCAACTTCCCTCTCAAGCCCTCATCCCCCATGACCAACACAAACCACTCCCGCAACATCCTCACATACTCCACATACCCCTCCCAGTCCTCAACAGGCGGCCCCCTGATTTGCGGCGCAGCAGCAGCAGCAGCCGCAGCCTGACTCCCCCCATCCGCATCCGCATCCACATCCCCAATCCCATCTCCATGGCCTCCGTCCCATACAGCCCACGCGCTTTCCACGCCCGTCCTGAGCCCCCACCCCTTCTTGCTCAGCGCCTTGACCTGAAACCGCTGCAGGAGCACCACATCCCCCGGCTTCACCGCCGGCAGCGAGTCCTTGTGCGGCCGATACAGCTGGACCTCGACCATGGCCGACGGCGCCGCCGACGGGTCTGTGACATGGAACGACATGAAGTACTCGCGGGGTCCGCCCTTGGCACGCGTCGGTTGCGTCGGCTGGGAGGTGACGACGGCGATGGCGTTGGAGAACTTGTCGACGTGTTTGGCGAGTGACTTGAGCGGAATGCATTCCGGCAGGTCGATGCGCAGGCGCTTGGTGAGGTCTGCTCTGAGGGAGGTGATTGTTTGGGTAGTAGGGTGGTGGCCGGTCGTTGCGATGCCGTCGAAGACGACGGCACCGTGCTTAGACGGTGAGGCAAGGGCTGCTCTCGCGAGACTGACGCAGTTGTCTTCTTCGTCTTCGCGCTTGGAAGGCGACGCGAGGGCTGCTCTCGCCAGGTTCACGCTCTCGTCTTCCTCTCGCTCGGGGGTGTGGCGCGTCGCGTCCGATCGGAGGCTGCTTGAGCGAGCGCGGGTGATTATGGGGCTGGTTCGATTCGGTTCGGGCGCCTTCTTATGGCGCTTGGCTGCTACGGCCTGCCGGGCGAGGTGGACGCTGATATCAGGAGAAGGGGAGTGGCTGCGCATTTGACCCTCTGCTTCTGCGTTCTGTTGTTCTTGTGTGAGCTGTTCCATAATCATCGTTTCGTCCTCAACGTCGTCTGCTGCTGGACTTCTGTGTCGCTGGATTATCTCCGTCTCCCGCATTTGCTCAAGAGACTCGCCGATTTCGCCCGCTCCCTGCTTCCCCATGTCTTCTATCTGAGAAGACAGCAGAACTGGCTTATCCTCAGACACGCCCTCGTCGAATCTCACAACGGTAGGCAGGTTAGTCGGGATGACGCCGTCTTGAGCGTCAGCTGTCGCTAACTTGGGAGATCGAACAATCTGCAATTGGTCAGGGCTTTTGCCATCGATCCGGAGGTCGTCATCAGTTGCCTGCTGGGGCTCCGCCGGCGGCGCGGTCGCGTCGGTTGATGACTTGGTCGGCTCCTGGGCATGTTTCCGTGCCTCGGCCAAGAGGTCGGCCTCGGTCTTGTCAGCGGCGGCGGCCGCATTGTCAGTTTTGTCTGCCGGTTTCTCCTGGTCCTCAGCCTCTGCATGGGCGGTCTCGGGTTCGCCCTCGGCCGCGTCAAGTACCTCCTGGGGCGGCTGCGCTACGGTCGGTTCTTGTGCAGCGGTCGATGGTCTGTCCGCCTCCTGTTGGACGGGCGTCTGGATGGTCGGTAAAGGCGCCTCTGCATCCGGAAGGAGCTCGTCTGCAGCAACGCTCGCAGCAACATCTGACACGCTTTCGGCTCCAATGGCTCGAGTCTCGCGGTCTGGTGCTGGCTGAGGAACAGGCTCGAATTTCCTTGGGGCGGGGGAAGGCTCGTCCTCGTCCTCGGAGTCTGAGAGGAGGCTGATGACGACAGGCTCACCCGACGGCGCTGGCGCAGCAGGTTTCCCAAGGTGATAGCCTTCCATTTCTTCATCCTCCTCGTCATAATCGTCCTCATCGCTCTCGTAGTCTCCTTCCTCGTCCCACTCTTCGCCCTCGCCATCTTCATCGTACATCTCTCCATTGCCGTAACGTTCTTCTGCTTCCATCTCGACCTCGTCATCCTCTTCCGAGAGGCCTTCCTCGTCGTCTGAGTAGTTCTCATAATTGCGCTGGTCATAATCTCCCTCCTCGATCTGTTCTCCATATGCATACTCATCAGACTTCACATCTTCGTCCTCCTCCTCGTCAACGTCAATCTCGTCGCCACTGACTGTGTCCTTATGCTCTACAAGCGACTCGTCTTCATGCAGGGGTGCTTGGCGTGAGGAGTTCCCCTGATGTCTCTCGGACACATCTTTATGGCCGTAGCTGGCAAAGCCGTCTGGCGCCCTGTCAGGAGTCACTGTGTATGCATGGAGCGACGCCTGTCCGGCCATGACCCTCGCCCTTTCTTCCAGGGCATCCGTGTCGAAATGACCGCCCTCCAAGAGGTTGTACTGCGAGGGTTGCGTCAACATCTCCCACTGGCCGTCAGCAAAGCGCTCGACTGCAGGTGGGTGTGGAGGCACAGTTTGGCCGTGTACCACCATTTCATTATCCTCATCTGCCGCATTGAGGTAGGTGTTCATATCGGCGAACTTGGCTGGGGCTGGAGCGTCGTCAAGATAGGATGCCGGATACCGGTCCTGCTCGTGGTGATCTGGCTCCGGAGCAGGTTCAGGTACTGCCGGAGACGGAGAACGTGCAGTTTGCGGGATGTGGGAAAAGCTGAACCTGACCTGATCTGATAGGCTCAGGGACGACTGTACTCGGGCGGGCGCACTCGCGCCAAAGGACAAGAAGCTGGAGCTCAACGACTTTGGGCCAGACAGGGTGCTTGCGACAGTCCCGCTGGCACTTTTAGATGGAGGACTTGTTCGTAGAACGGTTGTGGACGGCTGCGCCGCGGCCGGTCCCTCCTTTACAGATTTCGACGGAGAACGCTCGCGCCGTTGTAAGTCAGGATCCGATCCTGACGTCGAGGGGGGTTCGTCCTGGAATGGAGCAAGTCTCTGCGTTGAGACCCCAGGATTTGGCTCCTCTTCAGGGACAGAGCTGACGGATACCCTATCAGCCCCACGAATCGTGGTCCTCTCTTCTCCCACAGCGCCAGCCGAGTGTTGTGGAGGGGCCGGTGTCGGCGTCGTCTCCAACTGCGAGAGAACGGCATCGACAATATCCGGAGCCTGCTGCATATCGACCTCGACTGTCTGGCAGCCCTCGTCCATCATCTGGGGTTTCGGTGACGGTTGGGGAGACGCATCTCTAGGCACATCCTCCTCCATTGCGTCCGGACCAGGTGAGGTCGGCTCACGGTTTGGTGACTGGCTGCTGTAGCGCCATGCACCGCTGTCGCGCCCAAATCTGGTTCTCTTGCGGCCTTTGCGCTTGATCCCACCGTCTTCCTCAAAGATGTCGAAACCGCCCTCGAACAGAGTCCCATACGAAAGCCGAGCCCGTTTGACAAAGGCAGGTGAGGGATATTCATCCAGCGGGAGATCTGATATTTTGCGAACCGTGGTCGGGATTTCGGGGACGCTCGGCTCTGGGTCAGGAGTAGCTGCCATCGGCGCATCAGCCACCTGGCCGTCTGGCAGCTCTGGCGCGGGATGGTCAATGTTGATGTGTTTTACTTCGCCCGATTCACCGAACTTGACCTAGGAAATGGTTAGAACATGCCGGCTATGAGTGACCCGGCCTTGCGCGCAAACCTGGAGGTTGAGGTTCTGATCGAATTGCAATTGCCATTCGACCCTCGCACCGGGAATGCGACCCGGGGACTCATCCTTGGACCACTCGGCACCATCCAAGCTGAACAGCAGTTCATCGCCGGCTCCCAGACCCAATTCAGAAGCGGTTTTCGCACTAGGGCCCTGGAGCTCTATTCGTATTTGTCCTTTGGCGCGACGAAGACGTACGTCGGGTTCCGCGATGAGGAAGGCGAGCCTCTTGGTGACCGAGTTGTAGGGCCATGTAATGGTAATCTCTCCACGAACAGCGCGCGATGCCTGGTCAGGCAACTCAGGATTGAGTTGCGCAATTGGCGTCTGAATTTTCGACGCCAGCATGGCAGCGCTGTCGCCGTTGACCGCCGCCATTTTGCATCGAGCGCAGGGAGAGAGCAGCTATGTCATTGGATCGGGACCGCGGAAAGTGTGCTGAGATTCTACAACATTTGCCAGTCTCGCTGGAAATGGTAGGGAAAAGGAAAAAAACGAAAGGTCTTTCCAGAGATTGGAGGTCACCAGCTCGCACTACCTCGGTTATTTATTTTGAGGTGAAAGGTGGTTGCTATGTTTGCGAACAGATCGGCTCCAGAAAGCGCGACAAGCTCCAACCCCAACATGACGGCGACGACGCGATGGGGAAGTGCGGCGCTTGGTTGGGCCATAAAGAGAAGGCGGTGAAAGGCTTACGCTCAAGCTCCAAATTGGTCAAAAAAAATTACATGACGGGAGCATCAAAGACTCATTAAACAGATTCCGAAAAGGAAATATGCGATAGCGTTAAACTAGGGTAAAGAGAGAAAAGAGATCGGCTTGTTGTCATCTCTACTCCAT
Organism: Parathielavia appendiculata; assembly: GCF_033297405.1. Classification (NCBI taxonomy): domain Eukaryota; kingdom Fungi; phylum Ascomycota; class Sordariomycetes; order Sordariales; family Chaetomiaceae; genus Parathielavia; species Parathielavia appendiculata. The sequence continues at coordinate 2,962,446 of NW_026944221.1, forward strand.
AAACCATGCTGTTAAAGTCATCCTCCGGAGTATCTAGTTTAGGTATCACCGGTATGTATAATAAACAAAGCGGGACCTTGGCAAGTACGGTACCTTAAATGCAAGCTCTCTTACCTTAACACTAATTAACTAGCGGACTATAATGGGAAATCGATTTGACTGAGCATTTGTCGGTCATTCCTTACTGTCAGTTGTTACTTTCTTTTCCGGCTACAGGCACTCTGTGTTTCTTCGAGGTTCTGCATATACACATCCTTTTTCTAATTTCTACAATGGAATCCCAACACACCCGCTTCGACATCAAAAGCATTGCCATCGTTGGTGCTGGGCCATGCGGCCTTGCAGCCGCCAAGTACCTGCTCGCTCAGAATGCATTCCAAACAGTCGACATATTTGAACAGCAGGCAGAAGTGGGCGGTGTATGGTATTACAGTCCGAAGCCTTCCGCGACAGTCCGCGTGCCCCAAGTGACAGCCGACTGTCCTCCAGACCCTCCTCTGGTATCCCATGGCGAGGAGGATCCCGTCTTTCCCTCGCCCATGTACGAGGTTTTGCACACCAACATTCCCCGCGCGTTGATGGGGTACTCGGACTGTCAGATCCCCAATGATACGCTAATTTTCCCGTCTCGACAACACATCCAGGACTATGTAGTTGAATACGCCAGAGACATCCGGCATTTCATCCGGTTCTCGACCCAAGTCAGGGACATTCGCTTGAGAGTGGTGGAAGGGAAAGATCGGTGGGATGTGGACGCAAAAAGCCTCCAAACTGGGGAATTAAAGAGCGCGACATACGACGCTGTCGTTGTGGCCTCGGGTCATTACTCCGCCGTTTACATTCCCGATGCAAAGGGAATCCGAAAGTTCCACGAGGCGCATCCTACAGTCATCTCTCACTCGAAGCACTACCGAACACCGGAACCTTTCACCAACAAGAAGGTGGTCGTCGTCGGCAACGCGGCCTCGGGGCTCGACATTGCCGCGCAAATCAGCCCGGTTTGCCAAAAACCGCTTCTTCTGTCGGTGCAATCTCCCACATCAGACGAGAATCTGACATTCTGCGGCGCTGAAGAGGTTTCGCTCATTGATGAGTTCCTCACCGAAGGACGGGGCATCCGGTTCCAGGACGGCCGCGTCGAGAAAAACATCGACGCTGTGATCTTCGCGACCGGCTATCTGTTCTCCTTTCCCTTTCTCCGATCCCTCAAGCCATCCGTGGTGACGGATGGGCGTCGAGTGCGCGGCTTGTACAAGCATATCTTCCACATCGACCATCCAACTCTGGTTTTCACCAGGTTGCCCATCAAGGTGGTGCCATTCCCGCTCTCCGAGAGCCAGGCGGCCGTGTTCTCGCGGACGTGGGCGAATCTACTGCCCCTTCCCTCCGTCGAAGAGATGAGGAAATGGGAGCAGGAGGAAGTGGAGAGGCGGGGTTCGAAGTTTCATGTCTGGCCCGAAGGTGGTGATGCCGAGTACATCAACTCGGTCCATGAGTGGATTGTGCGGTCGGGAACACCAGGGAAGATACCACCGTATTGGGACCCTGAGCTGGTTTGGCAGAGGCGGATCTACGCAAAGGCCAAGTTGAGGTTCGAGATGGACGGGCGGAGGGCTACAACGCTTGCAGAGCTCGGCTTCGAATACTTGCCCGACCAACACGAGTGCTAAGTCCGACACCAATCAACGGCGAGACGTGACTGTCTGGCCCGGGGTGGAGCGAGCTTTGACCGGGGGTTCCGCCGAGCCGCATGCATGTCTCACATCGGCTGGTGGCGGCTGAGCCGCTTGATCGGCGCAATTCAACAACACCTTGTAACGGCGTTCGTCAGTCATCATTGGGTCCTGACAAAGCGAGACCGTTGGCCACCTCGAGAGTGAACTTGCAAGGAATTCGCCGTGTTGGGCATGACGCCTTCGCTTTCGCACACAAAGGGCTCGCTCGCAGATCCTCGCCAGTTTGTGCCTACCTGATGCGAATGGTGGTCCCCTTACGGGGTTGAGTAACACACAGTACCTCCGTACGGACGGCACTCAAATGAAATGTTATCGTTTTCTTCAGGGGAGAGGGTAGCGCCGTAAGGCCTATGAAGATGATACCAGGCATATGACTGCACCATAGACCTACGCTATTTGCATGAGCCTTGATCAGGCTGTTCCTGCGGTCTCTAAAGTCCTCCGCTCAACTCAATTCGGGTTATCGTACGTCACATCAAACGTGTCGTCCTCGCCAAAGCAAGTCCTGTACGCAATCCTCGCGTACCTTTCCGCCGGAGCCGCGAGGTCAGGCGCCACCAACCGATACGCATCGCGCAGCAACATCCAACAGTCAACAACACTGTCCACGAACGATCCCCATTTCCGGACAACCACAGTCGCGGCGCTCGCACCCGGCACAGCCCCGTCCTCAATCTCATATTCAAGCGGCGCCAGCCGCCCCAGCGCCAGCTTAACAGCCGTTTCGGCTTCCGGGTCGATCCGGATGGTCATATTACTGCCACCTCCGCCACTCCGCTCGCCGTCGACAAATGCGTGGGCGAATGCCCCTTCGCACAAAAAAGAATACCCGTCTTGATCACCTTGGTCGTGAAGAGCCCGCGCCCGCGGCAGCCGCATGATCGAACTTCTACCGGACCGATATACGTGGCAAGGTCAAGGTGCGGCGGGCGGAGTTTGGCTGCTTGGGCGTGCTTTTGCTTGAAGTCATACTTGCCGTGCGTTTGCTCTGCGAGTCGTTTGATGGCTTGGTTGAGTAGGTCCTTCCCGGCAGTGTTGTTGGGAAAAGTCAGTCGCAAGTCCTTGAGGACTTCGCAGCAACCTCGGAATCTCTAGAGGCTGTACAGGGCCTGGGCTTTGCGGAAGAAGGCTTTCTCGGACGGCATGGGGGTGCTCGTTGCGGACTCGGCGTCGGCAAGCGCAGCATCGAATTGCTTGGTCCTGAGATAACTAGCGAGCGGTTAAGCCTGATGGCTTGAGCCTCTTCTTCGATCGGGGAGCAAGCAAGGGCTCGAGTGTATCTGCCATGGTAACGAGCATCTACATCACTGCGACGGTAGTTGGTTCACCTAAGGCTTACGATTCGATGGCGACCCGGAATTTTGACGCGGGGAAGCAGGCGTTTCCTCTCGTCTTCAAGTCCATAGCGTTGTTGCCTTTCTTTGCCTGTTCCCGTCGCCAGCAACCGGGGATTCGATCGTCATCCTCGGACAGGAAGACTATGTCGCCGAGTTGGTCAACACGGAGCACGTAATCGCCGTCGGACATGGTCTTCAAATATGGCTCCTTGACAATCATCACCATCCCCTCCCTGATGACATCTTCGGCCGTGCCGCCTTTCTCGTCCTCTTGGTGGTACAATAGCAGCAAGAGTACGTCGCCCTGCTCGTCATCCAACAGCCATGACAGCGGTCATTCGGTTCTGGGGCTAACGGCCCGAAGCATCATGTCGTGCCCCGATGGTGAGTCTCGAGACGCAGATCGTCAACCATGATCTTGGTCAGGTCACAGAGCGGTCAAAGACATGGAGCGTAGGATGAGGGGACGAATGATGACGACACATAGGCGCGATTAGCATCACGTCCCCTGGAATCTGGGGTTGCCAAGAGCCGGAGTTTGAACTGCAGGCAGGATTGTCTCAACGCAATGCTCCTTGGCGGAGGGCGCTCGCCCGCGCGAGACTGGGCATCCTGAAGAGTTTGTTTCGACCTCTGCGGCGGGCCGGCGTAGTCGGCCGACACGTTGTGTGTATTCAGGGTACGCCTGCGCCAGCTTGTTTTCGTCTTCCGAGGGCGACTAGTAGAAAAATACCTGGGAATGGTGTGGCGACCAACTGAGAGAGCGGGCTTCTTACCTAGGCTAGAAAGAGGGCTGCAAGTGTTTGCACGATCCATTTGCGTCTTGTGATACAAACGGCGGAAGCCGCGGCTGTAGGCCTCGGTTGTTGTTTGTTGAGCAAACGCGTGGCAATCCCCATTTCATGGTATGCCACGATTACCAGACTTGCGTCAGGCGTTGATTTGGAAACCCGTGCCATCAGCGATGGTTGCATGCCGAGTGCTGGTCAAGTGCACCCATCCTTGATATCCCTCTAGCTCTGTTATGAATGTCCATAGGCTCAGCCTTGGGCCTCCTCCCAGACTGTGAAGGGAGACTGAAATGCAATGGTTAAGTTTCGTGCTCTCGAACCACAATGGTAGGTTCAGCAAAAACTAGACATAGCTCGTCAAGACGAACGGTCATCTTCGGGTCGCTGTTGATTCTTTCACGCTTCGCATTCGAGGAGACAAATGACGCTTCTTCGACAAGGGAGCGTCCTGGGCTTGTGGCGGGTTTTGTGAAGTTGCGGATGGAGTTCCGGATAGCTAAGGTCGAACGAGCACCATTGTCTGTCGAGATGGTGAGGCCCTGGTCCGAGCCATCAGATCAAAAACGATGCACTCTAGCACAAGGTAGTTTGCTTGACAACAATCCGTAACTTAACTTACCTACCGTCGTACAATACCCGGATGCCCTGATCCCAAACCAGGACCATCAGCGTTCACACCAGCCCATGTCTCGTGCTACATCAGAGATACCCATAGGAAGAGAAACAAGACAATCCCACTCGGTAAAGTATGTTCTGACTCGATGGTTCCCACAGACCACAGCCGGATTCCGTCGGACGTTGTTAGGGAGACCGGTGTGGGTGCCGAGCCGGCAGTCTCGGAGACTAATACCCGCTACTACCAGTTGGGGGGGTTGAGTGGGTTCATCATGACCTCCATGATCCTTTCCCGGGCCCAAAAACGGCAGAGCTGCGTATTGCCCCCGGGACCTAGCCGATTTATAAGCATGGCTTTCTTATCTCAGCCTTGTTCGATCCCAACAGTTAACAGATTGTTGCTGTCACTGTCCGGAGCTCGCAGTCCCCATCATCGAATTGCTCTCGCTACCAGCAATCTTCTGAATGCTGGACGGTCAATGTTTGGTACACATTTCGATTTCACCTAAAGTCGCATTTTCGCTACCACTACGGCGGGACCACCACCAACATGGACTCCATCAACAACAAGAAGATCGCAGTCTCCCACCAAGGCGCCGGGATGGACCGCCATGACAAGCCCCCTCCACTGGATTTGAGCCACCACTACTCGGTCGTCACGAAGCGGCGATTGCCCTCCCAAATCAAGCAGGCTTACAAGTTCTTCCAGATCCCGGGCATTTTGAACATTGCCGGCGGTGAGTTCTCATGTACCGTATTATCCCTCTGTTGACTCTCACTGACATGACGTCTAGGACTACCCAATGTTCAGTTCTTCCCCTTCGATACGCTGGAAGCCCAGGCAGCCAAGCCAGAGCGCTGGACTCCTTCGCCCAACCATCCTGGCGAGCCTGCTGCCTCGGCCTCATCAGATCCCGCTGCGGCCAACCATCTTGCCGTACCAAAGACGCTGCACGAGACCGACCCGTTGAAGAAGATCGACCTCTCCACGGCTTTGCAGTACGGTCTTGCCCAGGGTTACCCCCCCCTGCACTCGTGGGTGCGTCAGTTCACCCGCGAGAATCTGCACCCAGACACACCCTACCGCGATGGGCCCGAAGTTATTATGACTTGCGGCTCGACCGACGGCTTTTCCAAGACGCTGAGCCTGCTTGTCGACCAGTGGACCAAGGGCGTCAATGACATCAGCCAACGCCCCGGCCTCCTGTGTGAGCACTTCGTCTACAGTAACGTCCTCAGTCAGTCCCAGCCCTTTGGCGTCCAAATCGTCCCGGTGAAATCAGACGCTTCCGGCATGGCAGTGAAGGGCCCTGGTGGACTTGAAGATGTCCTCGCCAACTGGGATTCGTCCAAGGGGAAAAGACCGAATTTGATGTACACCGTCACGTAAGATGCCATCCCTCTTGAGACAGCGAAGCTGTCGCTGACAGACCCAGACTTGGCCACAATCCCACCGGCATCGTCCTGTCGGTTGAGCGCAAGAAGGAAATTTATGCCGTCTGCAGCAGATTTGACGTCATCATCGTCGAGGACGAGCCCTACTGGTATTTGCAATTCCCCTCGGCCGCCACCGAAGAAGCCAAGTCCCGCGGCCAACCCCTTCCCCCCGCCTCACAACCGCCAACACTCACCCCCAACCGGTCCTCATCGGGCTATCCCTTCCTCGGCTCGCTCGCACCATCCTTCCTCTCTCTCGACACGGACGGCCGCGTCGTCCGCCTCGACACCTTCTCCAAAACCGTCGCGCCGGGCTGCCGCCTGGGCTGGATCACCGCCCAACCCGCCTTCATCGAGCGCTTCGAGCGCATCACCGAGTCCACGACCCAGCAACCCTCAGGCTTCGTGCAGGGCCTCATCTCGGAGCTCGTCCTGGGATCCTCCGCGCAGAACCAGCTCGCCAAATCCACCTTCTCCCGCCTCTTCTCCTCTCCCTCCTCCTCCACAAACCCAAAATCCTTCACTGGCTGGGACACCTCGGGCTTCGTCCGCTGGCTGGCCGGCCTGCGCGGATCCTACGAGCGGCGCATGGTGCGCATGTGCCGCATCCTCGACGACGGGTCAACCCTCGTCTCCGCCTCCCCCCTACACCCGTCCTCCACCTCGGAATGGTCCCCCCTCGCCGTGTCCCAGACCAAACTGTTCACTTACTCCTGGCCCCGAGGGGGTATGTTCATCTGGCTGCGCGCCCACCTTGAGACCCACCCACTGTGGCTCGTTCCCTTGCCGAACCCCAGGTTCCCTGTGCTGAACGGACCGGTCCTGTCGGCCGCGTTGATGGTGTGGCTGACGACCAAGCCTTTCCGCGTGCTGGTCACGACGGGGAGCATGTTTAGCGCGAATGAGAAAATTCGGAAAGAGGAAGGGTGGAAGTACTATCGGATTTGCTTTGCGGCCGAGGCCGAGGAGAACGTGGATCGCGCCGCCGAGAGGTTCGTGCACGGGGTGCAGGAATTCTGGAAGGTGAGGGATTTAAGGGTCGTGGAGAAGTTGTTGGGAGAGCTCGGGGCGGATGGGGAGGTGCAGGCGGTTGGGGAGGATGTGAGCAGATTGGGTTGGTATATGGGATGCTGAAGTCCACGTGTCTGGTCATTTGAGCGAAGCGAGATGTGAACAATCTGAACTGTAGTCGTCATGACGGATATTCAGGTACTTGCGATCATATCCATACCTACTTGTACTTTGCAGGAATTTTTGGGGGGCCCAGTTCTCTCCTGATCTCGTCAAACTGCTCTATCCCGTTCTTCCACTTGCCCTTCTTGACCCGCTTCTTCCCGAACATCGAGTAGTCACCAAGGAACTCGTCCAGCAAGCCGTCAAAGTCTTGCCGCGTCGGCCCTTGCACTGTCGACATGGTTGATACAGCAGACACGGAGCCCAAGTCGTCCATGTCGGCATTGTACTCCTCCTCGATCTTCTCGAACCGCGCGTCCAGGATGCCCAGCTGCTCGGTCCTCACCAGAGAAGAGGACGTCATCGAGTATGTCGAGGGGTTCGTCATGGCACCTTTCCTCGTCTTCCTCCGCCCGCCGTTTGTTGTCGTCGTCCATATTGATGATTGCAACTCGGACGGTGCTGCTGCTGCCCGGGGCTTCTTTTCCGCCTTCTGGTCGCTCTTGAACTTTTTGAATTCCTCCATCCAGTCTTCTGACACGGCACTCTCCCCAGGCTGCGCTTTGTTCGTGTCTGTGAGCTGCGGCGCCTCCTCGTCCTTTGCCTCTCCCCCAGTTGCCTTGACGGTGCGATCTGACTCCCACCCCTCATCCTCCTCCTCAAATTCATCATATACCTCCTCAAACTCGTGCAGACCCAACTCCTCCCCGTCCTTGGCCAGCTCCTGGAAGATATCCTCGCCGCCTTCGTCGTCCACATAGGCGTCGTCCTCCAGCGCCTCAAGAACCTCCCGCAGCCGCGGGTCCATGTCCGGCTGGAAACCCGCGATCGCGTCAGGCACGTCCTGCTGCGCCTGGTACGTCAGTCGCTGCAGGTTTTTGTTGGGTAGAATGTCGTTGTCGAGAGCCAGGTCCTCGGTCTGGTTCTGCAGGTCCAGCTGGCGCAGGGCGTCCTCGAGCGGCTGATGCTGCTTGGCCTTGCCCTTGTTGCCCACGGGTTTGGCCTCGACAAACACGGCCTCGCCCGACCCCTGGCCCAGGTCCCGCAGGTGCTGCATGTAGTCGTACTCGGTGTCGTCGTAGTAGATGCCGTAATTGGCCGCCTCGCCCTCGTTGTCGCGGATGCTGAGCGCGTCGGACCCCAGCTCCGAGGCGAGGTCGCTCAGGCCACGGCCCTTGGTGGACTTGTTGGCGGGCTGAGTCGGGGCGAGCACCATGGCCGGCGCCGACTCGTCGTGGATGAGGGGATCATTTTGAGGGCGGTACACGAGCGTGAAGTGCGTCGCCGTCTTTTTGTTGCTGCAGGCGGGTCAACTAAGTAAGTGACTTAAAGTTGGCCAGAGACTACGTACATCCACTTCCCCTTCGGCATCTTGAATAGCACTCAGAGGGCACTTTGGTGTCGAGGGTGGTTGTTGGACAGAGGAGAATGTGCCCCTAGTGCGTGCTGCTTCCCCTGGCATGAACTCCGCCAGATGGCACTCCCAGGTTGCTCCAATCTGGAAAATTTTGGTGGGGTAGAATTTCGTTATCTTATCGAATACCTAGTATCCGTACTGAGTATTACGGCTTAAGATACCACTTCAGTCAAGCAGCAAGAGTTTGCGTTTGATTCAGTTTTGACCACGGAATGAGCAATGGCATAAGATATGATCTGCTAGTGCATCCATAGGTACCCAAGAACCAAATTGTGCTCCTTTGGGTGGCGATGATGCTAAAGACAAGACTACCGCCATGCTAAGCAATGACGCCAGATGTACTCGTACGACCACAAGATCAGACGCCGCAAATTTGCCCCTCCATTTATCAGCAAGGTCCCCAAGACACCCCGCCTGCCCTGTGACACAGTAACCGGTGCTGGTTTTCCTCCACGACTAAGCACTGGGAAAGTGCTTCAACAACGCAGTTTACAGAAAATCTAGCCTACAGGGTTAGGTTTCCAAGATGGTGCTCGCAAAGTCAAAGAAGTCGGTCGGCCTGGGCAACCAGCTGATGAAGGACCGGTTCGGCAAGGGCAAGGGCGGCGACCGGAAACGGGTCGGCGCAGTCACCCGCGTCGACCACGCGACCGGCGAGGAGTACATCACCAACGACAGAGAGGAGGCAGGATGGGTCAAGATGCGCTCCGTCACCGAGCAGGGAGCTCTCGACGAGTTCCTGGCCACCGCCGAGCTGGCCGGCACTGACTTCACGGCCGAGAAGATGAACAACGTCAAGATCATTCACACCGACCAGCGGAACCCTTACCTACTCTCTGCGGCCGAGGAGAGAGACGTGCTTGGGAAGCAGAGGGAGCACAAGGCGCGCCTCACGGTGCCGAGGCGGCCGCATTGGGATGCGTCAACTACGCGCGAGGAGCTCGACCGTTTCGAGCGCGACAGCTTCTTGGAGTGGCGAAAGGGCCTCGCCGAGCTCCAGGAGACACAGGATTTGTTGATGACGCCATTCGAGCGAAACCTTGAAGTATGGCGGCAGCTCTGGCGAGTCATCGAACGGTCCGATGTGGTGGTACAGATCGTCGATGCAAGGAATCCTCTGATGTTCCGGTCCGAGGACCTTGAGGCATATGTCAAGGACGTCCACCCAAAGAAGCAGAACCTGCTCCTCATCAACAAGGCCGATATGATGACCTACAAGCAAAGGAAAGCGTGGGCGAACTATCTCAAGGGCGCCGGCATTGCGTATCGGTTTTTCTCGGCCCAACTGGCCAAGGAAATGCTTGAGGCCGGGGACTCCGAGAGCGAGGAAGAGAAAGAGGCCGGCGCCAGCGGGAGAGGCGCACCGTTGAAGGGCGGGTTGGATGCAGAGCGCCAGGATGGATCTCAAGGTGCGGATCATGAACAAGTGGAGGCAAGCGGTGAGGCAGATACCAGGATTCTGTCAGTTGATGAATTGGAGAGTATGCTCCTTCACTATGCACCAGAAGACGCCGGTGAGTGATTGTCTGACAAAGATCGGATTTTCTTGTGCTGATTTGAATAGGGCCGGACCGGAAGCTCCAGGTCGGCTTAGTCGGCTATCCCAATGTCGGCAAATCCTCGACCATCAACGCGCTCATCGGAGCCAAGAAGGTCTCCGTTTCCTCAACTCCAGGCAAAACGAAGCATTTTCAGACAATACACCTCAGCGACAAGGTCATTCTTTGCGATTGCCCTGGTTTGGTCTTCCCCAACTTCGCCAGCACCAAGGCCGAGCTTGTCTGCAACGGTGTTCTGCCCATCGACCAACTGCGCGAATACAGCGGCCCGGCTACACTTGTCGCCCGGAGGATTCCGCAAGCATTCCTTGAGGCCATATATGGTATTCAAATACGCACTCGTCCTCTAGAAGAAGGGGGCACCGGAATTCCCACCGGCGAGGAGCTGCTCAGCGCGTATGCCCGCCACAGAGGCTTCATGACGCAAGGCCTTGGTCAACCGGACCAGTCCCGCGCCGCGAGGTACGTCCTCAAAGACTACGTCAACGGCAAGCTGCTCTGGGTCGAGCCGCCGCCGGGCGTCTCTGATCCGCAGGAGTTCAACCGTGAGCTCTACGACATCTCCCAGCTCCCGGCCAAGCGGCGGGCGGTCCTTGCAGCGGCCATGGAGGAGTTGTCGGTCGAAGGCGACGATAGTGGCTCGGTTCTGTCCGAAATGGCCCCGCTCCCGCGGGGACTCAAGTCGGAAAGACTTGACAAGGCCTTCTTCAAGGCTGGCCAGGGCAGTGCTGGCCACCTGTCGAGGCCGTTCAACTACAAGTACTCGGAGCAGGGCAAGGCCGAGATTGCGGGGAAGCAGCTGAGCGGGCGGAAGCTGCGGACCATGATTGCGCTGGAGAAGGGCATCGACCCGAAGGATGTGCAGATCGCGTCTGGTAAGAAGCACTTCAAGGGCGGCCAGAAGGCTAGGAAGTTCAAGGGAAGCAGGGCGGACGAGGATGATTGATATGGACACAAGTTGTAAGGTTTAGGAATAATTGGACGGTCACATCCGTATATCGGTTGATATCGGTCTCTTGGCGTTTCAAAAGTAGATGGGTCAATGGCATGGTCGTGACTTGCTCGCATCCTCCACTAGCCCTCAATGTGACCTAGTTGGGATGTGCTGAGCCAACAGTATGAATAGTCAAGCAATATAGGGACATGAGTGATCGAGCGCATGGTATTCCACCCCAGAATGGAGAAGTGCATTTCTTGCTACACAGTAGCTCACCGTTCTCAGTTGAATGTTTAGCTAACGGTCTGAGGGACCACTCACAGTCAACCCTAACCCCGCACCCTCTGTCTGCAGCAGCTTCTTGACCCAGAAAATTTCCCCTTGTGATCTTGAACCGTCGCAGTTCTGGCCGAAACTCCGTATATCGATTCCCCCAGTCCTGTCCGCGTATCACCATGGCGAACCTCCGAGGGTTGTCGAGGCCGGCTCGCAACCTTCCTGTGTCCCAATTAGCACGCCAGACATACACAGCTATCCCGGTACGATGTGCCTCGTCACAAGCCGCCGAGGCCGCGGCGCCAGTGCTCAACGACCTTGAAGACTCAACGCTCACGGCGCCACAATTGAGCGAGGAAGAGAAGAAGCAGTTCAGGCCATGGAAGCGTGCGAAAGACAGGAAATTTGCGCTTCCTAGCGGAAGGTAAGCCGCCACCACTCTCAGCTGCCAGTCGCTCCCAAACACCACTAACTCCCTTTCCTAGATACCAGTACCACCCCCCCAAGTACAACCGCGGTCCGCTCCACCCGGTCCAGTCCCCTCCCTCCTCGGACCCGATCGCGCGCGATTTCGTCCCGGGCCCCTTCAACCTCCCTCGCCTCAAGCAGACCTACCACTCGACCATCGCGTCGGACCTCATGACGCTCGCCTACACGCACGTCCCGCCGGGTACGCCCAAGAAGGAAGCGGCCGACCGGCTCCGCGGCTGGGACGGCTCGTCCCCCTACCACAAGAACCGCGCGCTGCGCGGGCCGCGCGGCAATCCGGTGCTGCCGCTGGTCGAGCGCGACATCACTTTCAACAACATCCCCGAACTGAAGGAGATCACCATCGCCAGCTACGTGCCCGACGCCATCAAAGACCCGAACCACCTGCTGGTGGCGCGCAGCGTGCTGCTGGCGCTGACGGGCACGACGCCCGAGATTACCAAGACCAAGACCAACGTCGTGCAGTGGGGAATCAAAATTGGCGACCGGGCTGGTGTCAAGACGACCGTGTACGGCAACGCGGCGTATGAGTTTTTGGATCGGTGTGTGCATTTGGTGTTTCCGAGGATCAAGGACTGGATGGGGATTTCGGGTGAGTTAGCCCCCGGTAAAAAGGGTCAGGCTGGGAGTGGGGTGCTGACGGCGTGGGATAGCTACGACCGGTGACAGCTCGGGCAATCTCTCGTTTGGTCTTACGCCGGAGGAGGTGAGGCTGTTCCCGGAGGTCGAGGCTAATGCTTGGGTGAGTTGATTCGAATTGTCTTTCTTTTGCGTGGTTTCATTAATGAGGTTGCAGTTGTACCCGGCCAAGATGCTTCCCGGCTGCAGGGTGTTTATCAAGACGTCGGCAACCTCGGACAGGCAAGCGCGGCTGCTGCTGCAGGCCTTTGGCGTGCCGTTTTACGGGGAGGTCCGGAACTAGAGTCGATACCGCTTCGCTTGTACAATATCATCGGTGTATACTTGTTATCATCTGTGTATACTTGTAACATCCGGGGAAGTGTGTCAGAATATAGACGACCTTATCCTTTTCTTCCTCTATATTTGCCTTCCCGCAGACGCCATGCCCAGATCATGTCTATGTGCCGATAGAACCCAACCCAATAACGCATCGATGCATCAAAAGCCACCCTCTCTATACTCAAAACCTCAAATCTCGGCATTGACCTTGTCCCGCAACCACCCAATAACGCCATCCACCGCATCCATATCCCCCGCGTCCACCCTGTCCCCCTGCCCATGGTCATGCCCGGCCTTCCTCAACTCCTCGGACGCGACGTCCATAGCAGGCTGGTAGTTCCTGACAGCCGAGCTCAGCGCATAAATAGCCTTCCTCCTCACGGCCTCGTGCTCATCCGCGCTCGTCGCCAGCCCAACCAGCTTGGGCACGCCACCCATGGCGAGCAGTCGCTCCTGCGTCCGCACGTTATTCTGTACCGCCGTGCCCACGCACCACGCCGCCATGCGCCGCAGCTCCCGCTCCTCGTGCGACAGCAGGGAGAGCAGCGGCGTCCAGAGGGAGAGGGGCTCGAGGTTGTTCGCGTTGTCGAGTGACTCGATGAGCTGCTCGAAGTTGTCAAACGCCACCAGCTTGGTCTCGAGGCTGGCGTCCGCGTCCGTAATGACTTCCATGGCGGCGCGCATCAGCTCGGCTTCTGAGGGCCCGCCGAAGAGAGCTTGGAGGATCTCGGGGTTGAGCTGACTCCCTGTTGTTCCGGCGGGCGCTGAGGATGCGGAGGAGGGGTTGGTGGTGGTACCGTCGGTGGAGTGGGTTGCTATGCCCGTTGCGCCGTCGGGGACGGCGGCTGCTGAGGAGAGCGTCGAGTTCTCGATGCTCCATTTGAGGAGGTTGTTGAGGTTTCTGTCCATATTGGAGGGGTCGTAACCTCGACAATCTTGGTAAGTTTCAGAACTGTGATGTTCCCGTCGTTAACAATGTTTTGAAAGTCCGGACAATGGATGGAAAATGTGCAGATATGGCAGACGTACTCGGTTGTAGTCAATTTCTTTGCTTTGTTTTCATGGGGTTCACGATCAAGCGGACCAGTAAGGCTGGTTGTATCCATAGATTTGCGAACCACACTCTTTGCCTGCCGCGATCAAAAAGAGTCGCGATCGTGGTCTTGGCGTCGCGAATGTTCACGAAAGTTCTGTCCGAGAAAAGCTAACGCCGTGCTATGTGAACCAGAGAAATACATAGGTACCTATCATCATCTCCGCTGTTGCTGAAGCCATACGAAGGTACGGGGCTGAAATAACAGCAGTGGGTCCGGTACGGACAGGGGTATCTCGCATGTACCACCATCCCTTCTCCCAACATTGCAATCGAGGCATTCCAGTCCATACTGCAGTTACTTCAATATTTAGTATAGAGCCCATTTGCCGCGATAACTGCTTGAATGCGGTCGGGCATGCTATGGACTAACTCTAAGAGTCAGTCTTCAGGGACCTTTTCCCATGCCTCTTTCACAGCAATGCGAAGTTGATCATATGCCGTCTTTTCTGGGAAGTTTTTCTCCAAATAGTCCTTCATCCAGTTCCATACATTCTCGATTGGGTTCAGATCGGGACTGTATGGTGGCCATTCCAGGACTTCAATGCCCCTCTCAAGAAGTTCCAGTTTAGTTGGTTGTGCAGCGTGGCCTGGGGCACCATCTTGCATGAAGATGTGCCCTTCGTGGAGATTGTACCATCCTTCAATGACAGGAATAGTATGCTGGATGTATGATTCCGAAGAGATCGACCCCCAATCTTTCTCCCAGAAGATCCCAGGTCCCTTGCCAGCATGCCCAGAAAAGCAACCCCAAAACATCCAACCTCGCCGCTTAGGCTCCCGTTCCACGATACAGGTCGGGTCAAGCTCTTCATCGGGTCGTCGTATAACGTATGTTTTACGATACTGGCCACCGGTAATCCAGCTCTCGTCACTCCAAAGAATCATTGCCCAATCTTCAACTGTCCAGTGCTCTCGCTCTTTACACCACTCGAGCCGCTTGATTCGGGTTGCCTCTGAGATTGGTGGTTTTCGACGAGCGACGTATCTCTTGAAACCAGCACGACGGAGCGCGTAACGAACAGCGTAATGTGTGACATTCCAGCCCATTGCTTCAGGTAGCTTCTTCCACGGCATCCGTCGACCTTCCTTTGAAGAGGTGACGAATTCAATAAGCTCGTCAATTTGGGCCGCAGTTAACATACCAGGCCGGCCAGATCGTTTTCGAGGAGTTGCTTGTGCTGCAGATATCGCATATCGAACCTGGCCCATTGTAGCGCCAGTATAGGTCTTGATCCTCTCCAAGGACCATCCTATCTCTCGTAGCAGGCGTATCCCACGGCGTTGATCCCGATTCAAGTCACCGGCGCGCCCAGAAGGGGTGGAAGGTCGGATTGTGCGTTCAAGCTCCTCTTGTCGCTGAAGAAGTTGCTGAAGTTGCTGCTGTTGAGCCGCTGCTGCTGCTCAATCCGGTCTATAGTCTGCCGGATTTGTCGCAGCTCTGGATTATCTTCGGAGGGCTCCATCTCGGTCAGAAGAGGCACGTTGAAGAGGCGCGTTGAAGAGATCGCGTTTTGTTGTGTTGGTTGGGTACAAAGAGAGACCTGACAACTACCCTTGTCGGTACCGGCCTACTGCTGTTATTTCAGCCCCCTACCTTCGTATTAACAGCCATTACAGCACGGTTTCATCGTAGCCATTCCGACATGCCCAATTGTTAAACGCGTATGCTGCATACAGTATGTCAGTTTGGTGTAACTAACGCCCTGATATTGACGACTGCCTGGTCTGGGTACGGCGTACGTCAGCCCCTATTTGTAATCCAGGCTTCTGCATGCGGAGCTGTACTGTGTGTTGCGGTCCAGATGAGCCTGAGGAGGTGTTTTTAGGACCATCCGGCTTCAAGCTGCTCCTCCAAGTAAGTCCAGTCACCGTGTTCCTTGTCTGTATTGTTTTCTCGAGGTTCACGTTCATCACTGCCAAGAAACATACGTAGACCTCGCCAGGCTGCTGAGAAATCAACTTGGGGTCAGGACCAGTTCAAAGAACGAAAAAGCGATGCCTGCTTGGCCAAGAGATGGCGGCGCCTTCGCCTTTAGTGCACCGCAACTTCAAACTCTTCACTACAAACTCGTGATACGTAGTAGCGAGACACTATCTGCCAAGAGTTGCTGTGTTATCAGCGATGCTGCACCGTAGTCTTGTGCCACATACTCTTCCAAAGTCGGTGCTCCTGGCAGAAATACGATTGCCTGGGCCATGACGCGGAAAGCATGCTGTTATTTGCTGCCTTATGGAATCATAAACCCTACGGATAGTTACAAGTCTTTGCAAATTGACTCGGAATTGCCATCTCCCCAGCCACGGCAAGTTACGCCAGGTGAGGCCATTCCGCCAGGCACCTCGTTTTCAACAAGCCCGTCAGCGTAAATGGTGACAGCAAACCCTTCCCTTCTGCCAATGAGGCAGTCTCGTCTGTCCAAACCTACCCCACCATATCCCACACCGCCTGCCCCACAGCATTTCCCGGCTTCCATAGTCGCATGGGGCGCAGGGACCCAAGCCTTTCCTTCCTCTCCACCCGCACACATATTCCCCCTCTCAACCCACGCCAACTCAAGCACTGACCTTTTAATTCACCTCCTTTCCAACCTCGCGCGGCGCCTCCAGCCATCTCTTCCTCTTGCCTCTGCTGCGTTACCCGCGACAATACCATCACGAACAGCACTGCCGATTTGGGGATCGCACTAGCTGATTAATTAATTCTCTTTACTTCGCTTTTCGCGCCTTTTCAGTCTCACAAGATGGAGGGTAAGTCCGGCAGCCTGCAGTCCCTGAAGCCCGACCTCCTGCTGCTCGGGCGGCATCAAGCCCGGCGCGTGCGCTGCATACATCTCATTAGCTGAACATCTGCTGATGGAACCTCTTCTCTTTAGAAGAAGTTGCTGCCCTCGTCATCGACAATGGGTAAGCCCGACCCCTTGAATTTTCACCAACTCTGCGGCCGCGGGCGGAGCATCGTCAGCTTCGGCCCACCCGTTCCCCCCCGCGTAATCGCTGAGTTCACAAGAGCCTTCACAATGGAGGTTCTCGGAGGGGCCGAGCTAACATGCAACTAGCTCCGGCATGTGCAAGGCCGGTTTCGCTGGTGACGATGCGCCGCGCGCTGTTTTCCGTAAGTTTCGCACACCCGATTTCGAGCTTGGTCGGCGATAAGCCGAGCTCGCTTCATCAAGCTGCTGTTGGGGGAAACGCAGACCGATTAACTCTCACATGCAGCGTCCATCGTCGGTCGTCCCCGTCACCATGGGTAGGCTTGGATCCCCGAACTATTCTGCGACGTTCGAGACCAGCAAACTAACACCCGGCTAGTATCATGATCGGCATGGGGCAAAAGGACTCGTACGTCGGTGATGAGGCTCAGTCCAAGCGTGGTATCCTGACGCTGCGCTACCCCATCGAGCACGGTGTCGTCACCAACTGGGACGACATGGAGAAGATCTGGCACCACACCTTTTACAACGAGCTCCGTGTTGCTCCCGAGGAGCACCCCGTACTGCTGACCGAGGCTCCCATCAACCCCAAGAGCAACCGCGAGAAGATGACGCAGATTGTCTTCGAGACCTTCAACGCCCCTGCCTTCTACGTCTCCATCCAGGCCGTCCTGTCGCTCTACGCCTCGGGTCGTACCACGGGTATCGTGCTTGACTCGGGTGACGGTGTCACCCACGTCGTGCCCATCTACGAGGGTTTCTCGCTCCCGCACGCCATTGCCCGTGTCGACATGGCTGGCCGTGACCTGACGGACTACCTGATGAAGATTCTCGCTGAGCGCGGTTACACCTTCTCGACCACGGCCGAGCGTGAAATCGTCCGTGACATCAAGGAGAAGCTCTGTTACGTTGCCCTCGACTTCGAGCAGGAGATTCAGACCGCCGCCCAGAGCTCCAGCCTGGAGAAGTCGTACGAGCTTCCCGACGGACAGGTCATCACCATCGGCAACGAACGATTCCGTGCTCCTGAGGCCCTCTTCCAGCCCTCTGTCCTAGGTCTCGAGAGCGGCGGTATCCACGTCACCACCTTCAACTCGATCATGAAGTGTGACGTCGACGTCAGGAAGGATCTTTACGGCAACATTGTCATGGTAAGCGGAAGATGCCTTGGGAGATTACTCAAAGTCTTGACTAACGCGCATGATTCCAGTCTGGTGGTACCACCATGTATCCTGGTCTCTCGGACCGTATGCAGAAGGAGATCACTGCTCTTGCTCCTTCGTCGATGAAGGTCAAGATCATTGCTCCTCCCGAGCGCAAGTACTCGGTTTGGATCGGTGGTTCCATTCTCGCCTCCCTGTCGACTTTCCAGCAGATGTGGATCTCGAAGCAGGAGTACGACGAGAGCGGCCCCTCGATCGTGCACCGCAAGTGCTTCTAAAGTGAGCATCGAGTCGCCAAAAGAAGAACAAGTTGGAGAGAACGTGGGCTTACGAGGTGTTCTAGCGCAGCATTCGGGCAACTTGCCGGATCGTCGCGAGGCAGGGCTGGCCGCGCTGCGGAGGACTTTGGCGTCGCGCATGTATCTCCTGGGCCATTCTCATATCTTACAAAAGTTTTGATGCTGGTCAGGGAACGGTGGGCATTTAGCATTCTCCGTTGGCACATGTGGACGCACGACGGCCTTTGTTTCCTGGGCGAGCGGGCGCGTGCGTAGGGCGGCGCGGACTAGTAGGCCAAAGAGCTTGAGGATACAATTTTTCGTTATTGTGCCGCTGGTTGTCTCTGTGATGGCTGACTCCTCTCTCATGCAACTAGCCGTTGCCGCTGGCAGATGTTGCGTTTAAAGCCGGAATAGAGGAATCACCTATCTCGTGTGTTGAGCTCTGGCCGAGTTCGGTCTGTGGGTATCTGTGCCCAGTCCCTTCTTACCTCACTCCAGCCTGTACTCCGTCTTCTTTCCTGTTGTCGCTGCTGAGCGCTCGTGCCGTACGTCTACCTCGTACTGGTCCGGTATCTAGCATTGTTCTTTTCCGATCCCATTACTTTCATCTCGTCGGTTTGTCCCCTTTTTCTTTCTCTGACACCGCCTCCTTCCCGTGTCTATCTGTCTCTACTCCCTCCCCTTCTTCCTCTGCCTCGTCTCGCCCTTCTTCTTCTACCTCGTCTGCCCGACCTTGTGTTGCGGTTTTCGCTCGGATCTCCCCAACCCTATTTCCAACCCCGGTCCCGGCCTCCTCAGCCAGCTTCCTGTACTTGCGCCGCGCCTTCTTGGCCCGACTGTCGGCCCGCTTCTTCTTAACGTCGGACACGATGGCCGCGCGCGACTGGGGCCCGTTGGCCAGCTCGTCGAGCTTGAGGGCCAGCAAGTCGCGCGCGATCTTGCGGTTCTGTGTGCGCGAGCGTGTGGCCTGTGATTTGACTACTATGCCCGTGGGTATGTGTCTTAGTTGGACGGCGGAGTTTGTCTTGTTCTGGAGGGGTTTAGAAGGTGTCAATGGTTATGTTGGGTTC
This sequence comes from Parathielavia appendiculata, assembly GCF_033297405.1. Lineage (NCBI taxonomy): Eukaryota > Fungi > Ascomycota > Sordariomycetes > Sordariales > Chaetomiaceae > Parathielavia > Parathielavia appendiculata. Next base: position 2,981,713 of record NW_026944221.1, read on the forward strand.
CGGGTGGGTTGGGAATGTGGAAGAGGGAGGTATTTTCTGTACAATCTTTTGCCCGCCAGGCCCGCTACCTTTGAGGAAGGACTCTTCGATTTCGGATTCGGGTGGGTGTTTGGGCCGCGGGGGCATTTGCTTGAAGTTGGTTGCTGTCGAGGTTGTGAAGCCGCTTCTCAGCCAGGGATTGGGGAAGCCATAGCGCGGCCGGCAGAAGCCTGCTGGACGGAACAGAAGGTGAAGGCAAGAGAGGGGTCGAAGCATGGCTGCTTGGTTAATCAGGTATCTCAAGTCATGTCGTCTGGATGCCCTTGTTTAGATGCGGTGTCGCTGTTGGATGGGTGCATTACACATTACACTGCGCCGCGTCTTGCCGCTAACGTTGTTCGACAGAGCCGGCAACAAACGGTGGCTGCATGAAAGCTTGGCGGGTAAATAATAAGCCAATCAGACTGCGATGAACCTTCCCATTCGGCGGCCGGCAATGCTTCGTCGGATCCTGAGCATGATTTGGTGCAACGGACCTCAAGCATGCCACACGGATTTGCATTAGAATCAGCGACTAGACTCGGAACAATAGATTTCATCACCGGCAACCTGAACATACCGACGAGCGTATGATAAAGTCTGGGTAGCACCCATCAGCACATTCAACAACGACAGCGACAAGGGATCTAACGCACCCACAACTTCCTCCCTCCTTCCGTTCGAACCCCTTTTGCGACAAACCCTCTGGACACCCGCCCGCCATGGCCTCGCCGCTCGAGTCTTTCAGCAAGTGGCTCCAGCTCAAGATTTACCGGCTCGAGGTGACACTGAGCGTGTACATGTACACGCCCGTCGAAAAATTCATTTTCTGTTCGTTTTCCCCTTCCCCCTTCCTATCCAGTTTATTATCTCTGTGAAATACATGTCAACTAATGCGAATCCCCTTCTCCAACAGACTCTGTTCTCTTCCTGCTCTGCTCCCTCACCTTCATCGCGAGCGTCCTTTACTTGCCCGAGCACGTTCAATTCATCATCAACCGCGCCTGGTTTTACATGCACGGCGACTCGTGCGAGTCGTCGGCGGCAGCGGCCGAGTTGGTCAAGGACGGCGTGGGTCAGGTACTGAGCTCGGTGGCCGCGAGGACAGCAGCGACTACAATTGAGGCGGTGAAGGAGCTTTGATCGTTGTTGAGGGGGTGGAGTTTCTGGCTGGTTCTTTTTTTCGTCGGGCTTGGGAGAGAAGGGAAGAAAAGACGACTAGAGGTGGCAAAGGTTGGTCATAATTCAAGGCTGGGTGAACGGGACTGGTTAATTACGGGCTGACGATGATACCGGAATGGGGACTGGCAGTTGCGCTGCTGTCTGGGGGTATAAAGGGGGCGTTGGAGCAGAACGGGCAGGGTGAGAAAGGTTTCTGGCTTTGATATCAGGTAGTCACAACGGCATGTGGATGTTGAAGGGAAGCGGAATACGGCGTTTGGGGCAATTAGGAGGGATAGAGCCCGTTATGTGGGCAGTAATAACCTAATATGAGCCATGCATACCAAACATCCATACTCCCGACGGCACCATTTGATCATACCCAGACATCCATTCTATCTATGTCCCTGCACCCCTTTTATGACGAAGGAAATGAGTATATCCTCAACGAACCATCCTCGCCCGCGATTGCCAGCTCCCGCCCAGTTTGGCTTTCTCTCGCCGGCCGCCACGCAAGCTGCAGCACCGCCTTGGGCAGGCACAGCTCCGGCTGCACAGTCAGCGTCGAGACAACCTCAACCACCGCGCCCTCCACCTTGAGCGTTAGCACGAACAACTTCCCAGCCTCGGTGCCTACAGCAAGCAGCAGCAGCCCCTCCGGCGTCACCTCGGGCACGAAATCCAGCGCCGTAACAGGATGCTCCAGAGTAACAGCCGTGCCGAGCTCAAACGACCCTTCGCCCGCTTTCCTAACCCACACTTTGACCAGCTTGTCCCTCCCCGCCGTCGCAAACAATCTCGTGTCGTCACCAACGGCCGGCGGCGCCCACGCAGCATCCAGGATCATGCGCGCATGCCCCTTGGCATTAGCCTGCACCAGCCTGAATGACCCGCCTCCCCTATCCCGGGAATCACTTTCCCAAACAACCCACTGCCGGTCCCGCCCCACGCTCAGCAACATGTTATCGTCCGCCGAGAACCGGACCCGGGCAACGGTCAGACTGTGCGCCTGCAGGGGCGGCTTGACCTCGGTCCAGCGCTGCGTCTCAAATAGCCGGATGACGGCGTGGTTGAGTGAGCTGGCCTTGCAGGCGCTGGCGATCAGCCGGCCGTCGTGGCTGGCGGCGAGGCACGAGATCTCGTAGCCGTGGCCGTAGAGCTTCTCAATCTCGGGCCAAAGCGTGTGGCGCGAGAGGGACTCTTCGAAGGGGGGGTGGGTGATGTCGAGGGCGGATTGGAGGTGGGGGAGGGTGGCGGCAGGGTCTGCAGCGTCGCGGTCTGCGGAGAAGGGGTCGGAAGGGTCGGGGCTGTTGTGGTTCGATGCGGGGTTGAGAAGGCCAGTGTCGTCTTTGGCGGAGGGGAGGGCGGTAATGGCTTTGTTGGAGAGGCCTAGCACCGGCATGTTGGCTGCGTCCGGGGCGGTGGAGACGTCAGCGGTGGTGATGTTGGTCAGGCGGTTGAGCATGCGGGCGACGGCTTTGGGCTCGGTGAAGACGCGCATGAGCTTCTCGTCGGCGCCCGAGACGAAGGAGGAGGGCCCTAGCGTGGAGATGCAGTTGAGATCGTAGCCGTGAATCTGCGGACGCGACATTTCGTGCCACGACTCGGAGGATGCATCAGCCGCCCATTGGGCGTGGAGGCGGGTGGTCTGGTCGGAGCTGGCCGAAAGAAGGTAGACGCCGCCGCGGGACCACGAGATGCCCGTAACGGCCCGGATGTGGCCAGAGATGGCAAAATTCTGCTTCCATACGTCCTCGGCCGCGTCGTAGTCCCATCGCCGCCAGCTGCCTGTGCGGCCGAGCGTGATGACGGTGGTGCCGTTGGGTGACCACAGGCCGGTCCAAAACCCACCGATGCTGCCTGTGGCCGTCGTAGCTCCTTTCTCTCTGCTAATCTCTCCGAGACGTGCGACTGTGATCCAGATGCCAGACTTCGGGTCTGATTCCCAGAGCGACAGTGAGTTGTCTGCCGAGGCGGACAGGAGCTGCAGGCGGCCATCAACGGCACGAGACCAACGGGCGCTGTAGATCCAATCTTCGTGACCGAATAGAAGAGCCTCAAACATAATGCAGTACTTGGTAATCCCAGCCGTAATTTTGTGGATTTTGTTGCCTGGCGCCAGGGCTTCGGCTGAGAAATCGAGCCCTGCCGTGTTGAGGGCGGAGGGAGTTGTGCCCTGGTAGACACGCCACAGTCGGATGTACTTGTCCTGGCTTGCTGAGGCCAGGAGAATGTCGCTGCCTTGCTCGGGATTTTCGCGTATGAAGTCGAGCGAGCGAATCCAGTTCTCGTGGCCGGGCAGGATGGCCTGCAGGGAGAAGTCGAGCCCTGCTTGTCCGTCCGCTGCCGAGGCTGTGAATATCTGGATAGCATTGGTGGTCCCAGCGACGGCCAGCATGATAGCGTTTCCATCATCATCAAGCGAGGTCAAGGCGACGGCCAGGGGCATGTATTTCCTTGTCGTCTTGATTGTCTGAAGAAGTTTGACGGTGGCACCATCGAAGGCCCACAGCCTGACAGTGGCATCAGCCCCTCCCGTGACGAATATCCGTCTCGCCCCGTTCCCAGATGCAGTGCCTGGAACCGAGGCAATGCAATTGATGGGCTCGGTGTGCTCTTGCACGACTTGAACACATGAAGCAGTGCCGGACTCTGAGTCTATGGCCCAGAGTCGGAGTTGCTTGTCGTCTCCGCCCGTCACCAATTGGACAACACTAAACCCTTCATCTTTGGGCAGAAACTTGACGGCTCGCACATGTGCAGAGTGGCCGCTGAGGATATGTGAGATGCCTCTGGAGTCCTAAAACGGATCATTAGTTCAGATCCGATCATGAGTTAGCGGAGTGACGAGGTGAAAAACTTACAGTTGGGTCCCACAGACAAACATTCGCGTCGGATCCAAAAGCGACGAGGCCATCCTCGCTCCAGTCGGCGGCCGCAGCATATCTGTTTGCTCCCGCAGAGAGGTAGCGGCTCTCTACAGCGGCTTCGGTCATGTTCTCACTCTTGTTTTCACTCATTGCTTGCTCATCGCGGTTTGGCAGGGGGCAAGGTGCTGCCCAGAGGTGTGATTGGTCCACTGAATTGGGAAAGAGTTTTGGGTTGCTTGAGAAAATGATACAGCTCTTCTTGAACTGTCTATTATGAGGGGCAATCGAGATGATCGATTTCACATACAAGATTTCGGCTTTGCACTAACAGATGCTTCAAGCCGCCATGTCGGGCTAGGTAAGATTCGCTCGCATTCTGAAAGTTCTGGAGGCTAATTACTGTATGTACATGCGCATCAAAATCCGATATGGACCCACTACAAGTGCCCACTCCACAGTAATCCGTACATCAACAACAAACGGTTATCTTGGATGAGTTTGTCACTCATTCCCGAATCAACCCTACAATAGTACACTCAACTGCCCGATCTCTTCGGCGACTTCACTTCGGCGACTCCATCGACATGGCCGACACAAGCGAAACCACGACAATCCCGATCACAGTTGACTTCTCGTGAGTCCCCCAAGTAACACACACACCTTACCCTCCAAGCGTCCTTTGTCACATCTCATACACCTCAAAACTAACATGGGTGATTGCCAGAGGAGGTCTCGAGATGCTCTTCGACAGCAAACGGCGACACTCGATCTCGCTGCCTGCAACCGATGGAAGCGGCAAACCCGCCAACATTGCCTTTCTGATCGACCATCTCTGCAGGAACCTGATGAAAGACCCGCGCGCCGAGCTGTTTGTCCTCGACAACCACATGTATGTCTTGTCTCGGCTCATTGTCCTAATTTTTCGAGTCTAACTTGGCAGTCGCCCCGGCATCCTAGTCCTCATCAACGACGCCGACTGGGAACTTGAAGGGGAAGAGGCCTATGAGATCCAGCCCCGAGACAACATTCTGTTTGTCTCAACGCTACACGGAGGCTGACCAGGGCAAGCGAACTTCAACCTGGAGACTTTGCAGAGACTTTGGAGTTAGACTGCTTCCCCCGAAGGCAGGATAAATGCTGCACCTACACAGTGCACCGCAGGGCTCATTCACATGACGTCCCCAACCAAAAGAAGTACCCACCAACCATCACGACAGTCGAAATCTCTCTGCCAAGTCAGGGCACACGCCTCAGGTATGGTGCATACACAGCCATATGCACACGGTGTGCTCTCCAGAGCCTGCTTTTGCGCAGAATTCAACCAAAGCCTCGAACGATCACCTGGCCTGCTCGAGCTGCGGGCCTAGACGCTGTGCAACCGCAGCCCCCGGCGGGATGAAAGCGTGGTGTCTCCAGGTCAGATGAGAACAAACAGTGGGCAAGGGCTGTCACGTTTAAGTTAACATGGGGCGCTATGAGGGGCACCTCTCCACCGTGGCCAGGATGAACACCACAAATGCCGCCAAACATCGATTTGTTTCTCCCCGTTTGAGGGCTTCTCTTGGGGGAGGTTTCCGGGTACGAAGTAGAAAATAATAGAACACAAACCCGTTCGTCTGGACTCTCTCGCCTCTTGTTTCCTATCCCAGAATCCGCATAAGCTGGGGTCTCCAGAGTGAGATAACAGACGGGAAAATCCGCGGTCGAAAAACTTGACAGATAGCGCTCACCATGTGATCCCGGCAATGAGCGGGTAGACGGGCACTGCTCACACCACGACTTCGTGACGAGGCACGAAGGTTCGCCGAGCTCCTCCGTCGACGGCAAGCAAGGAGCAGGGCAGGACAGTGACGCTCCCATCCATACCAAGAACGGATATCCAAGATCAGATTAGGAGCTCGGGACGGGAACCTGGGGCCAGGGAAGTGGACACCGGAAACCAAGCCGGGTGGGGCGCAGGGAGTTAAGAGTCGGGTTAGCGCTGCCCTCTCACAGAGAGGATGTTTGGGGACTTCGAGTTCTTTCCCAGCCAAGTTTGGTGAGAAGTGCGGATCGACAGCTTATCCGCGCCGAGTACTAAATGCGGAGTTCGAACTCAAAATTCTTTCAAGGCTTTCGAGGCCGTTGCGCTCCTTGGTGAAACACCTTTTCGCGAGGGAGGCGTTTTCGAGGGTCCAAGTTACCAACGTTTCGCCGCGCGGGGTAAAACCTGTCTGGGCCATGCCGGGTGATCACTTGGCTCGAGATGGAGCAGAGAAGGGGATGCCGAGGGAGGGAGGGGGGAGCATCCGTCAAAGCCGCACGATCTTGCATCGTCAAAGTCAATGCAAGATTCAGAAGGGAACGAGCAATGTAGTGTAACGTGGAAGAAACCCAGGGTTAAGGCAATGTTCTGTTCTGTTCGTGTTTCTCCCAAGTGACTAAACTAAGATGGTAGCTAAGGTAGTACAACCGCCGATCTAAATCCAGCTGTTGAGCGTAGCGTCCAAATTGTTTCCCAAAGCCCATCGCTCTGACAGCATCAAACAACCAAAATCGCCCATTATGTAAATCCAATACAGCGCTATACCCTCCATTGATGCAATTACTTTGAAAAGACAAGACCACGCAACCTCCCTTTTCGTGATAGACGTGCTGTGCTCCGTCGATGTTGCGAACATGATAGAAGCCAAAAAGTCCAACGAGACGAAAAACATGACAGATAACCCTCCGGCAGAACGACAGATGCCCTCCACCATGTGCAAACAACCACAAGGCTGCTTGGGTGACAAGACAAAAAGCCGCCTCCCACTGTACAAGCTCGCAAACAGATATCCGCCTCCAATGTTCAGCCAGAGTATACATACATATTAGGAATGACACCAAAGCAAACAAGAAATGTGTTCCGCAAGTTTGAACAGGACGAGACAAGCATAAACGCAGATAGCCAAACCAAGCGCAAACTGATATAAACGCAAAACTTGTCCAGACAGCCTGCCCAAGGTATATCAAGGCGAGAGAGGAATAAGCAAGCAAAAACAGAGAACCTACCACCCCGCCAGCCCATTTCCATCGTAATGCAACCCCAGGGTTCTTCCGCGCCCGGACTCATCAGTACAGCCTCTCGCCAAAGGCCAGGTCCATGACTGGTGTGGAGTCATGCACACTGCTGGCGTCGCTGAGCTGATCCGAGTCCAGCATGCCATAAGCGCCATGGTGAGAGTAGGCGTCGCGGGTGTTGAGAGTGAGCGGTCCGCCAAAGATCATGTTGGGCGGCGGTCCCCGGCCCATGCTGTAGGCGGCCGGGTGGCTCAGGCCGTGATAGAAGGGCTGGTGGTGGTGACCGTGGTACACCGACGCCGCGGCCGTTTGCTGTTGCTGCGGCGGAGTATGCATGTTGGGGAGACCGTGGGGTAGGAGGGACATTGAGTACGGCGCAGCTGAGTGGACGACGGTTGTGGGTGTGCTCGGGCTGGACGCTGGGGATGGGAGCTGCTGCAGCTGCTGCTGCGGGGGCTGCAGGAGCATGACTCGTTTGACCTTGCAGCCCTTGCCGCGCCCCTTGATTCCCTTGTTCGCCAGGTTGTGGATCTCGGTGATGTACCTCGCCATCTCCCTTTCTTCCTCAGAGATCATGCTGTCGTCGACCACGTTGGCCAACTTGACCTTGAAGGCTTCGATCTCGTCCCCGTGGTACGTGTTTTGATGGTTCTGAATCCCATGGTAAGTTGTTGTCACCGATAGAGCTGGGAGAGAGACTATGCGAATGTACCTTGAGATTTCCCTTGGCGGTGAAGGCCTTCTGGCAGTTTCCAAAGCGGCAAACCCAGCCCGCTCTCGATCCCCTTGGGATGTGTGTTTTGATGTGTGCCTTGACGTTCGAGGGTTGAGCGAACATCTTGGGACACTGTGGGCATTTGTAGGGCTTTTTTCCGAGATGGCGGTTGACGTGTGACTAGAACCATACGTTAGCTCTTACTCGCACCTTGAGACAGGTCGGACATGATCATGCATACCTTGAGGTTGACACTTTGTGTAAAGCGGTGGGGGCAGAAGGGGCAGGCCTAAGATAATCCGTCAGTACATCAGGCTGATAGCGATGGACAAGACGGTCCTCACGTAAGGGCTTTCGCCAGTGTGCGATCTCCGGTGAGTCTCGAGGTTGTTCTTTTGGGCAAACGCCTTGGTACACCGGGGAAAGTCACAGCAAAACAGTTTCCGCTTCACCTTGGCACGGCCTCGCTGAGTTCCCTCCTTCTTTCCGAGGCCACTCCCTGGTTCTGGCTTGTCCGGCGCCCCGATAATGTCACGCTTCTCGTCAATTACCCTGACAAGTTCGTCGATGGCGGTGTTGAACTGGTGCACGCCACGAGGCGCTTGCGCCGGCTCGTTCGGGGTGCAGACCTTGGGTGATGGAGAGTCCGACACATCTGATCTTGCCTCGTTCTTGATCGATGGACTGCGGCTCCTCTTAACGAGAACCAACCCATCGGCACTGTCCTGGACCGCCCTGTCGACACTCGGCTCAGGGGCCAGAACGCGTGGCTGCATACGTTCCAGGCAATCGTGGGATTTGAAAGGCCCATCCAGCAACGGCGGCTGGCTGTAGGGATTGTATCCATTGTACGTGACAGCGGCGTGGTAGTGAGAAGAGGCTGGGGATGGTATCGAGGACACGGGAGCTGCAGTGAATGGACCTGGCAGAAAGTGCTGAGCCAACTCTGGGCGGGGGATATGAGCAGTGGCGGCGTCCCGGCAGTCGTAAGGCATCATAGTGGCGTCCACCATGTTGAAGTCAGCACCGGCGTGTGGAGGGTGAGGCCAGCGGCCCCAGCTAGCGGTGGTTGGAGGCAAGTTCCCGAGAGCCATGTCGTCTCAGTATTGTGAAGTGTTATTGAGAACAGAAGTCGGCCCAGAGCAGGAACGTGAAGATGGTTGTAAGGTCGCGGTCTCTAGTGAGGCGTCTTGATCAAGACGGTAGGACGAGGCGGTGTTGGGCTGGGAAGCGAAGGTTATATCAAGCAACGGGATGGCAGCAGGGGGTATGCTTCTGGACGAGGTACATATGTACACAGTACCCATATCTAGAGAGCCAAACAACTGGGCCGCCATGGCCGAGATCTCTCATCGAATCGAGGGACCCTCCAGTGCTTCGTGCCCAACAAAGACCAGGGGCTTGAACCCAGGAGACAGTGTCGGCATCCCAGCTGCTTGTTTCCGCCCCCTTCCCCCGGGAAATCAACAAGGTACCAGGACCCCCACCGAAGCGGAGGCTACTTTAGAGCCACGGCATCGAGGTGCCGGGATCATGTTGTGTGACCTAGGGAGTCGGTGGGGAGGGGTGCGAGGGCGTGCGGTTAGGCTATGTGGCTGCCCGCGGGGGTGTGTCGAGGTCGACAGTGTCCTCGGGCCCTGAATTCGTCCAAGCACTGAGACATTGAACTGGGTACCCGACGCTAGCAGGGCCAGCACAGGCGGCCCTGCTCGGCCGCTTGTAGTCCAGACCTTTTTCCGGCATGTCCCGCTCGCTGCTTTCTTGATTGTTTCGTGGTGGTGAAAACATGTCTGCCGTGTTTGGTCGAGAATGCAGCTGCTTGAACACGATCCTGCAGGCTGGATGACGAGGACGAGATGGCGCCAAAGATGTCAGAAACACCCTCAAGTCGTAGATTTTCCCTTCCCCCCCTAACAGCTCCCTTTTTCTCTCAATCTCAACTTGGCCCAAGGTCGGGTACATACCCTTCCTGGCGCGGTTATCTGGCGCAGAGCATGATAACACGTCTATCGCGCATCTCCGGTGGATATGACTCCTCGGAGAGTCTGAGACGCAGCAGCTCAACGACGACTGGGAAGCAGAGGAAAATGAAGGACATCCATGAGCAGAAGGTGTGGTAGCAGAGGCGATACGCGAGCAAGGGTCTTGAGTGGCCCCAGGTCGTCTCGCACCTTCCTCGGCGCGCGGGTCCCAGGACTTAAGTCCCACCTTTGCGGTAAGGTTTAACGCGTTACGGATATCTCATGTTCCCCATCAACGCCCAAATTATTAGTACATTATTTCCCCCCACCCTACGCAGTACACTAAAAGGTACCCAAATAGCGGTTACTCCTCTTACCTTAGTTGAGGATCCAGGTTGTTGCTACCGTCACCTTTTACATAGGAGAATCAAAATCGCGGCCCAGTGATTTCCACCTACATCGCACGTGCCCATCACGAAAGCCGAGCTAGAAATGTCGTCGATTTACCCTTCATGTGTGCACAGGCCACGACAATCGAGCAATCCGAGTGCGCGGCACTGCTCTTCCCAAGACCACGGTTACCCGCCGCACTCTCGCAGACTCGCAGCATCGGGGACTTGGAGATGCATCCGGTGTGGGCCGTGCATTGCCGGAGAAAGGGGGTTGGGGACAAGCAACCATCTCATCAGCTGTGTTCATCTCATCATTTTTGACTGCTCCTCAGGTTCTGTATGGACTTTTGTCGTCATCACCATTACGATCAGTTCTCTCGAAAGGAGGTTTTCAAGGTTTGCTCGAAGCCACTAAGCGGCCACATGAGTACCTACGAATGGCTTTAACTCCTGCAATCCCCGTCGATCTTCCTGGGAAGCCCGGCAGGTCGCGATGCAGATCCCCGCTGCAAGAAATCGCTACTTGACGGCCAGGAATTCATGGGCGGTCGCCCACCCGCTTGTTTGTGTCAGCCCCTGTGGGACATATCCCGTTGGTTGTGAAATCGCACCGGCAGGATTGATGCTGTCCCGCTCATAATGACGAGGAACTTTCTTGCTTCTGTCACTCAGGAGAGCTGCGTTGGCCGATCTGCGGTGTGGTTCAACCCAGCCAAGGGGCAGCGTAGCATATATTACCACCCTACCAAACCTATCGCAACTCATGCACCTCACAGTGCAGATATCACCTCGACCCCGCGCCCGACAGGCCATGGACTGCAGGTCCCAGACCTGTTATCTCGATCTTTTCTCCCGCCATGACTTCGGGTCTAACGCAGGGAAATTCGGTTCTCCAGAGCGTATAGTACTCGTGTCTTTTGACCGCCCATACAGTGTCATCCATCCCATCACTTTAGATCGGTCTCCGCTGGCACTTTTCTCAGCTCCCAAATGACGACGTTGCATTCTCAGAATCTCAGGACTCCCTTGCCTAACCAAGGCACCCTTTCCGTTCTGTCCTTTTGCAGCGCAGGGCCGCTGTTTGCCACACCATCTCTCCGCCTCTGAACCAAAGAGCCAACCGCAGCTGGCGATGCTAGGCTCATGGATTTCTGATTGCCCCGGAAGTCAGTCCCCGCCAGCAGCAGTTTGTTGTTAGCGTCTTCAAAAATGTGAGCTATCACCTTGCTCGCAACCTGCTCCGTAGTCTGCAGGCGAGGACGGATATGGCAGGTCGCGTAGCATCTCCAGATCCCCGGGTACTGTGTCGGGTTGGTCTCGTCATCGTGTGTCCTCCCATCAATGTTGGCAACAGCGTCATCGTCTCTTTCCTGCGATGCTACCCCAGAAGCCTGGGTCGTTTCAGCCAGCGACCCGCTGATGCGGTCACCCAAGTTCCCCGGCGACCGTGATGGCTTCCCCGGAGAAGCTAAACAGGAGCTAGCAGGGTCGGATAAATCCATCTGCCGCTTCAAGCCAATCAGGATCCGTTTTCATCCAAGCGTGTGGTCGACGACCGACTCCTCGATCAGGTATTTTAAGGAGTCTACTCAGAGCAGCAAGCTCGAACAATGCAGCGGAGCACGTTGGAAGACGCGCATTGGTTTAGGAAGGGTTTTGATTTCAAGTCCTCTGAGGTGTTTGAGACAAAACACTCGATTGTGTGCAGGGTGCCAAACATGGAAAAACGGAGAAGCTGGGGTTGAGATTCGTAACCTAGGTAAGGTACCGTTTCACCCCACTCCCCGAATTTCCGTTTCAGGAGCCCCTCCGCCTTTTTGCGATTCCCAGGACTGTGGTTGAGGGAGATCCCCCGTGTCAGGATTCGGAGCAATCTTTGACAGACAATTGGTCGCCGCAGAGCGCCATGCCACTTTCACCACTTGGCGCTATACCTGTTCGATCCACCGACTTTCACTGTCACGGTGAAGGACACGTGCTGGCAACAACCTTGGGCAGTGGTTGCCTCGTAGAAAAGGCTATAACTGATAGGCGCGGTGCCGGCGTGGTTTTAAAGCATCATTAGGACAAGCCACAGGCACGATGTCAGCCGGGAAAGGGTTTGGAATAATCTGGGTTGCGTTCGAAGATGGCGGTGGAGGCTGCGGTGCTGCCCGTCTTTTGCAATCTCTCTGCGTGGGGGTTCCGCTTCCTGACGTTGCAACGGTGGTGGATTGAAGGTACGGAACGGGGAAGGGAAGCCCCACCGTATCCGTTCCCTCAGTTGCCTACTGTACTGTAAGTAGAACGGAGAGGATAGGAGCCATCGCATCAGCCAAGAAGTTCAGTTCGCGAGAGAGGAACGCCAGTTTTGGAAATTTCAGACGAGACTTTACGAGCCCTCCATTTGATTAGGATTCATGCGAACCTGCCTTACCTGTTTTACCAAGACCACTTGGCGAGCCTTACTCATCCTTCGCGCTTCGCCTCGATTCCCGCATCTTTGATGAGATGACTGTTGGACCCGTATGACTCTCTGTTACGCGGAATGGTCCGGCATTATGGTACAGAGGCATCACATACACGTGTGGACGCCACGGGTCGGCCAATCTCACCACCAAAGGGAAGGGGAGTTTGGATGGCTGACGGCATGGCGCCGCGCCAGCAAGTTGGGGGTTTTGAAGCCCACCGAGGTTGAAACCACAGAGTGGCCGCCCAGTGACCACGAGGGCAAGCGAAGGGTGCCTCGTCGACTCCCAGATTCCGCTCCACGATTGGCTACCAACAATCGGCTCCCGTTGCCCTCGGCTGCACCCGCGGACGGGGCGCTAAAATACGTATGTACAAAACCAGGTTGTTAACGTCACCGCCACCGTTCCTCTTTTTTCGTGGGCGGATGCGACGCCCTCCATCGACCGTCCCCGATCCATGTCGGCGGGTCGGCGCCACACATCCTCCAGCATCAACGTTTTCGAATTTGCGCCTGATTTCGTTGATGGGATGAAACGACCAACCTTTGCTGGGGAGGCGGTACCCGGGGTCGGTTTAGGTTTCCGAGATATAGGAAGCGCCCCTCAACCCCCATCCTCCTTTCCTGACTGTCGGGTCAACCGCGTTGCAACGCCCCATATTTAGACGCAGGATTACTGTGTCGAGGTAATTCTTGCGAGAGGTCGTCGGCAAGAGATCTGCATCGATGATGCTAACCGCGAGGGCCGCCGCGACAGCAGTCAGCTGTATTACAATTCCTGATTGTGCAACCTGCCACGGCAACAAATTTTCCCAAACCTGACTCGACAGCACTTGGACCAACAAAACGTCAAGAGGACAGCTTCACGCAAGAAATCGACATCTCACTGCATTCCGCTCTGCTCTGCAGCCTGCATAGCTGACTCGGCGAAGACAGGGCAGAGCAGTGAAGGCATTGCCAGCCGCCCGTCAATCTCCGTCTTCCCTCCATCCCCCCAGCCTCATCGGTGGGGGCGGAGGGATGCGCGCACCCTTGCGGCCTCCAGACGGGCGAGTCTCATCAGCAGAGGCGATCAGAGGAGGTTGTGCTGCAAAGTGATGCCGCAAGGTTGCAATGCGCAGCGCCTAGCGCGGATTGCTTGTATTGTGTTGAGCGATACCGGCGGCGGAGGGTGATGGCTTTGGTTCTGCCCTGGCTCAACCAGCTCATTTGAGAATGGTATCCGTACAATCCAGCCCAGGTTTGTTCGTTAGCGTTGCACATGATGGCGGGGCACTACTTCAGGATATGAATGAATTAAAGATCGTATGAAAACAAGGAAAAGAGGGGGAAGGATGGAATATAAAGACAAGAAAGTAAGAGAAGAGGAAAGAGGAAGAAAGGACAAAGAGGAAGAGGAAGAGGAAAGAAACAAAGGGAAAAAACAAGTAACTAGGTCAAAGTGAAAGAAGCTGAGGTGTAACACCTGAACTACCTCCTAAGCTCCGCGCTAACAAACAAACCAGGTTTGACTTGTATGCAAGATCTGATCGCCGACGAGAGATTTGACGCCAAAATCAATCTTGAGCCACTGAATCGCACGGGTTGACCCTAATTGATAGGCAGGCCGGACCGGGATGTGTCACGATTCCTACATATGGTCATCCATCCCCGGCCAACGCTGGACAGCAGCACCCTTTCTGTGTGACCAACCGTCATCACGTATTGAATGATTTGAGATCAAAGAGCTATGGATGGATGCGAATGGCAGGCTTTTCACCTCCAGACCGGCTGAAATCTGATTGAAACACAAAGCGTCGGCCGGACATGATCCAAACATATCGGGACGCGGAGTAGGAGCAGTAACACGAGGGCCACTGACCGCAAGCTCGACATACTGCATCTGCCCCTGCAGAGACCGGACCTGAGTTGATGCTGCTGTCCGCGGGGTTCGGATCTCGATTCGGCCGACCGCTGGCTCACTCCTTTACTGCCGGACACTCGATGTCTACGCAGTCCAGCGATTCGGCAATTTTCCGGACAGTCCGGTACCTGCATCCCGGGCACAGACTGCATGCGGTGCTCGGTTCCACGGCAGTACTCCGCTGGACAATGCTTCCGTCTCTGGTATCTCAGGTCCCCGAGCGCCGGGAATCACATCGCCGACTGCGGTAAATGCGGCGACTGATGGAGCAGGGTTACATCTTCCTGCAGCTGCTCGACTCGAGCCGCATCCAGTGACCCTCCGTGTCCAGGTCTTCTCCGTCAAGGGGCTTTCGCACCTCAGCGGCCCAGAACTTCATCCCTGGTTTTTACCCCGGATTGGTCAAGACGGCTCCCGACAATCTGTGCAATCATCGGCAGTGGCGGCCAATGCACCCGTAAACCCGGGATGGAGATCGTCCCGGCTCTCGGTCGTTCCCCCATGGATTATCAAAGGGTCCTTTCATATGGAGAGTTTTAGCGTTATCGTCTCCCTACCAACAGACCAGGCACGTTTCAAGTGGGGGCTGGGTTAACGGGGTTCTTTGAAGCCGTCGATAGCACAGCCTAAAATTGCGAAGTCAACGAACAGGGGGAACAGAAGACAGTCGATGATCTCCACTCTGAGCGGGCAGAGCCGTCAGCCGCAGTGGACTCTCTTCTCTCATCTCCCTGTCTCTCCCCTGGCCACGAAACCCTGACGGATTCTCAACTCTCATCAAGTCATCCTAGTGGGCCCATCGTTTTCACCTTGTTATCCACACGATGGCGGAATGTTGTGGATAGAAAGCCTTGAAGAATAGCTCCTCCCTCATCTCCTCAAGGCACACTCCCGTGGGTAAAGCAAAGCCTACGGTCCAGAGCCAAGGGAGATTTTCAGGGTCCAGATCTTGGGCCCGCTCTCGCCCTCCTCCCAATGGCTCCCATCCACCACAGTAAAGAGGCGTTGCCGTGTTTTTCTTGCCTTCGCTTTCATCTTCCGAGCATCCTCCTTCCCCACTGCTTGCGCTACGCAAGCATGCCCCGTCCATTGACCTTGCCGGATTCCGGCTCGTAACCTCCCTCAACTCTCCTTCTCTCCGTCGCCAAACGGTGCTGGGCGCTTGAGCTATTGTGTGGGGGGGTATTCCGCCGGATGATCGACGCCGCTAGAGGAGGGATGAAACGATGCTCGGATTGCGCCTTTCAAATCTGCGAGTAGTCTTCTTGGGCCGCTGGTGAGTGAGTTGAAAGTTTTCAAAACGGTACGTTTGTGGGGGCGTTGTGGCTTGCTATGGCTTTGAACCCATACCGAGCCAGTGGCACGGCTCATCTTCGCCTGCATGGCGGACTCGGACTATGACTCCGCACCTGCCACAGTAGGCCGGCCATGCGTGCGTGCGTACGGACGTATGTATGGATGGGCGGAAGTAGCTCGTGGACAGAGTTTTCGGATGAGTCTTCTTGATCTCCTTGAAGATTGGTGGGAGGTAGTATGGATGCCTTGCCCGCGAATCTTGCTCTCGGGCTGCGATGGAGCTCTTGCTCTGCCGCTTACTGTGGCCTTGCGCAGTCCTACCGCTGATTCCCACGGGTCCGAACCGGACCCATCTCCGGCTTCGTCTTTAGGACTCGGACCATGTACGAAACCAAAAGACGGCCAAACACGCTTGGCGGGCGGCCGGCGGCGAAGCTTGCCGGCTATCCCTTCCGATGGACAGATGAGACATACACACGGAGTACTGCTTGACCTTCGCCTCTTCACCTCATGCCAGGTCCCGGTCCTGCCGTGTCCAGTTGCCGGGTGTTGAAAAAGCCCCGGGCGAAGCGCCAGCCGCGGCATATATAGGCGTCTTTCGCGGGTTGACTACGGGCTAACTGCCTGACGTGTATACTTACATACTGTATGTGTCCTGTCTGTCTGTGGTGGTCTGAAGCCGCGCTACCCTTCGGCAAAACGAGGCCCTGACCACACCTGCGGACTTCTCTGTTTCTCGTCCTGTCTCGTACGTGCATGTCCCTTTTCTTTTTCTCCCACGCTCTGTGGCGGTGGCTGGCCTGGCCCGGCCTGGCCCTCAATCTCTTGGGGTCCCTGTACCTGCATATCGCCTGCATAATCTCGTTCTGGCAAATGCAAGATAGAGGTGAGTCAATGGGGGTTTTGAGGCTGAGCCCGGCTGGTTCCGGGCTCTGCATGTACCACAGTAGGTCTGGGTCTGAGGCGACTCCCCGAATGTGTGTCTTCTCGGCCCCTTTCTTCCCTTTCCTTTGGAGACTGTGTTCTTGTCAGTGCGCTCGTCAGTGGGCAGCTTCATGACGTGCTTGCCGTCTTGTTTCGGCAACCTCTATTAACTAGCAAGCCACATTGCGTCTTGGGCAGTTGAAGAATGGATAGGATCTTCAAGGAAGAACTGCACAGCCAGTGCGCAACCGGGCAGCCACGGGTCCTTCCTTACTTGTCAATATGGATGTCCCTTGGACTCTCTTTGTTCCTATACTTGAAACTTTCTGTCTCCCTCCCCTCCATCCTTCGAAGGCGCACGTCGGAATATTCCGAGTTGATCCTAACTCAGATGCATCGCAGTGGGTGGGGACATGCGTTGTCTGCCCGCAGAGTATCCGATAAGGGCGCTAATGGCTTGAAGATCCGGGTGTTTCTCCGGTCTGGACCGATGGAGTGATAATGGACGTCTAAAAGGGTTGATCGCCCCGTTCAGAATCACTCGTGCTATATTTCCCGTTCTTTATGATAATCACGACGGCGATGGCTACTCCTCTGCTTTCTGTTGTTGGTGTGGTAACTGTAGTTGGGCATCGATCGGCTGCAGGATTGTCGTTGCCTGGGCTGGCTGGCCGATCTCATTCTGAAACGGGAGTAATGAGTGGGATATTGTTCGCCGCCGAGCCACGCAGGCCGCGGCGATGCTCATGTCATGTCTCGGGAGATGGAGTGCTGGTTGTCGTGTATGACATGTTCTGGGGTGGCGGGGCAAGACGGCTGGTGAGAGAGTGTGTGGACAAGCCCTTGAATACAGTTCATTTACAGAGACGACAACACGGTGCTTCCATGGGTCTTCTCCGACTGTTTGATCCCAACTCCAACACGCAGGTACTTCCTTTATAATTGAATGCTGAGGACTCAAAAGAGACGAAGAGGTCTACAGACCGAGAGGGACGGGAGCTATGCTGGGACAGAGCAGAGCAAGGAAAATATATGGTCTCTCTTTGCATCTCAAACATCGTTCCTTTCGTCTACCTGCTTCCGTCACTTAACCAATAAAGTAGTGCCTCGAACATAGGATACCAGGTCGCATCTGAGTGTCACGGCAAGCAAATGCTGTCGATGCTTTTGCGGAGGTTGGCTTGATATCCAATGCTCATAGCTATCAAGCTGAGAATTAAGAGCGATGATGATCCAGATGGAGTCAGGAGCGTGCCCCTAGATGCCAATTGTTCCGTCGGGTGCACTCATAAAACTTCGCCAAGGCATGATCAAGTCACACACTGAAGTTTGATCTTACTGAACGTCAGAGGTATTGACAGAGGAAGAGGAAGCAGCTCCTAAGAATCGAGGCTCAGTCAAGCTCGTTTCGGGCTGTTCCTAAAGTCTTCAAGTTAGGAGGTGAGCTGCGATAGCGGAAGGAACACCTGTGCATAGGATCAAAAAAGGGAAAGCGCGAAATCCTATAAACTACGGCCCCCCCCCCCTCTCTCGTTCATCTATTCCTCCTCCTTTCAATATCTATTCCCACAATGTAAGGTTTCATGGGTAACAACAGCGGATTCCCCTGGCAAGCTCCCCCAGCTGTTGGCCCTCAGGACCAAGAGGGAATGGGACACGTCTGTAATGCATATGGGCCTAGAGACCTTATTCGAAGGGAGACAACACAGGCAGGGCCTACAGGGACTGAGATAAGGTAGGCAGACCCAAGACGAAGCAAAGATTCTACACTGTAGAACTGCAATTTTCGACCTTACCGCCTCGGGATGTTTCTTGGGCGATTCTTTTCCAGCTAGTAGTCCAAGTTGTACATTTTGATACCCTTCCTGCTATATATTTCGAGTCGTTGATCCTGATAAAGGGGGGATTGTGAGTTGTATGAAGGAGGATATGGTATAACAAGGATGCTCTGAGAAATGTTGGGCGGTTGCTCATGGCGTCTGGGTGGTCGGCTCCTCGGGGAAGTACTCTGTAACTCCCGAGCTAATCATCTATTTATCGGAATACGGGATCAAAGGTAACGGACAACGAACAATGTCTATGCAGGTGTAACTAACACCAGCCCGTAATAATCACAAGCAGACTGTCGCCGTCCGGTCTTCGCAGAACACCACCAGTTCGTCTACGTCTATGCCACAACCTGACCCTCACCCTGCGCCCACTTGGGCAAATAGTATTTTACATTCTCATACACTAAAAACGTAACCCATGTCGCCGGTAGCACCCTCACCACACCAGGCATGACCCCCCTATAAAACCCCCTGACACCCTCCTCCCGCAACAACTTCCTCACGACGCCAGAGACGCCCTTCCCAAACTGCTCCTCAGCATCGTGATGCTGCAGCCTGCTCCTAAGCACCTGCAACGGGTACGTCGCGGCGCCCGCAACCAGCTTCGAGACGGTCGACAGCACGACGGTGGCCTCGTTCGACACGGCCACTTCTTGCTGTTCCTCGGACTCTCCCGCCTTCCGCAACAACCCCTGCCGCACCCCCTTCCGGGCGAGGTACATGCGCCTCGCGGGGTCGTAGACGGCAAACTGCACGGCGCCGTGGCTGACGGCCAGCATGCCGACGCCCAGACCGCGGTAGAAACCCCTAATCCCCTCCTCGCGCAGCAGGCGGGCGGCGCCGGACCACATGCTCGGGTAGGCGCCCGCGGCGGAGCGGTCTGAGGCCAGCATGCGTGTCTTGAGCACCCAGATGGGGTTAGTAATGACTTGGGTGAGGGCGCCGGCGGCGAGGGAGGCGGCGAAAAAGTCGGCAGGGGTGAGGAGGCGTTTGATTTCGGTCGGGGTACGAGGGTCGGCGTCGTGGTGTTGGGTGGCACGGAGGTGGGCGATGGCGCGCTCGAGACGGGCTTTGAAGAAGAAGAAAGAAGCCCAGCTCGTGGCGTTCCCCAGCAGGTTGGGCGTCAAGCCACGGTAGAGGGCGGCGAGCGGGCGATCGGTGCGAGTGAGCGATCGGATGAGGGCGACGGTGGTCGGAGAAGAGGTAGTGGTACCGAGGCCGGCGGCGACGGATGTGCGGTAAACTGGCGGTTGCGTGCGTAAGTATTATTCGGCAGGTCAAAGGAGGGACAACAAACCTTGCATGCGCGTCTTGACAATGTCGAGCGGGTGCACGATCAGGGTGGCCATGGAGCCGGCCGAGAGCCCGGCGACCGTCTCGACGAGGGCGGGGGAGAGGCCCGCATCTTTGGTTTTCGTCATAGAGATGCCCAGAGTACCGCTACATATTCAGTTCAGAAGATACTTTTGTTGTTTTACCGCTGCGCGTGCTCGGCGAGCATGTGATAGCAGGGTGGAAAGGGAGAAGAAGTGAGGTTGTGCTATGACGCAAGGTCCCAAGAAAAACCCTAGACACCGGCCGGAAAAGCCGAAGGGAGCAACGTCTCACGCGCTCGGGAGCCGGGCTTCAGACATTACTAACGAAAGATAAGAAAAGAAGGAAAAAATGAAGAGTAAAGAAATTCAAGAGATTTATCTATTTCTTGGCCATCGCCGCGGGGCTGGTCCGTAGCTATAATGTACAAGTACAATCGGTCATGGTATCCTGTGTCCCAGTCCCATTACCCTCACCCCATGCTCATGCCCGCCCCTATCGCTATTCCGCGGCGCTATTTGGTCGAGAATTGAAATCGTATGGTTTTCTTGTTGGTACAATGCGTCTATGCTTTAGCCCATAGGGCGTAACCGCTTAGGAGAGCGGAGAGAGGAGGCTGCGGCAGCTGTTAGCGTAATAACTGGGCGCTAAGAGCGTATGTGCGACGATGGACGTACCGGATAATAGATGGCCTGGGATCGCTGCGAGTGTAGCCTGCAAAGATGAGAGTTAGGAGAAACCCTTCAACACGAGGGTGTCATCGCGGGTGGTTGCGCACCAAGATAGAGGATCAGAGGCAGGTAGCCACTGCAATAGTCAGCATCTTGTATCTGCAGGGCGGCTTTGCAGCTTATCTGATGCGGACGTACTAGTGAATCGCAACACGCGAGATCTCGATGATCCTGCTAATGCGCTCCTGTTTCGACCATGTCAGCTCGATACGTCGGGCGACTCTGACCCAAGGAAGGGCGGCGAACCTTGGACTCCTCGGAAAGGGCGAACATCTTGAACTATAATCCGCGATGACCCCTAGATACGGCTGCACTCGTCAGAGGGCCTCGCAAAGATTGCACCCAAGGATGCATACCTTGTTATATCTGCGAAACCGAAATGCGCAACGCAATCTCTCGAGGGGAAGCTTCAACAGTTTTGTTTGATGGCTGCGGCAGAATCGTTTTTTGGCGGTCGCGGAAGTTGACCCACTGAGCGGGCTAGCCTTGGCGCGGCTACAAACCCCCTATATCCATGCGAAGCTGGACCCACTTCCCCGGAGCTCAGCGCGGTCGCTCCAGAAAACTTGGGCTTCTGTCACGCCGGAGCAGAACAGACATTCTTGAACCAAGATTGTGCCGGAATCAGCGCAGATATTGCTCAATCTGCGGTGGGATAAGCTGCTGCTACAATGTCAAAACACTGGTAAGCGCCACCAATCTGATGACCTGCCGGTCCATTTTTCACGAGAGGCGACTCTGTTCGCTAACGAAGTCGCCTTCAGGGAACAAAACAAAGATGCCACCGTCTATGTGGGCAACATCGACGAGCGCTTCACCCAGGAGCTGCTCTCGGAGCTTATGACCCAGGTCGGCCCCGTGCGCCAGGTCCACATGCCCCAAGACCGCGTCTCGCAAACCCACCAGGGCTACGGCTTCGTCGAGTTCGACACGCCCGCCTCGGCCGAGTACGCCTCCAAGGTGCTCAACGGTATCCGCATCTGGGGCAAGCCTATTCGCGTCAACAAGGCGAGCGCCGACAAGCAGAAGACGGTCGATATTGGCGCCGAGCTGTTCATCAACAACCTTGACCCCCTGGTTGACGAGAAGATTCTGTTTGACACCTTCAGCCAGTTCGGCCAGATTCTGCGCCAGCCCAACATCGTCCGCGACGACAACAACATTTCCAAGGGTTACGGCTTCGTCAGCTTCGACTCATTTGAGGCCAGCGACGCCGCCATCTCTACCATGAACGGCCAATACCTGCTGAGCAAGGCCATCACCGTTGAGTACGCCTACAAGAAGGACGGCAAGGGCGAGCGCCACGGCGACGAGGCCGAGCGCAAGCTGGCCGCCGAGGGCAAGAAGCACAACATCGTTCCGGAGCAGCAAACCCTCCCCCCAGCCTTCCACATGACGGCCCCACTCGCATCCGCGTCCGCAACCCCTACCGGCCCAGCCGCAGCGACAGTGGTGCCTCCCGTTATCGACGGCTCCGCAGCCATTCCGCCAGCCGTCATTCCGCCAGTCGCCCCCGTCGGCGCAGCCATACCCCCAACAGCCCCCTATGGCGCCATCCCTCCTCTAGGCCCAGCCGGTATGAGCGGACGCCCGGGGCCACCGCCCCCGTCCTTCCCCGGCGGCGCCGCCGGCCGACCACCCCTGGGCCCCATGGGCCTGCCACCCGCACCATCAGGCCTTCCCGCACGCCCCCCGCCAAGCCACGCCGGCTTCGGCGGTCCCGTCGGGGGTTTCCCTCACCACCCGCCCGCAGGGTTCCCTGCAGGTCCTCCGGTCCCTCCCGCTGCCGGCCAGCCGCCCATGTACCCCGGCATCCCGCCGCCGCCGGGCGGGTTTGCTGTAGGTGGCGTCCCACCTCCGGGCGCCCTGATGCCGCCGCCGGGCTTCATACAGCCGCCGGGAGGTGTGCCGCCAGGGTTCGTGGCGCCGCCACCGCCAGGGTTTGCAAGGCGTTAGGCCCGTTCGGGTACGGGGAAGCAAAGCAAGAAGGAACCCGCGGCAGCGTGGTTAAAAACATGTGTACGAGCGCGAGCACACGAGGGCAAAATGGCAGCCATCAGCACACAGCGCTCAATCAGTTACAGCCTGCCAGACTTTAGAGTGGTAAGGACATGGTGGACGAACCGACGGTTTGCGGCAACGTTAAAGAATTGAGGGGTGAAAAGCACTGACGCCACGCCTGCTTATCAATCGAGCCAAGGAAGTTTCAACAAAGGGTCGGAATGGACACCGAACCTTCAGCGATGTGCCCATGAGCAAAAGGTTTAGCGATCGACTCTTTACCACACTCACCTATCGGCCATGGGAGCTGACGCATAGTGCAGAAAAGGCAGAAGCAGCTGCCTCTACCATTTAGTCCGCCGGATGATGATGTTGAGCATT
Source organism: Parathielavia appendiculata (assembly GCF_033297405.1). Lineage (NCBI taxonomy): Eukaryota > Fungi > Ascomycota > Sordariomycetes > Sordariales > Chaetomiaceae > Parathielavia > Parathielavia appendiculata. The sequence continues at coordinate 3,004,697 of NW_026944221.1, forward strand.
CGATGGCGAGTGTTGTGCTCTTTGGCATGAAAACAGCGACTGATAAGTTTGTGTTATACGGCTTCCTCATACATTGAGGGATACGGTACGATGATGCGCAGACTGAGGTCAGGTAGAAAGAAAAAGGAATTGAATACCAAGTTAATAAATGTTCCTTCAAATTGAAAATTGTGGCCAAGCGTAGTAACTTCCTTCCCGGCCTGCCAGATCCCCAGATAACCGCTGGATAACAAGCGGTCTGGAACCGCTAAATGTCCTTCTGTCATGGCGACCTCCAGACTCTGCGCCGTCAACGCATACTTCCTGCCCAAAGTACAAAGTCATACATAAAGCACAGCGCCTATATTCCCAGATTATTGGTAGGCGTCTAAAGATAGATGCACCCGCCAACTGAATCGCAGACTCACCGAGGGCAACACCATAGGAGGTATCATCCTCTAATGACCTTCCCGGCAACTCAGTCAGCATCCATCCGAGTCACCACTTCTACCCCGGCCTCGCTGCTCCGCGCTTGCTCCTCGGCCCTCCTCGCCAGCTCCTTCTCAGCCTCGACAAGAAACGCCTCCTCGATAGCCGCCCGCCGCCTATACACTCGCAGCCACCTCTGCCCCCATTGCCGAACCATCCTCTCTCCCTCACTATTACCCTCCCCGTCACTCGCCTCAATCATCTCGTCCTTGCTCCCCGTGGCCCACGACGCAAGCGCGTCCTCAATGGCGGCGAAAAGCGCCCGCATGGCCTTAATCTCGCGGTCCCGCGTCTCCGACTCGTCCACGTTTGACGCAAGCGAAGAAGAAGGCTTCACCACAAGCTGGCGTACGCGGCCCGTCACCTTCATGACCGTGTTGAACACCATCTCGTAGACGTGCGCGGCGGCGAGTGCCTCGCCGCGGGTATTCCCCGCGCGGCTCACCAGGGCCCAGTTGATGACAGTTTCCGGCGTCAGGATGCTATAATTCAGGAGCTTCTCGATGATAACGAGGGCGACGCCCGGGTGGGCGGACCAGTAGGCCATGGTGGCCGAGATAATTTGGGAGCGGGCGGCGTCCGAGGCGGCACCCGCGTCGGCGAGGCGATCCTTTGTGCGCTCGATGGCCGCGAGTACGTGCGAAAGCGACTTGCTGCCCACGTGCAGGACGCACGTCACGAAGACGTCGGTGCTCGCCACGAGCGCGTCGATCTCGCGGTCGATGGCCTGTGACTGGATGCGCTGAATAACGGCGTCGATCTCTTCGTCCGAAGCTTTGCGCTTGAGAAGGCCGGCAATCTCACGGCCTTCAGCTGCAAAGGGGGCGTCTGTGCAGGTTAGAGCTTCCAGTCACCACACAATCAGCAAGATGCCGACTCACCGTCACTGGCAAACTTGAAATCTGGCGTGTCCTTCTCCTTCTCTGGGGTGATCATCTCCTTGTACGGGTCCGGCAGAGTGTTCTTGATCCGCTGCGCAAAGCTGAGCCTGATCTCCTTGTCGAGCGCCCCTGCGATGAATGTCTTACGCGGATGTACATCCGGAAGATACACATCATCCACCCATTCAGTCCACTTCCATGTGAAACCGAAGTTGCTCAGATGATGCGAGAACCAATCCATGAACCGGTAGGAGAGCTCCAAGTCCATGAGAGGCGCACTCCGGTAAAGAAAGCGGATGGCGCGCCCTAAGCTCGGCGCTATCGCTGCAGGGGCGAGCTTGCATGCCTCGGTAAGGACCGAGTGATAGTAGACAAGCTTATGCTCTGGGTTGGGCAGCTGGAGAAGCTGGGAAAAGACGGCATCAACCGCCACGTCTTCTGGCTTCCACGTGGACTTTGGCGGCTCAATGTCTCGCAACCGATCGAACGGCGTTGCTCTCGCAGCAAACGTCCGCGGAGCAAAGTAGCAGTCCAGGTCAATCAGATGGCGCGCCGTGACGTTGCGGTTGAAGTCGAGGACGTTGATCGTGTCCAGCAGAACATCCCGAATCAGAGACGCGGCAGCGTTGGCGAGGGGAGGCACGGACTCGACATCCTGGTTTGCGTAAACCGAGAAGTAGATCTCTGGAAACAGCGGCCGGGGCCCAGCAACGACCGTTTGGGGGATGGTGATGGTAGGAAGGGCATGCTTCGCAGCGTCGTCAATCTTCGACCGCTGCTCAACCTCTTTCAGGGGAAACTCCCACGGCCTTGGCAGGCAGGGCAGCGCCCAGCCGTTGTTCGCCTCGTTCTGCATCTGTGCCTGCAGCAGCCCAATCAAGCTTTGCGACTGCGGAGGATTCTCTTCGCCTGTCCCGAGTTGGTATGGCTCAATGAGTGTTTGCAGGGTATGCGGTTCTGACGCGATGATCTCCGTCTTCTCCATGAGGTCCGCGGCCTTCTGTGCCCATTGCCCCGGCGCGGCTATCATGACATACGGCAGAGTCAGGAGGATGATTTTGACAATCTCGGTGCCAATTGTCTGAACAGCCAACAATCAGCAAAGCAAAGTCGAGGCCGTCCCAAATCGCACAACTTACATCCTCGGAACTAGCAGTCTGCAAGTCCACCGCGCGCGAAAACAGCTCCTCCAGCACGGGAAACACGCCCTCCCCCTCTAGGCACCCCTGCAAGCACCCCAAAAGCTTCAGGTAAAGCTTCACGTCCCTCCACTCGCCCTTGCCGATCGTCTCCTCGATCCGCCCGGCCAGCTTCTCCAGCAGCATATCCACCACCTCGGGGCGGTTCCCGTTCGCAACAAGCACCACGGCAGCAACGAAAGGCGTCTTGAGTGGCTGTTCAACGGCCAGCTGCAGGACGAGGTCGACAAAGTTGGTCCGCAGAAGCTCGTCGTCCCAGTTGTCGGTGAAGAGCGTGGCGATGGCCTGGACCTCTTCGTGCCAGGGCCGCATGGGGTTCTCGGCGATAGCGATGAGCTGCTTGCGGATGCGGACGTGCGGTGGCGCCTCGTAGCGGCGGCGTGGACCGCGGCGGTCGTGGTCGTCATCGTCTTGTTTGAGGCGCCAATATGTCAGTTTTCCTTTCTGTTTGCTGTGTCGGGATGCGTTGTGAATGGTAGACGTGATGGAAGGGGTGCTGATGGCTGTCTAGAGCGATATGGAAGCTGCCTGCGGCCAGGACGAGCCCGAGTAATATATATATATATATATATGGCAGCTCCGATACAATCGGAAAAATATGCTGCAATGGATTGGCGCAAACTCACCTCGATAGCGACGTTTTTTGGGATTGTAGCTGCTGCCGCCGCCGCCGCCCCCTCTGCGGTCGTAGTCCGCCATTATGAGCTACCTTGTCAAGCTCAGAAGCGATCGCAATTGCTGAAGCGAAAGAAAAAGAATACTGTCGTAGATGGGGTTCGTTAGTAGTAGGTTTGTTAACAGTTTGACACGGTGCTTTTCGTGAGATGGAACGGAAACCGTTGCTTGCCAAACAGCTTCACGAAAGTTGCACTGCCAAGAGCGAATTAAGTGGGTCCGCTAAGGTTTCGGTTGAAGGCCTGGAATGATAGGCAGCAAAACAGGACCCAGTCGTGTGACGCTCTGTAGTTTACCATGCTGTGGTAAGATTGTTGCTGTGGTATGCATTCTCTTCAAGGACACGAAAGTTACACAGTATACGGATAACATAGGCTGCTTGCCCGTGAGTAAAGGTATTGAACACTAGAACAATTCAAGAGCAAGTAGGACAAACCATCCTTGAATCCACCCACCGGCCATACACTGCAGTGCAATGATTAATTGGCCCAATGTTCAACATGATACCACTACAATACAGCCAGCCGCATTAGTCTCAGTGACTTGCGAATCTCGCTGCTTCTCGGAATGTCATCTCTGTGAAGACCCTTTGGCCACTTGACACGCATTAACACTTCACATGTCCAAGGAAAGCAATCTCGGATAATGTAGTAGCCTTGCCCTCGAGACTGTCTTGATCCGAGATGGGAACGTCCATGGTAGAAGTCGTAGTACGGTAGTGAGGTCAAGGTCCAGTTGAGGGTGAGTGTGCAGAAAGCATAATTCGTTTCCTCGGCCATGTCCTAGGAACACCACAACCCGGAAATCATACAGCGCAACTCAGAGCATCTTCGTTGCCATGCACCAGCCAAGACGACACAAACTCCGGGGTCCGTGACTCAAGGTGATGGGTAAGGTAGAGTAGAGGGAATCGTGTGGTAGGTGTACACTGGAGCTAGCCAGACACCGGCCAGTGTGCACGTAGCGCCAACAAACGAGATACCAATCATTAACCTCATCCAAACTCGCTTCTTCTTCATCTTTGCCTGTTCAGTAGTCATGATATACTACCCACCAAGCGAAAAGCCAAACAAGCTTCCCGGGGCGCAGCCCAAACCCATAATCATCCCATCTATCCGCAGGTGCTCTTGTCGGGACAGAAATCCACGCTGTTTCCATTGTCGCCTATCAACCCCATATCCGGGATGGCTGGTGGGGAGGGTGAGAGGAGAGGCAGGGAGTTCAGGCCCAATGACGTCAAACCCTCCGCTTTCCGAACCACACGACGAAAGTGAATAGCTCAAGTTATATGCTATGCTTCATAGTCCCGTCCATAACAACCATTGCCTGCGCCCCCTACAGGCTGAAGACAAGACGGGGCTAACGAATCCCGGAGGGCCGCATCCGAAGCAAGAAGGGGGATGAGGCCCCAGACGTATCGTTGTCGTTGTTGTTGTCGTTGTGGATGCTTGCCACAACAATGTAAGGGGAAGGGTGAAAGCCTCTTTGTTCAGAGGGATTGAATGTATGAAATAAGCAAAAGCCATTTCGGTCATGTAAAGGGAAGAAAAGACAAGCTCTAAAACGAAAGAAAAGAAGAGAAGAGAAGAAGAAAAGCAAGACAAAGTTTCGTGGTTCACCGGCGGCAACACACTTGCCCTCCAAGCGGTCCTCTCCTCCAACCGCCCCGGCTTTGTGCTTGTCCTGGGTTGAGGATGACTGTTCGCAAACCATGGCTCCGGCAGCCTCGTTCCCCATCCTCCCAGTGCCTCCGCACCCATCTCTCGACACAGCCTCTCGGGATAGGTGGCATCAAGTGGAGTCCGGGATCTCATCGCCTGGATGGAACTTCATGTGCCACGTCGTACTCGTCTGGGTATCTCAATGGCATTTCCTTGTTTTTTGTCATCATCATGAAGACGGCGAGAAACCGAGTCGCTGCCTCGAGCTGATCTCGCGGATGATACTCTGCTGGCGAAGTTACAGCATAAACTGTCCAACATAACCGACACTGTTGACCGTGGACTGACGCAACGGATTTCATCAAGACCGGCTCGCTCAATCTAATTTCGCCATCATCTCCTGCTTCGCCAAGGGCGTGAAGTTGTCGATATCGAGACCCCTAGCCGCGAGCACCGGGACCATGTGAGGCGGGACAAGCTGGTGGTTGAGGTGAGGAGCGATGGAGAGCTCTGGATCAAGAGATGTGGTCAGCACGCCATCGGGGCACCACGTCCATAAAACCCAAGAGCAACAGTATATCCCTTACCATGCCGCGAGAAGTCAAACAAAGGAGGAAGGTCCCTGACTTGACCAGTCCCGTGCCTCGAGTCCGGCAGCTTCGTGTTGGGGTCGCGCAGCTCATCGAAGAACGGGTGCACCATAGCGTCAACGGCGGCCAGGCGTTCCGTCGGGGTATACTCGAGCAACCGGGCAATGAGGTCGATAGCATTCGCGTCCGCCCTGCGGAACACCTTGTTGAAGGGATGCGGCTTGATCTGGGGAAACTTGTGCTCCATGTAGTTGGGATTCATTGTTCGGATCTGTTCACGAGTCGGCGTCCCCAGAACCTTTATGATCTCGACGAGCTGATCGATGCCAGATTCTCCGGGAAAGAGTGGCTGTCCCAACATCAGCTCAGCCATAACGCACCCAGTGGACCAGACGTCTGTTTTACTCTCGGTCAGCTAGCTGCCTTTCTATGCCCAGTGTGGGAACAGGGCGCTCACCGATCTTGGTCGTGTAATTCGTCGCCCCAAAAATCAACTCGGGAGCCCGGTAGTACCGCGAGCAGATATACGACACGTTGGGTTCGTTCTCGACTAGAATCTTGGCACTGCCAAAATCGCAGAGCTTCAGCACGCCAGTGCTGGGGTCCAAAAGGAGGTTCTGCGGCTTGATGTCGCGATGGCAGATGCCTTGTGAGTGGATGTAGGCCAGGGCGCGGAAGAGCTGATAGATGTACAGCTTGACCTCGAGCGTCGGCATGGTGGTTTTCATTTTGTTGAAGAACCTCGATGCTCGATATACGGTTTCCGGAACGAATTCCTGCACAAGATTCAAATAGACCTCGTCCTTCTGTCATGAACAATGAGCACAACCCTTCTCCAGCGCTGTCCTGATTGGTACACTTACGCGCTCGCCGTTGGAGTAGTAGAAGGCCTTCAACTGCACAATGTTCGGGTGCCGCACGATCCTCATGATCTGCAGCTCGCGGTTCTTAAACCTTTTGTCCTGTAGAACCCGCTTGATGGCCGCATCCTCATTGGACGGCGACAGCTTGGTCTGGAAGACCACGCCAAAGGAACCGTTGCCGACGATTTTGCATTGCGTGTACTGTATCTCGCGGGTTTCCCCGGTGACACCGTCTTGTACCTTTTCGCGAATCACTTCTGCATCGCATCGTCAGTATTCATCTGCACCCGGTGCATAGTGCTCAAAATCCAATGGGGCGCCGTCTCACCTCCCATCCGCAAGGTGTTGAACGCTGCTGGCCTATTTGACGCCATCGCTTAGATGCGCAGTCCGTGCTACCGTTGGGGGCAGCTAAGTGGTACTGGTGGTGGGAGTAAAGAGGGATAAACCGGGAGGAAGTCGGTGCCGGCCGTGTTGGGCAATAAAGTGGATGAGCGCTGGCGACGGAATGATGCAGGTTTGCTGGGCTCAATGATCGGGCCCAAATCAGGAGATGGTAGCGGGAGCAGTCGCGCTGATGATTTCGAGGTTCGTTTGGGTGCTGGCGGCAGGTGGCCCGATGCCGGGGTATTGCGATGCAGCAGGGGAAAATGAGGCGGGGGTTTCCAGCTGCGAGCACTGAAGGGTCGTTGTGGCCTTGCGGTTCGATCAACAAGTCTGTTGGAAAACCCGACGTGAGTCATGCAGGTGCGATGGCCTAGTGTCGAGCTGGGGGAAGGCGACGTGAGGCGGAAATAAGAAGTTGGACTGTTTTGCGAAAGGAAGATGTGAAGGAAAAGCAGAAGGCAGGTAGGCTGATTTCAGAGGCCGGCCAGAGGTTGAAGTGACGGGCGGGAGGTTTTGGAGGGGCGGCGCCCTGGCCAAGTGAAATGACTGGGAGCGACAGGGCACCTGGTGGCGAGCACCCACAAGGGCTCCCAAAGCCAGGGTCAAGTGGACTCTGCGAGGATGCAAGACGCATGGGACTCGACAACAACCTTGTCGACAGCAAGCAAAGCAGCACTGCGCCTATATTGCGATTGAAGAGGAGATGGGTTCTTTCAGCCAGAGAAATGGGCAACGTCAGGTCGCCCGAAACCTTGAAAAGACTGGGTGGGGGGAAACGGGAAACTCAAAAGCAACGCCAGCATGAGAGGGAGAGACAAGATTGACAGAGGCAAGTGTCTTCAGCTTCTGTCGCAACATTCCTGCGATCGTGCTGCTGCAAGCTCGCACATCTGGTGAGGTCAGATGGCCAGGGTCTTGGCGCTGTGTACGATCTGCCGCAGCCAACCACAAGCAGGGCAGAAGGAGGGGTCGAGGGTTGAGGGGCCAAGGTGTTGGGAGGCAGGTGAGTGTTTTAGGACAGCTCGGTGTGCTCCGTAATGCTTGGGAACAGGGGACAGAAGAAGGTTGCAATGATTCAAAAGACTTGACAGCCCGAGACCTGATACTTACGCGCGCTTGTATCTCGTGTGCAGCGAAATTGTGTGCAGACGCTCTTGGAGTTGGAGGATTGGCGAGATTGAATGGCTGGGGTCGCGTGGTCGTTCCGGCCCGTCAACGGGGGTCAGTGGGTTAACTGCAGTAGCTTGAACACAGTTGGCAAGCTGGCTCGTGGTGGATTTGAAATGGGCAATGGTCTTGTTGGTTCAGAGGTTCCAGGACTTTGACATTGACAGCGGTAGTCGGTATGGCCTCGAGAAGAGAACGGAAAATGACAATCCACGTTCTGAATCAACAAAGAGGGAAAACCTGGAAGCTTCGGCGGGCGGCCGAGTTCAATGTGGATTGGAGCCGTGCTTCCCGTGGGCAGCTGATGGTCAGTGCAACCTTCGCACCGTCAGCTCGTCGCTTGTTAATAGGCGATTTGTTCGTGCAGGAAGGGTGTTTGGGCATTGATATGCTGCCACAAATGCAAAGCTACGGAGTAGTAGAGGAAGTTGGATCCTTCTTAAGAAGGTAAGGTAGACATTTACTCAGGGGGTGGTGACGTGTTGAAAGCAAAAGAGGTACAGTAGCAAGAGGTGTGCCCCATCCAGTCCTGGCCTCAAAATAGCCTCAGCAACAGCAAGCTCTACGAATAGTGGGTCGCTTGCCAGCCGGCTTCATCGATGGAGTCTTAGACGTCTCGAGGAAGGTGGGCCCTTATTGCCGTCTTTGTCGTCGCAGTCTGATGAGCAGAAGGCCAAAGTCACCTGCCAACCTCTCTCGCTTCTGCCCGTACGTCGCTCCATTCCACACCGAGCTTGAATGAGACTTATTATGTGAAATGAAGCAAATGCTTGGGTCCTTTCAAGAGGTACTCCATACTGCTTGCTTGAAGGCTTGTTGCTACATGGAGAACCTATGTGTTGCTAAGTAACAGGCGCCCGGTCCGTCCGAGGAAGCTGAAAGTCAGTGGCTAAGGCACATGACCTCTCAAATTTGTTCTTCGTAATGTACGGGTTACAGAGTGCCACTCAGCCTTCCCCAATACAGATATTCTAGGTTGGGTACATCTGATGTTCGACCGGCAGACAAATGTGACTCTCAGCTTTGTTCAAGTCTCATTGCTGTCATTCGCTTGACGAATGCTGATGGAGGCCACGAGTGGTCCCAAGCGGTGCAGGAAGAGAGATACCTGATTTCCCAGTTTGGGCCAGTTCATGTCGAAACTGAGTTGGTTATTAACATTGAGTACGGTGACAATTGACAACCTCAAGCGGCTGAGGGTTCAAATCGTTGGCTGCAGTCAAGGGGCTGTGAACCTGTCCCCTCCGTTCATGTACCTCGACCAAAATGTCAATTGATCAACCCACTGCCCGTATCCTCCGCCACCAGGGCATGCTGTAGATTCCGCAATGGGGTGCGGGTGAACGTGACTTGAGTTTTCAGGTAGTTAGCTTTCAGTGACGACGGGATGTAGCAGGTCTGCTTCTAGCCGCGCGGTAGAGGAGTCCGTTCAGCCTGCCCCTCGATCACCCCGGCGCTCTTTTGCAGGATGATTGCTATAATAATGGATGGATATTATGAGCCCAACCACCTCCGTCATGATGCTCCCACTACAGTTACCTTTTGGGTCATTGTTCAGATTCCAGTATAGTACCTGGACATGGAATGCGCCCGCTTCGCGGCAAGGATCTCCGATAATTTGACGGGATTGAGCCCATCGGGGCTAAAGAGCTCGCCTGCGTCATTCAAATCATGACAAGAATATCCAATCATGTGCCCGAACATATAGACTCTGATGCCCGACGCCTTCGCATCAGTGGCGCCTCGAGAGAATATGTGTCGAGAGCAGGCCCGGAGTGGATCTTTCGTAAGCGCTTTGAAGGTCATGGGATCACTTTGATGCGCTAATCCACCAGCCTTGACCGGGAGATCGTGGGCTCAACCGGACTCCGATCCTTGAAGAAAGAAAACATTTGTGATGATATGGGAGGAAAAACGGAAGATGGGGGCGGGTGTTATCAGAGGCTCAGCGGCTCTGACACGGGCATTGACGAATGAGTAGCTTCGGATTGGAGTGAACGGGCCAACGTTCAGGTAGTGGAAGAACTCGCAAGGCTATTCTGGCTGTCGCCGCCATCCCGGAACAGCGGTTCGAGGTTAGCGCCGCGTGAGACGGGTAACGGGTAAGAGGTCGAGTTCTTGGGTTCAAAGCCACTGCGGTGTTTTTCATACGGAGCAACCTGGAAGCCAGTGCTATGGTTATTGACTGATACCAGGATGAGTCGCTTCGGGATATCCTGTCCCGTCCGGGTTACGGCCAGCAAAGGGCTGGAGATGGTAATTGACGAAGTAGCCACTACCAGAGCAGTTATTGTCAGGAGAGATCCTTAGAGGATCATATGCATATCAAAGCAATAACTATCGGAATTTGGATCGACGTGGGATGGTGAGCTTTCGTGTAATTCTTGTTGAAATAATATAAGTTACGTTATTATTAGCCCTAGTTTGTTATTAACATGAGTTTACGTAGTAGGTATTACACCCCATCTTCCTTCACCTTAACCTTTTTATATGCTTTCATTATCTCTTTCCCTTTCCCCTTTATTCTACCTACCTCGTCCTCTCTGTCTTTGTTTCTCTTACTCTCTATCTTTTTCTTTCTGTTTTTATAATCTACTGAATTTTTTTCTCTCCTCCTTGTTTTCTTCCGTTCCTTAAGGTAGTTTCTTTTATCTCATTTCAAGTGCTCCACCATGTGCCACGCTAACGGACAAACCGGTGTTAAACGGTAATCTGTCGGTGTATGTTACCCGGTACGGGACGATGCTCAAAGCTGGCAAGTCTCAAGTTACGGCGAAGTTACAAACACTGTATAATTGGTAAGAAAGGAGTGATGGCTCGGTGTTCGCAAGTGCTGCAGGCATCTAACTCGTCTGTAAGCCCGGTAAATGAAGGGTCCATAAGTTACAGTACCTGAATAAAGCAGCCCAAAAAACATCAACTTCCAGGGTGTAAGCTCAAACCACTCCGCAGCGAGTGGAGGAAACCCCGGAAAGTCTCAGGCAGGAAGTTCGGGCAATTGGGCCCAACTGGCAGCGCCATGTTTATTTGCAGTAGCGCTTGCATATCGGCCGTTCCTGATTTGCTGGTTGCATGCGAATCCGTCGCTCAATCTCGAAGGTTATGCTATTCAAGCGGCCATTCTCAGGGGCCTAATGCGCTTCTTCCATTTCGGAACATCGAGACCGGACCAGGCGCGTTGGACATCGAGGGGGTAACCACACAAACTTGTAGTTCACCCTCCACTCTGGGTTGCGGGTGGGCGTAGTAGTACATATCGCATTGCTGAAAGGACGAGAGAGCGAAAGGAAGAAGGCAGAGAGTAACGAATGAAGAGAAGGTAAGTAGGAAAGGGGAATCAAGCTAGACATGAAGAGGAAAAACAACGGTACAGTAAGAAGGATAGAAGACAGCATGGGGCTGGCAACAGTGGTGCTGTACGATGCGAGGAGATATTGAAAGCGTCAAGTCTTTTCGCACCACAGACACGAGAGAGGACAGGTCGAAGGCTAGGTGCAGGTAACCTAATGATCATTACTGACATCTTTCAGATTCCTCGGCATACTCTGATACAATCAAAGGTGTTGTCCTGTTCGAGACAAGGGCACATATCCATCAGGTGCTCGTCAATTGCGTCGCGTAAGCTTGCTTGACTCCGAAGATGCACAAGGCGTTTGACTTGGGTGTTTAAGTCACCCTCATAGTCTGTGCAATTACCTAGCCGACAACAGCCTGCCAATAACAACCGCACTGCCATGGAGATGGCCGCAACTTGGTCGAAAGGTGAATGGTAAAAACCGACTGGGTCTAGATCATACATCGTATCCAAAGGCGCCTCAGCACTCTGCACGAATCTGCAAATAAGGCCAGATACAACTGACCGCTAGCCCTTCCAATCCATGCCGTAACTCCGTTTCAGTTCGTACCATCTTCTCCCCTCCTTTGGAAGTCTCACAACCCATGTCACAGACTCAGGTTGTAGCTGTATTCGTCCTCAATGTTCTGGCTGACCCAGAGAATGACCGTGCTAAGCACATCATTGTCAGCGCCGAGTCCTACATAAACCTATCTCCCTCAAACTCAAATCAAAGAAGACAAAGGGAGAGAAAATAACAAATCTCACCTGAGCCCAACTATCATAGCCGAAACCATGACCTCCACCCCCATAGTCAACGCGGGGAACGGCACGCCCGGGACGATAAACTTGAGCACGAAGACGGTGACCCCTCCAGCTAATCCGCCGGCCAGCGCCGCGAAGCCCAGAAACAGCACGACGCGCGCCTTCCACGCGACGCCCGAGCCGGAGTAACTGAAACTGTCGGCCGACAGGCGGGCCTTCTCGACGCTGTTGATGATGAGCATGCCCAGGCTGCTGAAGATGAAGGGTAGCCAGTCGACAAAGGTGACGTGGATGGTCGAGCCGTTGAGCGCCGACTTAGACCAGACGGCCGAGTCGAGGAGGATGTAGAAGGCGAGGGAGAACTGGACCAAGGGTAAGGGGCGGGTTAGTGTTGTGGTAAAGTGAAGAGGTTGCAGAAAATGGAGGGGGGAGCGCACAAGACCGCCGGCGCCGTAAACTCCCGCGTTGCGCGCCCAGATGCTGTTGAGCCATTCTGGCCTGCGGAACTTCCAGAGGCGGTCCTCGGACATGGTGGGTGATCTGCTTGCGCGGCGGGGATCGAGTGCGGTTGAAAAGCTGGAGGGCGGAGGTCGATTGTCTCGGTTCACCGTAGTTGACAGTATAAGCTCTTATTGGGAGGGTATTGGAGTTATGAGCGGTAATCCGTCGTTTGGCCGCGGGCGTCGTCGTGATCGCAATCGTTCGGCGGTAGATACGGAGTACACGAGGCTTCTCTTCAGCTCAGAGCTTGGATGACGTTGGAGCCACTGGCGGACTGACCCACCTCGACCTCTTGGCGCCTGAAACGGCTCCTGAAGCGGCACGTGACCACCTCAGGCCATTTCTATCACAGTATCCAGAGACCACGCATTAAGCCAGCAGATCCCGCTTTAGCTGCTGAAGATAGGACGCTGAACACTTGGAGAACGCAGCCTCCAAGTCGATCTGCTAAAACTAAGTCAACAGGCAACAGGTGGCGTGAGAAAAGGGGAGAGAGTAGAGGGCTTATACGAGTTGATGATTGAACGTCAACGAATTGGATGTAGTTAGCGTGCCAAGGCCCTTTAGGCTTCGTGCCTCCGGGCGAAATAAATTCCATCCATCGACCACGCATTACTAAGTGTCTTGGACGTTCAAGTTGAGGACATGCCCGACCAGTTGCTGTGTGGCCGTTTAAGGAACTCCATGACGATTTCATCTTCCCACCAGTCGATTAGGACGGCTAACTGAACGGCGAAATTTACTTCGTACTGTCCAGTTCCTAGGTCGCACAAGAGCATAGGTACCTTACATCCAGACTGCGGAATTCTCCCACAAGCACACGGGAACAAGTTTTCACTCAGATACAATTCCTGGCACACCCAGCGTTAAACGCTGCAATTCGCAGGCTTATTGACCATTTGACTCGGCTAGCCAGACACGACAACCGTGACACGTGCTGGTTGAACCCCGTTCTCAATGCAACGAACGTCTCCAACTCATTGCAACTTGCAGTTCCCCCATCGTCGGAGTCAACGCAGGGTGAAAGTCGAGGGCATATTAGGTAGGTAGGTACCGAACAGACCACAAGTATAATGTACAGCAGAATGGCCATTCCCTCTGCACCGTCTGTGTCCAGCAGCCCATGGGAAAAGCCTCGCCCGCCTCGCCTGGTCCGAACGAGAAAGACAAAGGTAGTAGGTAAGGTGAAGAAGACGCACAGATTGCAAACCAAGAAAACCTGGCAAAGAAGAAGAGAAAAATGCCTCTTGCCTCCCAGAAATCGAAGCGCAACCGACGTCTATCAAGTGACGCCAAAAGCACATGCGGCAAACAGCACCGCTGTATCGATATCTTTCTGCTCAAGACGCCTGCAACGCCGGAGGTATCCCCACCCCAATGTATGTTGTGTATGAAAACCTTTGCAGGACCCAAGGGAGGTGCTAGCAACTTCATGACCGGTCGTAGCAGCTTTACCCTCAAATCTCGATCGTTTTCATTGCCTCCTCGACTTCTACGGCGGGCTTCTGGCCGTTCGTTACCGCTGAACCATTTGGTTGGGTTTCGTGCTTGGTTTCGTCGGCGGGGTTCTCGCCGTTGGCCAACGCCGTTAACCTCGGGGCATTTTCTTTGATTTCCTCGTTGCTCTGTCGTGGCGTATCGACCTCAACCAATTTATCTCCTGTCTTTCCGAGCACTGGGCTTGCCGCTCCGGATTCTTCTGCCACCCTGGCCAGGGGACTTGACTTTCCGTATCCGGGCCGGATGGGACTGGGAATCGGCGAGATGGCGCTGGGGCGGTGCATGGAACGGCCGCGGTGCTCGCCGTTGGGCTCTGTCGGGTTGGCGTACGGCGAGTTCGGCGCACTACGCGATGCCGCACCCGGCGCCATCGACTTTCGCTTGCTGGCGGTGCGCCCGTATTTCTGATCCATCCTCCACCTCAGGATGTCAAAGTACGCCGGCTCCACGCGCGCCTGCTTGAACTCGCGCAGCTTGAGCTCGCCTGAGTCCTCGTCGACAAACCACCTCCCACTGCTGAGATCGTCGGCGACGATGGCCAAGAAGGCCGCCCATGAGCGCGCCACTATGTACTTGGTGTCGTAATCCCGGCCGAACATGATCACCTGGCCCCAGTGACCTTTTGGTCCCGGCGCCAGATCAACGGCTAGGCAGTTGCCGCCCCAGTCGCGCACCAAGGGAATCCATGCGGGGTGCGCATAAGCCTTCTGTATCGACCCCGGCGGTACGCAGTCCTGACGAGCCAGCAGGTCTTGTCGCCAATCCGAGTCTCGAGGTGAAGTAGGAGCCGAGCTGGATGAGGCGGCAGCGGATGAAGATGCTTGAGCGCTGCCTGCACCAGGGCCCTTTGAAGGAACTGGTGGCCTGAGCAGTCTCGGCTTTTGCAAGAATTCCTCGTTGACCTTGCGCCAGTTCGTCCACTCCTCCACAATTTCCTCGCAATCAAGAAGCATGGCACTGAAGATGATACCTGTGGGGATGCCGCCGCGCTCCTGGCCGTCGTGGATTTGCAGAGACTCCCGGACGTCCTGCGGAAGGGAGCAGTCCAGCTGGTGTTCGAGATCGTTGAGGTCATTCGACGTGCATCCTTCGCAGAGTTGGTCGAACAGCTCGGGGTAGTTCTCTTCGGCCCACTTGTCGATCTTGCGCCACGAGCTACTGACCGAAGGGGCCGGCGGCATGCCGTCGCGGAAAGACTGCATGGGGATCTCACCAGCCGGGCTCTGCACTTCGAAACCATCGGGTGCGGCCGACTGCCGCGCGCGATGCGACCTCATGCCGGGGGAATAAGGTCGGTTGGATTCGGGTGGTAATATGCGGTTTCCAGAGGCATCGAGGGCGGAGGTAAACTGGTGAGCCGACTCATCGCGGTAGGGGGATGTGATATCGGCGCGCGACTCGCCGGCGGTCGCGATCGAGGTCAGGCCATCCCTCGCGTTCAAGGGAACATGGCGCCCTGTTCTGTATGGGGAGTCAAAGGTGGAATCTG
This sequence comes from Parathielavia appendiculata, assembly GCF_033297405.1. NCBI lineage: Eukaryota > Fungi > Ascomycota > Sordariomycetes > Sordariales > Chaetomiaceae > Parathielavia > Parathielavia appendiculata. Next base: position 3,020,177 of record NW_026944221.1, read on the forward strand.
GTATCGTTAGTAAGCAGGAGACGGCGGTGGTTGTTTTTTTGGGGTATGCTGACGTCGGTCATTGCTGGTCATGTTGTGCCAGAAGGAGCGGAAGACGGATCCTAATCTGGAATCGGAGGTGTGTTGTCAGCACTCGACAAACCGGCCGGTGTTGGCAGACCACGCGAGTCGAAGCCTACGTACGAAGCCATGTTTGCGCCGGGTATCGGACTGGAGAGCAGTAGAGTCGGGGAAGGCTGTTGCGTAGATGGGGAAATCGGCTTGGTGAACTGGGCTGACCAGTGCGGGTGATGTTCCAAAGGGAGAGCGAAAGGATGAGATCTGGGCGCTGCAGCACCACAGAAACGAATTGAAAGCCCAGGCAGGCCACGGAACAGGAACCAAACTACTAAAACGAGCGGTGCAACCGCATGGATGCGATGATGTCGTGTGGCGGCTGCAGGAGGAACAGGAGACGGGATGCGAAGTTGGCGGTGGCTCCAAGCTTCTGTCCGGAATCAGCCAATCTGCAAGCCTTTCAAATGGAAGGGGTTGAAAGGGGGATTGCCCACAAGTGCGCTTCGACCACTCGCATTGATGAGTGGGGATTGCACGGACGGGCCGCTGGGCTACGATTTCGGGACCCCAGGGAGTCTCCACAAACCATAGCGCTAAGCCAGTTTTATAGACTTTGATTGGATAAACTTGTTGCTCATACGGCTCCCTGGGGTGAATGCAGGTTCACTCAGGGCCGGCAACGTTAATGTCAAATGTTGGACGAAAGCCGACAACGAGTTCATACAACGCCCCATAACGACTGCTACCACATATCAGAGGATTCTTGGACCTTAATACGCATTTTATTTGAACACAACGTCAGAGTCGGTTCCCTTGTTCTTGTTCTGGGTTCTGCACACCAGCCAATTAATTCAAAAATCTGACCATGCTACGATGGGGTTCGAAGAATCCTGTTAATATTTAACACGGCTTTTCCAACTGATTTCGGTAAGTTGATGGATTACGAATCTACTTTGTGGCTCAAAGCCCCCGCATTGGGGAAGATGAATGCTCATGTTGTTCAAGTTGCATGAGCGGACTCAGAGACCAAAGTTATGGGTACTTACTTACCTACCTAAATAGACCACCAAGTCTGGGGTATCTCACCATTTACCGATCACTTACCTAGTCTCACATTCTGTATGTTTCCGTCTACGGCTGCTACATACCTTGGTTTTAATTCCCTTGATAGGTAAGGTAACCTGGAACGCGGTTACGTATCCTGCAGCTAAATGAATACCCCGCTGATGTCCAGCTCAGCTGAACAGCGATACTACAACTGAAGCTCTTCATGTATTGCACCGCACGCCACTTTTATTTTTCCAGCGTTAGCCAAGGAGCGGCCTCACTTATTGACAGACAGCAAACAGAGCCTGAACATACCGACAGGACGACCACTATCCAAAGGCCACCAGACCGATCAAAAGCAACCCTCCCTCAACCAATCATCCCAACTCCGAGTCTACGGCCTAGAACACCCGCCACTTACCTTTCTGCGGATTATCAGCAGCAGCTGCTGGTTCCCGCTCAAGCTGGCCTTCCACCACACGAGCATGATGTTGGACAACCCACCGCGCATCCAGTCAAACCTCCTGCGTCCGCAAGAAACAGAGGGGCCGGCCGTTTCAAAAACAACCAGACAATCTTGCTTTAGCTCGGAGAGCAGTGCAGTGTATCATTCCACGTTTTGATGTTTCATCTCAGCTGTTCCCGTCCCGAAGTGTTGTGTAGCAAAACACTGGATGGTAGGATCCAAGGATGACACGACGCATTTCATGAGCTCTATTTTGGGGTTACGAGTTCCTCATCAGATGATGCTCTTGGTGTTATCCCAACTAGGTAACTATGGTGTGCAGCTCGGCCACGGCCCGAACGAATTTGGACCAAGGGGGCAGCCAGTGCGGCTTGTGAAGCTGCGGTCAGCGCTAGCAGCATACAGGAATGAGATCACACGCCAAGTTGAACGTGATAGTCACCTATGGAGAGTCTCATCTGAGAAATCACTGCCAGGTGCCACACACACACTTACACAAGCGCCGCATCACGTAGGCTCCCGTTGCAGTCCCGAAGATATTCCCGCCTCCCCACCCCCGGGAATCAACCGACATCCTACTCCACAACCCCTATCCACCCAAACCAAATGCCTTGGATGTCCAGACCTAGCTCTGCCACAAATACTCACTCAACGCCAGCAACTTATCCGCCAACTGCCTCTTTGCGGCAGCCGCGACGCCCCTCTCCGGATCGGCCAGCTGCTCGCTATAACGGAGCTCCAATAGCGCCTTAAGTTCATCATACGAAAACCTCACCCCAACCTCCTTCTCCTTCTCCCCTTTTACGTCCTCCCCCTCCCCATCCGGCCCCCCAACCGACGTCCTTGCCTTCTCCCCATCCTCCCTCGCCCGCTTCACAATCGCATCCGGCCCGCCCTCGAACAACTCAAAGTACGCCATGGCCTTATCCAGCCCCGCCCCGGGTCCTTCCTCGATATTCTTCAGATTCTGCTGCAGCACCAGCACGTTCAGCCTCATCCTGCCACAGCCCCTCGAGTTCATGGGCGCCGTCATAGTCGCGTTGCGGATCAGGTAGGCATTGATGAGCAGGCCCAGGCCCGTCCTCACGAAGCGCACCTCGCGCTCTCGCAGGAAGCCCGCCGCCGTCTCGTCGAACGCCACCATCTCGGCGTTGAGCGACAGGATCTGCGGGTCGGGCTCCGCGACCTCCTGGTCGAGCAGGTAGGGGGCCGTGTGGGAGGGGGAGAGCGCCGTGTACAGCGAACGGAGGATGCGGCAGCGCACTTCAGAGTGGAGCGTCAGGAGCGCCGTGGTGGCTAACTCGCTGAGGGAGGTGAGGATGCTGTCGAAGGATCTGCGCAAGGGAACAGAAACGCGGTTAGTTTTTGGTTTGGGTTATTTAGGTAATAGTGGGGCGGTTTGAGAGACGTACTGAACGGTTTCCTGTGTCATGGGCAGGTAGACGGGGCCTTCCCCGGTTGTGGCCTTGCTGGGGTCGTTGAGCAGCGTCCAGCGCTTCTTCTCAGGTTTTGTGAGGTTGGAGCGGGACGAGTCTGTCTCGTTCTCGGTAATGTGTCGGAGGCTGAGAATCTTGACCGAAAGCCACTTCATGCTGGTGTAGAGCAGGCAGAGCGACGAGATCGTGTCGCGGTCCTGGATAATGTCACTGGCCTCGAGCACCTTCTCCTTGGTCTGCGCCATGAGAAGAACTGCCTCCTTCTCCAATAGTTCAAGATCTTTCGTCTCGGACTCCCACAGCTTCAGCATCGTCTCGTGGATCTCGCTCGGCTCAAGCGCCATGACGGCAGAGGCCCGCAATTCCTGCGTACTCGAGGCCTCCTCCTGGGTCTTGGTCACCAGGGCCTTGTACCAGTTGAAGCACCTGTCGTAGTACCTCAGCATCTGCGTGATGATGAGCGAGCTGAGCGCCTGGTCGTGGGGGATTGTTCCCAGCATCCTGCAGAACGCTGTCACGATGGTAAAGAAAGCAGTCGCTCCCTTGAAGACGGGCCGTTTGGCGACCAACGCCCACTCCGGGTCCTGCAGAAAGGCGTCCGCTTCGCCAAACACCGTGTCGCTGAGCTTCCCGAGGGTCTCATCCAGCTGTGGTTGAAAGACATTGACGAGAAAATTGTCAAGAAACGAGGTAAGCGCGCTGGTCGCGAGGTCCGACCCCGGCGGGACGATGTTCTTAAGACGCTGGAGGAAGATAAGGGTGGGCGGGAGGAGGAGACTCATGTTGAAGACGCTGGGCTCGACCAGTGATTTGTACGTTCCGCTCCCCTGAGCACTGTACCCGGCACCGGTGCTTTTTCTCGCGGTGGCGGGATCCGACCGAGGAACAACCAAACCTGCCTTCTTGGTATCGGCCCCCTTCTTGGAGTTAGACGTCAAGCCTGGAACGGCAGTCCGAATGATGTTGTCCAAGGCCTCGTATTCAGTCGCCATCTCAGCCGATTTTGAATCCACTTCGGAGAACTTGAAGAGATGCTCCCGCGTCGCATCCTTGCCGCCGTTTATCCCCACGCCGGGCCTGGGCGATGACCGGAACTGGTAGACGTCGGCATCCGTTGTGACATAGTTGTGTAGCAGTGAGCGGATCTCGTTCTGGTACAGATTCCATAGTTCCTTGAAGCTGCCGAGTAGAGCAATGTTGTTGCCGGCTCCCTCACGTCGGATTAGGGCCTTGATGGACTCGTGGAAGACACGATGGCCCTCAGCTATGGCCTCGAATTTTCCGTAAAGCGTCCAAAGTAGATCATAAATGACGTCTGCTCGCATCCGGGTCTCGCGCTGGCCGTAGATGTGCAACCCATGGGAGCCATGAGAGCCTCCCCTCAACGAGCTGGGGTGCTTTTGGTCGATATCGTTGATGGTCTCGTTGACCACAGCAAACAGCTCGACAGGTAGCCTCTGCTTCAGCGTGTCGACGGCAGATTCTAACCTCCCCAGCTTGTTCAAAGACTCGACCACCAGCGTGACGTAGTAGAAGGTGTCTGCCTCGGGGTTCTTGTGGGGATCTTCAGTCACGGGCCGATCCCAATCCATCGCGTCAAAGATGGCGTGGAAAGGGGGGACAGGCGGCGCGTCTTTGAACACCTCGCTGAGGGCGCCCTGGCACTTGGCCAAATACTGCCACCGCTCCTGGCAATACGGCGACTTGAGATAGAGATGCTCGTGCAGCTCTTCGACCAGAATGTCCATGAGCGCTGTCTCCTGGTTTGCCAGGTAGAGTCGCAGCTCGCTCAATGCGCCGATGCCATCCAGCTCCGGCTTCGTCAGCTTCCGCAGCGCATTTTGGAGGACATCGACTGCCGTCAGAAAGCGCTTCTCGGATATCCTGGCCTCGAGCTGGTCGGGAACGGTTCGCAGATCGTCCAACTCGTTAAGCGTTTGCAGCACCCCATCGTACATGTGCGACGTGGCGTGCAGCTTCTTGAGCTCTGGGTCGGTGGTACAGAGGGCCGCCTTGGATGCGGCCAGCGACTCCTTCAAGGCGCGCACCTTCTTCTGCGATGTCTGTATGCTCCCCTGAATCTTGTGGAAGGTGCCGATGGAACTGTTGAAGCCCTGGTGATACTCATGGACAATCTTCTTAAGTGAGTCCTGGAGATACTGGTGGGTGCGCTGGAAGTTGCGGTACTCGTGGGCGCGGCCGACGGAGCTGGTGTCGAGCAGCTGCAATGCCAGCTGGACGGGGATGCAGTCGTTCTCGCACATGGCCGGCCACTCTTGCTTGATCAATTCAAGCACCTTGCCCATTTCGCGCTCGGCGCTGGTCTCTTGAGCTCGCTGGGTTGACCGGGGTGGGGGTGCTGCGCTGCGAACGGTGGGAGGTGGTCGCGGGTTCCGCTGTCGAGGTGGCGGGGCACGGCGGTCGCTGCCGTAGCCTTCGCCGTACGGATCGTACTCATCGCCGTCCTGGCGGCCGAAGTTGCCGTACCCGCCGTTGCGGTACGACTGGGCGTATCTGTCGGACATTGCAACGCGCGGGGCGTGAAACGCTGTGCTCGCTATGGAATTGGCCTAGTCTTCATTATCGGTTTGGTTTGCAATTGAATGTGCGCGCTATTGAAAGCTCAGACAGGACCAATGGGATGACTTTGACACGCTTCAAGCTCTTCGAGGTCCCTTTCGTCTCGACCGGAGCTTGCTCGACAGTTTGGGGCGAGCTTCGTCTGTAGTTACTGCAAGTCGAGGCCGTACGGAGTAAGGTAGTTGCGTAAGGTATTCGTACCTTGGCTCATCTCATGCAGCATCCATGGATGCATGGGGTTGAAGTTGGACCCACCGCATGCTTTCAGGGACCATGTATGTTACGACATGCGGGGTACGGATACGCGTGACATAACAGCGTTTTGAACCCTCTCCAATTGTGATGTGTATTAGCTAGCCAAGGTAGGGTAAATCAAGCTAGAAATAAAATAAAAAAAAAGGATAAGAGAAAGAACCTCTGAAAAAAATTGAATCCTTTAGTTCCAGTCCGTCCACCGTCAGTTTGAAGAGAATGGGGGTCCGAGCCATGCACCGCGGGATCGTTGCTGATATCAATCACTCCGTACGTGCGTATCGTACTTACAAACCCGTTAAAAGATCAGGCCATTCACGTCTCAGGTACTTACCGTCTTGGCAATTATTTCGCAGCTTCCTAGGTTTGCATTCATCATCGCGGCCGCACTCACGGCGCAAGCATCTCATTCTCAACGCTTCAGCCTCACTCCGCACTGATGCTGGCAAACGTCCAGCGAATCCGGCTACTTGGACGAGTTTGCGGGGGATGAGGGTGCTAACGCAGCCTGCCAGAACACGTTCCATCACCAGGCTCGTTACCTCTAGGCACTTTTCGCATCGTGCGGCTACTGCGATGGCCCTGAAATTCCCCATCTACCCGCCGCCTCAGTATGGAGGCCAGACTCAGCCTGTCAAGCGGCCAAAGGTGAGAAGTCGTAAATTTTCGGGATGCGAATGATCAGCGGCATGAAGCCAGCTTGAGATCAGGCCTCCTGGAATGAGCGAGTTGAACAGCGCTAACAGACCACCACAACGACCAGGAATTTGCATGTTTCTCATATGACAAGGACCACAAGTTCCGGTTGGACGACTCATCCCTAAAGTGGTACTACCCGCCAGACCTGGGCGTCAATCTGAGCAATGGCTTCGACCAGTTCATCCGGCACGATGACAGCATCGACGAACACCTGGACAGCCTCCTCAAAACCATCGCAAGCCATGAACAAAAGACGGGCGAGCCGATCGATGCCCACATTGTCACCTGGAGAGGCATGTTGACCAAGGTACAGGGGTTCCTTCACTTTTGCGCATCGTGGCCTCCGCTGACTTTCACTGGTAGATCATGGCCGTGCCGTTCGACGACTCGGAGTAAGAAATCACCCGGGGCTTCTCTGCTGCTCTTTCCACCATACCAGACTTGATGGCTGAGCCCTCCTTTCACTGCTCTAGATTCGAGATGAACGCTACCTTCTACCGAGTATGCTTCTGCAATCCCCTTCAACCCCACGATTACTTGCTTGGCTAACCAGCTCAAGGATTCCATGTAAGTAGGACAGCAGAAACGCCAGCGTTCGATCAGCACGCTAACGCCTCCCAAAGTTTCGTTGAGGAACACCATGCCTTTAGCCTGGCACAGAGGCAGCAGGAGGTGGCTGGGCGCCCTGGGAGGAGAAACGGGCCGTTACCTGAAATGATGAGTTATTGGGGTGAGGTCTCACTTGTTGCGGGTGTCTCGTGCCAGACTAACTTCGACGCCAGGCTACAAATTCGAGACTCTCAGCACATTGCCCCGGCCATGGGGTGAGACATCAAGAGACTATATCGAAAACCGAGACCAGGAGGTCGTCAACAACAAAGAGCAGTATTGCTCTGTTGTCCGCACAGGCTTTGGCAACACCATCGTCTGTCTCGGGGGTGAAGTTGACGCGAGTAAGCGGCCGCGTGTGGACGCCTGTAAACGAAATCGCATGATGCTGACTCATACAGTTTGGGACGCAAAGCCAGCCACGCCAGGAGAACCCATCAAATGGGTGGAGCTCAAGACAAGCGCCGAGATTCGCAATCAAAACGAGCAGTTCCGGTTTGATCGGAGGGCCCTGAAGTACTGGATTCAGTCCTTTCTTTTGGGCGTACCCAAGATCATAGTTGGCTTCCGGAATCAAGACGGCATTCTTACTAGCGTCCAAGAGTTCCAGACCATGAGTCTTCCGTACGAGGTGCAACGCAGGGGGATGGCCAAGTGGGATGGGAACGTGTGTATCAAGTTTGCCACACTCTTTCTTGACTGTGAGACCGCTCCGTTACCTTTTTCCCCCCCATGCCCACGGACAGCCGCTGACCTACATCACATTAGGGCTCCGCCTCAACATCAAGGACGAAGGCGTCTGGAGGATAAGGCGGCGAAAGGGAGCAAAGGACATCGAGGTCTTCCGGGTCGAGGAGGTCGGCCACGGCCGGATTATCACGGATGAGTTCATGGACTGGCGGATAAAACTCGAGCTCAGGAAGGCCAAACCACCAGACCTGGAGACGCCACCGGCGGTGTAAGCGAGTCCGGAACGTGAGCCAACCCCGGAGGCTGGAAGTGCATCTGGCGCATAGCCCGGCGGCATTGTACAAATTGTAATAGACGGCAGGGTTAGGATAGATACCACGGCGTGAGTCATGTACGAGTACACACACTACACACGGTCACGTTGGTCCTTTGGGATGATAAATGCACAGTCTTCTCACTATGCTACAGGTCTAAGACCCCCCCTCACTTATGTACCTTTACTGCACTATTGACAGTTCACATTCTAATAGATCGTTTCAACATTCCATCTACGGTACACCCCCCGCTCCAGAACCTTCCATTTAATCCCTCCACTCCCTGTCCACGCCCTCCCAGTGATCCAAGAACCCCTTATAGAACTTAACGCCCAACCCGGGATCCAGACTGCCCGTTGTCGCCCGAATGGAATGCATACTGAGCTGCGGGATACCCACATCGGCGGCCTTGACGCCCATGGCGGCGCTCAGCATGGGGCCGACGGTGCCTCCAGAGCGCGAGTCGTTGCGGATCATGTGGCGCTGGTTGACGCAGCCGGCCAGGTCGGCGACGCGGTCGAGGATGGCCATGCTCACGCTGTCTGTCGTCATGTGCGCCGACGCGTCAACGCAGAGCGCTACGCCCACGTTGAGACGCGGCGAGTGGCCGGCGAGGTTGGTCTGTGGGAAGTTGGGATGGGCCGCGTGGGTGACGTCGGACGAGACGAGGAAGGAGGAGGCGTACGTCTGGCCTAGCAGGCCTGGGCCGAACGGGGTGGCGTTTCCGGAGGAGGACGAAGAGGAGGAGGCGAGACTCTCGACGGCGCGCTCGATGGTGATGGGCAGGAAGTTGCCCCGCGCGCCCTGCCGGAGGAGAGAGCCGATCTCTTCGTCGTCGAAGAGCGCGACGAGCTTGATGCCGCCTTCGGACGGGTCAGACTTTGCGTGCAGCAAAGCCATGAAGGCGGCCCAGGAGCACAACTTGTCGTCGATCCGGCCGGCGAAAATGAGTTCCTTGTCCATACCGCCAACGGTGGCGGGCTGCGAGTCGAAGAGCTCGAGCTCCCAGTTGAGAATGGTGCTGGGATCCGTGATGCCGAGTTGTTTGGTGATGAGCTTGACGAGTTTAGCGGGCTGGGTCGAGGTGAACGAGCCGACGCCGCCGAGGGCTTGCTCGGAGAAGGTAGCGGTGGTTGAAGAGAGGTCGCTGTTGTCGAGACCGATGATGGGTACCATTTCCGTCTCGCGGTTGCCGTGCCCCGTCATGCTGAGGCCAAAGTGAGGCGCAAGGGTGGGGATACGGGCGACTATGATTTGTTAGCCGGTCGTTCATCGGTTCACGGCATAGGCGGAGTAACGCACTCGGCCAGTCGAGCTTGACGAGCTTCACCGACGTCTTGCCCGTTTCCGGGTCGCGAACAATGACACGGCCGCCAATGCTCAGATCCCGGTCCCACCATGTCTCGTTCAGGGCACCGGCATACTGGGCCACGCCCAATTGAATATAGCCGTGGGCGTTGGGCTTCGTGCTCGTCGGCTTGAGGCGGGCAGTCAGGGCATCGATGTGGCCCGCTATCATGGCGATGCCATTGCCGGGCTTGTAGGCCTTGCCGACGGCGAAGGCAATGATGGAACTCCCGTTGCGAGTGATGAAGTATTTGCCGCCCGGTTCGAGCTTGCCGGCCCAGCTGTTGCGACTGGAGAGCTGCGATGCGCGCACGCGACTTAGCTATCTATGACTCATTGCAGCGCAGAGTTCATTTGCGGAGACCAACCTCGGTGTAGCCAGCCTTGAGCAGCTTCTCCTTGAAATAATCGACGGCATGGAAGACGGTCGGGTTCTCGGTCATGAAGTCAAGGTAGGGCTTCGTGAAGGCCTCGGGTTTGAGGTCCTTTGCGTCGACCTTGTTGTCGACAACTTCGACACGCATGGCCATCGACTGCTCCATGGCGAGCGAGCGCAGCGACAGGTTGGAGCTACGCGCCCGCAGGAAGTCGGGAGTGTGACGGGTCATTGCTGGCTTTACGTAAGAAGTGAATTACGGTGTTCCGCTGCCAACAACGCAAGAAGACGTGGAGAAGATGGTACCTTTGGTGGTTACACGTGTAGGTGGAGCTTCGAGCTGGTTACCGCCGGGGGGCTTGTCGAAAGGGTGTTGGAGTGACGTCCAGGAGGCCCGAGCGGTCTCCGATATCCCATGCGCTCGGAACATTGGCCAAGCTCTGTTGCCATGGTTTACTATCAAGAGGACGCTGAGTTCAGGGTGTCCACATTCCATGAGGCTAAGGCGGCATACGGTATGCAAATGTTGGACCGATGATGAAGAGATTCAATCCAGAATAGAAACTCTATTGAAGTCTCTCAGATCTCGAGAGCTACCTCCCGTTGCGCACCAATCTCAGGCACGAGACCGCCCTCCTCATCCGGGGGTACCAAACAAGCCCGAGATTTTTCTTGGCACGGGTTAAGGTACTGTACCTTAGGTTATGGTGTAGCTTGAACTTCCCGGGGCCCATGTGGGGCCGTTTCCAGAGCCAATTGCATTTTCAGGGGCATGACGTAGGCCTCCCATATCCGGGCTCCCCGAAGCCCCTGGCAAAAGCACCACTAGCCAACTTTCATTTTCATTTTTCATCACTTCTCAGACCACGAGACATGTCAACGTCTTCGAAGACACGAATAAGCGTATGATAACGAATCGAAGATACTATCCTGTATGCTAGACGCGAAAGTATCCTTTTACCAGCTCCTCGCATACACCACCCCTTTTTCTGGACCGAAAAGGGCCTCTGTGTCGTTTCACGTGCCTGAGGTGGCGCGGCCGAGGCTGTGCTCTTCTCTTCCATACCAACGGGATACAGATCTTACAGGGAACAAGCAGACCTGTTCCTTCCTTCGGGATTTTTGTGACTTCATAACTATAACCTAATAGCAGGATCAAGGCTCTTCGTCCCTGCTCTCGAGTGGCCTGGATTCAGACTGTTCCAGCATGGCCGCTTTCGTCTCGAGCCTCAGCCCGATCCCTTCGTTTCCGGACTACACGGGCCCGTTCAAGGTGGGCACCGTCGACGTCGAAATACCTGTGTCGGAGCTGGTGTCGCCCAGCCCTGCGCCAGAGGGGGCTGCTGACATTCAAACCGTGTTGTTCAGGGTTTTTTATCCTGCGGTGCCTGAATCTCAGGGCAAACGAGTGTCATGGCTTCCAGCCCCTCAGCGCCTTCACATCGCTGCCTACACGCAGTTTCTCGGAGCTGGGTCTACCTTGGCATCCATCCTCTCGTAAGTTGCGCCGTTGGACATATGTGCTTTGGGGTTCCCGTGCTGACAAGATTCAGCTTCCTCCCTCGACACCTCCATTGGACCTCGATCCCAGCCTACAAGAACGCGACGCTCCTGGCGCCTCCATCTGACAGGTCTCGCTCGAGATGGCCAACAATGATATTCTCTCACGGCCTGGGGGGTAACCGCAACGGCTACAGCTACTTGGCTGGCTCTCTGGCCTCATACGGCGTTGTGGTCGTCTGCCCTGAGCACCGTGACGGCAGCGCTGCCCTGTCCCTTATCCGAGATCCCAAGAACCAGAACCGCAAAAGCACCCGGCACATGGTGCCCTACTTGCGCATTGCCCACACCCAAACACATGAAGCTTGGGAAGCCCGCAACAAGCAGCTGCGCATCCGCCTATGGGAGCTGGGCCTCACCTTCGAAGCGCTCTTGGCCATCGACGGCGGCGACCAACCCATCATCAGCTCCAACCTCAATTACAGCACGCCTGAATCCGCCCTCGCCCAGTTCGCCAACGCCCTTGACATCCTCGATCCCGGACGCGTCATCTTCTCAGGACACTCCTTCGGCGCAGCAACCATAACCCAGCTGCTCAAATCCACCTTCTACGCCGGCCACCCGTCTCTCGCTCCAAACCTTTACCCCAACCCCTTGTTCACCCCGTCCCAAAGCTCGGCCATCGTGGCGCAAATCACCCCGTCCACCCCGACAATCCTCCTCGACATGTGGTGCTTTCCCCTCCTATCCGCCTCCACCGCACCGCTCTACAACCTCCCCTTGCCCTGCTACTCCCTTCCGAACGGCCGCGGACCGGGTGGCGCCGCCCTTCTCGCGGTCGAGTCCCAGGCCTTCTACAACTGGACCGAGCACCTTCACGCCAAAGCTCGCATCCTCTCGCCGTCTCCGACTTGCAGGACCGTGACGGCGGACATGTTCGACGACGACAACGGCACGGACGATACCGACATGGATGACGAGAACCCGAAAACGGAACGGTCTGGACAGAAAAAGCCGAACTTCTTTTACGTTGCGTCGTCCGCACATCTCAACCAGAGCGACTTTGGCGTGCTGTTCCCCTGGCTGACGAAGCGGGTCTTCAAAGCGAGCCAGCCCGAGCGGGTGCTGCGGTTGAATGTGCGGGCGCAGCTGCAGTTTCTGAGGGAGAATGATGTTGTCGTGGCGGGGACGGCGTGGAGGGATGTGATGGTTGATGATCTGCACTATCGCGTCAAGAGTACGGGGCAAGGGGACTGGGTGGCACAGGACGATGCTATTCTGAAGAAGGCCGGTGCTGCTGGAGAGGGCGAGGTGGAGGCGTGGAAGTGGATTGATGTCGTAGGGTTGGGAGGGGAGTCCGGGCCGTCGGAGTTGGAGATGCAGAAGGGAGAGACCGGCGTGGAGGACGAGGTGAGGGCCGAGGAAGGCGAGAGGGAGATGCAGGGGGAGATGGAGCCTTCGTTGGAGAGGGGAGTGGAGAGTGTGGCATGACATGCTGCAAAGTGGGTGGTTGGCAAGAAGAAGTGAGGCGGTGTATATCATGGTGCATGGCGTGATTTGTGCAGGCAAGGTGTTGGGCTTGACAGGTATGAGCATCATTGAGCGTTTGCATAGAGTGTGATTTAGATGATGTTGGCTACTAGGGTTCACGGCCATAGTGTAATATTACTAGTAGACTCGGGTAGATATTAAAATAATTCACATCTCCTTTCACATTGTTTCCCGGAAAAGTCGATCTGCAGTATGTTCTCAGTCGCTGCTCACACCACAGAAGTACTCCTTCCACCCGGTCGGAATCTTGAACAACACAGCTTCACACGAGGCCCCTGTCCAGCCACCTTGTCCACCCTGAAATATCCCTTACATTCCAATTGAACATTGCAGTCCGCCTCCACGGTGGCCATATTGGCATCACACAGCGCTTCTGTCATGGTCGCCGTGTTGGTCGCCAGGAAGTCGTCCAGCTTGTCATCTTTTCCCAGCGTGTCCTTGGTCAAGAGGTAGTCAAACGTCCAGATCTCCGCCTCGACTAGGGAGCTTCTCTCCTTAGCTAGCCATGTAACCTTCTTGTCCGTTTTTTCTGGAGTTTCCCTCCAGGTTCAGTTTGAGCTGCAACGCAGTCACAGTGGTACCGTCTCGGGCTATGCCTCGAACGATTGCATTTCCCCAGTTCATGAGCGTGATCTCCTCGTTCGGCGAGAAACTGGCTGCGTCTGCTTGGTCGATAAGCACCGTGCTAGCATATGTAACCGACTAGGCCCCAACAGCTGCGTTCTTTAGATGCCTCGGCTTCTCCTCGAAATAGGGCGGTTCCGGACCACCCTCAAGGGTCGTCGCGACCAACTCCTTCGTCTCCACAGCCGTGTACCGGGGAGCAACGAGATAAATAAGTTTTTGTTGGTTGCCCAGAGGATGGTCTCAGTCCATGGTGACGGCATTCCGACTGGCGCCCTGCGTTAGCATGAACCCACAGAGAGCGGGGACGGTGAGACCGCGGACTGTCGGCATCCGGGAATCGTCCCAGCCTGTTACGATACCCGTATCGACCACCTTGGTCAGCTTCTTCTTGGAGAGGAATGTCCGGAGGAAGTATAAGCGGGCAAAGTCCAGATTTGTACGGGGCAGCTGTGCCAGTTTCTCCTGGAGCCACTGGTATTGGGCATTTCAATCGGCATACTCGGTTTTGCGGAGAGCATGTGTTACGCCTTCGATTTGTCCACCACCTGGCAGGCGAAATCGTAAGTCGGATAGATGTTCCACGCCCAGTCAGTGCGATGGTGAGGGTTAGGCTCAGCATCCTTGCCCTCCCTCCTTTGACTCGAATGTCGAAAACGGTATATCACCGAATTTCGCATCGCACCGTTGGGTGAGTCAAGGGCAATTCGAGCTCGGATGCAGTGCTTCCTGCCAAAATCAGTCCCGTCCTTCATCTCCTTGAAGATGGCCAAGCTCTCTGATGGCGGCCGGTCTCGTCGCTCGCTGGGAAGACGATTTAGTCGTTCCCCCTTTTAGTCCTTGTGGTCCGTGTCGTCAGCGTACGCGTGTCCCTCTGCTATCATACGATGACTAATTTTATATAACTGCTAGAAGTAGTCGCTCGTATAGATAATGTGATCTAGCTTAATACCCAGTAGCTAAAGGCCTTGTATAATAGAATCCTTGGAATTCCTACTTTTCTTTGGCTAGAGTAGTATTGTCGAACTGAACTATGGGCTTACTATCGCATGCTTGGTAAGCGAAGTAGTCGTTAAGAAGCGGCTTTAGTATAGCCGATTTGCAGATATTCCTCATGTTTGATCAGCCAGAGGATGTGACTACGGATATAGAGCGCAGAGATCTTACGAACGCTCTGGGAAGAACCGCGTTACTACCCTGTTTTCTGTAACAATTCTTCAAACCAATATTGTATTTATACCTGGCTCTGCTCGCTATAGCGCGGTTCTATTTTCCTTGGCTTATGTAGCTTCAATCTCTCCTTAAATCTCAAGATAGCTAGCTTTAATGGAAGTAAACTAATATAATATGTTAGTGAAGTGTAAGGTGACACACACAGGTTCACCAAGGAAGATGCACCGCGTCCACAAGAAGAAGCAGGCAAGACGACCGTATTGTGTGTTCACCACTGACCAACTGACTGATCCTTGAGAGAGAAAAGTCCCAAGTTCCAATCTGAGTATCCTGCTCTCTAGAAATCTTTCTGTTGCGAGTCATGTCGCTTCGCCATAAACTCCACAATGTCTCGCCTGCCAATAGCCCAAGTGTAGGGCTCGTAGTGGGAGCCATGACAGATGTCCAGTTGGAGGAGCGACGCTGTGACTCTCTGCCTTCACGCTTCCTGGACCTGTGCCACTACCAGCCGAATTGCCAGCTCCGTTGACCGGTGTCCCCTGTTGCCCATCTGCATGTCTGGAAGTAAGCCGTTGGTTTCTGCGGCTTGAGTGACTTTGTCGGCTACCACTGACTCTATGACCTTCCCTAAGGTCGGTAGTAGAGCAATGGCTCTGTGGCCTCCTGGTGTCTGATATACGTCTAAGGTATCTATGCTCTCCACACTAGACGTAATGTAAAATGTGTTGATATCTTGGGCACTGCGGAGTTGGAGACCGTAGGCCGTCCATGTTTAACATAGCGACAACTGGGAAAGGTAGCGTATCTGCAGACGATGGCGGAGATGGGGGGAGTCACAATGTACATTGGATCTTACGACTACACTTTAGATCAAAACTCACTTATCATCTCCAGTCAACTTCGACGAATCTTCTACGAGATGGTTATGTCAAGGGAAAGTGTTTCTGGCCGAAATTGATCCGATCACGGCTCACAAGTCATCTACCTAGAGACTATGGGTGCACTTTGATTTGATCATACCATTTGATTCTTCAGATGAAATTACGCATTGATCTGGCTCCCCAAGACTCCGAGATTGCCGAAAGACTGCGGTTGGAACTTCAGGGCAAACATTTACCATTTGTCTTGGTGGCATATATACCTTGTGACCGAGGCAGACGTTGTTTGTGTATGTGACAACGAGCGCGCTGAGAAAGAACCTGTCGTGATAAATAGGTATGCCTACACTCTCCGAATGCAACATGGGGAAGAAGGACCAATACGACTGCGAGGTGCTATGTGAGTACCTACTCATCCACCACCGTGACGCTAAGCAAGTATAGCAAGTGTAGATAACGCATTTAGTTAGGAATTCAAATCAACAAGCTTCTCCATCAGTTTTGGGTCTGGCCCGGTTGGGTCCATGGTTGCCACAATTCTCATGAGAAGAGATACACAGTGCTGATGGTCGAGGCTGGCGCTGAGTATGTCTCTTGTTCTCATCTCTTGGTGACTTCTGACTGCTCTAACCTTATGCCTTCAAATAGCGAGAGTAACAACCTCGGAGAGCATAGTAAGAACGCTGCATGCTTTCAGAAGGACATTGACTCCTTTGTCCAATGAGTACCTTACCTTATTATTCAAGAACTTTGGGCGTCCAATATTGTGAAAGCAGCCAACAGTCAACCTACTAGCACCATCAAAGTAAGCATTGGCAGCTTGAGAATACATAGGGGATAGCGAGACTAACGGTTTTGCGCGCCTGGTGAAGGGAAGTCTGCAACCAACCTCGGTGCCAACCGATGAATCGGTGGTCCCTACTTTACCTCCAGTGTGTCGGACAGCATCCGTAAACGACACACCATTGTAATGTGTTTTTTGGGTGGAGCTAACAGCAGCAAACAGAGGAAAGTAGGTGCACAATGGCCAGAATCCTAATCAAACGTAGGGGGGATGTCAACTCAACTATGTCATCGTTATGCTGGTCCTCTTGGTAACAGCTCGTGGAAGGAAAAATCGGTTGAAAAAAGAAAAAAAAAAAAGGTACATCTACTCACTGACTCGACCAACTTAGTTGGACTTGTGCAACGCCCCGACAGATCCAACTTCGGAACGTTTGCCTATCCTCGACGATAACAAATGGGACATGCTATATGACGACGCAGAGAAACTGATTGGACCCTATACCGACCTCCTCCAAGGTTCAATCCGCCAAAGTATGCTGCTCCAAATCTTGAATGATCATTTCGAGGGAAAAAAGGAGGAAAACGGGGAAACAAGAACGAGCGGCAACCCGCGGCATTCCCACTTTTTCTGGCGGCCAAGCTACGCAATTTGAACTCTGAGTACATCACCTGGTCTTCGTCGTATAGAGTTCTCGAGCCGATACTTGCAGAAGCCAAGTACAGAGGAAGGATCAAGGTTGAAGAGTGAGTGCCTTTGTGAGAAACTCAACCTCGCTGCGTCAACAAAGGATGCGGCAAAAGGGTTGTTGAGAGTGTCACGATTCGCCAGTCATCGGACGACAAGGAGGACGAAGTTCGAGCCAGGATGTACATCGTCTGCGGTGGATCTATACTCACTCCACAGCTGTTGTTCAATTCGGGGTTTCGGACAGAGGAGACCAATACTCAGATTCGGACATACACCGAGACGGGCCTCAGCTATGTCCGGTCCCAATTGGCCATATTTAGGACCTTGATTGAGACGGAGACGCTACCCTTCCTCCGGCTCCCCACCTTGATATCTCCAAGTTTCTCACATACATTCGACTATCGTTTGTTTATAGGGTCACTACGCCACCGAGCAAACAATGTGCTCTGCGAAGTTGTCTTGGATAGGCGCTGGATCAAGGCAGTCTACGGACCGAACTCACCGGACAAGGGGGGCTCCAATCCATACCCGGGCTGGGACGAGAAAAATCAGAGACGGTCAGACCTCAGGGAGAAGAAATGGAACGACAAAATCATTGAACACTTGAAGACTCAAGAGGGCCGTGAGCCTCAGGATAAGTTGCCGTTTCCTTTCAACGATTTGGATCCGCAGGCCACTCTTCCCGTTACCGACAAGCGACCGTGGCACACCGAGATACACCGGGACGCCTTCTCGTACGGAGCAGTCCCCCCGAGCATTGACAAGCGGACCATCATAGATTTGCGCTTCTTTGGCCCCGTGGAACCGACATATGGGAATCGCGTCACCTTCACAAAGAAGATCAAGGATTCTTACGGGATGCCGCAGCCCACGTTCCACAACACGCGCACCGAGACCGACCGAGATCTTACGCATCGGATGTTGAAGCACATGGAAGAGCTTTCTGGGGTTCTGGGTGGCTCTCTCTCGGGTTCCGAGCCGCAGTCTATGGAGAATGGCCTAGCACTCCACATCTCTGGCACCACCAGGGCCGGTAGCTCAAAGAGGGACTCATGCTGCAACAGGTTCTCCCAGATTCATGGTGTCGACAACCTCTTTGTGGGAGGTCTGAATGTCATTCCCGGAAAGAACGCATCCAACCCCATATTGACAGATATGCGCTTCGCTATCAAAGCTGCGGGCAGGATCTCAGATCGTCTGTGGGACGATAGGGACGACGACGACGACGACGAGGAGGAGGAGGGGGAGGAGGAGAGGAGAAGAAGATGAAGAAGCACACTCAGATTAGTGGTGTTAATGGCGTTTAGCTGCATTCTGGAGAGATCAATAAGCTTCGTTGATCTGCGGTTTTGTGGCGGACGACGGCCCTGGTTGTGGCTGATGGCATGAAGTACGCTGGACGATGGCTCTGCCCTCCCAACTAAAGGAGGTACTTTCGTCTTATTCATTTGTCGCCCGCTGAACATTGGAGAACCTTCGGGCAAGCACTGTTGGTAATCAAAAGTGCATTTGTGAAAACATCTCCAGCACTCTGCTCCTTGAATCCTGTCACTAACGGGAATCTCTGCGGGGCCGAGCACAAGTGAGGGCAGGCGGATTGCGCCGAGCAACGGCCTGATGGACGGTGGTATGATCCCTCTCTTCCCTAACAGGCGCGCATTGGGACTGGTACAAAGGGCATGAGTTCGTTACGATTCCTTCTTTTCGGAACTCACCGGCGAGAGAAGGCCAAAAGAAGGGGGTGAAAACCAGTTCTCCAACATCTGTTACAGGAGCAATATGAACGCCAGCTAAAAGAGGCAAACACACACAAGAACAGGGTATCATCGATAGATCGGAAGCCCCTGAATATCCAGTGGAATCGGCGCCAGATCAACCTCGACCCCCTTAAGCCACGTCTTCACCCTCCTCTTTGGGTTCGCCTTGAGCTTCTTCTCTGACTTGACTTTGGCATGTAGTTTCTTTGCGAGCGCTGACGTCGTCCTGTTCTTGATCGAAACGAGTTGCCCGTGGTCGATGTGTTCCCAGCAGGTGCCAGTGCACTCTGTTGCCTGTGCTGCTAGGAAAGTATTTCTGCCAAAGGTTACTGTGCTGGCAGGATAAGGCTGGATGAGGTAGTCCACCTCCTCGGGGAGTGCTGTCAGAGTCCTGCTGCTCCAAGCGAACAGGCCCTCGGTTTGAAAGCCAGTCGAGGTCGTGATTACGCTTCGCCAGGAGCTCTTGGGGGAGCTGGGATTGATGGACGCTTTGAGACTGGGGCTGGCCGGCGGGCTCTCTGGGACTGGAGACAGAGGTTGGCCGAGTTGGCTGCTTGAGGTCGTTGGTGTAGTCTCCTGGTCTTGATGGCCTGGCGCGAACTCATAATCCCATGTTCCTGATCCGATGTTAATGATGATTTTAGGTACTAAGTAGTTTGCATCGAGCCCGAGATTGGGACGAACCATTTTGTGTTTGTCTTGCCCTCCAAAAGCAGTTCTGCTCCTCACTGAAGTACCAATCTGACCATGCGCCAGCATTGTTGGAGCCAGCTCTCTTCGACCTGGGCTTGTGCCGTTTGGCTGGCCCTGAGCTTGTCCTGGCTGTCTGTTCCACGGTCTTCTTGACATCGGAAGGAGCCATGGGCAAAATGCCTTTGTGATTTCTCCGTTGTTGACGAGAGATTCTCTCTCAGAGCTCGGCAGGCTCTTCTAAATGTGTTGAATGGGCCAGGGTTCTGAAGGCCCGCGTGGTAGCCCGGGGCTTGAATCAAAACAAGGTAAAGTTCCAACTGGAACTTGCTCGTTAGATATTAGTCACGAGCCTTCGTAGGCACTTTACAAGAGTGCGAGCACACGAACTATGGTGCAAGGCTCTGCGGCAGGGACAGTGAGTCGCCGTGGATGGCTGTTGGTATGATGGTGGATGCTCCCAAGAGCAGGCGGTTCGTTGCGATGAGTCCCGGCAATGTAGAGGATGTAGGTTGCGCAGGGACTTGTTCCGGTTGCCAGTCACACATGAACGCAGCTGGACTTGAGTTGGAGAGAGTGAAAGAGCAAGATAGAAACCACCCACGGGAACATGATACAAGCAAGCCCAAGAACGAGACGATATTGAAGCGTGGCAACGTCAGTTACTGGGAACGAAGGTGTTACAGCCTCTCACCAGCAAGATACCAGGTCGCATAAAGGAGAATTCTGAGGCGCACCGAGGCTTGTAGACCATGCAGGGCGCCCGCGAAGAAAAGGAATGTTCCCAAACCTGACGTCAACCTATCATGGCGGCCTTGCGTCGCGGCGGTGCGCGGGGCTTGGTGCCCTCGGTGCCCAACGGTGCCAACGTTTGCGGCGCAACGCGGACACCCTACATGTTATCATGGCAGTTGGCGCCACCTCACATGACTTGAAACTGCCGAACCGCAGAATCCGGGAAGCTTCTCATCTCAATGAGCGGCAGCCCTCCCCGTGTCCAGGGGCATTCTAACGCCGGTAGGTATTCGTAGTGTACTGGCTGGTGATTCCGAATACTCTTCTGTACAAATCAACGCCGGTGTAAGGGCCGATGCGTTTGGGAAAGCGAACAGATGGTCAGCCTGATTGTTCCTGCTTGAATCTGTAGCTACCGCTGTCCCAGTAAGTCTTGCGCGCATGATGCGGGGAAGAGTAGTCTCCTTGGACTTGTTCGGAGGTTGGATTTGGAATGCAGTGAGAGATGATAAGAGCTTTGTCGGTTTCGCTATACAGTCAATGGGAGTCGAAGTTTACAGACCTGTGAGCCTTTAACATTACAGTAATAAAGGTTTAAAAAGTGGGCCCACAGGCTGGCGCCAAGCATTGACGCAGCAGCAAGCTCCGGAAAATCAATCCGCAACATTGCGCATCAAACCATCAACCAAGTTGCACCAGCAAACGAAAGTGCCGATTGATGACACTTCGCAAACCTAGCTAGCACACGGCCTTCAACATGACATCCACGATTGGCATCCCAATCAAGCTCCTCAACGAGGCCCAGGTGCGCCGTTTTCCCGTTTCTGGCCCCGCCACATCGTACGCCCGAAATCTCGAGCCGCAGCTAACAATGCACAACCCCTACAGGGCCATATCGTCACCCTAGAAATCACCTCGGGCCAGACATACCGGGGCAAGCTGATTGAAGGTGGATGCCGACTAAAAATTTCCCATGATACCCATGGAATCGATGCTAACGGAAAAGTTACAACAGCGGAGGACAACATGAACGTGCAGCTCAAGGACATCACGGTCACCGCGCGCGACGGGCGCGTCAGCCATCTCGAGCAGGTCTACATCCGCGGCAGCCACGTGCGCTTCTTCATCGTGCCTGACATGTTGAGGTGCGTCGTTTTACCCCTACTACCTTTCCCCGCGTGATGCGCGAAGGGAACCAGAAGGAATAGACATTGCACAGCGAACTAACGCTGACATGATGATGCGTCTTCTAGGAACGCGCCCATGTTCCGTAGCCGCAACGTCCGAGGCAGGGGTGTCGGTCTGGCCAGAGGAAGAGCCACGGTCAGCAGGGCGCGGGCCGGCGGACGTGGAGGAAGGTAAATGGGAGATGTTGGGTAGGGAGATGCTGGTTTAGAATGGGAAAGAGAGGGCATAATTTGGCGTTTCGGATTCCACAGGCACGAGAGGTGTGGTTTCTGGGGAGATCACAAGTGAGGAAAGTTTGAAAGATGGCGGGCTCAGGGGCATGTGGCACAGTGGACGATACTTCACACCACACTCCGACGACAAAGGTCGAGAGTTTGTCACCCCGACTGGCAAGGGTACGTATCATGTCTTGCTCTCTAGATATGGGTAATTCTACGTTCAGGGCTGACGCAAGCCTTACCCAAGCCCGGGACCGAGGCGAGCCTGGAGACTGTCATGTCTCCAAAATCATGTAGAGTACATGTTATACACGGCGGATTATGCTTGCCAAGTCTACTTCATCTGCGCGAACGCCTCTTCCGCTCGTTTGATGATTTCCTCGACCATATTCAACTCTTCTAGGTGTGCAGTCCGGTCACCCCGAGGGTCGGGCGTCTTGCCCGCCTGATTCAACACCTCGGCCACGCTGGCTTCTGTTGCGCGGATCGCCTTGCGACCCTCTTCGCGCACCTCCTCTTCCCAGTATTCTCTGGCCGCGTCCCACTTCCCCTGGAAGCGCCTAAAGCTCAAAGCAATGCCCAGCGCCGCGATCGCACCACACTCGTATGCCCCGAGCGATGAGAGGTACGATAGCCCCGCGAGAGCAGTGCTCAAGCCGGATAGGCTGGCGGCTTGCACAACAAGTTTCTGCGCGAGCGCTTGCAGGGCCGGGACGGTCTTCTCCTGCAGATAGTTTCTCGTGAATGGGATGTGAGTCGGCCATTTGGCGACGATGTTGGGTGCGACTGTGTCTTGTCTCTCGGTCCCCGTCGACGACTGAGGCAAGGCTGGTCCCGCGTACAGTGGTTGTCCTTGCTGGCCCTCGGCGATGCCAGCCTCCTGCATGCGGCCGGCGAGATAGATCATGGCCTTTTCTGCTTCTGGGAGGAACCGCAGCGCCACCATTTCCGACGTCATCATGCCCACATCATCGGCTCGCCAGAATAGCTTCCACCACCCGAGCTTGCTCCAGGGCCTGGTGGAGAAGGCAAGATCCAGCTGCTGCTGTAGTTCCTCATGGGCGTTCTGTGCCCATTCTGCCAGAGCTTTGTCCAGGTCGGCGATCGCAACAGGTGAAACTTCTGTTTGTGACTCGGTCGCCAAGTCGCGCGCCTGTTCCTCCTGAACGGCCGCCCTCGCATTCCGCAACAGGGAGTCGATCAAGTTCCGGACAGGCGTCTTCGTGAACCCCTCCCCACCTGACAACACGCTCTTCTGCAGCCACTCACTGATGCGGCCAACGTTTGCTTCTGACCACAGCGCCTTGAACTTCATGGCATTTCCGACGTCCGCGCGGAACAGCTCCAACGCTTCACGGCCAGCATCCACGTTGACCGCAACCAGCGGGCAGTCCGCCAAGTCCTCCTTTCCAACCCTGGTAAAGTTGACCGCGCCCATGATCACATCCCATCCCTGCACAACAGGCATTCCCAAAATCGCCGCCGCCCCAAGCATCCCGTCCCCAACCAACACCGCCATGTGCACCGGCGTCCCAACCGCCGCCACATGCCCCGCCGTCGTAGCAGCCACATCCACCATCGGCACCAGCAAAGCATCGTCAACAACAGCCTTCCCACCAGGTGACGGCAGCGCCGCCGCTACCTCGGCAACAAGCATCTCCACCCCGGCGCCCCTCAGCAACGGCGTCGATACCCGCAGCTCGGGGATCACGTGCTCCTTGATGCTGGCGACCGTGACCGTCCCGTCCCTTTCCTCCTCCTGTGCTTTCCCAGCAACACGTACAATCAGCGGGTGCCGTCGCACGTCGTGCGCTTCGAGCTGCACCTCCCATTCTGCCGCGGGCGTGAGCGGGTCGGCGAGAGCCAGGCGCAGGAGGCGTTTGGCCGTTGTGGAGCTCTTGTTGTTGTTGCTGGAAGCAGTTCCGGTCGAGACGCTGAGGAAGGCGACGCGGACGGACTCGTGGCCTGGCGGTTCGGAGAGGTTGCGCAGGGCGAGCTGCAAGCGGGGAAGGTTGACGTAATTTGGGCCGTGGGTTTGCAGGTCGAGGAGGGCGCGATAGAGGTCTTGGCGCGTTTTGCTATTGAGAGATGGGGACGCAGTATGAGAGCGGCGGTGGATTTCGGGGAGGGATACGAGTGGTTTTCGGCTAGGTCGGAGGATTGGCGACGGAGAGGAGGGCGAGATTCGTGGTGTGAAGGAACAGAACAGACATATTGACGGCGCCTTTGCTGGCTGCGATCGGAGACCCGGGCTCCGAACCAGCGCCCTTTGAAGGGCCAACGACGGCGGCATAATGGCGCTGGTTGCAAGGGCCAGCTCCGAAGTTGTTGGAGTTGTTGATTGATAAAGCACAGCTCGAAGTTCAAATCGCGAGCTTTTTGCCGGGAGGAACCGGCAACTTCACGCCAAGGCCAGATGTGCCAGGGCTGGCAGGGGAAAACATGGCGAGCATGGCCAGAGCTCTTGCAGCGATCTTGTCTCAAAATCCCTGTCCGGCTGTAATCGGATTGGGTGCCACCTTAGACGTCAGCCAAACCCCCACCATCCCAGCTCCATCCGGCATCCATCGGCGACTTGGTAAGAACAGGTATCGCGAATCGTCCACTCAGCCTTCATACAACACGTAGAGCACCACCTCGCCCGTTTCCCTCCCTGTCTCACCACCTGTTAACTTCGCCGTACTCGAAAGCAACGCCCACGAATATGGCCCAATCAACAGCCCACCGACGCCTCCTCCAAGAATACCGCGCCTTGACCAACAACCCGCCCGAAGGCATCACGGCTGGGCCTGTGTCCGAAGACGACCTGCTGCACTGGGAAGCCCTGATACAGGGTCCCGAAGGCACGCCCTTCGAGGGCGGCGTATTCCCCGCTGAGCTGCGCTTCCCCAAGGACTACCCGCTCGCCCCGCCGACGATGAAGTTCCTGGGTGAGATTTTCCATCCGAACGGTGCGTTGTTCCTTTGCATTTTCCTTTTCTTCTTATTTCCGTAGAGTAAAAAGAATGACATTTGTTGATGGATGTGGCGTGGCAGTGTATCCAAGCGGCCTAGTTTGCATCTCCATCCTGCACCCGCCCGGCGATGACCCCAACCACTACGAGCACGCCTCGGAGCGGTGGTCGCCCATCCAGAGCGTCGAGAAGATACTCATCTCGGTCATGAGCATGCTGGCCGAGCCGAACGATGAGAGTCCTGCCAACGTGGAGGCGGCCAAGATGTGGCGTGAGCGGAGGGACGAGTATGAGAAGAAGGTGCGTGACGGGGTGAGGAGGATGTTAGGGCTTTGATATGCTTATCCTGGCTTGTACGTGGCTACGGATATGGGAGGATGGCATGGCGCATTTGGGAGTTCATGGGAGGTTTGTCTTGCATGGCATAGAGTTTGCATTGCGATAGCGATGTGTGGTAACAGGGCCTCTAAACGGATATTTCAATTGCGTTTCAAAACTCACGTGTATGACATTTGACTGGTTCTCAAATGCGTTTCATCTATAAACATCTACAAACCACACCCACTTCCCTCGTCCCCAGCCTTCTAAGCCAGCCCGTATCATCATCATAACCCGCTCACAGGTTGTTCTCGGCCTTGAACTTGTCCCACGCCTCGTTTAGTGTGCTGAACACAGTCCCAGCAATCATGCGCACCTCAGTGCTAGCATCTTGCGCAATCTGCATCCAGAACCGTCAGCAACACCACACTCAACAGCCAAACCTGGAATACGCAGAGCTCACCTTATCAGGATGCGTCTTGGCAATCGCCTTCATGTAGACGAACTTGACTTTGTTGGCCACCACCAGCTCGTGAAGCCCGACCTTCTTCCACCCGCTCCCCTCCCACAGCACAGTATCCAGGCTGCTGAGCAACGCGCGCAGGTTGTCGCGCTTGCCGTCCCGCCAGGCGGCAATGCGCGCGTCGACTTTGTCAGTCAGCGCAATCTTCTCGTCCCCTTCCCTCTCGGCCGCCTTGTGCGCCGCGCGTAGCCGCTCCACCGCCTCGAAGCTCTTGTGCGGCGTGGTAGTGGCGGAGGGTCTCGGGCGCAGGGGCGCGGCCGCTGCCGGCCGGGGCGTGGGTGCCGGCTTCTTTGGCGCGAGCGCCTTTTGGCAGCGCTGCCTCCCCGCTGTGGCCGCCGCCCCGCCGAGCCCGGCTTCGACGCAGAGCTGCCAGACGGCGGCGGCATCGGCCCACTTCTCCATTTGTTCGAGCGCCTCGGCTTTGCGGGTGAGGGCCTTGCCATACAGGTCGCGCATGTCGCGCTTCTCGCTGGGAGTGGCGCCGCTTCCTGGGAGTTCGACGTGCTCGCCCTCCCCTTTGCCCGGCCCGATCAGTCGGATGGCCGTGTCAGCGTCTTCGACTGCTTGGCGCGGTTCGCCCGTTTTGAGCGCCGTTAGGGCGCGGTTGCAGAGGAGCACGATGGTCAAAGGGTGGTCTTGCGGGATGGCTGTAAGGGAGGCTGTGTAGGAGGCATGGGCGGCCGCGAAGTCACCGCGCTTGAAGTGTGCAGTGCCCTCGACGCGACACTTGGTCGAGTTCTGTAACGCGGTTGTGGAAATGTTGGGTATCTGGCGAGCGGGTCGTATTGGTGCTGGTTTTGAAGCCGGCGACGGCCGGATTGAGGCCCGAGGAGCCGGAGATGGTTGCGGCGAGCGCACTGGAGGTGTAAGGTTGGATGTCGAAGGCGTGGCCGAACCAAAGAGCAGATCTGGCTCCGGTTTTGCCGGCGTTCTCGTCTCCGCTTGCGGCTGTGGAGTAGTCTTCTTCCTACGGGCCGGGCTGACATATGCTTGGAAGCTCTCTTCTTCGGCTGCCTGCCTGCCCAGCCGAGACCGAGGATCCAGGGACTGCTGTGAGGCTTGTTGCCATTTTGGCACTTGGCTAACCTGCCCGGGGCGAACCGGTAGAGCTGGCGAGCGGTCACGAGACTGGGCTTCGCTAGGAGCGTGACGCTCGAATGCGGAACTCCCTGGTCTGCCGCCTGGTCGTCCTCCCCCTTCCAGCATCAAAGCCTCATCGGTGACCTCAGCCATTTGCCTGCGTCGGTCACCAGCGCCAGGGTGATCTTGGGCAGCCGACCGCATCCATTTTGGCTGGTTGGGGTCCCCGTCCTGATGGAACTCGGCAACCGCCTTCTGTACCTTCTTTTGCCCTGTCTTCCACAAACTGTTTGCCGTCTTCAAGAAACTTGAACCCACGGCAGCAGCAGTCTTGGCAAAATCGCCGTCCATAGACGCTGGTGACCGGTTGTCTCTGCTTCTGGCACCATCGGCTGGTGGCCCCTCTCTCATCCAGGACGGCGTCCCATTTCGGGGCCGACTTGAGGTTCGCGCTTCCGCCGCCCTAGGCTGCTCTCTCCCCCCTCCGCGACCTATGCTCTTCTCCTTTGCCTGTCTATGAGCATCATCTAGCAGCCAGTTGACGGCAGCCTGGATATCGACGCCTGCCCCGCTCTCTGTGAGCCCCCTCCTCGCATTCTCAGGGGTAAACCCGTAGTCCACCAGCTGGGCGACAGCCCGATCAAAAGGATCGTCGGATGCAGCAGGCTGCTCGGCCTCGGACTGTGAGGAGGAGTCCTCGATAGCTTTTCCGGGTTCGGGATCGCGTGCAAATGCCGGCGCCGTCTTCTTCCTGACTTGATCTACCGGTTTGCCCAGGTCGCCTAGAAGATCGTCGTCCTCATCGGCGGGTTGAGGAGGCGGCAGCTTAGCATTGCTTTGGAACTGACTGAGCCCGAATGGGTCATCATCTTCGCCGCCAGAGCCTCCGCCGACCTCTGTTGATGGTTGATTCCATGCGTGTGGGTTGCTGAGGTCCAGGCGAGGGGCGTTGGTGGGCGAAGGGCTGCTCGAGGGCGCAGGCGGCGGGTAGTGACTGGAATTATCCACTTTGGTGCTGGCATTGAAGGCCGCGAACAGATCGTCGTCTGGGTCGGCTGGCGGATTATCGTTTTGTATCCCTGGACTTGGCCCTGTCGCCGAAGGTGGGGCGGGTATCGCAGGAGACGCTGTCCTTAGAGAGCTCGACTGGTTTTGACCAAGCGAGTCAAAAAAGCGTCCATCGCCGTAGTGCACTTGTGCCTGCTTTCGCCTCTCCTCCTCTTTCCTCCTCTTCTCGGCTTCCAGCTGGTCTTGCCGCTCGCGTAGACTTAGATTCGCGCTGCTTTTTCCGGCGCCGAGGTTGAGTAAGTTGCCGAAGCTGTCCGGGGCGGGCTTGGGGTTTGAGGACTTTGGTCCGATGTTGCCGGATCCCTGCGCCGACAACGGGGTGTTGCGGCCGGATGCGAAAGGGGACGGGGTCGGGCGCAAGGAAGGGTAGGTCGAGGCACCGGGATTCGCGTCGGCCGGTTGCGCTGGCTTTCCTTGCTTGGGCGCCGACCAGCTCAAGCCAGCGAGGTCGTCCATTGTGCCGTCGGCAATGGTACTATCAGCGCGGCATCAGGTATGGGGTTCGCAGGAGCGAATGCAGGATTGGAAATCTCGTGGCTCGAAGCACTAGTAATGTACCTTAGGTGTTCAGATCAACGGCGCATTTGCAAAGGGGGGCTTATTTTGGCTCGCGCTACAAGGGTCGCCCGACTTTGCTCGCGTGTGGTTTTAGCGCCCATACTCCAGCCACACGCGGATGACAGCAATGTGGCACAGCACCTTGTGTAACTTTTCCTTAAAAGTGTGGCGCATATGGGAATTGCGCTTGCGCTGCCAAGCGCTTCGACTTTCCAGTGCTGGATCGGCGAACCCTGCATAAGATCTGGCATGCGCTTGCTGCTGCGAGTCAACTTGGTAGCGCAGCACATTGTACCGTAAGCGCTCAGAAAATCTGGAATTCTTCCCAGCAAAAAGTCCCTGTCTGCAAGGTTCCGCAATGGTTGTGCAGGGTGTTTTGCGGGGGGGGGGAGGGGTGGGGGGAAATTCCGGATTTCACCAGCGCTTACGGTACGGTACGTACATACTAGCCTGGCAATTAGCAGCCGCACATTGGTAGAGGACTACCGAAGGCAAAGAGACATTCTTTCCATTATCTACTTGTCCACGCTCCACGGGAGTTTAGATGCGCTGGCAGTGCATGATGTTTCTTAGGCACTTCCATGAGGTAAGTCGGCAATGTACTCCGTCCCACAGCACTCCGCAGCGGCATGCCCCTGGAAACCAGTGTTTCCAGTGTTGCCGATCGGACCCATGATCTTCAAAGGTCATCGGTGCCGTTCCTTCCTGCTAAACATGTCTTTTATGCACCTTCAATAACGAGCGACGGCCAAGGGAACGCAGGAGGACCCGCACCAAAAAACAGTCCGCCTAACCCAGAGGAAGCCGACCTGTTGTCCGTCAAGGTCCCTGCAGCGCCAGGGGCAGACGCCTTGGCAATTTGCCATGGAGAAAGAGATCAAGATGCGGCCGCTTAATTGGCCAGCCGACCTTTGGGTTGGATCCAACCCCGAAGACGTTTAGCTTAAAACCAAGCATGAGACTGTTTCAGCTTTTGGCGCTCGCCCGATCTGAGGTTGGGGAACACCTGGCTTGCATGCTCCGCCCTGTCAAACGCACCGGCACGCGCCACTGAAACTTCCATGAAAGCAAGCCAGCATTGAGTCGCATCTCAAGTTTGACGCAGAGGAGTGGAGTCACACCGGCAATTGCCAATCGCATAAACTCAACACTGTGAGAGCGCCACGTCCTCGATGCTGAGCGAAGGCGCAAAAACGAGCCTGCCCGACACGAGCTGCCGTGACCGGAAGCGCGGTCGAACAACCGGATGCTGGTATCGAGTGCGACCGTTGAGTGAGATGACGATGTCGAGGGTGGAGTGGTGCAGATTGTCTTTGCCAGATGGCATCCCGTCCTACGCACCGTACAGCAGAACTGCGCGGCACGGCAAGGTAGAACAAAAATGTACCTAAGGAATTTGATGAGGACGCCGATGCCCGGGCTTCACAGAACTAGTTTAATATCCGTATGATGCCCATGTAATTGCCTATCACACAACAATGTCTTGGGTAGTAGTGGTCGAGGCTGGGCGGCTGCTCCCTCGGGAAACCGGCTTGCCCACACTTGCGCAGTGCGATGGTGTTCCTGCGTTAGAAGTCCCAGAGGATGTGCATGAGATCCCTGCAGCGTTCCCCTTAATCCTGAGGTCAAGTCTTGTGCTATCAACAAACCAATCAGATGCCGTCTTTTCCTAGCTGAGTGCTGCTTCGGGCAGGAGCATCCCCGACCAGACGTTGTCTCCCGTGGGCACTCTTTCCCTTGGCCCCAGTTACAGAATGCCGTCCCACTTCGATTGCTACGATTCCACAACGTCCGGATTTGGGTTATCTTTGGCGCATGTCACATTCCCTTGGTCTCCGTTCCTCTCGACTTTGCGCTCGTCTGCCTTGTCCACGACGTCTTTCAACTTTGTTCAACGCACAACACTCACTTTCACTGTTTCTGACTCCCCGACTTGGGGCCCACATTCTTTACATTCCGGCGATGAGATCGACTTTCTTTTTGACTCCACGACGTCATTCATTTCACCTTCTTTGAGTGGTCGCCAACACTCCTTTCCTGCTGTGCTTGGGGACCGCCACCCGACGACATCGCGCCGCCGTCTGCAACATACATCTTCCGCTTCCCAATCAACGTCAATTTCCTTCCAGGCCGAGTAAGGGGAAGCTGGACTTTGCGTGTGAACAGACGACTGGGTACAAGACAAGGCGGCGACAACAACTCCCTGGGGCACAGCTTGGATAGGCTTGTGAACCAAACGGCTGTGAACTGTAAGCCGTGGTCGGTTACTCGGCCTCCATCTGTGGTTCCCGACAATCTATGCCCTTCTTCGCTGGCTGGACCGGTACGTTGTCTGGTTTGAATGCCGAACAATAAACACGCCGCATTATTCTTTGTTGTTTCTGGCTTATGCCTTCATGATCACCAGCGTTCCCCGTCTTTTCTTTTCATCCCAACTCGGCCCGGCGTCACAAGCATCACCTCTCATTCAAGCTCCCTTCCCTGCTTTCACCAAACGTCAACAATGATTTAGAGAAGGGCTGGCAATCGGGCTAACCAAAGCGGCAACGCAGATTGTCGACCACCACCCCACCTTCTACAAGTCAACACACTCTTTTCGCGATCGGCGATCGCATTCTTCGACTACATATCCACCGACATCTTTTTTGCACCTGTCACGCTCTCTTCAGATTCACCTAACTTGCAAGTCGTTCCTTTACATTAGGCAACATGAGAATTGACGCATCGCTCGCGATCCTCGCATCGCTGAGTGGTGTTGCCGCCTTCTGGCGCCTGGAATGCCGCGGCCGTCTTGCCATCGCGCGTCTTGATCCTCTGATTAGCCCAGGCACCGCGTCTTTGCACGCGCATGCCATTCACGGTTCCTCGGGTTAGTGTTGACAGATGCGGCAGGGAAATGAATCTTCATGTTAACACCACCTTCTCTTGTAGGCTTCAATGCTGCGGCGACGTACGAGGATCTCAGAAATGGTGACTGCACCTCTTGCGCTGTCACCCAAGACATGTCGGCGTACTGGGCACCGACCCTTTACTTCAAGCACGCCAATGGCAGCTACGAAGAGGTCCAGCAGATCGGTGGCATGCTTGCGTAGGGCATCAATGCTTCAAAGTTCCCTAGAAACAGTGTGCGCTGACACCTCGCAGCTATTATATGTTGAACAAGGACTTGAAGGACATCAATAAGCAGATCACGGCATTTCCCAACAACTTTCGTATGATTGCCGGCGACAGCACCCGGCGCAATTACTCGGTCACTGGCGGATACAGCGTTTTTGAGGCTGACCCGCCCAAGTCACGGTGGGCTGAATTCCAACAGGTCAACCAGCATGATCTTGCTCAGCGCGCTACTGGCTTCAACTGCCTCAACTACAACGTAGCCGCTGAGGGTGCTTTGATGCGCCACTACCTGCCCGACAAGGCCTACTTGGATGCTCACTGCTCGGAAGGAGTCCGATTTGAGATTGCGTTCCCTTCCTGCTGGAACGGCGTGGATGTTAGCACCCCGAACCACAAATCGCACGTTGCCTACCCGGACCTAGTTCTTAATGGGAACTGCCCGGAGGGGTTCGACGTCAAACTGCCTACTCTGATGTACGAGACAATCTGGGCCACCCATGCCTTCAATAGCGTGCCTGGCGAGTTCGTCATCTCCAACGGTGATACGCAGGGTATGTCCCGCTCGTCCGTCTCGGTCTACGGATATATACTGATTTTGATTCCCAGGCTTTGGCTATCATGCCGATTTCATGAGCGGTTGGGACTCCGAGTTCCTGCAGGCTGCTGTCAACCAGTGCACCAACCTGACCGGCAGGATCCAGGACTGCCCTCTCTTTGACGTCATCAGCGAGGATCAGCAAAGACAGTGCAAGATGGCGGCCCCTGCGATACTCACTAGCGAGAAGGTTACCGGTATCATCGGGGACTCGCTCCCTGGAGGTGTTGTCATTCAATACGGCCCCGAGCCCGCGACTGGTGGGAGCAACGCGCATACTGTGCCGGTCTCAGTTGCTGTGCCCACCGTCAGCTACACACCCGGCACTACCGCCTCCGAAGGGAACTACCTCCCTGGGGGCGTCTTCAAGGAGAGTCCGACCTCTACCTCCGTCTCCAGCTCGACCTCCAGCTCCGTCTCGAGCTTGAGCTCGAGCGCGGAGGCCGAGGTAAACGCGCTGGCAGAGCCCTCTCCGTCTCCTACTCCCACACCAATCCCGTCGGACCCGCCTGTCCCTGAAGGCTACGATCTTGTCCGCACCGATTACGTTACCAATGGCAACGTGGTCAGCAAGATCGTTGTCATCGAGACGGTGGAGTACGTCGTGATGACTACCGAAGTCGTCACTGTCACGGCGACTCCTGAAGTCAACAAGGTGCGGCGCGATGTGCATCTGCACCACCATCGCCACCACCACGGCTTGCATTAAGGCACGGGTTGAATCCCCTGGTTTGTGTCTGTGTGACTGGTCCCTGATGGGTCATTCTTCGCTGGACATATGGGACAACCTCGAGGCCATATTTTCCTTTCCTCGTCCCGGTTCTTTTTGCTTGCTCTCCGGCATCTTGATTTCGAGTTTCATATTTGGGGCTTGGGCGGCTGATGAGCGCATGGGAGCCGCGGATGGACTATACTAGCCCGCTATGGCGTAGGGGGCGGGATGGTTCAGGGGTTCTGAATCAAAGGGAATCATTCATGATTTCTTGAGAATTGCATTCGCGGCATGCATTGACTGCTGCCGCCTAACGCATGTGGACGGTGCAACCGGTGTTCAGGTGTTAACTTGGGAGTGACTGGCAAGATACCACATCCGTTCCTCGTCTGTGGTCCAAATATCTGCTAAGGTCGTGTTCATGTGATTCCATTGTTTTGTGATTGCCTCGCATTTTCAGTAGAGCAGCCCTGGATAATATCAGAGCCATTTATACGGCAACGCACGCCTTGTGCCACGGGGCAAGGGGCTTTCAGCACAGCTTGACTTGGTCAACTCCTGTTCATAGCGGTATTTGCCGCCCATTCCAGTTTGCTGATGGCGTCGTCAGTCTGGAGTGGATGGGTTTTCACCAAGTATTGTGTAAACAAACTGTAAACAAACAATATACTCAACCACCCTCTGCATTATCTTGTGAGCTGAGACATCCAAGACAGCCGTCTCCAAGTTCTTTTCAGTTCTAACTTGCTATAATTCGTCAGCAAAGCCGAGGTCGCCCGCCCGAGTGAGGACGGCCTGGTCGGGCTGGAATGGAGTCGCTCGTCACAACGCATTCCAAGCCGACCAGGTCCAACAGCTGGTCACCAGACCCCCACCGTTCAGATTCCAGTCGCCCGGATTGTGATGATGTTATGGTCGGTCAGCAGATTCTTGTCCCGCACCTTTGCCTCTCATCCCGGTTCAACCGTTCCCAACCCACTCCACAGACCCCTAATTAGACCCAACAACCGCTCTATCCATGAGCCATTACGGGTCGACCGGCTAACCCAACGAAAACTCATCACAGGACACGGCAAAGGCCCCCGTATTGGATACTAACAGCGGCGTGATATCACAAACCCAACCATTCCAGCATTTTAGAGCAACATGGCCTCCACTGCACTCCAGGGCCAATCACCCACGAACTCGATCAGCGCAGCTAAGCGTGGAGGAGGATCGGATACCCCGTTACAAGACACCTTCCCCTCCATCTTCTACCAGTATTGGGGGCGGCCTTCATTATCGCCCTGACCCTCGCCTTTCTCATCCTTTGGCCAACCGCCGCCGCTCCAAGGCTGCCACCACCACCACCACCACCACCACCACCGACGAAATGAACAACAACAAACCAAACAACCATCAAAAGGGCGACGACGACGAAGCGGTTCTCATCTTGTCCGACGCCAGTCGCTTCTCGCACGAAACCGGCGGCGGCGGCGGCGGCAAGGCCACACAGTGAGGCAAATCAGCCTCGACACGTAGGAAGTTGCAAAAGGCATGCGCCGTCGGCGGCACCGGGCCGGGGTGTGGAGCAAGGTCGGCGTGTGCAGGGCGGAGAGCGGCAACGGCGAAGGGACGGTATGGCCGCGGCGGCACCTGAGCATGCCGCTCATTCCGCGGCCGTGCAGCAATGGCCATTTCCACTTTGGGCTTGGGCAGAGGAGCGAGTCGCGCGCTGGCCCGGGGAGGAGGAGGAGAATGGGGAGGTGGTCGAGGTTTGCAAAGGGAAGGCGTCGTGGATTGACGAGGATGCGTTGCATGGGCCCAAGGTTAGCGGCGGGAATGTTGAGGTGACGACTTGCGGCGGCGGCGGCGGCGGTGGTGGTGTTGTTGTTGGTGGTTTCAGAAAAAAGAAGAACAAGGAGAAGGATCGGGGGTCGTGGCCCCTGAGAAACCGCGCGCCGACATCGCCCCGGTTGCACCATACTATCATGGGTAGTCCGTATCTCAAGTCCGGCGCGAGGGGTGAATCCTCAGAGACCCTGTTGTGTGAGGCCTGGGAGACCATTCAAGCGGTCGGGATGGAGCATACTCAGCTGAGGGCTTTCTCGGAGGTGCTCCCTCAGCCGCCCAAGCCGGCCTTGGTTGCCAACAGGGACAACGGTATCGTCAGGCCGCCAGTTACCATGGGATATGTGTATGGCGCGTCGAGGATCCCAAAGCCCATCGTAAGTCCTCCTGCCAGCCCAGTCCGGTCTACGCCCACCATGCCGTCTAGGCATCGGGGCAGGCAGCGGTCGACTGAGTCGACCTTATCGGGAATCCTGAGGTCGACGGAAGAGAGGCTGCGGGAGGGGAGCATCTCTGGAGCCGTCGAAGGCCGCAGGGCTACCTCATCGCCTACCAGGACGTCGCCTGGCAAGGATATCGGTCCAACAGAATCGGCGGCGACAGGGGCTCGGTCCAGGACCCCAAGCCCAAGAAAGATTGTCTCCAGCCAGTCCTTCGCACCCGGTCACACGCGGCAGGACTCGCAGCAATCAGTCTCTTCAGAGACAGCCAGCCTCAGGCGTGAGGAGTGCCCGAACCCGGACATTTCCTCCGGACTCACCAGCCCAAGCCGCAATTACCAAAGGCCGGAGGCAGAGAAGCAGCCCATGCAAACCCGGGCTATCCGCACCTCCTTGTCATCCGAGCTTTCCACGCTGTACAGCGAGGATGAGATGCCGGAGGAGGTCAAAAGGACCATCATGCCCCTTGAGACCTCGTCGTGCAGCCCCAGCAGGCTGCCAACGTCCAGCTGCCATCCATGAACAGCCCCTTTGTAACGGCCCCCGCGCCGTTGTCGGTCTCTCGGTCATCGTCAATCAGCGGCTGGCCAACCGAACACAGCAAGTCCCAGGATTTTCCTCCGATTGAGTGTTCAGCGCTCGCAACGGCTGCGCAGCATGACGATTGGGCGCACTCAAGCCCAGTCTCAGGGGCTGACCTTTGGCACTCGGCCCTCTGGTTGACAGACCGAACGCCACGATGCCGGTTATCCCACCGTCCCGCAAGGCGTCAGTGACCCTACCACCATCCATCCAGCCGTATCTTGCATCGAGGGCCTCGGAGCCACCGCCATCACCCACTAGACCATTGTATAGCACAATCAGCCCTACCGGACCGCTGTTTCTCCGGGTGACCAAGACAAGCACATTCAGCACGATCCCCCTCGATCCCGCCACCGGCAGCTCCAAGCTCGGAAGCACTCAAAGAAGCAGGATCCAGGCCCTCATCGCCAACCAAGCCAACGCCAACAGCCAACGACCCACAGCAGCAGCAGCAACCCGCACACCGCTCTCCCGTCTTGATGCTGCCCTCGAGAGAGCGCTCCCCAACACCGCTGTCCCCAACCCGCCGAGTCGGCGGCGAGCTGCGGCTGTTCCTCCTCCTGCCCCCGCAAAACCGCCTCAGCGCCTCGTCGTCAGTCTATTCCCAAGACGCCGACCCCAACCCCACCATCACCCAAGTCAAAACCAGCAGTCGAGCTCAACCGCGCCGGCTTTGCCGCCAACTCGTTGTTGTATCCATCCCCGCTCTCTCCGCGCAGCCGCTGCAGGCCGGCTTCGTCCTCCAAGCTTTGCTCGGAACTTGCCCAAGGTCTTAGCACTGACGGAGAAGACGAAACGGCAACCTCGGTGACCGTGATGACGACGACGAGGAGGAAGAAGACATGCCGCCGGCGCTGACATCCGCCATCGCGTCCTTGCGGCGCATGAACAGCGGCATCAGCAGGTCGTCCAGCCTGCGTAGCATCACGGATCGGGGTGCATCGCCGTGTTCAGACCGAGCCCGAGTCCCGAGGGGGTGCCTGGTTTGACGATCCAGCAAGCTGCTTTTTCCGCTTCTTCTGTTTTCATGTCTGCGGCCGAGATTGCCGCTGCCGGGGAGGAAGGGAAGGAGAAACAAGGGGGAAGATGGCAAGTTTCAGGTTTGGCGGTGGATGAGTTTACATTCGAAGTGAGTAATCCTAATGTGTCGGGGAAGGGCGCGCTTGGCTTGCGGGAGGGCAGCAGCGGGACCGTCAACGCGCTGGTGATGCCGCAGAATTTGCAGAGGCTATCCCTTGCGTGGAAGCCTGGCGAGGGAGCTGTGTCAAAGATTGGGTCGCCTGCCAGGTTTAATGGGACCTCAGCGAGGGAAAGCATGAGGAGTCTGGAGAACTTAAGGCTGTATGACCCTCAAGGCTTCCTGATCCCGTCGCCGGTGAGGGGAGTGAATCCATCCGGACTGAGGGTGTGAAGCGTCGTGTCAAATATTTATCCTCCCCACTTTTTCTTTCCTTTTCTCTCTTTCCTTTTCTTTTCTTTCTTTCTTTCTTTCTCTTTTCTTTTCATTCTTTTTTTCTTTTCTTTTTTTCTTTATTATTTAACCTGGTTTCCTGCGCATGCTTGATGACACTTTCGGTCACTGAAAGATTTGATTGTTAGATACAAGCTAACGTATTGATGATTAGGTGTGTAATGATGTTACTTTGATTCAGCTACATACTTACACTACAGCTCCTTACTAAGCACTTTTGCTTTGAATATAAAGAAAACGCAGATGCAGAAATATTCTCTGAGATGATCTCCGGGCTTGTTTTTCTTTGTATTGTCAGTGAGTAGATTGTTGATCGTTGAAGTGGGAAGATCTGAATTCTCGACCGGGACCCTTGTCGGTATCCGTTGTATGGATACCTGTATGCCGTCTCACATGAAACATCAACATGACTTCCCCTCAGCATCTCGACGCTTCACGTCTCACTACTTAAGCCTTCACACTCACGCACCTCACATCACTCCTTCCAAACCAGAGACCCACCATGCCACCCCTCTCCCATCCTCCGCTCCCCCGACTCATAACCTACTACCAAACCCACCACACCCCCTCGGGCACACCCATCTCGGTCCTCCCCCTCCTCCAGAACCCAGGCATCTCCGTCACCCACCTGATCCTCGCCGCCATCCACATCAACGAAGAACCCTCGAACCTCACCCTCAATGACCACCCACCGTCCCACCCGCGCTTCACCGCCCTCTGGGCCGAACTGCGCATCCTCCAAGCAAGCGGCATCAAAGTCTTGTGCATGCTGGGCGGCGCCGCCAAGGGATCTTTCGCCCGCCTCGACACGATGATGGCCGATGAGCCAACCTTTGAGCGCTACTACGCGCCGTTGGCCGAGCTGATCCGCACCCACGGCCTCGACGGCATCGACCTGGACGTGGAGGAACCCATGTCGCTGGCGGGCATCATCCGGCTGATCGACCGGCTGCGGGCCGATTTCGGGCCCGATTTCCTGATCACGCTGGCACCCGTCGCGGCCGCGCTGCTGAACTGCGAGCACAACCTTAGCGGGTTCGACTACGAGGCGCTCGAAGTGATGCGCGGGCGCGAGATTGCGTGGTATAACGCGCAATTTTACTGCGGGTGGGGGGACTGTAGCAACCCGGCCATGTACGAGATGATTCTGATCAAGGGGTGGCAGCCTGAGAAGATTGTGGTCGGTTTGGTGACGAACCCCAAGAATGGCAGCGGGTGGGTGCCGTGGAACATGCTGGGCACGGTGCTCCCCGTGCTGGTCGGGAGGCACCCGCGGTTTGGCGGGGTCATGGGATGGGAATATTTCAATTCTCTGCCCGGCGGCGAGGGGAAGCCGTGGGAGTGGTCGCAAGTCATGACCGCGTTGCTGCGCGGGAGGAGGACGGCGCCTAGTATCGAAGAGATAGAGGGTGTCTTGAAGGCTGAAGGAGGGCGACACGGCGCTCCCGAAGAGGTGGATGCAGACGATGGAGGGGAGGGAGACGCGGCACCGGTGCCAAGGGAGTTTGACTACCACTCGGTCGGGGGAAGCGAAGAGGATTAGGCGCCGTCTCTGCCTCTTGCTGGATCCAAGGGTATGTTGCCTCGCATCAACA
Organism: Parathielavia appendiculata; assembly: GCF_033297405.1. Taxonomy (NCBI): domain Eukaryota; kingdom Fungi; phylum Ascomycota; class Sordariomycetes; order Sordariales; family Chaetomiaceae; genus Parathielavia; species Parathielavia appendiculata. Next base: position 3,058,681 of record NW_026944221.1, read on the forward strand.
CATACTGGAAGTCATTTGGCCAAATCGGATGTGGTGGCTATCCTCCTTTCCACAACTCACCATCTCTATGAGCCGCAGCGCAGTGCACGAATCGGCCCGGGGGTGTGCCACACAGGGAGCGGCTTTGCGAAGTCGAGGATACCTCCCGCTCTGACGCCATTGTTGATGACCTACATCATCATCGTCAACTCGTCACTGGCTTGGAGGCAACAATCGGCCGCAATTGACAGAGCCTGGTCGTTCATTGCGGGATTGGGGATGAGCCTGTGGGGTGTTAACATCCACCGGCGAGTCGATGTCCAGGCGAGCCAGGCTACGCTTTCGCCTGCCTTTTTCCGCAATAACAATGACGCCTCTATGTCGTTACCTCCGTTGATGATCTGTAATACATCATCGTCAAGTGGTCGCTGGCTGCCGAGGCAACCCCAACCGCCCGTCACACTACTGGTCGTTCATCGCAGGATTGGGGAAGTGGTTACAAGGTATAGCATCCACCGTCGAGCCCATGTCCAAGCTACAGTCGCCTTTTGCCTCATTCGGCAACCATGAATCCAATGATGTAACGCGTCTCTCGGCCTCGGTCTAGGTAACCCGGCTGATGCGTGAGACGACGATGCATTCTATATTTGAAATACTGAACCTCGAGTAAGGTAATCTATGTACGGAGACGGCGGTCCGAGAAAATGTAGCCGATAAACAACGGCCGGCCGAGCGGGTGACAACACTGGGAGAACTGTCCGGGGGGCGGTGGCGCTTCCGGAAGCTCGAGAGTCAAGTAACCGTGGCTTCGGAATCTGGCGCTATGACACTATGCCGGCGATGATCAAGGAAAGTTTGGTCACTGTCGAGACACCGGAATGGTTCGGGCGACAGTTTGCTACGTACAACGCTTGTAGATAGCCTCATCTGTTGTCTTGAAAGAGATGAGACAAGCCCACGTCCCAGATCAGCATGAGGTGCATGCAAGATCCAGGGGAACTCAAACTGCATGTCATTGGTCTGGGCTTATGACATCCTGCGAGGCTTGTTAAGGTGAGCAAAATCGGCCTACATGCCGGAATGTGACACGGCACCGTTCTGTCAAACGCAAAGGTCTTCGAGGGAACGCAGTGACGTCACATGTTCATTTCACTGGTAGCACCAAGCGCAACGACACTCCTTCCCGATGACATCGACAACAAATGTCCCGAGTCGACAAAACACAGTTCACCGAACACGCAAAGGAACGAGACTTGAAGTGCGAGCGGCGCAAGGCAGCCGGGTAGCTTCTCTATCAGTGACGGCACGACAGCCAACCCCGTTTGGAGTCTCACAATCCTCATCTGTCGTCTTCTCCAATTTCTCTCATTTTGAATCTTGACACCCTCTTTTCCTACCTGCCAAGTGGCAGGACTTTCAATAAGCGTTCTACGGTGGCAATTTCATTGTTCGGCCACTGACGTCATGGATAGAATTCTCCCCAAAAATAAGGTTTGATGGCGCCGTAACGAGTGCATTCAGAAAGAGAGAGTCTCGACTTGGATCATGTCCGCATGCCGTCACCCTCGCCACACGTCAGGACCCCAACATGTCCAATGTGGGGGATCGGGGGGAGCCGTGTACTCCCACAAAGCATGTTTCCTCAGTTTGTCTTCGGCGGGCTCACCGTCGCCGCTGTTCGCCTCCGTTTCTTGGGCCTGGACGTTCAATGACGAAAGAGGATGAGAACGGACGTGTTTGGGAGACATACTACGGTGGCGTTCGGCGTGCTGTTACTCCACGATCAGCAGGGTCTCTTGCTATATACGGCCTCAACCACCTGTCCGTTAAAATGACATATGATGTGATGGACGAGCCGCACCAAGCGTTGTGCCACCCAACCAACACCGGTAAGCGTAGGTATGAGAATGCCCTACCGGCCGTGTCCCCAGCAAAGAACCAGACAGGGCATCTTGCAGGGCAACCGCCGACAGCGCCAGTCCCTTGATTGTGACGCGGGCGTTTAGAGATCTACATACAGCTGCAGCCCCTTAGACATAGAGGTCCCCTGCTCGGACGGTACACGTTCGCCGACCTGCCATGGAAAGGGGAGCCTGCAGCTGAATGTTACCGTCGTCGACGGGGTCTCGCCGTCGTACCCCTATGGGATCGGTCTCTGGCCGCAGATCTCACGGTGACGGCAGCATAACCTCACAGAAAGGGAAGGGGATCCTTCCCTGCGCTCTTGACCCGCCCGTTACCCTCGAACCCATTTCCGCCCCCGGGGTGGGGTGATGACAGACATCCACACAAATGCTTCGCCTTTATGAGATCAGCCCAAACCCCTTAGACTCACCGTTATATAATCCCAAGTCCCAGCCCACTCTCATCATCTGCAACCGTTTTCTGCTCCGCGCTTATTAGCTAAGGAATTCAAAGTCACAAGATTCCATTGTCTATTCGGTTTTGTTCGTCCATCCCTACCGCAAGCCGTCAATCAGGTTTTCGGATTTTCGTCTTGTCATCCACTGCAGTTGCAGCTTCGCACACATACATCCTTGCACACGCTCGACGCCATGCCGGCAAGTCAAGCTTCGTCCTCAATGTCGGTCTCTCCTCCTCCACCAACCGACCTCGGTGCTTATGCCCGCTTCATGCATCAACACACTAAGCGGCAGATGGAGTCCATCTCGTCTCAATCACCGCGGAGTAGTAATCAAATCAGCCAGTCCTCATCTTCACCGACGAGGCTTCCGGGAGGCGTCTCCAACCGAAATCAAGACGACAAGCAATACCGCTATCGGACATGAGACCGGCGACGTCGACGACAGCATCCACGGTTGGGCCCGCATTTGGCATGGTTCAGCCACTTCCGGAGGATAGACAAAAGGGAAACTCAACTGGAATGAATTCGGTCTTGGAATGACGAGATCCTGAAGTACACGATGATGGAAGGTGATGATACACATGACACCTAATGTACATACACCGTATATGGGCGAGCGCACTGGTTTGGTTTAGCCGACTTTCATTTTCAGTCCACGTGATGTTTCGGTGGCTATGCGAGCATGGCGTTAGAGGGAAAGGCAGGACAGGAAACAGGCAATAGGTGACAACAACCTAGTTTGGGCCGCGTCCGAAATGCGCTTGATCTTCAAAACCATTGCAGTCCACGTGTGCGATGCCTTTTGAAGATCTATATCTGTATAAGCACTGGTCCCTGGCGCCCAATATGGGCCAAGAGCAAACTCACTACGTAAGCGGAAACTGCCATCTCGTATCGATTGATCGTTGAAAGTTACTTGCCGATCCGGATCCGAACGCTGTTACACCAGCGGTTGTTTCTTCTTGATGCCAAGCAGCGCCGCATGGTCCTTTTTCTTCTTGACCTGTCGCTTGAAACTCGGGGGTGGTACTATATCCGGAGTACTCGCAGCTGGGGAGGGTTTTGAATCAGAATTGGACGCTGGCGCAGATTTTGGCCCGGACTCGGAACCGATGCCATCGCCATTCAACGCTATCACAGCCCTCTCACCCTCCTCATCCTCCTCCACCACCTCCTCCAGCATGTCCTGCCTCCTTGAAAACGCAAACGCCTTCCTCGCCGCTTCGGCATCCTCCTCCTCCTGTCTCCTCCTCTCCTCCTCTTCAGGACTGACCACCGCAAGCCCAGCCCCCAGCAGATCCCCCCCTTCTTTCCGCGCCATCTCCAACCTGGCATTCCGGCTCCGTATCTCATCCAACGCATCCGCAACCGCCATCTCCCTCTTGGCATCCTCCGTCTTGGCCTCCAACTCGGCCATCGCATTCCGCTCCTCCTCGCCCTCGGCCTCCGCCATCTCCCTCTCCAACCGATCCAGCCGCTGCTCATCCGTCTCGCCTTCCTCCACACCATTCTCCAACCCCCTCTTCCACGGGTCCGTGTTCCTCTTCGCCCCCTTCTCCACCACGTAATCCTGGTTTTTGGGATCCGTTCGAAACACAATCTCGGCGGAGCACCGCGTGCAGCGTATGTAGAACCTGTAGAGCTGAATGCCCAAGTACTTCTCGCCCTGGGGCGTCTCCTTGCGCGCGTTGAACTTGCGCCCGCGGTACATGTACTCGCCGCAGGAGACGCAGCGCAGCGAGAAGGGCGCCATGAGGCGGACGGTCTGGACTTTGGGCCCCGCCGCGGCCGCGCCTTTGGGCTTGCGGGCGCGGCCTACGAGGGAGGGGTCGAAGTCTGGGGGGTAGTATTTCCTAGACAGAGATAAATCATTAGTATTCCGGGGGGAGAGACGGAGGCGATGGGGAGGGAAAGGAGGACGTACGTGAGGACTTTGCGTTCTGACATGGCGGCGATCAGGTGTTATTGGAAGGGATTAAGGTTGTTGATGGCGCAGTATCGGTTGCGATTTCTTCGCGATGATACAGTCAAGCTCTGAGTCGGCGAGAGGGTCGTTGTTGAGGTGTAGGTTGAAATGTAATTGGGAAACGCATGTGGAATCGGAGTGGCAGCTCTAGTGGTTGAGAGCGCAACGCCACCTGATCGCAAAAGAGGTACATAATACCCCAGCAAGGGGTACTGGGGTTAGGGTTAAGCTAGCACATCGAGCGTCTTAATAAGGCTCTGAGCAACATCACGCATGTCAGGAGCCACATGAAGCAATTGCCTTGAGACGGATAGCAGATACCGATCTAAGATATTCATAGCTCCTTAATCCCAACTTCCAGCATCTCAGCCAACAAATCCCACTTCGCAGCCGCCTCCTCCCTACTCACCCGTGCCACACCCCTCAGTCCGCCTACGGCAAACCGCACATGCCTCTCAAAGTCGCCATGCAGCTCTCTCAGAATCACCGCGAACGGCTTACCTTCATCCCTCACCCTTGCATTCTTACCCATTCCCTCGCCATCCAATCCCACCACCTCATCTTCCTCATCCTCATCGACCACCACCCTCCTCCTCTTGACCCCCTCCCTCCCCTTCGCAAGAGGCGACCTCTTATAAGGAGAAGCTACAATAGCCTCCAACCTGTCCACCTCCCTCTCCTGGCCCCTCCGCCTCCCCCACTCATCCCGCCGCGCATCCTCAAGCCGGATCGCCAGGTCAAACACATCGAGCACACACTCGCGAATGGGCCTTAGCTTGGCCCCCTGGCACGACTCGGCGACGGCGCGCGACACAAAGCTTGCGTGCGCGGCCACCATGTCGTCGACATCTGCTGCCCAACACAGCTCCTCCCTGAGCCGGGCGGCATTGGGCGCCAGGACGAGCGTGGCCAGGTAGGTCGCGACCGTGTTGCAGAACCAGAGGAGCTTGGTGCGCACAAGGCAGTATCGCGCCATGTCGGTCCCGCTGTAGTGGGGGTTATTCAGGAAGGGGCGTTTGAGGACGTATAGGGCTCGGCGGGTCTGCAGCTGGAAGGTGAAGAGGGTTTGGTAGCCTTGGATTGCCTCATCGGGGATGACAATCTGCACCGGCCAGCTGAGGCGGTAGGTGAGTCGGATGGCGGGCAGGCCGAGACGGACCGAGCTCCGGATAGTGGCTGCGCTGTGCTGTTGCGCAAGGTCTCGCGATGCGACTTCGGCTGAGAGACGGTAGGTGTCTACGCACGCCGAGTAGGCCTCCTGGACGAGCTCGGTCAGGGTGAAGCGGTCTCTCCAGCTGCTGCTGAGGTTGTCCAGGTTCTGGAAGATGGACGAGGCAAAGACATCCGACCTTGCGCCGTCCGACATTAGGTAGAGGTGCTGCAGCGCGTCTAGGCTCTGAGACAGGCCGTATGAGCTCAAGAGCATCTCACGAAGCGTGGCAGCTGCGGTGTGATGCTTGCTCTGAATCCATGCCTGAAACGCTGCGCCGAACAACTCGCTGAAAGGTGCAAACTCGGCATGATCGGGACAGACCGTAGCGAAATTTATCTTGGGTTCGGCGCTGGCTCTGTATTTCTTGGTCGACTCGTGCTGCTTCATGTGCTTAAGAACGACGATGCTCTTACCAGTCGTGAAAATGCGTTGAATGGCAGGGTCGAGGAACCGAGGCGCATGGAGATTGCCCTCAGGGGTGCGCAGCAGATTGAACTGGCTCGTCCAAATCTGAGGTAATGGAGGCCTCGTTGGCGATTCCGAGACGAAGAAGGTCCGGTCGCCAGGCAAGAGCTTGCCTTCTTCCATCCACAGTCGGATGGGCTTCAGATAGACCTGAAAGCAGTCGAAGAAGATGGTGCCCAGCAGCTGATAGGTAGCTCGGGCGCCTTGCAGCTGAGCCATCCCGACGGCGTCGAATAAAAGCTCGAGATACCGGAAGGCATGGGGATTCCGCTCCTCATGAAGCTGGCGCACAATATCCGCCAGAGCATACAGTGGCGCCAGTTTTGGGCCTAGCTCCTCGAGAACTCCGACGAGGCTGATAACGACGTCCTCTTTTATGGTCACAAGGCGGGATTGAATGTAAGATAGGTCCAGGTCGAATGAGTGCAAAGCCTTCTGAAGACAGTCCTGGAATACCTGCAAAAGAGGCGACTGCTGCTCCCTTTTGACTGCTGCACGCAGCGGTAACAGTTTCCGGCCACACTCAGCGAACGAGGTTACCAGTGCCTTGTACGAGTCCCATGAGACGCTTTGCAGCTGGAATCTGGTAATGGGATTGCATGCAGAGTCGAAGAGGCTGGTCTCGAGGCCGGCGAGCATGAAGAGAACCTCCCTTAGCAACTGAGTTGACGTGATGGGGATCTTCTTGGACCTTGCGTCCGCATCCGTCGCGGCTACACATCTCCACGACTGGGCATCTTGGACCTGATTCAATACATCGTCTCCTTGCGCTTTGACGGCCAGTTCCTGAGCAGTGCGCTGGTGTTCGTCGTCGGTTGAAGATCGGATCGTGAGAGACTCGAGGGATGCCTCGGATTCGACATCCAGTTCCTCCTCATCGCTAGACCCCGGGGCATAGTCGATGAATCGCCAAATGTCGCGTTCCTGTTTCCAACCATCCTCCCTCGCAATGTCCCGCCAGGTCAACGGAGGTGAGGTGTACACCTCGTCAGGCTCAACAAGGGCATTCAAGGCGGTGAGCTTGGCCTTCTGCACCGGCTGATCGGCGAGCTCAAGGAGCAAATGCAAAACCTCGGGCGTGAACTGGTTTCGGTGTGGTTCGAGGGCGTCTCGCCGTTTGCGCAGAGCGCCGGCGAGGGCATCTCGGCCGGCAACATAGAAGCGCTCCTCCAGCCCGTTCAACCGATCTTCGACCTCAAACTGGTTGGTCCGAGTGAAACTGTGAGCCCGCAGGCTTCGCAAGGCAAAGTCACGGCAAGCATTTCGCCTACTGTGTAGTGTCTGGGCCGCATTAGCCAAGGCCAGGGACGCGAAGTGAGCGGGATAGAAGGGGGATGGCACCTGTGGGATGAGGTTGAGTGCTGCAATCAGTTCATCGGTCAACGTTCCCAATTGCGCTGTATGTGCCATTCTGCCAAGGCTGCCGACCTGAGCATTCTGCTGGAGACTACCTTAGTAAGTCAACTTCCAAGTTTGACTTTGTGTAAACAATGATAAGGGAAGGAGCCAGATTGGACCCCGCAAAGCACAGTGGCAACCGCGCTTGACGCGCTTGATGGTCTGAGGTCTTGTGAGAATGACTGGAAAATCGGGGACAGGACGGTTGGAACGGAAAGAAGACGCTCCTGGACTCGGCAAAGAGGACTATATGGCCAATGAGATAAATATCATTTGTTCAAGGTAACAGTTTCGTGGTCTTGAAAGCTGTTGCGGGCATAGCCACCAATGTCGTGCTCCTTCTTCCGTGTTGTGACTGAACGTACTGTAGTTAACTGCAGCCCCCAAAACGCCCCAGAAAGTCCAGGCCCCAGCGGCCTGGGACAGGCGGGACGCATTGACCAGCAACTGCTTGGCAGGCTTGGCATACCCGATGATATCCAACGCCGAAACTGTTGCAGTGTTGCAGCACCCCTTTTCGAAAATTTGGCCCTGCATGGGTGCCGCTGCCCCAGTTTTAATCGTTGGGGAACCAACACGCGCATACAGGAAGAACGACGCGCAAAGCTGACGAAGATACCAATTGACGATCGCAGCCCGAAACACCCGAGTCACGGCGGCTCATCGATAAATGCTGCAACTCGAGTAGGGCGCGTTGGACCTAGCCCATTGCGCTGAAATATCTAACCGAACGAACGAACGAACCATCGAGTTAGCGGACCCCCCTCCCGGCCACAGTTTCCTCTGGCGTCGATCTTGAACATGGCGATTGCTCGCCCTGTGAGGGCGCTGGGGCTGGCGGCTGTTGTCATGTGGTGCTTCTTCATATGGCAGCTCTTCCAACCGACCGCATCGCCGATGGGCGCGGTCAAGACCAAACTATCATCAACCGAGAGCGACCCAAATCTAGATCGTAAGCATCCGGGACCAGAGCTCATCTTCCATCCCCGCCATCACCGGCTGACATGATCCAGCTACGGGCGAACCCGAGGGCATCCTAACATACGCATCCGGAGAATATGCGCCGGGTCCCGCTGGCACCGCGCGCATCAATGCCACACTCCTCGCGCTTGTGAGGAACGAGGAGCTGGACGGCATGCTCCAGGCGATGCGCGACCTTGAAAGGACATGGAACAAAAAATTCAACTACCCTTGGACCTTCTTCAACGATGTACCCTTCTCCGACGAGTTCAAGAAGAAGACGCAGGCCGAGACCAAGGCTGAGTGCAGATATGGTACGACGTCTTGGAGAACGTAGCATGATACGGGGCTGACGGACGCAGAGGTGATTCCCAAGGAGCACTGGGAGGTGCCGTCGTGGATCAACGACGACCTGTTCCGCGAGTCAACCCAAATCCTCAAGGAAAAGAACGTGCAGTATGCCGACAAAGTGTCGTACCACCAGATGTGCCGCTGGAACAGCGGCATGTTCTACAAGCACCCGGCCCTGGCGAACATGCAGTACTACTGGCGCGTCGAGCCGAAGGTGCATTTCTTCTGCGACGTCGACTACGACGTCTTCCGCTACATGCAGGACAACAACAAGACGTACGGCTTCACCATCAATCTCTACGACTCGCCCGAGTCGATTCCCACGCTGTGGCCCGAGACGCACAAGTTCATCACCGAGCATCCCGAGTACGTGCATGAAAACAACGCCATGAACTGGTTGACGGACAAGACGCGCCGTCCGGGCCACTACGAAAAGGCCAACGGCTACTCAACTTGCCACTTCTGGAGCAACTTTGAGATTGCCGACATGAGCTTCTGGCGGAGCAAGGCCTACGAGGACTACTTTAACCACCTCGACCGGGCCGGTGGCTTCTTCTATGAGCGTTGGGGCGACGCTCCTGTCCACAGCATCGCTCTTGGGCTGTTTGAGGACAAGAACCGCATTCATTGGTGGGTTTCCCTGACTGCACCAAGACATATCGCAAGTAGCGTCTAACCGACCCCAGGTTCCGTGACATCGGCTACCAGCACATTCCCTTCTTCAACTGCCCCAACTCGCCCAAGTGCAAGGGCTGCGTGACGGGCCGCTTCACCGACGGCGAGGCCTGGCTGAACAAGGAAGATTGCCGGCCCAACTGGTTCAAGTATGTAGGCATGGGCTGAATTAGCCGTCTTGGAGAATGAGACCAGGTTCCAATTTGTATACTTGTACGTGAACGGCGGGGTTTCGGATTACAGTATAGGGGAGGACGAAGGTGTCAGGCGCAGGATGTATTCTTTTTTCACTTTGATGCCCTTAGAATAATGGCTCGGGGTGGTGGGTGGGTTATGGCTGGGTTTTAGACGGATAATGCCAGTGTCCGGCGGTGGCGGCAAGTCAGGATATCGATCTCTTATGGTGCGGAGGTATATCTCGCCTTTTTCAACCCTCGCCAAACACCGTGACTACTCCCGACGTCCCGCCAACGCAGAACTGGTTCCCGAACCCCCCTTCCTTCCACGCAATGCAGCTCACCACGTTCTTCCGTTCCTTCTCCTTCCCATCCCTGCCAATAACCTTTTTTCTGGCCTCGTTCCCATGGCCCCACGGAACAGGCAGCGTCGCAACCAACTTACCCGTCAACACATCCCACGCCCACACCCGTCCCTCGCTCCCATCCCCCCCTTTTATGTCCTGGCCGGTCATCTCGTCCCCGACCACAACGAACCTCTCCCCGCCGCCAAAGACACTCTGCACCCTCAACTCCTCGTTCCTCCATCCGCCCGCCACAAAAGTCCTCAAACACGCCCCATCCCTCCGATCCATCAACCGTAGTCGACTATCCAGCGAGCCCACCAACACCGTCCGCGCATCCCTCGCCACGCAAACACTCGTCACGCTCGCGGGGAACACATCCACCACACAGCGGCCCGTGCGGATATCATATCCCCTGACCCTGCCGTCGACACTCCCGGCCACAATCTCGCCGTCCCCGACGGCCAATGCCGTCACGGCGTCCTTGGCGTCGTGGAGAACCTGCACGGGACGCGGGTTGTTGCTCCGGACATCCCACACCCGCACGGTGCAGTCCACCCCGCCCGAGATAATCAGGCTGTCGTCGGCCCCCGCAAACGTCACGGCGTTGATGCGCCCCGTGTGGGAGTGCGAGGTGGAGGAGGAGCCGAAGCGCCGCACGGTCTGGGCTGTCGAGACGTCCCAGAGGAGGACGGCGCGGTCGCCCCCCGCGGAGCAGAAGTGCGCGTTGGACTGGCAGATGGAAAGGGAGAGGACTTCGTAGGCGTGCGAGGCATAGGTTTGGATGAGCTTGCCTGCGGGGAGGGGTGGCGTCTTTGGGGGGTTGGTTGTCGCGGGGGTGGTGATAGTGCTGTTCTTGGACGACGGGGTCGTGGAGGAGGGATTGTACAGCCTGATGCAGCGGTCGGAGGAGCCCGTTAAGATGTACGTGCCGGGGGAGGCAGAGTAGGCGAGGGCGTGGACGGGGCCTGGCGATGGTTAGCCTGGTTGTTACTCGGTTGGATAGTGATGGAGAGGGGAGTGGGATGGGTTGACGGCGGTGTGAACATGATGGCTTAGACTGAGGGGCTCTGTCTGAAGTTGGAAGTCAGGTTCCATTGGGACAGGATGTTGGATCATATAAGAGGCGGTAAATAGAAGGCATCAAAGCAAGGCATCCAACCGGCCGAAGAGAACCTACCATTTGACCCGAGTAGCTGGGCCACCGGTCGTGTTGGGAACGGCGCCGTACGCTGTGTCATATTCACGACTCGTTCAAATTCTTATTATCCGTGTCATGGGCAAGGACTCGGCAGACAGCTCTCCATCCTTGAGCCCCTAACCTGCGAGCTTCTGGTCTGACTAGCGACGTGTAAGCTGTCGACTGACCACCACAACGCTCCGAGCGGCTTCCTGACCAGTAACAGCCGCGGTAGACGCGCCTGTACTTCCCACTCCTTCCTTCACGCAAAGCACAGGACGCTCGATTTTCCCGAATCAGAGCCGAAGCCAGGGACAATCTGCAGTACCTGCAGTTTGTTTCTATTGATCCAATGCAACGGGCCAGAGAAGCGCCTGAAAAGTGGCAGCTGACTGGAGATATTGTGCGCGTGTTGACGGGCCGCTGACCGGGCTTGGTGTTTTTCTTCACGTCCAAAAAAAACTCGCTATTTTTGCTCCCGGATCAGGAAATCTTTCGGCCTGTTGTTGTCGTTGGTTGTGCAACCGACCAGGTGAGAGAGGTACAGAGAGGTACGGAACTGGAACGTACCTAATAAGAGACGGGAGCGAAATATTTAAGTTACAATACGGTACGAACGGAACACGGGTGTTGTCAATTTCGGCTACTTAACCCCATCCTCCCGCCTATCCAAACTGTCAGAAAACAGTGCTTTTCCAGAAGGCCGCTAGAATCCCGCCTCATCTCACGCCAAGGAATTCAAACAACACCGCAGGGTATCTCTCAACGGACAACGACAAAAGAAACTGGGAAAGAACATGAGATGAAGAACCAACCCGCGCCGCAAGACTGCCGGCAATGAGGTTGACCCGGCGCCTAGAACCATCCAATCCCAATCGCATACACCATGAGGAGTTCAGAGTACAAACCCTGCAGAACCAACAGTCACGCAGCATGCGCACAAATGCGTCACCTTTCCCGGTCTGGAAACTCGGGCCGAGTTTACGGTCGGTACCTGCTTCTGCGTCTGTCATCTCACCGGTCTCGACTCGAAGAGAACGGGCTCATTTCCGCCCGACCGAGTGTGAACCGAAAGAGTGAGCAGGTCGAGAGACGTATGTGTCCCTCAATCAAGGAGGGTGAGGTGACTTGATAATCTTTATCAATACGTTAGGCAATAAGCTGCCTAAGCAACAAGAGATCAAAACAAAACACAGGGTATAGGAAAGGAAGATGGATGAGGTCCAGAGACCCAAAAAACCAGTTAGATGGCCGAGTACAAAATAATATGGACAAAAAAGTCTTGAATAGACCGCCTTCTCTTCCCCATTCTTCTTTCCATCTCCCTTTTGAAACCCGCAGGGTAAAGCAAAAAGGCCAACCCGACGCCATACTCACAATGCAATGATGCTGAACCAAACCAAACAGCCAACCCATAACAATACAGCAGATACGACAAGTAAATGGGAAGAAAAAAAACAAATGTCTGAAGCGAATATAGAAGACAAACTCCGCCCGGCTGTTCGTGTGTGGGACGTGTGTATACCGTCAGAGTGACCCATAATCCGTCCGTTACGGCATATTAATCCGTAAGTAATCGGCCGTTCCGTCATGGCGCGGGCCGATTCGGCCGTGGGATTCGTTGTTGCTGAGTCTGGAAAAGAGGCCATCATTTCCTAGGTGTGGCCATCCTCCAATCCGTATCCTCCATCTGCTGGCGCGAACTGCTCCCCCTCTTCGCCGCTGAGTGCCTCCGGAAGTTGAGGTCACCGCCCAATTAACGGCCCACAGTCATCCCATAAACCTTCCACCTCCACACAGGCATTCTCAGAGGCCTGCCACCCACGCAAAGAGGTGCTTGATAATCCCAACCCATCAATTGCTTCCTGCTCTGCCAGAGGTAACAAGCTCCCGTCGGTTCTACAAGGCAGGCCACGCCGCCGCACCTGTCCCAGGTTCATATTGATACGTTGGCGTATCCCGCTGCTGAGGCAAATCAAATTCGACTCTGAAGCATCCTAGTGCTGGAGTTCCACGGATCCCTAAACACGAGCACCAGGTCTTCTGAAAGCGTACATGTCAGCTTTGTTCGTATCATCATCGACCAACGCGAAACACATACGAATCAGTCTGCCAAGCCCCGCGCAGCACATCCTCATGAATCCTCGGTAGCGCTTCCGGCTGCCGCCACGAGGCATGAAAAGGAGGCCCCGCTGAGACAGGTGTCGACACCAGCGGCGACCGCTGCCCGGCTGTCGGGCTGTAATGCTCGTAGCCGACACGAGCCTGCTTGCGGGGGCCCGAGTGGGTCGGGTCCGGGCTGAGGGGCCGTAGCGTCGTCCTGGGAGATACCGACTCGCTCGAGTGGCTACTGGGTCGCGTGAGGTCCGTGGTCGGTCGTGGAATCGATATCGCACCCAGCCGGCGGAGGTCCTCAGGTTCGGCGGGCGGAGTGGACGGTGAGGTGTTGTGACCGCCTCGAGGCCTATAAGCATGGTGAATATGAGGCCACACGGAAAGCGTCGCACAAAAATGGAATCATGGGGGCCCAGCTTACGCATTCTTGAACTTGCAGACCCGACCAAACTTCTCGCACTGCACGCACCGCGGATAGTCCGGGTCGCACTTAATCTTCTTCTCGCGGCAAGTGATGCAGGCAATCGCCAGCCTCTTCCTCGGCTTCCCTGCCTTGGTTACGCCCCAGTGCGCGTTGACCGCCTCCCCGTCAATGACCGTCTTGCAGTGGCTGCCGTCGTCGTAAAAGTAGCACATTCCCTCGCCCGGCACCTCGGCGGCCCTGACGAACCGCGGGAGAAAATGCGTCCCCGTCCAGATCTTTGGTCCGAGTCCGTCCTTTGTCGGAGGAGCTTCCGAGCCAACACTGCTGGTTGGAGTCGAAGGTGGGTTTTGGCCCGGCGTATGCGGCGCCAATGGGTCTCGGAACTCCGCTCTGCTCCCATCCCGCCCGCCTTGCAAATGAGACGGATGGTACCGATCCAGAGACGGCTGGTAATATTGGTGACTGCGACTGCCGAACGAGTATTCCCGGCTGGCTTCGTGCTGTACTGACCATTGGCTCCCTGAGCTGTACTCGGGGCGCCCGTCCTGCCTTTGATCTAACCGCGGGACTGGTGAGAGCGGCCCCGGAAACACCTGCGAGAGGGATGGAATTTGTGGTCGGTCCTGGAACCTCGAATCTAATAGACTCCGCGGTTGTGATACAGAGGATATTGATGGGGGGAAGTAGGAAGACGACCCCACAGTCGGCCTCGAGGGATGGTCAAGTGGCGAGGAGGCCGAGGAGGTCGTGTAAGGGCCAGGACGATCCGAGAATGACGAGTGAAGCGGAGGCATTTGAGACGATGGCCCGAAGAGGCTGCTCAGCGACGGAAGCTGTTGGCGCGCTGGTGGACTGTCCTCGGGTGCAGATTCCCTGCGGCTTGTGGTCTCCTCCGACCCCTTGCCGGACGATGACATGTCGATTGCCTTGACAGTCGGGTCATAGTTGGACATGGGCGGGGATGGAGGAGCGCGCGGGTGCCACGACTCCTCGGTCCGCCTTATGGGAAAGGAGGCCGAGTCTGGGGTGAGCGCCTCGGGTGGTGTGTCTGGGATGGCCGAGCGGAATCGAGATTCGAGGGCCGTTGCAAACCCCATTGAGAGAGATGTTGGCTGTTGATGTGACCTGGCGTGTTTTTAGGATGTGCGTCCGTGTCGTTGGCCCTCCAGCAGCAGAGCGGCCACGGAAACGAGAAATATCCAGGTTCGGCTGCAGCACACACTTAAGACGGCGCAGTGGTTGGGGCGGCGAGGGCGACTGGTAGTAGATATTCGCCGGGTAAACGTGCGCAGCACCCAGGCGGCGCAGTCGATATCGGGGCCAGATGATTCGGACAAGCCTGCCTGAGACCAAGGCCCAGTAGGGGAAAAGTCTCGATCCCCGGATAATTGAACAATACCTGCGAGATGCACAAGCGATCTGTTGGTCGTCTCAGGGCGCTCGGGGGAGACAGGGGGCCCGGGTTGCCAGGGTGCAGCAGCTAACGTACAGACACCGACCGGGTTACTTCGCGTCGGGATCAGTGCAGAGTTATGTCTGGTGTGTACGAGTTGGAAGACAACGAGGGTGGCGTTGAGGAAGGGATCAGGAGTGTTCATCAGAGGTGACAATGGTGGGTATGTATGGGTCGAGGAGAATGCCGAGCCTTCTGTCGGCCAGACTTTGGATACCACCAAGACAGACTGCTAACCGGGTAAGAAGTCAATAGCAGGATATGACGAATGGGTAGGCAAGGCCCCTTGACATGGGTTCAAGGACTGGCTTGCTTGTGCCCGCGGTACTGGTCTGCTAGGGTACGGACAGTCTCGCTCGAGGAACACCCACAGCTACCGTTTCGGTGCGGTAGAGCCTTTCCCCGTCGGTGGACGAGCTGGGAGACTTTCTACAGCAAGAAATCCTACACAGTACACTAGCGTGGCTTCAAACCCATGCCTTTCGGCAGTGCGGCATGGCGTTGCGCTCTTCAGACGCTGCATGCAGTGGTGAGCGAAAGGGGAAGTGAAAGCGGGCTGACCAAGCGGGTCCCAGAGATCCTGCGACCTGGGCAGGCGAATGCTCTCGTTGTGACGGTGTACCGACCGGCGTACGGTAGCCGTGGGGAATATCAAGGCAGGCCATAGCCTTGTAGCGTATTCATCCCACATGTCGTACGGTTTTACCGAGATGGTCATCCCTGGTAGGCCTGAGAGGAGACGGTTAGATGTGAGAGTCGACGAAGTACATACTGTGATAAGCCCGCAGGGGTGCATCCCCGAGGCTTGGCCATTGTGAGACACCCCGAGCGGTCCATGGATGGATGGCTACCACGAGGCAAAGAGGGTTCGGGAAGATAAGAGGCTGGAAGGAATTGTGTGAGATGGGCCGGGAGTTCCAGTCAGGGGCAGGGACGGGGGCCCCAGCGAAGAACCCCGGAACCACAGGCGCCAAGATTGATGAATGGCGCCGCCCAGATCGGGAAGAAAGTCCTGTGGTCGGGGTATTCCCAGTGATGGCGTCGATGGCGCCGGCCTCATTGGCGAAACCGGGCCGCTTTGCGACGCCATACGGTTGGTTGTCCTGAATGCCAGGCAGCGAAGGCGGCCGAGGATACCTTATGGATGCAGGCGATACGGGGCCGATGCTCAGTTTCGGTATTATTTCAATTGTCCGTGTCAACAATGCTGTGGACGTCCATCCCGACAGACGCGCAGCAAATGCATTTGCCAGCCGTTCTTTGTTCTGGAATTCTCTGTGGTCCGTCCTGGGCTTCTCTGGGATCAGGCGGCGCAGGGCGACCGCTCGAGTGCAACGCTGTCCTTCGCCTGCCGAGCCTGCATAGTGGCAGGCGAGTGACTTGCCCAAACGAGGAACGACCAGGCAGTGACCGTTGCAGCGACGGTACCTGCTCCCGTGGCACCCGCATGAGCGAGTCGACCGCGCCGGAGGCAGCACCGTCTCGCTCGCACCAGCCATTAATTAAGACAGCCCAGCCCATCCCGCTGTACCTACTGCACAGAACGCAATGGCGCCTGTTGATCGAATCTCGTACGTGCGCAACGACCGGGGCAATGTTGGACGCCACAACCTAAAATCGATCCATGATTGATGACGTTCAAAACCTTGCCTGTAGCGACAGGATGGGCAGGACACGGAGGAAAGACAAGCGAGAGACAAGGAGCCGATGGAGCTGGGAAATTTACACGTGTACTCCGTATAATACAGGGCTCGGCGTGCCGGACCCCAATTCGCTTGACGTTACGGAGAAACCTCGAAAACCTCAGAACTGAAAGCTGGTCGCTTTGCGCCTTCCTCTTCCTGTCTTTTACCCTTCGACTCATCGAACGATTCCTCCAGAGCTCCTTCTCGTCTCATCAACTGGCTCAGACAGTGGTCTCCAGTTTGACAGGGCTGCATGGCACGGCTTGAGTCCAGGCGCCGAGATCTCCGGCGGCTACCTTAGCTGCTACGCTGTCAACCACCGTGGAAGAGGCTGGCAATAACACATTACTGACAACACCAGGTATGCCGATGACTATAATTCCAGCCCAAGCAAACAGCATGCACAATTCACTTTCTCCAGTGCATTCTAAACACCGCATCTCGTCGACTCCTGTCATATAACGACGCCGACTGCTTGGCGGCGCAGCGATCCAGTCCGACAAGTTCAAACAGATCACAGCAGGGTTGATGAGTCCAAAACCTTGCAAGGACACAAGACCTATCCGTAGATTAAAAGATAACCAAGGCTAAAATAGGACATTGGGCCGGCATCTCATCTCTAGCTCCTCCCAACTCCCTGGATCTGCCGGTGTGGAACAGTTGGATGCGCAGCCAGCCGCGCACCCACCGGTTTGTGCAGTTTCCTTTCCCGCCAGCTGTGCAGCGTGTAAGGTAACGTCAACTATCCACAATTCACAACACCCAATGCCGAGATGCATATGGCTCGTGCATCGGAGAAGTGGGAAGGGGGTGGATCTCGAAGGCGCTCAGACCGTATGGTTTGATGAAGAAAGGAGCGAACACTGCCAGAAGTTCCTCTTTCTTCCCTCAAACAAAACCACTCAGTTTTTCCACCACTCACCCGCAGAGCCCCAGGTCACCCTGTCGCATCATGACGCGTGGAGCCTGAGATGACTGCCTTGCCATGAGCTTGCGCCGCCGGAGCCCGCGGGTAGATTCTGCCTCCGCCAAACACCTCCTCGTTTCGCCAGTCGCATCTCGCCTCCAGCGAACGCCACCAACTCGGCTAACTGGCTCGACTGGGCATTACATACACAGTACAGCATCATCATCCGGCTGATATTGCCATTGCCGATCAGCCATTTCCGTCGCCAAGCAGTTCCGCATCCGCCAAGACGCGAGCTGCAGGGAGGAGCTGAGCTGAGCTTTGCTTCATCAGACGAGGTAGAGCAAGATCCGAGTGCGACACGTGGGAACGCGGCGGCAGTTCAAGAACTGGAGACTCTTCTACCCCGTGCCCGCCCACTGCCGGACGGTGCTGATGAGGTCAAACTGGCAGACCGACAGTGGGCGCAGTGGAGAGGATCAAACCACAGCCGCCGGCAGCTTCTACTCCACCACTTACCCCATCTTCTCGAGCCAACACAGCGGGTGCGCCCCATTATTGCTTTGCTGTCATTTTGGGCTCGGGGTTGCCTTGCGGCAACCATCCGAAATCACAAGAGAGGGGCGCTCGATTCCCTTTCAGCTCAACAACCTGCAAGTCGCTTCTCAGGAACCGGCTTGCCAGCCGCGCTTTGCTGGAACCATCCAATATATTGCCTGGATGTGAATTTACCTCGCATACACGGCACAACCAACAGCGCCAGACACGGGTTCAACCGCGCCAGGGCGCCGGCCTACGATGCAGATCTTCCGGGTCGCTTGCCCAAGTCGCCACCCGCGGTTGTCGGCCCGAGGTGCGACGGCCGTGTGGTCAACTGTTGAACATACCTCATGCTGAAGGCCAACAACCATGGTTCGCCAATCAAGCGATGATAACCGTCGTATGTTTTGGAGAAACCCCTCGCTGGCTCTCCCCGCTGACGCAGGGGAAGAAGGGACTTGTGGCCCGCATACGTTATGCCCCAAAGTGGTCCGCTGCATGGCGCTCTCTGGACTTTCTGGGAGCATCAAGGACCCCCGGAGCTCCAGAGTCGTTTGACATTTTTGCTCACCAAGCCTGCGCAAATTTGATTTCCTGATTCGGACTGTTCCCAGCTTCAGTGTCCAACACCCTCCCGGTTGCCTGACCGCTAAGGACCTTATTGCGCCTACCGATACAACTACCCAGCGCCCCAACAACCGATGGGATGCAGGAAACAGTTCAAGCAGCGGAAGGAGATGTTGCGTGGCGGAAGCCCACCGTCCTCCGTAACCCGTTTGGGCAATAGGTAATCATTGTCTTCTCTCATGGTCGTAAATCGGATGCCCAACCAGTGCTCACAGAAAGCCTATCATACCCCCTCTTTGGCGTGAAAGCAGACGAAAAAAACAAAGCTGTATGTATCACTTCGGGGACTCCCGTCTGGTTTCACTGCACATGCTTGCCCGTGTCTCGGGCGGGTTTCCCAGACGGTCAGCTGCTCGTGTTTCGCTATCTCTTCGCAATGGCCGCCGTGATTGGACGCCACAACGGTCGTGACCATCTTTGGTGGAACTTGAGGTCGGAGGATTCCTTCACGGGACTCGATCGAGCCCTAACAGAGAGGATATCAACAATCCCCGTCTGGGTCGTGCACCAAACACAAACGACCAGCAAGAGAGGCGCCCAGTATGAGAGAGTTTACGTTAGTTTGAGGTGGATGGTCATATCTCTACAGTGACCTCGGCCACTGGCCGAATGATCGAAGCGAGGGCGAGTGAGTGAGCGAACCCGGTTTCGCAGAGTCGTATGGATGGATGCCAATCCTTCAGGCTTTTCCTTATGGGATCTCTGCATTGGAACCTGTTGGTTCCTCGTCGTATTGTCTAGCGTCGCCTCCCATTTCCATATCGAATTCTACAGCAAAACCACAGCGAGCACCGGCAATCGATCCTGCAATCCTACCTTCGGTGGTGTAAATATACAGTACTGCGTGGATTTCATACGAGAAGGGGGTTACATCTGCCGGAGACGTTGGCCAGATTGGTGCAGCTGACTGTGAGAAAGCTGATCTGTTGGTGCCTCACAGATGCACCCACAATCTGTGATGGTGTGCTGTGGTTGGGGCGGAAGCCTCAAGACGGAACCAAGATCTGGCCTACATCACCAATGAAGAGTGAGTGCTGTTGAGCCGTGGACACGATGACTATGCAACCACTACGGATACCGCAGGCACGCGAGAGGGGATGTCAACTCTATGACCTACTGTGTACACTGTGCGATACGCGTGTTATCTGGCTTCCCTCCGCAACGTAGCAAGAAATGGAGCTGTGTGTCTGCAGTGAACGTGTGTCTTCTGCTTCCACTGCTCTTAGTGGTGCGGATGATGATGGATACTCGCGGCTTGGCCGGGTTACTGTGGATTTCATCGACAATGGGGCTACAGGGTTCTTTTTTGTTGGCTTCTTCCCACCGGCCGGCGCTCCGGGGCGAGGTGAGAAACTTTGTCCAAGGGTAAGATGGTGGAGACAAGCGCAAGGCGAACTGCCGGGAGGGTAGCACGCATGTAATAAGCTGTACCCTTTCAGTCATCGGGCAGTTCAGGGGTATTTACCCAAGCAGGAGATATTACATACGGCAGGCATTTCGATACAACTCTAGTGCCTGGTGGACAATCTACACCACGTCCTCTTTTCTTGATGAACAAGTAAATACTGCGCAGATAACCAGCCGGATCGTCAACAAGATCTGGCAGACGGCCTATAGTAGGGTTCTAGATCCCGAAGATCCCCCGTCAGATCCGGAAGTTCGGCCTGGTATGGAAATACTAGTGTAGTATGTAGCGTTACAGTGGACACGGCCTTGGGACGGCGCCAGCCCCGACTGGGAGCAAGGTAGCGAAACTCCACGTGCGTGAATCCTTCGCATTGCCGAGATGGGTATTGTTGCAACCCTCCGCCGTTGGCGTCGCATTGTCGTCAGATGCTCGTTCTTGTGGTGCGTATGACGTCCGCTCTTCCAAGAATTTACTGGCAGTCAACATCGAACGATCTTTGATGGAACTAATGAACAGGGAAGTGTGTTAAGATCGCCGCTTGTCTCCTGAAACCATGTTGTTGGGACGCTGGCCCGGTATTAGCCACTATTCGCTGTCTTCTTCAGTGTTTAGTGCTGCAGGCACTAGGCTGTACACAAGACTTCGGGCAATGCGATAACGTCCCCCATACTCTGTTCGGCCACTGAATTCACAAGTAACAACACATTAAACAGCACGACAATTCCTCAATCTAATTTATGTGTAGGAAGCACCAAATCTCTCACATTCGAAACTACATCAATTCAGCGACAACCGATTATTCCCATCATTACCATCCCCCAACACCCTATCTGCCTTAAAGGAGTATCCTCCCTTCAACCCCCTATATTATAGTGCTCTTACCCACTAAAATATGATGGGTTTCGAGGTCCAAATGTCAGTTGTCGCTCTGGCGGAACGATCGCGGCTCGCGAGCGTCTCTCTCGTCGGGAATCGTGATCGTGATGTCCTAGGGAGTTGAAGAATAGTGTTTGGGAGAGAGCCGAGGAAGCTGTGTTCCTTTGCGGGAAATGTGCTGATTGATAAAATTGGGGGCGATTTTGGCGAGATGAGGCTGGCCGAGCAGGGTAGGTGGCCGAGCAGGGTATGGATAACGTTAGTGGACAGCTTGGCGCAAGTCGCTCAGTCTGCCGGGGATGGTCCACCAACTGTTAACCCCCTCACTCGACTGCCGACGGCCCCAGGAACCCGGAGTGGATCTGGGCACGAGAGATGAACGACAACCCTTCCTGGCCCCACCAGCAACAGGATGGAGTGGCCACGTTTGGCCGGGTATTGACCGATGAGGTCCCGGAAACTGTCAAGTCGACATCAGCCTATGTGCCGGCGCGGCGCCATCGCAGCTGGCTTCGGCAAGGTCCCCCAGCCGGTTTTCAATGATTGCCGTAAAGGACAAGACGCGCCCATTATGGTTTCCACCATGGATGAGCCGGCGAAGAGATTATGTGTGGACGGACAATTGCAAGGCCGGTCCTCCGCTCCGGGGAGGATTCCGCATTGTTTCTTTTACAAGTACTAGACCTGTCAGCCTGGAGCAGGGGAAGAGTGTGTCAACATGCGGAAATGCAATGGGAGGTCGCCGCCGCAAATGCCGTGTGTTTGGTATGTTGATCAATCGAGGTCGTGTCGTTGACGAATAAGACGGTCACGGAACCCCAAGTCGATGCAGGCAACCGTTGTCTGGGTCATGTCAAAACCTTCCAACACCCACGAACCAATTTCGCCCAAGACTGCCGTGATGGCTTTCGCGGTCGTCGGGAACCGACGATCCCAACAAGCCACACCGGCGTATCGTGTCCAAACGGCAGCTAACTCGATATGTCCATAGGCGTCAGCTATTTTTGGGGGCGGGCATGAGACGGCAATCTGTGTGATGTGGCCCGTGTCCCGGTCAACGTGGGAGACCTCGCGATATGTCCAATCAACGTTGAGCGGAAAAATCGCCGAACTCGAGATTTGTTCAGTTCCCCGGAATAAGCTAATAGAAGGGACGTCTCACTGGCGTGCGGGTTGGGAGCCTTGGCGGAGAGGCTTTTGGTTTCTCCAATTCCGAGAATTGAAGAAAGGCCCCCGTGTCTTTGCGTATTCGATTTTGTTGCTTCTTGGGATGGAACAATCTGCAGTGGTTGGCGCATCTGTCAGCCGTTCCCGATGCTTGGCCGGCAATATGGAACGCGGCAATTAGCCTGATCACAAGGAACAGAGGTTGCCCTGGTCGGCTCCGACATGAAAAAGGTCCCAATTCTCGCCTCGGCATCCATTTCATTGGGTTGACTGCGCCGCATCATGCACTGCACTCGGCATTCCGTTCCGTGAAAAGGGAGGCATGGCTTAGCGCATTAACGATCTTTCGCTCCCTTGTCGTACTCCGTACAACACCAACTTCGCGGCCTCCCAGCCCCTGCACCCTGTCTTTCCACCGTTTTTGAATCTCGAATCTTCCAGGGTCATCGAAGTCCTGCCGGCATTATCTAGCCTTCGTTCCGTACGTGCATGGCACCCGGCGTTGTGCGTTTTGTGGCGTTAGCGCAAGCCTGTCCACTGCCTTGGACGGAGCGGGGGGAAGCATCGTCTGGAGATGAATCCCCAATTGTCCGGACATCTGCACTCTTGGTTCTGACAATGAATGCATGGCCAATACCGGCGTAATTGCGGGTACAGTTCCTGGAAAGCTTCATAATATGGATGAACCGAGGATCCTGCAGGATTGCCGCTAGTCGAGATGAATTGAGCACCACTTCAACAGGCATCACCGAAGACAGCCCTGCAGTCTCGCCCGGGCATTATCATCCCTTCCGGCTTCTAATAAAGGAACTGAGCCACGCCCGGGTCTGGGGAGTGCGGCAGAGCTTGCCCTCCGCGAACCTTAAAAGCCAAGGAATTCAGATCCAGCCCGTATCTCCCCCTCGATATGCCGAGCCAATACTATCTGTGGTGAGAATCTCTCAAAATGCAGGTGTCGTGACACTTTGGATCATCATGCGATGTAGTCCAGTTCGGCGAGACGAGATGTCGGTTGCCAGCCTCTGGCATGGCTCAATGTACCTGGCCGGAACATCCGTTAAAAGCAGTAGTCGAGAGGATAATTTTGCATACAATATTTGGGGTCCCACTAGCAGACCAGCGGACAGGTACTACTTGTACGTGCAATGTAAGAAGGATGCACATAAGACTTGCACCACACTGACTTCCAGAGACTGCTGACTCGGTTTCCCTATTGTTCTCGGGCAATTTTGCAACGACTGTGGCGTCACTGGTTTTGAAGGCCTCGAAAACAACCCAATTGCGACGTTGGCCGCTCTCGAAGGAGACGGATGAGATATGGCCGCTTGGGTGCTACTCTATACCAACACATGCAATCTCGGCAGCGTATGCATGGCGCGACTGCCTCGGCAAACAAATTTGAACAGCATGTGTTCGTTCATTCAGGTGGGATCGCCTCATGAAGTCCGCCGTGGTTTCGCGGCTGGATACCTAGGTTGTGCAACATTGCTCCGCACCGGCTCGTCCCCGGGAGTGGCATCCGGCGTAGTGCCCCAGGTGGGCGAGCTGAAAATAGAAGTCCAATTACGAGCTGCCATCGAGGTTCCTTCACCGGTGTCTCGTCTGGGAAGGGGTCAGTGAAATGCAGATGCTTCTGAGCCCAAACCAAGTGGCGGCATTGACGTGAAGGAAGAAGCTCAAGAGCCTGGATGTTCTGGGATGGTGTCATTCAGCAAAGGATTTGTTTGCCTGTGTCCCGCAGTGAGAGCCGTTGAATGTCCTCGTCGGAACCGGACGCCGGCTCGGGACCGTGAGCTCGAGAGGTTTGCCCGCGACTAACGTTAGCGAGAGTCCTAGCGAGGTCGAGTACTCGGCATTTGTGCCAGCCCCGGCGTCGAGACCACAGGACTTCCTTGAATTCCACGTCACCCTTTATGGGCCGGCAGCCTCCCAGTTGGTGATGGTTTCGCACCAGTTCACGCCGCCTCGGGCTCTTCGCGGACTTATTCGTAGAAAAGGAAAACGAAGGCAGCCCGGGGAGCTTGTTGGGTCCTGATGTATTGTTTCATCGACTCAAGCTAATGCAGTGAAGAGGGAAGAAACGGTCCGCGAGTCCTGTCAGCATCCCAAACTGGAACTCCAGTAGTCCGAACCGTGAGTGTTGAAGAGAAAGGCGCCGAGTGCGGCCCGAGTCCTCGGTAGATCGGCGAATTTCTGGGCAACTACGCCCGCAGTAGCGCCGCTGCAAAAACCAGGTTCTTTGGAGAGGGACTTTTCCCTCTGTTTAACCCCCCACTAAACCGCTGGTGCTCAGGACCACCGATCAGCAGCACGATCAAAAGGCTGTACGGATAAAAGTATCCAATCAGCATCCAGAAGATACTGCTGCCAAGGTTGTTGGTTGGACCAGGTCTGAAATCCAACTGGGGTCGAAGGCCCGTTTTTCCGGAGACGCACAGGTGTCGGGTATGTCTCCCGCCCAGGAGAACGGTACATGAGCTCATGGTGATGATGGATTGTGACGGTGTCAGCAGTTTGCTCACTCAGGAAGTTCACCTCCAGGTGCTGTCGCCGGATATGCGACGGGGAGCACAGGTCCTTCCCTGTCCTGAATCACCTGCTACCTATGAATGCCTTAACGGAGTTGGCGTTACTGCTCCTGCAGGACCCTCAAACGTCAAACATCACCCCTCAGCCGGCCATGTCATACGGATACCATCACTCCTTTACGGCACAGGCACTGATACTGGTGTCAAGGCGACATTCAGTTGGTCATGCTTCCCTTATCCCCATCGCTGCAGAGGCGTTCGCTCTTGCCGTCGAGAGGGCAAGCAGCTGTCAGGTCACAGGGACGTCGAAATGGCTGTGATGAGGGAAGGAACGTGCCTGGTCATTATGCAACTCTGAGAGTGGAAGGCACGAAATCATATAACCCTCCACCAATTCTGGTGAACCATCTCCACACATGTTCGTGGCCTGCAAGATACACCATTAGCATACGGACAGGCGAAGAGAAATGTGCTTACCGTGACCTAAAAAGTGCCCTTTGGACCAGCTAGGGCCTTGCAGCCTGCTACGGCTATCCGTATACCGAATTTTGCCTCGGTTAAGTGGTGATTTCGGCAGGTTTGGGCCAGTCAGCAATCCGGTTGCTGCACCTCAGGCTGTACTTGACAAAGACAACACTGCTTTATCAAGAGACGGAGGTTGCTTTGAGCGGAGGCGAAAGGCATCCCGTGACATGCTTGGCCCAGCCCGTCAATATCGCGTCTTCAATCAGATCTATCGCTGAAGGTCTGTCTGAACTGACTCGACCAGTCCTTTTCCATGTCGACTTCCAACTCAATATCGCGGTGGTCAGGAAGCGGGTTCGTAGGGAAAACAGGCAGACAGAAACTGTTCTATCAGGGCCATGCGATCACGATTGGTTCCAAACTGAATCACTGTGAGGGTCCCATGCTGCGCATAGTTAGTTCCAGACAGTGCCACCTAAGAGATGGTTGAGGGCGCAGGTCCCAGCAAGCTTTGGGTGAAGCGAGATCGATGTCCCCTTCGCTGTCCATTGTTCCCTCCCACTCGAGCAAGGCAATCACGGGTTTCTCGTGAAGTTCGACTTGGCCAGTTGTTTGGTTACCAACCGAGCTTGACATGCGCAACTGCCAAAGCACGCCTAGCTGTGTCGGGCAGATGTCCAGTTCGCCGTCCGCCTGGCGAAGGCAAACACGTCACCGTTGCTCCCCAGGTATATCAGTCCGAGGACGTTACGTTATCAACACCGGAGAGCGCGCATGAACCGGGCGGAAGGTTCATCCGCCAGAGTCCGTCGGCTCAAAGTGTCTGAAAGCGTTTTGCTTCGTCGTCAGGCGTAGATCAAATGCAACCTGCCATGGAAAACAAAGCAGAGCGTCACGGAAGGGTCGGATAATCGTGGCCTCCATCTGAATATTATCGAGGAGGGACTGGCCTGGGGACCATAGCCGTAGCTGGCGAGCTCTCTGCCCAGGTGATTGTTGCCCAATTTCAGTGGAGACGGAAGCCTGAGAACCATGGCGAGAAGCATCGGCGTCGGGAAGGAAAGACGCGGTGGCTTCCGGAGCCGGTGGTCTTCAAACCTCCCTCACGGTCACGGTATATCTTGCTGAAAAGTCTTTTGCGTGACCGACACCATTGTCGGCGTCAACTCGGCACCGAATGACTCTGCCGTAGGTCGCTTGGTTTCTTCAATATGCCCCAGAGTACTTCCGTAAAACCGTCTCTCGTCCGTACCGGAATTGTTTTGTCCTTCCTTCAACCAGGTGTCTGTTTCTGGAGTCAGGGTCAGCATGGATACGATTTGTCCGAAGTAAACAAACCCAGACCAGAAAGCAATTGAGTCAGGAAAGCGCGACTGAGGAGAACAGACATCGAGTGCTTGGCATAAGAGCGACTCCTCAGTTAAATCCAGAGCGGTATAAACATCGTACAACCACTGCCATGTCTTTTGAAATCCGAATGTCACCAAAACTAGAAGACGCAATGTTGATGTGTAAACAGGTCCGCAACGCTTCCTTCAGCGGATGTCGGTCAGCATGGACGGTGCCGCAATCATTTTGGTCCAGTGAATATTGCTGCCGGCTTAAGGTTTGGTTGGTAGTAGAGAAAGTACCTGATAAAGTCGTGTAATCTTAGTTGTTTTGTTACTTCATCCCGTCTTCTTGTGGATGAGTTGACGTTGTGACTACAGGACATGGCCTTGTCAGCTGAGCACAGCTGTCCACATTGTTGGCATCTGATCCGAACCTGTCGGCACTTGAGAAAGGCTCCACAATCTGGATCTTCCCGTCGATCCGCACCGTGGACGCGCTGGCGCCCACATCCAGATCTGCGCTCAACCTTGGCCTGTTAATTTTAGGATCCATCTTTGGTCTCGCGACGGGCGTGCCGTTCAATATCTCGCATCGTTGGGTTTGGTGCTTCTCCCGGAATGGCTTGTATATGAAACTCCCCACCATTTCCGCCTCAATTGCCCCTCCTCGCGAGCTCTCCAGACGCTTGTCCTCTGTCCCGTGAAACCCGAACCAACGACCTCCCGCACGGCGCTATCGGCAAGATGGGGTGGTTGACGACGTTGTTCGGCTGCTTAACCCCGGCCTTCCTCATCCTCTCCCCGGTACTCTCCTATAGCGACCAGGCGTACTCGATGTACCGGACGAGATCCAGTGCCGGCTTCTCCTTGGACATCCCCCTTATCATGCTCGTGGCCTCCTTGTTGAGGTAAGTTCTTGACTTGGCCCGAAACAACGCGCCCCCCTGCACCAGCTAACGTGCGCTTTCAGGATATTCTACTACCCCGGCGCCAAGTTCGATAATGCCCTTCTCGTCCAGTCGTTTGTCATGGTCGCCGTGCAGGTGGTTCTGCTGAAGATCGCGCTCGATCACCGGCCCCCGCCATATTCAAGGGGAGGGGATGCGGCGGTCCCCTTTGCCCGGGCAAGCGAAACACAACGGCCGTTCGACTTCTGGCAGTGGAAGTCGCCGAAACCGTGCGTCTTCGAACAGGATCGCGCATCAAGGACAAAGGGACGGCTGACATTTGGAATAGGTATTGGCGGTTCTTGTTGTCGCTGTTTATCGGCCTCGTGATCTGCGAACTTTTGCTGGCGCCCGTTCCATCGGTGTACCAGTCGTATTCGTTGCTGATCGGCTACGTTGGCCTTTCGGTCGAGGCTACGCTGCCCATCCCGCAAATTCTTGCGAACGCCCGGTCTCGCTCTTGCAAGGGATTCCGGTTATCAGTCCTGGCCAGCTGGCTGATCGGCGACGCCATGAAGATGTTCTGGTTCTTCACTTCGACCACGACAATCCCGTGGGCGTTCAAACTGTGCGGCATGTTCCAGGCTGCATGCGACACGTTTCTGGGGGTGCAGTACATGATGTACGGTGATGGTGAGGCTGGTTCCAAGGGCCATTCCCTTCCCGGCTGGCAGCATGAGTTGCAGCCAAATGGGTTTACTACGGCCAGTGGTCTGGGCAACCCGCCTGGCCGGAGGACTTCAGCAACAGAGAAGACGATATGAATGCAATGATTAGACATGGACGTGGCTATAGAGAGACAGGGTATTTAATAGACTAATTGAGACTGAAGAATCCATTGAAAGTGCCGCCACTCTTGGTTTGTGTATGTTTCACTCTTCGGTCTGGGTGGACATGACTTGGCAATCTCATGGAAGCTCCATCAATCTGCCAAGACCGTGCATTGCTGCTACGGAGTGACTCCCAACTACAAGAGTACAGATTCATGAGAACCTCATTCACGGGAACTTCGACTTTGTAAATATAGATTTATGCATGAGTAATGTCTTTCATGTCATAAATCCCCTTTCCCGTGCATTCAACGCTGGGGCTCTCACGCCCATGAGAATGAACCAATTTAGATGAAGTTCCCACCAAACAGGCACTCACTTAGCTCCTATGGAGACAAGCTTTCAGCTCGCCAATTGCATTTTCTTCCTTTTCCAACTGCAGTTACAAGGTTGAGTGCAACACATTGTGAGCATCTCAAGGACCAACCACAATACACTCTAACTTTAGCACTCTATATCTTCATCAGCATGACAGTTTAGCATCATACATGGCTTGCAGTGCATAGGGCGCTCTGCCTGTGTTCAGGGTCACCCGTGTGAGCCGCCTGTGTGTGGGTTGGGTCGAGGCGGTTGACTTGCTCCAGGGGACAAGTCCGTCGAGGCTTGGGACGTCCCGCACGTTGTCAATCACGTTGGTACGTTCAACACTGTGTGTTCCTTTCTCTCGCAACACATTCATGGTCGGCTCAGATACACCCTTGGCGGGGATCAATAACCGAGGCCTGTCCCTCCGGTCTTCACTCACTCTTTTCCGTCAAGCCCGCATGAACGCACCTACGCCACTGTCATTCATGCAGACAAGTCCCTTCCTTCTATCGTTTTCCTCTTAATGTCTGTTGTATGTTCAGCTACGTGCTGGATCATATGCTAAACTCCTGAACATGTGTACTGTTTACCAAGTTTTGGACTGTCTCCAGGGCAACCTCGGTTTCACTCATAGCAAGTGCCCTTCTCCTTGGCCCAGACTTGGAAAAGTGCTACAATGTTGTTCCTATTCCCTTTCACTCCTGTTCCTTCCAGGCTTGTTGGCACGCTGGCCGTGTTCGCCGGATGGAAGAACCAGATCAGTCTTCGGTCTTGCCCTGGTGACCGTGAACCTTGTTGTCTATTACCCCTGAGTTCAAACGAGGAAACCCTTCTCTGACTTCCACTCCTCAACACCAAGTCGTGAGCTTCTCAATCCATCATTCGCTGACCCCTCCCTTAAACCCAGCATCAGAACGTTTTCCACACCACCAAGACGTCCCTGTCGACGCACAGACCGGCCAGCGCTCAAGTCACCAACCTCACCGTCGTCGAATCAGGCGAGGTTGGCAGTGTTGATCGAGTTCTTTGGCCGATACCTTCAACCTGGGCCCGGAAACGACCCAAGTGGGCTTCGTCTTCATCACGCCGGTCACCAGTCCTCCCGTGTCGGGTTCAACATGAGCTCAGATTCAGACAGCTCCTTTAAGAGAAATGAGGGCTGCCTCATCTGAATTCGGCTCGAGAAATCCTGCTCTTGCTTGCTAAAGTACTGTGAGAGATATCTCGGTTAAGTCGAGTGGGCTCATTTTTGCTCTTCCTTTTCCAAGTTCTTTCCCAACCGTCAACACTCGGCTGCTGGTCTTCCAGAGGCTTTGTCGGTTGCATTCCGTTGCTAACTTGACGCCTGCAGTCGGTCCACTCGGAACCGGAAAGCATCGAGCAATCCAAAATGCCTCCCAAAGGAACTCCGAGCAAGGAGACGCCGGGCAAAGGGGCGAAGAAGGAGACTGCCAACTTCAGAACTTTCGAGGCGCAGGCTCGCCTGCTCGCCGCCCTGTTGGCTTCTCTGGACAATCCGCGGCTCGACTACAAGAGTAAGTCTAGCATTCCAACTTCTGGCAGGCACCCCTTCTGCCAAACTTTCCGTTTTCTCCCTCGCTTCGTCCCGTCTCGTTGCTTCCGGCTACTGGCCCGGAAACTCCTTTGATCCTTCTTGATCCAGAACTTAGACTGCGGCCGGCGGGCGGGAGCGACGGGGGCCTACGGGAACGAAGGGCATCTGTCTTGCCTTCTTTGTTCATGGTGGTCGAGCTCAGCTGACCATGGCTCTGTCCGACCTGCCCAGGAATTGCTCAATACCTGGGTGGCTCAGCCACCGAGTCTAGCGTTGAGCATCGCTTCAGGCCCCTGAAGGTCCAGGCCGCGTTGGTGAAGGGCCTCGTAGAGAAACAGATCGACCCCGCAACCAAAGAGATCTGGAAGTGCACGAAGAAGGAAGGTAGGGCTCGCCGCTTCTTCCCGCCCGCCGGCCGCCCCCCGCACCGGTCCCCGCACCGGTCCCCGACCGGTCTTTGTTTTGTCTTCTGACTTGAAAGGCAGACTGTTTTGGTTTGGAAGCAGAAGCTGATTTGGTATGCAGAGATTGCGACCTATTTTGGGGCCAGCACCCCGGACGGCGTGAACTTCCAGTTTCGGACTATCAAGAAGGGCGCCGAGGCTCTGAAGGGTGCTGTGAGCAGAGGCGAGAGCCCGGTCGAGGCCTTCAATGCCCACCTAAATGGCAGCTCGAATGGGGCCGCTAGTGCGCCGGCGACCCCCGCGAAACGGGCTCGGGCGACAAAGGGCACTCCCGGGTCGGGCGCCACCCCTGGCTCTAAGCGCAGCAACAAGAAAGTGAAGATTGAGCCCATGTCTGATGAAGACGGGGATTCGCCGGAGCTTGATTTCGACCTGGACACGTCGCCGACCAAGCTGAGAGTGCATAACAAAGCTAACGATTTGCTGCCTCGCTCAGCCTGGGCCATGCCGACTGACAAGAAGAAGTCCGCTCGCCCTCGCCCGGTGTCCATCGCGCCTGCACCTCCTCGCCAGGCTGCGCCGGGCTACACTCTGGCGCCCATTCCTGGGCTCTCCCTGGCTCATGCTGAGCTGCCCAACGGATACACCGACCCAGTCACCGGCTACGGATATAACGTTGCCCCCCGCGCCACCACGAGCAGCACGCCTTCAACCGTTGCCAACTCTCCTCCGGCCATGGACACCGCCTCCATGCGTCGCGGCTCTGCATTTTCCACTGGCAGCAACGCCGCCGCCAGCAGCCCGGCCACGCCGACCACTGCCTTGGGCATGAACAGCATGAACATGGGCATGGACGGCCACTATGTCCCCGCCGCGTCCACATCCGAGGCTAATACTCCACAGACAACCACCTCTTCAAACAACATGACCACGTCGGGCATGCATGCGGAGACGGCTGGCAATGCCACTTCATTTGAAGAGGAGGGATTCCACCCCCTCAATGGGTTCGGTGCGAGCGCCTTCGACGAGACCAATGGCAACGCCAAGTCCAGTGGCTGCCGCGCCGGCTATTCCACTTATTCCATCGACCAGCAGGAGAGCTCGCTCGCTGCCGAGGCCAATTTCGGCGGATTCGATGGTGATAATGGTGAGGACGAGGAGTGGGACGTGGGTGACGTCTAAACACATCATCATCCTCATCTCATCCCGCCATCGAGCATGTCCACTACCAGTCCTGACATGAGAGGACAACCCTCGCCTACATTTGCTGTTGTTTGATGCAACTGAGCTCGTTTTACAACAATGCCTGCTTTTATCCAACCGCCACGAACAAGACCAACAGCGGTTTTACCAAACCCGCCGCCGAATAACTTGGCCACTGCATGTCTTTGTGGCCCCGAGAGACGAGGGCGACCTGATTTGGACGCTCACCTCTGTCATGATACTCAGGCAGCAAAGCACCATGACGCGCGCTAGTTAGGCTCGGCAGGACTGCAACCAGCACTGGTGCCTGCGCATAGCAGCAGCACCGCCTTTCCTTCCCTTGGTCTGCTTTTTTCGGATTATATTTTCCGTTTTTCAATTCCGTCTATCAAAGAGGTCAAACTGGTTGGTCAGGAAGTTGGCTCGGCCAAGGTTGGGGGCAGTTTTCGCGTGGATCAGTCTGTTCAGATCTTTGCCTCTTTATATTGGTTGGTTGGGTTGCGGACTGGTTTTGACTTGGGATGGACTGACTCTCTCAAGCCGGGACTTTCGGCCTGACTCAACTGGGTGGTCATCGTCATGGGATGGTGGATCGATATAGGGACATGGACGTTAGGCATGGACGGATGGATTCACTGATTCTCGATCTTGATTTGTACTTTTGCAGACGCCAATACGCCTGACGGGCATCCCGAGCTCAGATGTAGTATAAAAGATCCGGTGCATACTGCAGACTATCGCTTGCGGAATTCAGCCATCCCTCTCCATCCCTTCCCCTCTCCCCCCCCCTTCCCCCCCACACCCAACCCTCTCCTCTGTACTTGGGATGGACTCCTCGTCCCACCATTGCAGTAAAATACGAGTTCATGCGAAACGCCTTGTTTGAGAACAGTTGAATGTCCATCTGGTTTCATACATGGTATCAAGTGGTCACGTCATGGAATCCGTAGATGCACTGGATAGATTGTCCGCAGTTGCAGCGCCGACCTTGTAAATACCAAGGCCAGTCCAGGCTGTCATACACTAACCCTTCGCCCCCTTTTTGCCAGAGTCTGCAATGCGCCCACTTATCTCCGTCGCCAAACACTACATGCTACGCCCCTTAGCCCACCCAACCACTTCTCATTTTAACAAAAACTCCCACAGAGCATCAGCATCGACAAAGTCATGATGGATGATATTTACCAACCACGCATCCACCCTGACACTTTCCAAGAACCTCTCGCTTTCGGACCCGGGCTCATAGATCTTTGCCCACTCGCGCCAGATCCCAAACGCCTCCTCGCTCCACGCGCGGAAACTGACCTCCTCGATGATGGTGGGCGTGACAATCTCCTTGCCGGGGAACACCCCCCAGGTAACGGCATTTGTGCTCGCCTCACCACCTCCTCCTCCCGCCGGCGGCGGCGGCAGCGCGGTGTCGGAGCTGACAAAATCCCCCTTCACGTTCGTCGCGTAAAAGCACACGACGTCCCTCATCCCAGGCTGCGTCAGCCTCTCCTCGAGCACTCTCCAGTCCTTGCTCGGGCAAAAGAATTCGACAAATGCCTTCTGGAACACGAACCCGTTCTGCGGTCCCCAGCCAAACGTCGGGTCGTCGGAGCGCAGCCCATTCACCGCCGGCTGCGACGCGAGCGTCCACCAGCCCTTGGCGTTGAGGGCCACCAGCCGGTCGCGGATCTGGTCCGTCTCGGCGCTGAAGCTCTCTTCGTTCCAGGGTATGGTGGTTAGCTCGCCGCGCAGGTGACGGATGAAAATGGCGCTGACGTCGTCCGGTGAAGTCGGCGTGCCCCACAGCTGGCGCGCCTGCGCGACCGTAACGTGCAGGCTGACGCCGTAGCCGTCGATCTGGCCGTAGGCCGGCGACCGCGCGTCGCCCCACCGCCCGTTGGGGAAGTCGTCCCACGTCGCCTCGCGCCCGAGCACGCCCTCGCCTTCGGATATGGCTAGCGTGTTGGCGCGCGAGTTGATCGGCTCGGCGGGTACGCTCGCCTCGAGCGCCGTGGCCTCCCAATCCGGGTGGGAGGTGGATCGGCCCGGAACAATGACCCGGTCGCGGGGGTCGGAACCGACAGACGCTTTGCGCCGCAGGGGTTCGTGCGAGGATTGATCAGGGGTCGACCCGTTGACGCGCAGGAGCCGGATTTCGGGCAGCGGGTTTTGTGCCACGGCTATTTCTTCCCCGTCGGGGGTTACGGGGGAAATCAGACCCGTACGCTCGACGATGAACGAGACGGCCTTTTCTAGGTTGAGTGTGTAAAAGTGGAAGCCCCTGGGCCCCTCGGTCCTGCTCTTGATCTCCCTGATCTGCTCCACGATTTCGCTCAGGATATCCACGCCCACCTCCTTCACCTTCTCGTCGTCGCCCTTGACCGCATCTAACCGCGCCATGAGAGCACCGGGAATCTTGGCGTGGCTGAGTTTTGTGGTCCGCTTGATCATCTGGTAGCTTTGAATTGGCATGAGACCGGGAAGGATGGGGATGTCCTTGAAGGCGCCGCTTGGGTGCTCGCGCAGCGTCTTCTCAAAGTGCCTGTACGCTTCAATGTCGAAGAACAGCTGTGTCATGATGAAGTCGGCGCCGGCCTGTGTCTTGTCCACCAGGTACGGCAGGTCGTGCTCCAGGCTCTGGCCCAGTGGGTGGCTCTCGTCGGCGTGGCCCTCGGGGTATGCGGCGACACCGATGCAGAAGTAGTCCCCGTGCGTCTTGCGGATGTAGCGGACGAGGTCGACGGCCCACGAGAACTCCTCTTCTTCCTCGGGCTCCGAATCGTTGATGTCGCGGTACTCGGCCCGCCGCGGTGGGTCTCCTCTCAGAGCGAGAATGTTGCGGACGCCGAGGGCCTTTGCGTCGTCGAGAGCCTTGTCAATGAGACGGCGGCTCATGTTGGTGCAGGTAAGGTGCAGACATGTCGTGAGCCCCAGCTCCCTCTGGCAGATCTCGGCGAGCTCGAGGGACTTGGTCGCCGTCGAGCCTCCTGCGCCCCAGGTGACGTTGACAAAGAGCGGGCGCAAGGCCCTTGCCATGCGATCGAGGCGACCTCGAAGGTTGGAAAAGCCCATGGCGGTCTTGGGAGGGAAGAACTCGAGCGAGAAGTAATCTTGCCCCGCGGGCAAAGCCGCGATCTTGTCTGTTATCTTCTCCATTGCGCGGTTCTTGACGGCCTCTGGGGGTAGTTCCAAGCTGGGAAGGAGTTCGCCCATGGGTGTGGTGTGTAGTGGGGTTCGAATACAGAGGTTGGAACGATCGGAGGGACCTGCTGGAGGACTGTGTATGACAAGTCGAAGATACTCGACGTTTGAATCAATCTCTATATAATCAATTGAGAGAATTCAATTGAGACGGAGAGTAGGCACCCTTTTCTACTCTGCGGGTACGGATAAAGTCCAAGGTGGCTGCCGAAGAACCTGTAGAGGAAATTCTCTCTGAAGACAGCTGCCGGGGCAAAGAGACAAACCCCACTTTGCATCGGCGGGCGCGTGTTGTGGGGTATTGGCATGCAGCTCATGTCACACACGGGACCGGGATAGTGGGCCCGGCAGCTGTTGTCTTGGGCGGGAGATACGGCAAGACAGCCACTCAAGTCATCCCCGGATCGATGAAGGGCACTCTTCAAGAGTAGACCTCGGGGTGCCGCCCGGGGGCCTGCGCCAAACTCTCGGGGCGGCGAAGGTAATTGGCGAGCTTCAATCATGTGGTATGGATGGTACCCGGAGATGCTGCAATCTGCATGGCTTTCACTCAGCGAGAGGAAAACGCGTCAAAAACCCCCCACGTCCGAGAACGTGCGGAAAACTTGGGGTCATGCATTTGCGGCTTCTCTGGATTGCAGTGCAAACAAGAATGTCCAAGAATCGTTTGCATTGTATGTGCTTGTACAAGCACATACCCGCCAAATCCGATTGGATATTGACTCGAACTCTCGACCTATCCTTGGGGCTTAACGGTGGTGATAGCTCTCACTTGAGACGGGACTACTTAACTTCGTACTCCGTACTGCTAAACTTGTTGCCCGAGAATGATTAGCGTCCGCACTTGCAAAGCTGGAGCTCACGGGGCAAAGCTGTCGGAATCAAAAAGCTCAGGATTACAGCCATGGTTTCCTCATGCTCAACTCACGACTACAACCAGCCCTCAAGGAATGTCGAGGGTGCTTGCCTGTTGTTGAGTCGGCTTACCGGATTGTTTTGCATGTCATCAAAGCAGAGAGAGGGGATATGGGGAGCAGGGTGCACACATAGAAGAGCAGACTTACAGTTTCATAAGCCCAAGAGACTGGTCATGGCCGACCGAGGTAATGAGCGCCATTGCAAGCGGAACCCCATCCGGCACCAAAAGTCTCTTCTACGTGGCAGCAGCAGACAGCGCAATATGGGTAGGTATGGATGAATGGCTGTCCAAACTTGTTTCAGGTCATCACCGCATCATGGACGCCGCGCAAAGGGGCTCTCGTGATGATGGTTTTAAACAAGGGCATTGATAGAGTCGATCTCGACACACGTTCGGAGTCGCCAGAAGCACGGTGTAGTTTGGCAGCCTGGCGATGATTTGAGTTGTGGTCTTGCGTTAATGAGAAAAGGAAAGAAAAGAGCAAAATTGTCTCCGTCAAAAATTCGACTTTGTACTGGGCCGCCAAGCCTCACCCTCACCGCCCACAACGTCAAACTTCGGAGCGTATCACAGTCGGCGTATTTCGCCGCACGGGCCAGCAAGCACCGTCTTCATGACCGCTCACCTTTTTTGACTGCACCATGGCCCGGTGGAGTCCACGACCCGCCACTCTACCTTCTAGCGTTCAAGTTTTCCAAGTTTGTTCTTCCGCATGATTTGAGAAACGAGTTCCCAAAATATCCCATCCTGTCAATCGAACACCCCTCTACAATCTCCTGCACACGTACTACAGGCCAACATTGCCCGCATATACTTGAGATTACATCTCATTGTCCACATAGCCCGACTTTATTGACTCAGTCCAGAACCCCGACTAACACGATAGCACGACTCTCGACGCCGCTGTAAACCCCCGTCCCTCCTGACAGTACCCTTTCTCCCGCCTGGGCTTGGTCCATAACAGCTATCCCGACAGTTTCCCGCCCCGTCACTACGACCTAGAATATCCCAAACCGCCGGTGCTGCCTGCTGCCGATCGAGATCCGGTGATTGCCACTCCGTTCGTTCCTTGGCACCTTCGGTGTTCCTGCCCGACGGCTTCCCTTCGTTCCTGAGCCTTCGTCTCACGAGTTAAGCTTACCGACTTCTTCATGGATAATTTATGGAGTCGCCGCGCCAAGTAAGTTCTGTCCGGGTGCCAACTGAGTCTAATCCTCTTCGATTCTTAATCATTTTGTCACAGCTCGAGCAAGCTCTCTCTATCCACAGGGTCCAGTCAGGACAACGCCTCAGGACGCAACCCTTCCTTCAAGCGATTTGGCGGTGACAGCTCGTCGCTCGGAAAGCACTCGTTTGGTGGGGTAACGACACCAGGGAGCACACTCGCATCTCCCATTGGCGGTGCGTCGACCGCTTTCGGCTTGGGCTCAGGCGCCTTTGCCTCGTTCGGCTCGGCTAAGACGCCCAAGTCGCCGGGAAACCCCTTCGATACAGCCCTGGGAGCCGCCGCAAAGACCCCGACCGCTGAGAGATCGGCGAGGGATGGTGGTTTGGGCGGCAAGGCAATTAGCAAGCCGGCCTCGGTTGCCTCGTTACGAGATGCAGGCAAGACGGCAGCTGCCCAGCAGACGGCCGGACAGGCAGCGCCGACAACCCACCAGCTGCGCAACAGCTGGGTATTCTGGTTCCGTCCGCCCATCTCCAAGGCGAACGGCTTCATCGAGTACGAGAAGACGTTGCATCCGATTGCCACGGTCGATTCGGTCGAGCACTTTTTCAAGGTCTACCAGCACCTGAAGCGGCCGTCATCGCTGCCGCTGGTGTCGGACTACCATCTGTTCAAGAAAGGCATCCGCCCAATATGGGAGGACGAGGAGAACAAGAATGGCGGGAAGTGGGTGGTGCGCCTGAGAAAGGGCGTCGCCGACCGCTACTGGGAGGACCTGCTGTTTGCTATTATCGGCGACCAGTTCGGCGAGGCCGGTGAGGAGGTGTGCGGGGCCGTCCTCAGCGTCCGGAACGGCGAGGACATCCTCAGCATTTGGGCCCGCGCGGACGGGCAGCGGGTCCTGAAGATTCGGTATGTTGACGCGTTCCCAAGCAACCCCCCCATTTCCTTTCTTTTTTTTTCTATTCTGACGTATTCGCCAGTGAGACGATGCGACGGATCTTGAACTTCCCGCCGGACACCAAGCTCGAGTGGAAGAGTCACGACTCGAGCATCCAGCAGCGCACAGCCATCGAGGAATCGCGGCGAGAAAAGGCAAACAACCACCACGGCGACAAGCGGTCGTCAAACAAGCAGCATCAACATCACAATCCGCAGCAGCATGCAGAGGACAACAAGAACCCCACCAGTTCATGAATGACTTCGGGAAGAAGAGCGTGAAGGCGGCGGAAAAAGCAGCGGAAATTCGTTTTCACACATTGTACAGTACCCCGGTTCAGCAGCATTTGCCAAATGGAGTTATGAAGTCGCCGGGATATTCGGGCCGAAGAGAATCGGATCGAATCTCGAGAGGGTCGTGGTTGGTCTTAGTGTGTTTGTGTCTCCTTGAACATTGGTCATGGTACGGCACCCGACGGTTTTATGACGAGGACAAATTGGGAGGAAGGAGTGCTGAATGGGTTCACTGGCTGTTTGAGCGACACGCGGGATGAAGGGATGTGGGCGAAGGGATCTCGGAATCGAGAGATGGGACGGGGCGGAGGTGGTGTAGTTTTATTGTAACCATCAACAACTCGCTACGTTGCCCACCATCTCAGTTCACCAAGACGCTTCGTCTGCGGCGTATTTATGATGATGTGGGCTTATGGAAAGTTTCACACCTCTGGAAATGGTGTCTCGTACAACTCCCTCCCGCGTGGAAAACATTATGTCACCCCCTCCTCCTCTCCCACACCTGCAGATAGCTCTCGCCCAAATACAACAGCTCGCTCCGGATTGAGTCGACAAACAAGTCCTGCGCGACGACCCATTCGTCCGTCGCCTTGTCGCGCAGCTGCACCTTCCATGTCTTGCGCTCCTCGCCCACCGCGCTGTCCGCCACGTCCTCCTTGGCGCGCACCGCCTCGTGCACCACGTTGGCCACCAGGTCGTAGAGAATCGGCTGTCCTCCTTGTCCTTCCTCTCCCGAGGGCTCGACGTAAGGGGATACATCGAGATTGTGCGGGTCGAATGTGACGATGGTGGGGTTGCGCTCCGCCACGAACTTGTTCCTACTGAAGCGCTTGATGTGAAAAACTAAAAAGGGGGGAAGAGGGTGCATCAAGCGGTAACGCTTGCGCTGCGCGTTGAGCTCCTGCGCCGTGACGCCATTGTATTTAGATAGGAGGGCGGTGAGGGCCACCTGGGGGATGATGTTGCGCTCCTGCTCGTCTTGAAAGAGCGGGGCGGGCGGGAGGTCGAGGGTCAGGAGGAGGAAGCGGGCGATGTCGACTTTAACGTCGGCTGCCTCCTCAAAGCGCAGGCGGTCCTGGGCCGCGTCGGTGCGCGCCGTAATGGCTTGCGATTCTACCTTGAGCTTGCCCTGGAAGATGCGCTGGATCATGCTTGAGCCGGGTTTGGTTTTGCTGCCGCCGAGGCCGAGGTGAAGGTGGTTGAGGTACCAGGAGAGGAATTCGACTGGGTCGGATTGCGCCGTTAGGGTGAAGCGCTTGTTGGAGCGGAGGGAGATTTCTTGGAGGAGTTCGTGTGGGGAGACGTGGGATTTGAAGGCGCGCGGGTTCCAGATCTTGCGGAAGAGGATGGACGTGCGCTTGACGAGTTCCGGGGCGGAGGTGAAGTCCTCTAGGAGGAAGTAGTTGCGCAGCGGCGAGACGTGGGAGAGCGCCTGGACAATGACGTTCAGGTAGTCGTTTTCCTTGATGTTGTTCATGCCCACAAATCCGGGGGCGTACTCCTTGCCCGCGAGCGTCCAAGACTTGCGCGGCTTGCGGTCCAGTTCGGCTACTTCTTGCCGTGTGTACCGGGGGTCCGACACGTACTTGATGTCGTCGAGCGATTTGCTCTTGACCTCATACCCCTCCGGCAGCACGTAGACCTTTTGGGTGCTCATGTTGATAAACACGTGGTGGTCCTCGTCGAGCGCGTGGAAGTAGGCGTGCGATTTTGGGCCCCGGCCCTGGTAGTACTTCCCACATACTAGACATGCGTAGACGTTGATGTTGGATAGTGTGACGGAGCACAACTTTTCGAAGTCAAAGTCGAGAACGTTGCGGTCGATGGTATCGAGGTAGAGGTCGTCGTAGCCGGCTGTGGGCGCGGACTGTCTGATCGGGGCCTTTTCCTCGGCGTCCTCCTTATCCTCTTCCGCCTCCTCGACATCTTCTGCGCCATCTCCGTCCTCTGCTGCTCCGTTTTCATGCGCCGGCGTTGGATGCTCATCGCCAATCTCGTTTGCGCTGGCCGGGGTCAGGGTTTTGCTGTAGTCGTCGAATCTCGACTTCTTGGATGCGGGCGACTCAAGGCCTGGTAAGTCCTCAAGCGCCTCCAACGCGTGACGTTTTGACATTCCTGGGTATCTTTCGGTGATATTAGCCAAGTGTTGCGCAGGTCGCAGGCGCTTTTCACGTCAGTCGAGATGTTGCTGTGTTTGATCTTCTGATGTTGTTGTGAAATTTCCTGAACCGATGACATGTTCCCCGAGTGCCAGGCTCAAGCTTCGCGCCTCAATCGAGAGCCCGCCCCACCAAAGCTTCAGTGAGGCTTGGCATCAGGACCTCGGCTATTGTATGATGTATCCGTGCAGAACACCGATACCCAGGTCATTGCTCTGGACCATATCGAAACCACAGCCTGCGAACACTACAAGGTGAACCAGAAGAGCTCAAGTTTGAAGTTGGTCTATATTGAAACAGCACCTCAAAATGCCTGCCCAACATCGCATCTTCTCCGATTAGTTGATGTACTTGTACACTCTCAACCCTCCTCTCACTTCCGCCCCTATTCAAGAGCCCAGCCATCACGCCCCAGCCATAACCGCATCCCAATCCTGCTCCCCCTCTAGCGCCGGCGGCGCCAAGCTATCCATTTCCTGAAGCGTATACTC
The DNA here is from genome assembly GCF_033297405.1 of Parathielavia appendiculata. Taxonomy (NCBI): domain Eukaryota; kingdom Fungi; phylum Ascomycota; class Sordariomycetes; order Sordariales; family Chaetomiaceae; genus Parathielavia; species Parathielavia appendiculata. The sequence goes on from NW_026944221.1 coordinate 3,099,686, forward strand.
CACCAGATAGCTCTCATCCACCAACTCCTCCATGCGCTTGTAATGCCTCTCGGTATACACCTTGAGCGCATTCAGCACTTCATTGAGGCTCTTCTGACCTCTGGCCCCCCTCACCGACAGGTTGGAGAGCTTGCTGGCCGGATAACTCCGGACCAGCGCCCAGAGGATCCGCTGCGCGACGGGCGCCGTCCGGGCGTTGGTGTTCCAATCGCGCAGCCGCAGCAGCAGCAGGAAGATCTGCTCGTCCGAGAGCTTGGCGAGCACGGCGTCGACGGCCTTGAGCCCCGTAAGGCTACCCTCCTCGGGCGTGTTGGTCGTAACGACGTTAGTGAAGAGGCCGAGGAGGCGGCCAGGGTGGTTGAGTTGCAGAGCGAGGACGATGGCGTCGCGGTAGGCCCCAGCGTGGATGTAGTTTTCGAGTTCCTGCTCTCGCTCGACGAGCTTAAGGGCTGCCTCGGTGGCTGCGGCCTGCGTCTCGGCCGTCGTGTCCTTCCAGAATGTGACTTTGGAGTCGCTGCCGCCCGAGACGAGCGTGTTGGTCTTGGGGTGGACGGCGAGGGTCCACAGTCGGTCTTCGTGGTTGTCGAGCGTGCACTCGGTCTCGCCGAGGTTCGCATCCCAGACCTTGACCAGGCTGTCGGCGCCTGCGCTGGCAAACTGGATCCGCTTCTTGGCCGCGGCCTCCTCGGTGGGGATGTGCAGCCAGACGACTTTGAGGACGTTGTGCGAGTGCCCCTCAAAAGTCCTGAGGCAAGTGTAGTCCGAGAGGTTCCAGATTTTGATCGTCTTGTCGCCGCTGCCTGTCAGGATGACGCCCTTGCCAGAGACCGATCCTTGCTCGCCCTGGATGGCTGGAGTATGTAGGGGCGCGAATTTGACCGTCCATACGCCGCGCTTGTGTCCCCTCAAGATACCTTGAACCTCCAACCGCTCCACGTCCCATATCTTGACTGTCTTATCCTGCGATGCCGAGGCAAACAGTCGCCCTGTAGGGCTAACGTCTAGGGCGTTGATGTCCTTGTCGTGAGCCAGCCGTTTCAGGCTTGAAGACACCTTGGCTTTTTGTGACTGCCGCGGAATGTCTCTCTTTTGGACGAATCTGTCTTGAGAGCCAGAGATGAGGAATGCTGGGGGATGATCGAGCGGGTTTTTGAAAGCCTCCGAGTTCTCGGGAGGCACCACCTTCGGCAGGGCAACGGCGCCTACGGACTCCAGGTGGCCAGTAAAGACGGCGTAGCACGTGTACGAGTTATTTTCCCGGTCAATGCGCCATAGCCGCGCTGTGTTATCTTTTGCGCCGCTGGCGACCCAGTGGCCTGACCAGTCAACGTCAAGAGACATGACGATATCCTCGTGGCCTTTCAGTAGGGCAACATCATGCCCAAAGTAGGCGCCACCTTCACTTCCATCTGCTTGCGTTTCAATGTCAGCAACAGAAACGAGTCTGATGTCCTCGGAATTTGTGGCAAGCGCCATCATGGACTGGTCAGGCAGAACATATGCCAGGTCCAGAATCTCGTCGTGAGTGCCGGATATTCGTCTGAACGGCTCCACGAGCAACTTTCCGTTGGAAGCAATGTCCCCGGGTGAGGGTATCCGATACAACGCCAGGGTGAAATCGGACTGTGAGCAGAGAACCAGGGACTTGTGAGGCAGTGAGACTGCCGACAGAATGGACTCGGCTTCTGACTTGGCGTCCTGCTTTGCGGAAATCTCGTGGTGTGTCGTCGTGTCCCAAATCCTCAGCAGGCCGCTCGACCCGGCCGAGTACATCCATTTGCCCTCGTTCAAAAACCCGACTGATTCCACCAGCTCATGGCGGAGCATGGGCGTTCCGTCCCAGGCATGGTCCCGCCATAGCCATAGCGTCATGGTCTTGTCTCTGCTGCCGCTCAATAGCGCATGCTGCTCCGGCGAGTAGTCGATGCTCTGGACGTTGGACTCGTGGGCCTCTTTCCTCCTCTTCGCGTCCGCATACACTGGCACTGTGGTGCGCTTGTGAAGGTCGAAGATGCGGATTTTGCCGTCTTGTGTGCCCCAAGCCAGGCGGAACTTTGAAGCCACGTTTGGTTGGCTCTGGCCGCCATTGCTTTTCCGCAAGGTCTTCTTCGACTTCCGCTCGCTCGCGGGGTCCTCGGCCGTTGCGGCGATCTCGAAGAAGTGCAGGGCCGACACCAGGACGCTCGGACCGCTGACGGTGTGGGTGACATAGCCGCCGACAATGTCCCATATCTTGATGGCGCCATCTGCGGCACCGGTTGCGAGAAGCGTGCTGGTTTTGTCGACAGCAAGCACGACGACGGGGGTAGCATGGGGCTTCGAGGTGCGCACAAGGGTGGCTTCCACCGAGTCGAAGTCCGGGGACGCCTTGAGGGAGTAGATGCGCATCGTTAAGGACCTGGAGCAGAGAATCAAATGAGAGGCCGAAGGGGTGATTGTCAATGTCGAGATTGGTTCGCCATCTCCTTCAATCTCGGCCAAGCGCTTCCCTGTGTTGAGCTCGGTGAGGACTGTCGCTTCGCCAAGCGTCGAGGCCAGAATTCGGGCGCCATTCTCGAGCGCAACCGACCCTCCGGTGAAGATCGGTTGAATGACGTTGCTAACCGCGAAGGTTGTCTTGGTTGCTTGTCTTGTCGCCATGTCGGTGCGGTGGTTGATGTGCCGAGGCCCCGAGATGCACTTCGTGATCCCCAAACTTTCACCAAAACTTTTGTTGTCTTATCAAGGTTATCTTAGCGTAAAGTTGCTCCCTGCATGGCCCCACTGTCTGCACGCGTCCCTGTCTCGCCTGTCCCATCCCCGATCAGTCAGTTGTCATCAGGGCATCCATTCCCTACACTAAGCAGTTAAACGACCGATTCACGAGGCTGAGGGCGACCCTGACAAAACGATCCTTCTGTAGCTTCACTCCCGAGATGGCGTCACAGCCAGCTGCAAATACTTGAAATTTAGTTATTTGCAGACTCATTTCAATTAAGTAGACCGAGACCAATCAACATGGGCAGACTGGGGCCGTTGACATCGCAGGGACTTGTAAGAAGACGCAAACCCAACACTCTACGCCGGATCTCTTTCTGACCATATGTGCAGGGTCGGTCGCCATATGACGACGTAGTACAAGGGGAAGGCCCAGAGGATCCGCGCGGCCCCCAGCAGCTCTACGATGAGCGCGGCCGCCCCATCAACCCGGAGACCAAGCGCATCAACAGGGACATCATTCGGTCTCACAACGAGGTGATGATGGTCATTGGCGTCGCTGAGCCTGATCACGGCATTGCCGAGTTTGAGGCTGGGCGACGGCATCACCAGTACGAGGACCGGATCGGGCGAAGGCTTCTTGTGGTCGGGGGCGCCCTTGAGACAGCGGCCATCTGGGGTGTCAACGGCATAAGGCAGCGCATCTTGGTAGGCACTCGCCTATCCCTGAGTAACCCTCTCCAGACTAACTCTCCAGCTTTACAAACAATACTCGCAAACAACCTTCTACGGCATGTTTCAGCTTACCGGGAGCCGACAGTCTCTCGCCTCGTACTTCTTTGGCGGCCTGCCTTCGTTCGTGGCTAGTAATCTTCTCGAACAGCTCTCCCTTGTGAAAGCCAGGAAATACCCTATGTATGTCGCTTCTCTTATGTGAGAGTCTCACCCCCCCACTTACTCTAGCAGGATTCAATATGCAACTACGTACCTACGCCTCCACCTGGCTATTTACACATTCTTCCAGCGCACCGGAATCTTGCCCTTCAGCCGTCTCCTTCCCAATTGGCGCTTCTTTATCCCGGGAACCAGCGTATCACCCATTTTTCTCCCCCCTTTGCCAGCCTCAATTTGGCCGCGGAACCTTCTACAATGGGCTGGCGCATTGGCCCTAAGCATAGCGCCTTTTGCCGGCTTCTACCTCTATACGAAGCTGTACAGCCTGGTCACCAGGACGCTGCGACACAAGATTCACCGACTCCTCCCGCGTCCACACAACGCCAACAAGCGGCGGCAATTCCGGGACGGTACCCCTCTTCCTCCAGGGCCAGAGTTGATGCCCACCGAACTTCGGAACGCGGAGCCAGTCGATCCAGTCCCTCCAACCCCGACAACAACCCGACGACAAAGCAGCCTCTCCATCCGTGGCGGCAACAACAGCAACAACAACAACAACAACAACAACACCGCCACCACCTCCTCACGGGGTCTCTCCCCAGGACAACAAGACGACTTTGCAAGCGACGACGAAGAAGGCGAGATGATCAACGCGACCCTGATCAGCTTCGACGTCGAAGCCACCGACCCGACTCCGGACCCCGGCCCCACTGCCAACACCGCCGGCGACACAGCCGCCATCAATGCCGCCCCCAACGTCTGGGCCGCTGAGCTCCGGCCCAACATGGGCCCATCCGCCGGCGACCGACCCTCCCCGCTCGCCCCCGGCGGTCCCCGTGGCCCGGAACCTGTCTACCGCGAGAACGTGCTTACCCGGCTGCCAGCCCTCCTCGCAACCGACGTGCTGGCCATCACGCCCGCGCGGCTGATCATGACGCCGCTCGCGGCCATGGTCTGGCTCAGCCTGGCGAGGCCGTACATGGCGAGGCTCGGGATGCCGCTGGACGGGGTAGTTCAGGAGGGCGCCGGGTGGTGGTGGGGGTTGAGGTCGGGCAGGGGGTTGGTGAACATGCTTGGGCTGGAGCTGCTTCTGGCGGTGATGCATGGCGAGACGTGGGCCCTGTTGATGCTGGTTGCGGAGGGGTTTCGGTATAGTGAGGAGGAGTGGAATGAGCGAGAGGGGTGGGGAAAGGGGGGGGAGGGAGGGGAAGGGGCCCCAGGTGCGTTAGATTGAGCTCGCTCGGAAGCTGATGGATGAGCCGGAGGCGTTTGTTGGATTTGCGGGAGGAAAGGACATAGGGGTTCGAGAGGTTGGGTTGGTAGGGTCTGAGACGTGTCATGTCACAAGGGAACTGAGTCGCGGCCTGTCTTGTCTTAGGGGTACTACATGGCCAATAGCATATTAGTGCTGTAATTTTTGGGCATAAGTTCCATGGTATACTTCATGAAGCGTGGCATCGTTAGTACAGTTGAGCGAACAGTGACATCATCAACATCATCCAAATCAGGTCTTGTCTCATTTCCTTCTCCTGCCCTTCTTTTCAACCCCGGCCCTTGCCCTTGCCCTTGCCGTTGGTTTTCGCCGCCTTCTCCTTGTCGATGGCATCCTTGATGACCGAGTACAGGTCCTGGTTGCGCCGCGCTAGAAGCAGCACGTCGTCGGTCGTGACGGTGGTGCGACCTGCATGCTGGCTGAAGCTTTCCAGGTCTGTGGCTATGTTTTCTGCAGATAATGATTAGTTAGATGATCGAGGGTCATTGTTACGGAAGTATTGTGTTGTATGTCTCTGTACCGATCTGGTGCCAGACCATGTCGGTCAGGGCGCCTATGAACTGCGGGGTGGCATTGCGGTTGCGCTGCAGGGACTCTTGGTCGACCATCTTGCCGATGGAGAACCAGAGGGCTGCCTTGAGGCGCTTGGGAGAAGGTTAGCTTTCAATTTGCTTACTGCGAGGGAAACAACGGGAAGGATTCGTGAGTTTAATTCAGTTTGTACAAAGCGTGTGATCAGTGGAAAGAAGAAGCATCAGGAGTTGAGGGTAGATGTTTTATGCCTACCTCCCGCACCTCGTCATCTTGCGGTTCAGCCATGACGGTTCTCGTAATTCTTGGCACTTGGTGATGGTTCGGGAGTGGTTGACAAGCGACGCGTGTTTACTGTAGACGCGTCGTGGCCATGCAACGAACCGGGGCTAGGTGCAACGCTATCCCATTTTGGGCTTAGAGCCTATTTAGGACCCTGTCTTTGTCTTGCGCCGGCTTGAGCATCGCTGCATGCATCCATGAGTTGTGAGAACGAGTATCCATGACAGCAGAAACAACGCAGGAACATCTCCTCTTGCTAAAGAATTTGTGCATTTCATGAGCTCGGTATGCAATTGCTTCGCGCAATCCACCCGACACAAACTCCGCTCGCCATGCCGAATGTGCCGGCGGCAGCTAGTTATAGTGGGGGTCTACCTTAGGCTTGGCGCGGTTCGACCGGGACTTGACGAAGTAGCTCGCAGATCGGATTTTCGCGCAAATGCATTTCTTGTTTGGAAACATCGATGTTGTCCCCTCGGCTTCTCCAGCTGCCCAAGAAATCGCATTGATCTGTCTTCCTAATTATACTTACTGAGTGAAAGGACAACCATTGGATTGGAGCTGTCCTTGAATCAAGAATTCTCTGCCAAACCACAGTCCCTGCTTCCGTCGACCTTTCCATCAAGACAACATGGACGGCCTCGCCAACCTCGCTACAACAGTGGGCAATCGCTTTGCGACGAACCTGAGGGGATCTTTTACCGACCTGACTCCAGAGAAAGTCATCAGGATAGTCATCATTGCCGGGGCTTGTGAGTCTTTCCCCCTTGGCTAAGCGTGGGGTTGGCACTGACCGACGTTGCCAACAGATTTGCTTCTGCGGCCATATCTAGTTAAGCTTGCAGGACGGGCCCAGATGCAGTCGCATGAAGAAGAAGCCGCCAGGACCGAGGCCGAGGCAAAGGTCAAGATCTCCCCGAACGAGCTCCGTGGCATGGTGAACATTCCCGAAGACACAGACGAGGAAGACGATCCGGCTGGCCAAGCATCTGGACCGGACTGGGGAAAGAAGGCCAGGCGGAGGCAACGCGAAATCATCAAGAGGATGTTGGAGGCCGAGGAGCAGCGGTTGCGTGAGACTTTGGAGGAGCAGGAGGATAAGGATATCGAGGAGTTTCTGGACAAAGAATGAGAAAGGAACGGGCTGGAGTCACAGTATCCAACGCAAGTGGAAGATTCTACATAATCAATGCAGCGCCTGGTACTAAAGTCTCTCGCTACCCAATCCTTCGCGAGGGTCCGAAACCAGGTTGTTTGGAAGGTCACAATGACATTCCGTGATAGGAGGCCAATGAGGCTTCAGCACATCTACGTATACGTCGCACACAGATTCTCTCTACCAACATGCATCCCGAAACATTGCGCTCCATGATGAAGCAGAATTGAAGGTCCAAACCGCCTTCACAGCTCAGGAGATCAACCTGCGATCCTGGGTAAATGCATATTTAAGTAAAACGAATTTTCTATGCAGTTACACGGACGTTGCACATTGCACGGTTGCAGGTGGGTCCCCACATCTGCAGCCAGCCCCACCAGCCTTGCAAGGCGAGAGTAACCATGCATTCTTTGACCATCAACACCCACACAAAACTGAAAGCTCTATCAACCCCTCAACCTGTATCTCTTCCGCGACATCAAAACAACCGCCCAAAGCGCGATACTCGCATCCAGCTCTTTCTTCATCAAACCACAAAACACGCGAAGCAAAGTCTGCAAATACAGAATATCAATCGAGGCAATCGAGGACGCTCTATCCTCGCTCCAGCACACGAAAGCTCACGCGCTCTGCGAGCACGCGACCAGCAGCTATCCGTCCGGCAGCGACAGAACAATAACCGCACGACATCTCAAGCTCATAACGCGCTCTTCCACCGTCACGATGTCCGCCAATTCTCACGAGACAAACGTTCGGTGCTCCAGCGAAGGTACGACGACAACAAGGCCCAACGGTCCGGGCCCATGACGAACACTCCCCCTCATGCGGTACCGGATCGATACAACCTCTCCATCGATAACCCATCTCTTACTCATTTCCCCGTCCAGCTGCCAAGACCTTCGTCGACTGGTACTATCGCGCTATCAACGAAGGCAAGCCCGTCGCGCCAGGCTACGTCAATGGCCACGCCGCCTACGACAGGGCAGGCCACCCGCCAGCCGACATCTGCATCAACGGGCTGGTGGTCGCCACGCCAGAGGAATTCGACAAGCTGCTCGAGAAGCAACGCCAGGCGCCGAAACAGCCCGACCCCAACAAGAAGAGGGTGCGGTATGAGGTTGAGGCCTACGACGTGCACGTCATCAACGCCGACTACCGGTTTGGCGCGCCACAAAAGATGCTCGACCTACACTCGCCCACTGACGGCATGCGCATGATGATGGCGCTGTCGGTCATGGGCACCGTCTACTTCGGTACGGGAAGGAATAAAGACGACGACTACTGGGAGAAGCAGAGCTTCCACGACAGGTTCATCCTAGTGCCAAATTGGGACTCCCTTGAGAGGCCTGCGGCCAGGGGTGGGAGGAGGTATCTTGTGGTTTCTCATAACTACAGGGCGAATTAGGCTGTTTGCCCGAAGGGATCATTGGTCAAGCGGGATGAGGAGCCACTTCCTCGAGATGGCTCATGTCATCATGAGTGTCTATTCGAGAGGCAGGCTGAGGCGGCAAGGTTAGGACAATGCATTGCGGAGTTTATTGGGCCATTCATCTTGGGCGAAAGGCGTTGGGTATACCGCAGGAACTAGGGACTGTGTAAGAAATAGATTGTGTTGGTTTAGTATTCGATACATGGTGCATTGAACGCTCTCCTGATGCGGGCTTCACTTCCAATTTTCTCAGGCCAAGCTGCCCAGCATGCAAAGGTCAAAAAGCCAGGACTCCGTTATCCATTCTCCTGCATACAGTAGCACTTCCCAAAACTAAACACACTTGGGTGAGGCCAAATAAACCCGTCCATTCCCCTACGCAGGCGCCTCCAAACACTTTCTCCGCCACTCCCAATACCCCATCCGGATGCGATCCCACTTCTGGCCCAGTCGTGTCAGACTCAAATCAGCCTTCTCCTTGTCCCCTTGCTCCGCATAGATCTCAGCCAGCAAATCCAACGCATGCGTGCTCAGCACGTCCTCCGCTTCCTCCCCCTCGCCCAACCCCTTCACGAACCCGCCGGCAAACTCCTCCACGCTCCCCAGCTTCCGCCCGCCCTTGACCAGCACACCCCTGAGATAGTTCCACCCGCTCTGATTCTGCGGCACCAGCCGTATCTTCTCCTTTGCATACTCGATTTCCCTGTCCACCACGGCGGCAGGGACCTTGGGGTCGGCCTCGGTAGCTGCGAAACCAGGTGAGGCGTGCGCCGGGTTGGAAAATACCAAGAAGAAGCGGTGCGACCAGGCCGAGTTGTTCCGCACGTCGTCGTCGATCATAGCCTCGATCGCCGCCAACTCGTCGGCGTCGCCAAACAGGTTGAGCTTGCCCACCAGATAGGAGCGGTAAGACCATACGTGGTAGTTCTTGGTGTCATGGGACAGGATCTGTTGGAGAAACGATCGCTCCGCGGCGGCGAAGGATGATAAGGTGGAGGGGTCCGAGGCAATCGTGGGGAAGTAGTTTTCGACCAGGAGGTGCCGGTGGTGCCAGATTTGGTAGTTTTTGAGGTTGGCCAGTGCGACGCGGTTCAGCCAGGCGACTTCGTCGGGGATGCTGAGCTTCAGGGCAAAGACGTTGGCCGCGCGGTAGAGCCAGACGGTGTAATGCGCCGGGTTCATGTTGATGATGTGCTCTGTCAGGCGCAGACAGCGTTCCGAGTACTCCTTTGCCTGCATCACCGCGCGGAGATAGGCCATCGCTGCCATCATAGTCAGCCCCATATGTTTTACTTCCTTTCCTAACAGCAATGGGGATTGACTCACCCTCGGCATAATCAGCCGGATACGCAATCGCGGCAAGCGCGCCCTCCGGCTCCTCAAGCACCACCGGCTCGACATCATCCCACTCAGGATCCGTTGCCAACCTCCCGTCCTTGCCCACGCCACCGCCGTACAGCTCCCTCCTGAGCGCAGCCATCTCCTTTCTTCGTCTCGTCTCCTCAAGAACCTCCTGTTCCGTAACAATCACCTGCTCCCGTGTCTTCTCTTCCTTGTGGCCCCTTCTCTCCCGTTCCCGCCTGTCCCTAAAACAGCGGCTTTCCACCGCCAAACAGCTCACCACAACCTTCTTCTCCCACCTCGCTTCAAAATCCTTCACCCTCAGATCCCCTTCCCCGTTCCTATAGTACCCCCGCTTCCTTGCACAGGTAGTACCAGCCACGCGAAGCGGCAGGCTAAGCTCGTTGACAACCTTCCACACCTCCTTGAGCGTCTTGGGCCCGCCGCCGCAGGACAGTCGAGCTACTGCGGCCGCTCCTGCGGTAGTAGTCAAAGAGGCGACAGCGGGGCGTTTTGCGAGGCGTGAGGCGATGCGCGCCGCGAGCCAGGCGAATTGGTCCTGTCGGGAGAGGGCCGAAAGAGCGCCGCCGTTCTGGTGGAGGAGGGCGTCGAGGGGGCGGGAAGCTGCGGAGCGGGATTTAGCGCGATCCAAGACGGTTTGGGTGTCGTCGCTTGGGGGCGTGGGTGGTATTGGGGGCGGCGTTGCCGAGGTGGTAGTGATGGTGGTGGTGGTAGTAGGTTGTGGGGAAGGTTTGGAAGCTGTAGAATGGAGAGAACGTCAAGGTTAGCTAGCTATGATAACTTAACGTAGCTTCCTTAACATAGCTTTGAGTGGGAAACCACGAAAAAAGAACTGGGTAGGAACAACGCCGGACCCAAGAATCGATCAGCCTACTTACCTCCGGACGCTTCGGACTTCCCTGGCTTCCTTTTGGACGGCATCGTGAGCTTTTGGGCCGGCCGATGGCGGGGTGGGCTTTTTAAAGTGACAGCCAAGAGTTGTTTGCGGGTTAATTGTCAACAATCGAGCGCAAGATGCTCCCTTCTGAAGCGGTAGCAGAGCGGGGCAGGCAGGGGTAACAATTCTAAGTCAAGGGCCGCTGAAAGACAACAATACTAAGCTATCACTTTCATCTCAAAGGCCTCCCCGCGTTCGTGCCAATGTTTGCTTTTGCGGTGTGTTTGCGGGTTCCACTAGTATCATTACATCGCGTAAGGAATCTGTAACTACCGCAAGGTAAGCCGCTCTAGAAACACAGGGTAACAATAAGTACAGAGAACTAGTAGTGGGAAACAAGGCCGGGGACCCGTCCCAGTCTTGAAATCCTTCATCGCCGCCAGAAAGCCCCTGAACTGAAGAGACCCGAACAATCCGATTGAACGCCAGCCGGCCGATGTCAGCAGCCCGTCTAGAACTGCGCGTCGTTTTCCACCCTCCAGAACTTCCACCCCTCCCGCTCACCACCCCCTCCATGAACACCCACCAGCCTCTCCACACCATCATTGCCCTCGGCACTGAGGAATTTCTCCAAGTCAATCTCCATCCCACCCTGGTCGTCCTCGTCCATCCCGTTCTTCAGCACAGCCGGCCAGAGCACCCCCACGCCATCCCCGCCCAGCGTTGTCCTAAACTTCTGGAATCCCTCCTGATCCAGCTGCTCCTCCAGCTTATCCAGCTTCTCTTTTTCGACACCCGGTTTGAGCAGCGTGATTGAGCATCCGCCGCCGCCGGCGCCCGTGAGCTTGGTCCAGCCTATCCCCTGGTGGTCGACCAACTCGCGAACGCGCTCCAGGCGCGGGTGCGACACGCCGAGCGAGACGAGCAAGCCATGGTTGATGGTCATAAGCTCACCGACGCGGGCCAGGCTCTCTTCGCTCTCCGTGTCAAAGTCCTCCTCCGTCAGAACCTCCGCCGACGCCTGCGTCACCTTGTCGACGGCGTCCAGGATGCTGCCGACGAGCTTGGGGTGTTTGTTCTTGAGCCTGCCGACCTTGGCCACCTCGTGCGCCGTGGACTTGGGCACTCTCGTGTCGACGAGCAGGAGCGGGAGCTCGGGGAAATCCCAAAGCGGCCGTACCGACGGTGGTTTGCCGTAGTCCTCCCGCTGGAAAACGACGGCCTTGCCTTGTGTAGAAACGGTGTTGTCGACACCTGAAGGATTGCCGTGTATGAACATCTCGTAGACGTATGCCCAGCTATTGATGCGCTCAATCTGCTTCCGCGCCTCGTCGAGCGGTTGGTCTGGGTGCGGGCCGGAAAGGGCCCGTAGTTGCGTGAGGAGCGCAGCGGACAGGCAGACTGCGATGGTAGCGCTGCTACCTAGGCCGGCACCTATCGGGATTGTGGATCGTAGTGTATATTGGCATCCCGGGAACGACTGGGACCCGAGCATCAGGAACATGTAAAGGAACGAGCCTGCAGCATTCTGGTGCACTTTCCGGATGGGGCCCTCCTTGGTCGGGGACACATCGGCGAGGAATGGCTGGACGGCAGCAACCAGCTCCGGGTCCAGTTTGGTAACGACAGAGTGATAGTACACCTTTTTGGAAGGGTGTTGGAAGGTCGACCATGGAAGTTCATCAATATTCCAGGCGTGGTCGAAATCGATGTCAGGGAACTTGAGTGTAACCGTTCGGTTCGACTTGGAGCGCGTTGTGACAAGAAGGTAGGATCGTAGAGAGATGGCTGCAGCTACTGCGGCCTAACAAGAGCGTTATGTCAGAACCCAATCTTTCCTCCCTGCTTCCATCCAGCGGGCGCACTCACCTTACCATGCACAACGGCATGTTCGCCAAAAACTATCACCTTGCCCGGCGCTGACACCATGAACGCCGGCATCATGGGGCTCGACTTTTTGCGGCTCATATTGCTGCGCGTATTGATCTTGAGACTGCCAGCCACATTCGTGATGCCATTGACGCCGTTGACGGGAGAGTCGCTGCTGTCGGTGCTGGGACTGTCGGGTTCCGAGTCGCTACGGAAGCCGTTGTGCCCGTTCGGCACGCCGTTCGATGTGCGCTGCGTCGTCATAGCGTCTCAGCGCTGTCTCAATTTCGTCTGAGATCTTTCAAGGCCGAATGCGAGCAACAGGCAAGGAAATCGGCGGGGTCGTTGGAGCACAATATCAAGGTGGTTGTCGACAATGGCTGCGTGGAGCGGCTGTAGGACAAAGGCGGACTTGACTTGCGGGATACGGCAGGCGGCGTTGCTTTCGTGCTCCTTTGTGTGTATGAATGTGATGCCGTCTTGAGTTACAATACAACTCAGACTGCGAAAACCGAAGCGCGGTGTTGTGAAGGCGGAGAGGCTTGGTGCGCTGCCCGGGCGATGTGAAGTTGAAAGGATATTATGATCTGCCTAGGTAGGAAAGAGGCGTAATTAAAAGGACCAAGGGAGCGCGAAAGCCCGTCAATTGAGGTTTGGCTGGAGTTCGGATGGATAAATCGACGTCGCCGAGTACCCCTTTATTAGTTCCGAGTATCACGTACGGACGGCTCTGTCACACACACGACGACGTGGTGTTCGGGGCAGCTGTGTGTAGAAAACGAGTTGAGCTGGGTCCGCGCAGCTGCACCGCCCGCCCCAATGACGAACTGCGAAGCAGGGGTTCCTGCTTGCTGAGTGCCAGTAACGAGGTTGCATTTTGGTGTTCTGGAAGAAGCCAATTCCATTTTCGAAAAGGCCCAATGTTCGTTCTCCACTGCACAGCATGGTCCACCCGCTGCCCAGTGACTGCAGACTGGATTGTCAGCGGCAGCAATTTCCCTTCGAGAGCTCCATCAATCAAACCCGTGACAGGCGTCACCTCAAAACTCAAAATCTCCGAGGCAGACCTTGCTGCTCACGAGACCACAATCCGCTCGATAGGTTGCAAGATACCTGGTTCCATGTTTGTTTACGGTATATGAGGGCACAGGTTCCGTTTCCTGACCCTTCCCTGGTTCTGGGTTCAGCCCATCTCAGCTGGGACGGTTCGGGGACAAAGCAGCCATGCGGCAGCGCAAGTGCCACCTCCCTTCATGGTCTCAGGGATTGAACCCAACTTAGATCGTCAATGCCGAGCCCTTCCACATCGGCCAACTCCCGAGATGCCTCAACCTGGTGAATCATAAAAGCAATTAGAGAAGCACCATAATGAGTGAATGAATCTCCATAGGCGCCTTTCCAGGTTGACAGACGGACGTGAGGTCAGCCCGCCGGGGTTAAGACACGTCAAGGTTAGCTGCCTGGAACTCAACAATATGAAACTCTCCTCTTCACCCACACGATGCGACGAGAATAACAAGATGCATCGAGTACCAACCTCCCAGACGAATACCACCCTCATCCAAGAGTCCAGGTAAAAGTCAAAGCGAGGAACATGACCGTCACCGAATTCGCCCTCCTCCATCTCCGCCACCCCCTTAGTGCTTCCACCCCTTCCCGCCTCCTTCCCACGCTCGCTACGGCAATGCGTCTCCAAGACCAATGGCACCTCACCCACTTCCCGCACCTCCCATCCTCTGCCGCCGACCGCGCCGCAGTCTGGTTCACACAGGTCGAGGATCCCTCGTACCTTCTTACAACCGCGAACTGGGAGTCTGTCGCGGCACACTGGAAGTGGTATGTAGCCAGTCACCGTGGCGTTTTTCTCCAGCTTCTCCCAAGACAAAGCGCACGCAGTCGCGACCTCATCTCCCAATTCATCGACTCGGTCCAAATTAGTATTTTGTGTGGCGTGGCGTGTTGCAGTAAGGACTGACGATGACGGCCAGGATTCGCAGCGCGGAGAATAAGCGTGTCATGGCCGAGTTGGACGGGGAGGTCATCTCCGGGGAGACGGTGCTGCTCCATGTTGTAGGGGATATCTTTTGTTCGTCTCCATCTCGGTCGAAGTCCGAGCCGGAGACGATACCGTTGCTGAGAAGCCCTGTCATTAGTATTCAGAGGACTTTTATCGAGAAGCGAGAGAAGGAGGCGTTTGCTGTCAGGTTCGAGCAGATCAAGGGCATTGTGCAAGAGCATGCCCACCCCTTTCTGATGCGGTACGGTTGGCGGGAGGATGTCGAGGACGACGCGGAAGAGGAGGAGTTTGTGCTTGTCTGCGGGTGGGAGAGCGTTGAAGAGCACTCTGCGTGCGCCGAAACTTGGGAATCCTCCAAGTACAGCGAACTGCGCGAGTTGGTTGCGCGGGTTGATTTGAAACATTATACGCGGTTATCGCTGGAGTAGGCCCTGGCACGGCGTAAGAAATTCGGAACGGAGCGTTCAATCTGAGGTCGGGTCTTAGCCGATGAATGCGATTCATTTCCGGGGAACCTCGCCGACTACACTGCCCCTTGAGGCTAATCATAGCGAGCACAGCACCAGGTCCTCCCATGTTTCCCCATTCCGAGACGCCGTTTGTGAGTTCCCTACAATCCGAACCGGCAAATGCATATGCTTCCATCGTGCCAACACCCGCGCTCAGAGCCGTATCAGGAATCTCCCCGTCAGAGTCACCTAATTCATGACGAGGTCCTCTTGTTCTTCTTAGGAACTTCCTTGATCTGGAGGTCTGTTGCAGGGAAGAAATTCCACTCGTCAGTCAACGTGCCCTCGGTTCGAAATTGCGCTGGGAAACCTACTGGGCGGCAGGCTCTGCTTAAGCTTCTCGGCCTTTTCCGAGTCCTTGAGGACCAGGGTGTAGAGGAACCTCTGGCAGCGGACCTTGAACTTGATCTGCTGGGTCTTCTTGTTCTTCTTGATCCGGGCGGCTGCCAATCAATCCCAGTGTCAGAACCTCCCTGCACCAATTGTTCGCTCGTCGGTCATGTCATGGGAACGTACAAGAGGCGTCCTTCCGCCGGCAGATCTCGATGAACTATGCCAGAAAAAGTCAGCACTCTCCGGAGGCCGCGAAAAACTCCAGACAATCCATTTCGTACCTTCTTGATATCGCCGATTTCCTGAGGCATTTTGACTGGCTGTGTCGAGGCTCCTGTACTGGTCTCAATTGGGCTGGCTCTCAAGATCGGTTGATTTCTCAAAATTATTTTGTGTGGGCTTTGCCGCTGGGGTGCACCCCGACAGCTGCATCTCATGGGTTTGATGGGGGACAGAAGAGCTGGTCAAAGCTCCCATGTGGCTCTTGTGGCTGGGTTACGTGTGGTGTGGCGGCGGCTGTCGTGGCGAAATCAGTTGTTGACAGGTAACAGGATAAACTTCCTATCAACATTGCTGCTTGGGAGCTATGTGACAGTTCATTTTCTTCCAGTTTGGGTTCTGGAATATCATATTCATCTCTGTTCGACATCAGGCTGGCTACCAGTTCAAGACTCCAAAATGCCGACACCACTCGACCGAGCAATGAGGTCAAGGGTAAGTTCAACCCTGATAAGAGAGCCATATTAGGCTCGATCCATTGGTCTCTAAGCTCATCTAAGGTAACTTGTTAATATAGAACGCCTTCCTGGGTAAGCCACTTCAAGGTCACGTATGCTCAGTCGTGGGGCGCTGACTTGCGGAAGCCTTCGCTGGCCTTGTGACTGGCGTTGCAGCTTGGGCCATCTGGGGGGGTGACATGTTTCCTGCAGACTCGGATCCCAAAGGGGATCCGGAGACTTGGTCAAAAGAAGAGCTGCAGAGATGGCTTGCCGCAGTGAGATGGCCCAGTTCCGCAAGTATCGTTTCGGCTGAGTGCTGATTGAGCAACAGAGGAATCTGCATCCGCAGGACTCTGACAGCAGAGAACAATTACTTGAACGAGTAAGGGCCAACATGAGGATCACAAGACATTAGGATAAAGTACTTGGCGCAACGATCAACTCGTTGAGGTGGTTCTGCAAGTCGGTTCTTGACTTTCAGGTTGACTGGCTGGGTCGAGGGGGGGAAGGCAGAAGTCGGTTTGCGATTTTATTTCGCAATGCAGCAATGGCGATCGGTTTTTTGTCTGGGCAAACGGGTCGTGTTTCCTGAGTTTCCATGAAGCCTCGGGCCTTTGTACTTCGAAGACACGAAGGGCCTGATGCACTGATGAAGGCAAACGGGCTTGTTGATCCTATTGTCCCGGTGTGGGTTTGGATGACAATGAGCCGGAGAATGTCAACCAATTAGAGCTCCCTCCATGATAAGATAGCCCGCGCTTTCAAAGGGGAAGGACAGCTTGTTCTCCAGGCAGACTCCCTGCCTCAACTCTCGATCGACGACAAACCATCGATGAACTGGGTCGCGACGGCTACACAGCCGCGCACTCCTCATTCGAGATGGATTTTCTTCAGGTATGCTGTCCGGTGGAAAAGAAGGAAACTTCCTGCTAACCACTGGACTCAACTCTAGCGCCTTGCCCGGTTCCTGGACCGCCCTCTGTTCCCATGGAAGAAGCTGATTATTGGCTTCTCCGTCGGCCAGTACCTCTTTGAAGCTTTCCTTGGCTTCCGCCAATATCGCGTCCTGCAAAGGACAAGACCACCCAAAGTTCTGGAACACGAGGTTTCGCAAGACGTTTTCGATAAAAGCCAAGCATACGGCCGAGCCAAGGCCAAGTTCGGCGCCATCAACGGTCTCTACGGACAGCTCCAAAATCTCGCATTCTACCAGTTCGACGTGCTTCCGAAGCTCTGGTCATGGACAGGCAATCTTCTTATCCGCTTCGCGCCGGCTCGCTTCACCGGCGAGATTTCGCATTCGATCGTGTTCATCTTGGCGTTCATTGTCATCCATCAGATCCTGTCGCTGCCTTCCAACATCTACAACACGTTCGTGCTGGAAGAAAAGTTCGGTTTTAACAAGCAGACCCCTAAGCTGTTCATTACCGATATGATCAAGACCAACATGCTGGCTTTCGTCCTCGCTCCTCCCATCCTGGCTGGTTTCCTTTCCATCATCAAAAAGACTGGCAGCCAGTTCTTCTACTACCTCTGGATGTTTGGCGCTGGCCTGCAGGTCTTCATGATCACCATCTACCCCATCGTTATCCTGCCGTTGTTCAACAAGTTGTCTCCCCTCGAGGAGGGCAAGCTGAAGACGGATGTTGAGGACCTGGCCAAGAAGCTCAAGTTCCCGCTTCACGAGCTGTACGTCATTGACGGCAGCAAGCGCAGCGCTCACAGCAATGCCTATTTCTTCGGGCTGCCGTGGAAGAAGCACATCGTCATCTACGACACGCTGATCGAAAAGAGCGAGAAGGACGAAGTCGTGGCGGTTCTGGCCCACGAGCTCGGCCACTGGAGCCTGGGCCACACCACCAAGCTGTTCGGTATCTCTCAGGTGCGTCAACTGAGCAGGTGTTGGATGCCAGGCGGTATGCTAATTGTTTGCAGGCCCACTTCTTCTACATCTTCGCCCTCTTTTCTGTTTTCGTGAACAACTCCTCTCTGTATGCCAACTTCGGTTTCACCAAGGAGCACCCAATCATCGTTGGTTTCCTGCTCTTTTCAGATATTCTGGGCCCCTTGGACAACGTCATCAAGCTCTTGATGAACATCCTGAGCCGCCGCTTTGAATTCCAGGCTGACGCCTTCGCCAACAACCTTGGCTACAACAATGAGCTGGCGCGGTCTCTGATCAAGCTCCAGATCCAGAACCTCAGCACCATGGACGCCGACTGGATGTTTGCCAGCTACAACTTCTCGCATCCTATTTTGTCGGAGCGGCTGAAGGCTCTCAACTGGCAGCCAACCAAGAAGGTCGAGGCGAAGGCGGGTGACAAGGCTGAGGGCAAGGAGGATGTCGCGACGGCGACTGGCAGGGACGAACTGTAGATGGGCTGTGTTACGTCTGTAGGATAATTGTCACTACTTGCAGCTTGTGCTGGGGGGGCAAAGGCCCTTTTGCAGTATGCAAATCTAGGCACTGCCCCGGTGAAGCAGCACTCCTCACTTCGTACATCTCCTCTTGAGGCTCGAACTGGGTCTGTGAAGGCGTGTTGTAAGATGCGTGGCACACTCAACCCTGACCCTGATACAGTGGACCTGGCGAGCAGGCATTGCAGGGCGACGTCCAAGACAAGTCGAGCTTTCCTAAATATACCGGCATTTCAGGACCCCTTCTCAGTTCATGTCGGTCCCCAGTTCAAGATCTCTTATTACCTACCGAAGTACCATGCCTTAGGCCGTTGAAGAGTTGTCCCGGTAAAAGCCGGCATGACTGCTCTGCGTGGGGTCTAGCCTAGCAACTGTCACTAGATGCCTGCCAGGTGCCCGCAGTTCAAAGGCGCTCTCGGCGCCAAGAACCTTGAGGTCTGAACTCTGAACCTCACCAAAACCTTCAAACGGACTGGCCCCGACGGCGACGCACCACGAGAACCACGACAAGCAGTTGGGCACGTTTCTCACCAGGCTGAGGATAGTCAAGAGTTTCACTACAATGTCCCGCATCAGCCTGCAATCCCCGCTACTCCAAGCGGCCCTGCGCCGGCCGACCAGCCAGCTGCTTCCGCGGTGCACTCGGACGACGACAGCCAAGTCGGGCGCCGCCCGGTATGTCACCTCCACGTCTTTTCCAAGCCGCATCACTTCGTTAACCGGCACAGGACCTTCTCTCACCTCCCATCCCTCCGCCCAACCCTTATTCCCACCTCCACCGTCTTCCGCGCGCCGAACCAGACCTTCTTCCTCCAACAACCCGCCACCACGACGATGACGACGAACCCGACGACAGGCGAGGCGCTGGACTTGCTTGCCAAAACGAGTATCACAGCGCACCCCGCGCTGGCAGGCTGCGCCAGCCAGATCCGCTGCGGCCCGCGCCCGACCATGTCGAATGCCAGCCGGCTGATCCAGAAGCGGAGGCATGGGTTCCTCAGCCGGATCCGGACGCAGGGCGGGAGGAAGACGCTCATGCGGAGGAAGCTGAAGGGGAGGAAGAGGTTGAGTGCTTAGTTCGGTTTGCTTGGTTGGGGGGCGGGGGAGCGATGTCTGGGGGTGAGATGGAAATGGCGGGTGAGGGGGGAGGGGGGCGAGAGCAAGTTTTGCGGTGTATAATACCCTGATGATGGGGGGTGCTCTAAAATGTACTATATGATGCCATAGACGTTTTCTCATGGGAGTTCCACACATAACATGTGGTCCACTAGACTGAGAAGAATGAGCTTGGGATGGCTTGGGCTAGGGGAAGTTGATTGGGTCTCTCCGTGTTGTCTGATCCGGCTTCCACATGGCTTCGGTGATACAGCCTTCTAAGTGAGTGTACTGTGACAGTTTGCAAGATATTATCGACTAAGCAATCCGTCAACCTCCCTGTTACTTTAAAGTGTATTCTCGAGTCTCGTTGGCGCTGGGCGTCAACTGTCCTCCGGACCTATCTTCCCGGTCTCACAATGACTTAGAAGTATTCACTGTCGCCAACCCACACGCTGGTATCGACTTCATGGCGCTGCTCCTAAGTCGGTGTCATGTACGTAGGTATCGCCCTCCACACCTCCCAGGGTCCAAACTTTCAACGAGGCCTCGTGTCTTCAAATCCCACCACACAGGACTCACGGGTGCCCAGAGATACCGCTATGACTTGTATAGTCGATCGCTGGCATGGTGACTTGAATGGTGGCACCGCTCAGCTCGTGCTGGGAGCAACCGGGCACGGCATGTTGTGTTTGCTCTCGGCAAGTGGCAGTCTGCTCCTTCCATCCCAATACCTGCCACTCCCTTCCAGCGCCTTCCATCTCTTCAACACTGTATGAATGAGCCTCCTTCTCCCTGCCCCAAACAAACAAACCAAAACCCCTCTGGTGTATCGGTTAACATAGCGGATTCTCATTCCGTTGCGCAGGGTTCAACTCCCTGGAGGGGTATTTGTTTTTTTGGCGGCAATCCATCGAATCTTTCCAATCTCTCTGTCGTCTCTTGTCCTTCATAGCACGGACGGCGACCAGCCTCGCCCACATTGCACATCCCGCTTTCACTTCAGCTAACGGAGGCCACTTGCTCAAGACCCCGGCTGTATACCCCCCCCCATAATAACATTAGACTCATAATCAAAAGTTAGTGTTCATTCTGACCGCATACGAGCTTGCACGCCATGTGCTGAGGTGTCCTGACTGACAAAATCTCTCACTAATTTTACATGTTTTGTACGTATGGGTCTGAGATCTTCCAACTGGAACCAGACATAAGCAGTTCCCTGGACACATCGCCTTCCCATCCCAACCCTCTAATATATCGTTTATGTTCCCTCATCGACTGGGTGCACTTGGGAGGCTTTGCTCAAACTACGATTCCTCCTACGGTTACTGATGACTGCCTTTTTCTTTGTCCTGGCCAAAAGTCAAACGGGGCACAGGGGTGAACCTGCATTCCTTACATAAACCTGAATCACCATCAATTGACCTTCTTGTTGCAGGCCTAACAGGGACCCAATGAACTCTTGATTGAATATCTACCTGGGACCATCATGAACGTGAAACATAACTTTATTGGCCCCTACTCTCCATATCTTACTCAGGCTACTATCTATCTAGGCACAATTGTCAAGGACGCTCGTAATGGAGGGCGAGATGCATCATCCTTCAATGCTTGTTGCAGATCTATAAACTCGCATAGTCAACGTTGATTACCTAGCCATTTTACCCGTGGACATTCGATTCTGAATCAAATCGAAAAAACTGTGTTTTGATGCGGAGGACATAATTTCGAATCTGTCTTTGATGCGGTGGACTACCTGTAATAACCTGCATGTCGGATGGCCATCAAACGGTAAGTCAGGTCTCACCTCAGAAAGTGCAGTTGCCTGGTTAGTCACGAGGAAGCCACGAGCTTCGAAAGAGGCAAAGTCAAATTCAGATGATCGGCAGCTGCAGAACCTGTCTTAACTTTCGTCTCAAAAACATGTTGAATTGAGAACTTGCACCACGAACACGCCAGAAAACCAGATCGTTAAGACCCATCTTTGAATCCTACCAAGAGAGCAGTTCAGTCCGGAGCTAAGCCGTGGAACCACAAGCTCGGATGTGTCAGAACGGCGGCTCCCACGTGGGATCGGGGTCGGGACACCGCCAAGACAAGCGAACCAAAGATCGGATCCGGCGGCCCTGGGGCAGGGAGGAGGATAACGTTATGGGGAATTCCCCTCTTTTCGTGGCATTGCAAATGCGGTTCTCATCCTGCGAACGATGCTGACACGAGCTGCGCCTCGCTCTGGTTGCCCAACTGCACCACTTTGGTCGCGCTCGATTGGATGTCCGGCTTTGTGGGCCAGTAAAAAAAATGGATGAGGGCCGACCATTTGATTTGAGATGAGAGATGCATTGAGGACGTGGCTTGCCCTGTCTGGCTTGAATTGAGCTGCAGCCCAGAATCTTCGGCGCTCAATAGTGAAGAAGGCCGGCGGGGTTCTGCCAATAACCCACTTCCCAGCTCCACCACCAACGAACCACCACCGAAAAGGGCGAGATGCGGCTGGAGTTTGAATTCGATAAGCCGGCGTTTAGGCCAATCAGACGGGACCTGTTTCGGCCCAAGAGCTGCTTGGCGTTTTCAGCGGTCAATCCCAAGGCGAGACCCTGTGGGAATACGAATTGCAGGCCAGGGGTCACATCGCCCCGATGCATCCATGGCCGCCCAGGCCCTCGCGGCTGAGCCCTGGGGACATCATGAAAAACACGACAGCGCCCAGCATGCGCGCGCTGGGGACTATCCTGCGCAAGCCACTTCTTGTCCGACCCTGACCGTTGCGGTCTTCGACTCTCGCTTTCCCTGGCTTCCAGCGGGTTGTGCTGTCGCCCTCTCGAGTCGTTCATACGGATTGATATCCGGAGATTGTTCAATTCACTCCCATACCGCCGGGCCCCCGTTCGCTCGTTTCGCTCTCTTTAGCTCGCCGTGCAGCTCGTATAATTCTTAATGTCTCGTTGAATCCTCGCCCAACATGAAAACCAAGGCACCCGTTTTGGCCGGTCTGCTGTCCCTCGCGGCTCGGACCGGCAAGGCTGACCCGACATGGCCCGCCCCGATCGACCACATGGAGGAGATCGTCTACCAACTCCAGGGTTTCAAGGGGAGCCTGTTCAACGACATCATCACGCCCTGCAACAATGAAGCTGCCGGCCCTGGCCGCATCACGGCCAGCGAGTGGCTTCGTGTGGGTTTCCAGTATGTCTGTTCCTTTCCGCGGCGCTGTCGGGAGAACGGGGGGTGGACGAAGTTTCTGGCAGTCATATTATGGGACATATATCTGAAGTTGTAAACGCGGGCGGTTGTTAGCACGCACGGCTATGGAGCAGACGACTGACTGGAACAAGTGACATGTCACCGCACAACCGCTTCTTCAGCGGCGGCACCGACGGTCTCGACGCCTCGCTCCAGTTTGAGCTCAACAATGGCGAGAACACCGGTCCGGGCCACAAAACGACGCTCGAGTTCTTTGCCAACTACCTGAGCTCGCGGTCGAGCATGGCTGATTTGATCGCCGCTGGAGTCTATGCCTCGGTCCGTTCCTGCGGCGGCCCCGTCATCCCCCTGAGACTGGGGCGGAAGGACGCGACCAGGGCCGGCGGCGGTGGCGTCCCGCAGCCTCAGAACTCGGCCTTCACATTCCGATCTCAGTTTGACCGCATGGGCTTCACCCAAACCGAAATGATTCAGCTGGTCGCCTGCGGTCACACCCTCGGCTCCGTCCACAGCACCGAGTTCCCCCAAATTGTCCCTGCCGAGATTGGGCATATCCCCTTTGATTCCAGCAGAGCCGGGTTCGACAACAAGGTTGTCACCGAATATGTTGCTCGCAACACGACCAACCCGCTTGTCAGCAAGGCGGCTGCCGACGCCGGCCGGAACTCGGATTTCAAGGTCTTCAACTCGGACGGAAACGCCACCATCAACACCCTGACAGATCCGACCGTTTTCAGCAACACCTGCCGGACTGTGCTCCAGAAGATGATTGATGTGGTTCCTGCTGGCGTCACCCTTACCGACCCTATCGCGCCGTATGCCGTCAAGCCGGTCGACATGCAGCTGACCCTGAACTCGGACGGCACGTTTTCCTTGACTGGCTACATCAGGGTCCGGACTACCGCACTGCCGGCCGACTCTATCAAGAACGTGGTGCTTACCTGGAAGGACCGCAACGGTGGGAACAGCTGCGGATCGTCCGTTACTTGCTCCACGACCGCTACCCTTCAGGGCGTCTCTGCCGGGTTCGACGATACCTTTGGCGTACGTGTTGTTTTTCCGATACGTAATTTGACGCTGGCGCTAATGCAGTCCTAGTTCTTCCCTATCCAAGCGACGATTCCCGCTTCGTCCGGTATCTCGTCCTTCACTCTTGCCTTGAACCTCAATGACGGGTCGAGTCAGTCATACGACAACAATGGGAACTCCTACCCCATGTCCGATGCTGTGGTCCTGCAGAAGCCTCAGAGCTGCCTGCTTCAGGGATCTGGCGCCCTGACCGTTTCTGCCCTGGTACGTTTCCTTCTATATCGAGAGACGTCCCCTATACTGACTGCAGGGTAGGTGCGCAATGACCTTGTCGACCTTCCCGTGAATCTGCTTGTCTCTTACCTGGTTCCCCGTAACACGGCCGACGGCAACCCTGTCCCGGCCTTGACCGAGTCTACCATCCCAATGGCGAAGGGAGACTGTGTTGGCCAGTACACCTTCTATTCGGCTAGTTTCACCATCCCAGGCGGCCTCAGCCACAATGCCAGAATCAGCGTGGCCGCAGGCTCGAATGCCAACGCCTACACCGATGCCTTCAACAAAGCCAGCGATTTGTCTGGTACCTGCGGCACCTTTACCGGCGGCACAACCTGCTCCGACGTCACCACCTCGAGCGTCATCACATCGACGACGTCCGTTCCTCCATCGAGCTCAACCAGCGTCCCGGCAACTACCACTAGCTCCAGCAGCTCGACCGGATCCCCGACGCCTGCCGTCAAGCCTACCGTTGGCGGTTATGTGTTTGTCAGCTGCTGGACCGAGGGGTCCGGCGTGCGGGCGCTGACCGGTGCCGCGTACGCCTACGACGAGATGACCCTGGAGTCCTGCATGGCCAACTGCACTGGCTTCGATTACTGGGGCACTGAGTACGGCAGGGAATGCTACTGCGGCAACAGCCTTGCCGCGAGCAGTACCGAGGCCGCTGTCGAGGAGTGCAACATGGTGTGCGGCGGCGATCCGACCGAGTTCTGCGGTGCTGGAAATCGTCTCGAGCTGTACTCGACGACCGCGACTCGCACCTCGACTGCTACATCTACTGCTACGGCCACTGCGACGTCGGGCCCTGCTATCAAGCCCACTGTCGGCGCCTACACGCGCGTAGGGTGCCAGACCGAGGCCACGGCCGGCAGGGCGCTGTCCGCCAAGGAGGTCTTTGCCAACGACGACATGACTCTTGAGTCGTGCGCCGCGTACTGCGAAGGTTTCACCTACTTTGGCGCTGAGTATGGCCGTGAATGTGAGCGAATATGCAACCCAGCTCCTTAAGCGCGATGGAGATTGCTAACGAGGGGTGGTAGGCTACTGTGGCAACAACCTCAACGCAGGAAGCGTCCCAGCCCCGGATTCGGAGTGCAACATGCTGTGCGCCGGCGATGCCCTGGAGTACTGCGGCGCCGGCAACCGCCTGGAGCTTTACCGGCTCTCCACCGTCTCTTTATCGACCACGGAAGGTGAGACGACATCATGACCCGGCCCCAACAAACAACCCACTGGATTCCTAACGTTCCTTGCCCAGTCGTCACCAGCACTACCAGCACTACCTCGGCAAGCGCAACCGCTACCCTCTCACGCAACCCGATTGTCTCTCCCTACTCCTTTGTCGGTTGCTGGACTGAAGGCACCGGCGTGCGTGCCCTGTCGGCCAAGACGTACGCCTCGGGCACCGACATGACCCTCGAGAGCTGCGCCGCCTTCTGCGCAGGGTACAAGTACTTTGGCACCGAGTACTCGGCCGAGTGTTACTGCGGCAACACCCTCGACGCCTCGTCGTCCGAGGCCCCGTCCGTCGACGAGTGCTCCATGACATGCTCGGGCAACCCGCTGCAGTACTGTGGCGGGCCGAACCGGCTCGAGCTGTACGAGACCGACACCGTTTCCAACCCCGGCGGCGGCGGCGGCGGCGGTGAGACCCCCGGGCAGCCTACCCAGCCTGAGACGGTTGAGGGCGGGTGGACCTTCTACAAGTGCATGACGGAGGCCAACGGCGCCAGGGCGCTCGACGCGAAGACGTGGGCGGATGATACCATGACGCTCGAGGGCTGTGCGTCGTTCTGTGAGGACTATGAGTACTTTGGGGCCGAATATGGGCGGGAGTGCTACTGCGGGAATTCGTTTGCCGAAGGGGCCGTCGAGGCTCCCGCCAGCGAGTGCTCGATGCCGTGTGCTGGGGACGGGGAGCAACTGTGCGGGAACGGGAACCGGTTGAGCGTCTATTCCAAGACTGCATGAGTGCCGTCGAGGGGTAGATCGGGAGTTTGGTTGTAATGAGAAGGAGTTTGTATATACTGGGTTCGGAGATCGTTTCTTTGCTTCCTTCCCCTGGTCAAGTTAGCATACAGGCTGCCTCGCGGAAAGGAGAATACCATCGGGCTTTTCAACTTCAACCTAGCACGTCGGGCATCAAAACGTCTGTGGACCCGATATCCTTTCCATTTCCTTCTGAATATGTGAATTGTTTGCAGGTCTCGCATGGTCCGACTGTTCACCGAAGCTCTCACTCGATAAGCGTTCGGGCAGGGGAACAGCAGCAAAGGGAGCAGCAGTTCGTGGTGGCTATGCTTAACTGTGAGTGGACCAGGAGTCGCCCAGCATTCAGGCGCGGAGATGGATATAGGTAAGTTAAGCCTCGTCCTCCCTGACTTCAACAACTCGTGGCAATATCCAACTCGAAGCTCTCTGCTGTCCTCCAAGCCAATCCAGCGAGAGAGACTCTGGCGCCCGACCTCGGCACCCTCCCGGTCGAGATTGTCTCGCTTATTTTACAGCAGTTTTGCATCTGCACTGCAGGAAGGAGCACGCTTACGATTCACACCATGGCTATTTCCAAGGGATCACAGATAAACAACAGCGAGACCAACCATCGTCCTACTCACACAACTGTCGGCAGTCCCTTCACTCAATATGTCTTGCATCAAGGCGTATACTAGGTTGTCGCCCAGCTCGTTCTGTACTACGAGTTGATTCCAGGCTACGGAGACGCATGGCGGTCATGGCACTATTCATGAGGTGGCTCAGGCGTTCGAGTTTGCGATGGTGGATTTTGCGTGAGAAGTTTGTGAGTGGGCAGGCCGGCGTTGTTATGAGTGACATGCCCCTTTGATCATGTTGCTAGGACGGAAATTCTTGAGGTATACTAGCGTTGAGTGTCTCAAGTCCGTATTTCCCCATCAGAAACTACAATCAGGCACCTTACATTCCGAGGCAGCACAGGCGAAGAGACATCTTGGGGCCCCTTGACCATAACAGTTACACCAGCACTCAATGACTGCTGTCTTAGCATGAAGGCCGTTTACTGTTCTACGTGCTGACCACTGCAGAAGACCTGACTGTCGAGACGGGTGCGAAATCCAGTGTTAGGACTCTGGTCTACACGTACCTTACTGTTGTTGCCAGCAGTGGACGTGCAGTCAAAATTCGGATGAAGACAGCAGCAATATTGCCCTGGCCATCGTCCCTTAACATACCTTAAGCTTCACTGATCGCACTGAGCTACATTGTATCTTGCTTGCCACCGCTTAATGAGAGAGACAGGTGCCTTTCAGAGGGAAGTGGTGAGTTGGATGAAGGCAACTTGATGAAAAACAAAAGGTACGTCGAAGAGCTTCTTTCAGTGCGAATATGGATCTTCCCGGGTCTCTTGTTCCAAAGACTGGATTTCGAGGATTTCTAGCTTCACTGGATAGAGTCCCATTCTCTTCTTGCGTTGCTACTCAAAAAAAGCATCGGGTTAAGTTTCGTACCCCTTATCATCGTGTCCTGGAGCATAGATCCGCTCAATGTCCAGAGTACCCAGCCTTTTGCTCATGAGTTGGTGCACTCCTTCATCCTGAACATAATGGCACGATTGCATAGCTGGTCTCTTGGGAGTCTAGAACCACTAGTCTCTGGCCAGGGAACGGCGCCTGCGGGGTTCTCTCCAGACGGAATGTTCCTGGATGAGGGGGACAGGCAACGGGACCCCGGATTTTTTGTGTCCCAGAACCAAAGCCCCTGGAAGCTACAGCCCCAACACCACGAATTCGCAGCAATTCCCTCCAGCTTGACGGTAGAACGCAATCGTCAGTATATTACTGCGAGGTAGTTCTCTCTTCAAATCAAGCATCCGATATATTCTCAACCTTCCATGTTTTGTTCCGACCTCAAGGCAAGCCGCGGCACTTGGCGTTCCTACGCCTCCACCCGACTGCATGAGCCTCGGAGAAAGTCGTCTGGGATTTCTTGGCAGCTGTGGCAGGAAGTCGCGAAGGAGGCCGAGGGATGCGTCCATGGGGAAGTATTCGCAACATGCTCCAGAAAACATGATGCGCGCATACATGCCAAGGGAGATCACCGCTTGTGATTGATGGACCAAGCCAGTGTTACAGGAGGACTGACGGAACAAGCCGCAGGACTAGTGAGTTGAACTCCGCGCCTCTTTAACCATTAGGCTCTTCATCTGTTTGGACGGGAACAAGTAAGGCCTCTTGACAGTATAGAGAACCTATCAGCGATACAGAGTAACGTTAGTGTGTTGACGAAGATACCAGAGCCTCTTTCAGAGTCACTATGGGGTTGTATTTCGTGTCGTTAACCATCTCATACTGCTACGAGCTCTGTGCCACAGATCAGAATCCTCAGATCATGATGTTGTGAGACTTCTTTTGACCTACCCCGTTCATCACATCCATGTGAAGCCCGCAGGGTGCACCATTTCCCTAAACTCCGCGCTGGCCAATCCCAGCCTGGCTGGGGCGTCCCAACTCCCGAAACTGACGGCCGGGAAAGGACCGCGTTCGTTGTCGGCGGCCGCCCAGCCTCTCTACACGTGTGCCCATCCGTATCTGGGGTTGAGGGGCCAGCGGGGTGCGGAGGCTTTGATGTGGGGTCTATTCGCGGGGAAGAAATTCGATGAAATAAACATCGGATGTGGGTTGTGAATCGGATTTGAGGCTGTGTCAGGGGCGACATGGAGCCAGAGCTGAACCTTTCGATTGAGTTGCCTCCTTACTTCGCGTCTACCATCAATGGTTTTGTTGGGTCCATGAGCGTTTGGGTCCATGAGCGAGCAACAAATCTTGTTATCGGCACCCAGATCTCTGCGGAACCCAAGTACAGAAACGATCCCGCCATGCAATGCCGGGAAGCCACATCGACTGCAACGACGGTTGAAGATGCCAATTTGGGTTAGCCCAGCCTCGCCTCGAAGTAAACTAACTGATATGTACCTGTCATGCAGGACCAATGATGAGAAACGATGAATTGCGAACGACCACCTACAAAGCCATGCAGCGATTCGATCTCCTGTGGAGACCCGCATGAGCCCGAGGCGACTGCTTGGCTGACTTGACAATCGAAACGGCCTTTGACTCTGTGACGGACGGGGTCGGCAGAAAGGGATGGATTGCTTGCTGAGTAGAAGAGGCGGTCGATAGTTATGACTGAAAGATGCAGTTGTACTAGTATCATCAAGGCGATACCTATAGTAGTGTACGGGGTACACTCCGAATTTTCTTTTCCAGGTTGTTAATGCTTAGCGCAGTCTGGGCCAAGAACAAGCGCCGGCACAGTGTAACAGAAGACGCTGGTAAACCGGTGGAGCATTTCTTAATCCGCGTTGATGAATCCAGCCTCGAGTCTTGCCGACCAGTTTCCTGTTCTGTTTCCTTATAAACTCAAGCATTGCATCGCTGGCGCAACATTTTTGAGGGGGCATGTTCAGCGCAGGCAAGCAAGACGTGCATGTGGTACTGTGTGATGGTAAAATTGATCGGTAGCGTTCGGATTCGAACCCGGCTCAGAGGGAAGAGGCGTCGGCAGGGTCCCGCATCGGGCTTCCGCCTGGTTCGGCCGAACGGCCGGGATTTGATTCGCCATTTCGCGCTTTCGCTTTAAGATGACCAACGGTTCAACTCCGAATAAAGCCCGTTTCCATTCTCTGCTTTTGACCGCCTACATCATCACACCTACCTACATGCTGCATACGGCCCCGTCGCCTGAGCTTGGATGGGACGTTGGCTAACGTTGACCGACACCTCGATGACGGAGTGTTCCGCTCGCTAACATAGTCGCGTGTCTCCAAAGATAAATCGCCGAGACACAGGAGGCATTGAATTTCTATCTGTCTTCGCTCCTGTCGTCAATCTCATCAAGCACATCCTGACTGACCCAGGGCGGACGCTGGATCGGAGCCACGTCCTACCAACATTGCCTCCGTCAACCGAGCCCTGACTCTCATCCTCTCATCAAAACCGGCCGGTCGAAGACGGCGGGAATTGCCATGTGCGGACGCCGCTTCAGACCCACCCCCTGATCGGCTCCTCCACATGCCGCTTGCGATGGGCCGAATGTGGAGAGAACTGACAAGGTATGTGGAGCTGACGAGAAATGACAGCACTCGAAACTCGAGTCTGTCTGCTCAGCTTCCCCCCTTTGCTCCGCCAATTAAGATGGAAGCAACTCGGCTTGCAATGCGGGCCTTTCCTGGAGCCGGGGTCGGATGAAAGGGCTCGATTCGGGAGCCTCAGGTTCAGGTGACAGGCACATTCTTCGCAACAGGGCAGGGAAAACGCTGTTTCTCAGTCGCACCCCTCGTGATGCATGTGAGCATTTCTTGGCAGGCTTGGGCTTGTTCTACTGCCAGTATTGCAAGCCTGAGCGCCTCAATCCCTGAGCCCCTTCCGGCCATGGATAGTCATCATCGCTGACACAGGTCAGTCTGAGAACAACAGACCGATCAGTTAAGTGGTTGATCATCAACAAGACTCAGTCAGGGCTCCAATGCTCATGCACCACTTGTTCCACCAGGAAAGTCCCGTCTTGATTGCCACTGAGCACCCATCGTATAATTCCTGCTGTCTCTGCCGTAGCTCATCTGCGAGTTCCCCACGATCCTCAAACAGGATATCCATGTCCCTTGGCTTTTGGCCATTGCGGTGACTGACCCCAGGCTCCATCAACGCTGCTGCGGGTACGTAACCATGGGTGTTGCGGCTTGTGACTGGGGAATCCGCCCCTTGGCGGGATATATACTCTGGTCCCCCCCTCCCCACCGTGGTCTCGTGCTTCGTGTTTTACTACCATTCTTACCCCAATCCCGGTGACTTATTGAGAAATTTTTGGTTTGCCTTTGTAGATCTCCTCTCAAGAAGCATTGGAAATCGCCTACCACTGGACTTCCACAGACACAACGGGGTTACGCTCAGGAGCCGTTCTACACTTATACCCCAGTACATCACCGCGCCGCCCTAGCGAAGCAGTTTCACACCTCCACACCGCTCGGATTCCTCACAAGACGACCGTCTCCAGGCCTCGGCCTCGACCTGACAACTCCTTCATGTGCTTGGACCTACGAGTCTCTTCCACATAATGTCAGACAACGGAGATACACCGTCGCCGCGGTCTTCGGCGGGCCTGGCCAGGTCCATGTCACCGCCGCCGGCACCAACATCAACAGCCACCGAGCCGGCGCGGTCACCGAAGAAGCGAGCATCCATAGCCTCGGAAGGCAAAGTTACTAAACGGAGAGCTGCCCGGGCCTGCGTGTCATGTCGAGCCCGCAAGGTGCGCTGCGATGTGGTCGAGGGTGCCCCCTGCGGGAACTGCAGATGGGACGACGTGGAATGCGTTGTTCAGGAGAGTCGCAGGCGAAAGTAAGTCCTCCACGAGGAAAGCAACGAGCAATTGGAGCACGTCCGGGCTGGCAGCAGTTCTCGCGAGAATTGCTGCTTTCATCTCCTCCCATTCCCCAGGTTGCGTCATTTTCAAATGACCAAGATCGCATGGTCGCGGGAACAGACCGGCTAACTGTTGGCACCCCCTTGCCGTGCTGTGTTTCCAGAAAGAACCTCTCATTCAACTGCGGACCGGCAGCAGTGGGGGCGCGGGCTGGAAGTGCCGAGGTTCTGCGCACAAAGAGCATTGGCGCAGCTCCCCCAATCATCACGGCCAATCTCGCGCAGCAGCCAGGATTTACCCCTACAAACGGAACGTTTCCCCTTTCCCTGATGAACGGGGCCAACGGTGGGCAAGCTGCCACCACCAGTCTGCTGTGTAAGCCGGATTCCCCCTCCATACCCAAAGAATGTCGCCCCGACCTCCTCCGCATGACCCACCCCTGCCCAGAATCACATGCCAGATGACGACCGAACAAAAAAAGGAGAACGCCATTTTGGCTTGTGATCTGACATTTTCATCCGACAGACCAGCAACCCACCGGTGGGTTCAACACAGCGGGGACCGCGCCAGCGTCGACGGCTGCTCTGGCCGGGTTCCCTCCGGTGACCACCGGCATACCCGCGTCGCCAGCGGACCTGCTGCACCCGCTCCTTCGGACGGCGCTCGAGCAGGCTGCCAGCGAATGGCCGGCCTTCATCAAGCCCATCCCGGACCGGATCCTGGCCGAGGACCGCCGGTATCTCGTCCAGAAGCAGGTTTTTGCGCTGCCATCCTTGCGCCTCCAGAATGCTTTGCTCGCTGCCTACGTCGAGTATGTGCATCCTTATATGCCGCTCTTGGAGCTGCTTGACTTTCTCAACGTGGTCAATGACCGCTCCGGGACGGCCGGCAAAATCAGCTTGTTCCTGTATCATGCCGTTATGTTCGCCGCAACGGCGTTTGTGGATGAGGGCCTCCTGAAGGAGGCCGGCTATGACAGCCGCAGGGATGCGCGGAGGGCCTTCTTCACCAGGACAAGAGTGAGTGTTGACTCGCTGATCGGGTTGCAAGCGGGTGTGAAGCTAACGGTGTGCACCTAGCTTCTCTATGACTTTGATTACGAGACGGACCGCCTCATCCTGGTCCAGGGTATCCTGCTCATGACTTACTGGTATGAGACGCCGGATGATCAAAAGGACACCTGGCATTGGATGGGCGTTGCCATCTCGCTCGCCCACACCATCGGTCTGCATCGCGACCCGGCAAAGACGCCCATGATTCCGCGGAAGCAGAAGCTGTGGAAGCGCGTATGGTGGTCCTGCCTCATGCGCGACCGTCTCGTCGCTCTCGGCATGCGGCGTCCGACCCGGATCAAGAGCGAAGACTTTGACGTGCCGCCGCTGAACGAGGCCGACTTTGAGATCGAGGCGCTTCCAGAAGACAATAAACTACTGGGCCCTGAGTGCGCTTTGGTACGCGACATTGACATGCAGCGAAAGCTTGCCGTCATGTGCATTGAGAAGGCCAAGCTCTGCATGCTCATCGGCGACATGCTCAAGGTGCAGTACTCTGTGCTTAGTCGCAGCGGCGTTCAGCCCGAAAACACAACCAACAGCACCCACATGCTGCTCCCCAACAAAAACCCTGAGAATATGAAAGAGGTAGAAAAGGTCGACGACCACCTGCGGGATTGGTTCACCGGCTTGCCCGAGTGCTGTCAGCACCGGCCTCTTGATTCCATGGCTATCACCGAGGCGAACAAGGTGTTGGCTGTCCAACGTAACCTGCTGCACATGATCTACCACACCACCATCTCTGCACTCCATCGCCCCCTCTTCCTCCCGGCCTCGCCAACAGAGGGCCCGGGCCACCCGCTTGAAGTCCAGGAAACTGCTCGCCAGCGTGTGCGCGAAGCCGCCGAGCACATTACGCGCATGGCGGCCGAAATGCGCCAGCACAGCCTCGAGCGGTACCTGCCGACTACAGGAGTAACCGTCATTCTCCCGGCCATGATTGTTCACATGCTCGACACCAAGAGCCTCGTCCCGGAGATGCGGGCGAAAGCCATCCAGGGCCTCCGGGAGTGCCTCATCGTCATGAACAACCTGCGCAACATCTACGCGGCAGCCGACTTTGCCACTGGCTTCCTCGACGCCCTCCTGCGCAAGGGCATGCTCGGGGGTCCCCAACAACAACAAACACATCAACCATCACTGCAACCCCAGCCGGCACCGGCCCGCTCGGCAAAGATGCTCAACCGCGTCCTGGCGCCCGCGCTGAACCTCACTTCGCAAAACAGCATCCTCCCAGAGCGCCCGTCCACGCCACCCCCAGATATCAACACCACCTTTCCCACGGCGGCAAGCGCATTCCTCAACCCGTCCTCGACTGTCAACCTCTTTTCCCCAAACATCACCACACGATCCCTCGTGCCTCTGGACTCGGAGACCGACCTCGCCCTGCCCCTCGTCGCCGGCGCAGCCACCCCGCCACACACCGACAGCGAGGACGTCTCGACACCGCCCCGAGACGTGGACATGGACATGGACGTCGACGTGTCGATGGCCGACGACGACAGCAGCACGCTGCTCACGCTCGGGTATACCACCGGCTGCGGGGACGGTGGGGGTGCCGGTGCGGGCCAGCCCGTCGGTGTAACTGGGAACAACTTTGACTTTGACCAGTGGCTGCAGTTCCCGGCCGAGGCCGGACTGAGCTCGACGGATGTCGATGACTCGTTCATGGGCGGCATGTTTCAGGTCGATCAGCAGCAGGAGCTGGGGGGCGCCGAAGGGGGCACTGGGATTCAGTGGTTAAGTTTGGGGGAGGGGATTAGCCATTAGAATTCGGTCTTCTTGTTTTTGAGGTTCTACATTTTCTCTTTGGTCTTCAGCATCTTGGGCCTGCGCGGTTAAAAGATCAGTCACGGGTTGGTCGGATTTGGGGGTTGGACAACAGCAATGGCGTCGTCGGCATGGGCTTCA
This sequence comes from Parathielavia appendiculata, assembly GCF_033297405.1. NCBI lineage: Eukaryota > Fungi > Ascomycota > Sordariomycetes > Sordariales > Chaetomiaceae > Parathielavia > Parathielavia appendiculata. The sequence goes on from NW_026944221.1 coordinate 3,134,017, forward strand.
ACATGAGCAGATGGGATGCTCAGCTAACGAAACGAACTGTGTGGGGTTGATGCGGAACGGCTGGAAAATAAAAGAGATCGAGTTAGAGTAATCTACCCCCGGATACCGCGTGGCATTTAGTGGGAAGGTGTTATCCCCAACTGTTCACGCTACCAGGTCAATAGAACCGTATCGGATGATTGCAGCGATCAGAATGCCATCTCCTCTGGTCCCGGATTGACATGATGGGACCTCTCGGACAGCGTCAAGGTCCAGCCTCCATCAACCTGAAGCTGGCGGCGGACTCGGATGGTAACTGGCAACCGCCCAGCAACGCGCGCACTACTACTGTTCACTCCAGAGCTCAAGGGGAAAAGCAAGTGGGTTTGTGCTCGCAACTCCATGTCGATGTCGTGGAGTCCACACGTCATTTGCCTTGCAAGTGGGGCATCGTAATCTGAAGGACAAGCTTGGGCGAATAATGGCCCGTGCCACTAACCAGCCTATCGAAATCGGCAAGACACGACTTAGCGCGTCACTCATTCACTAACACTTTTTACACGACAAATCGCCGGAAAATTGTTAAGGCTCTCTGCTCTATCCGCCCGTTTGGGACAGCAATCTGACCGCCAAGACGCCAAAACGGCTTAGACGCTCGCTTCGGCAGCTCCCCGAAATCAAATCTCCAGAGGCCGATCCGGTTGCACATGAGAATCCCCATCTGTGTCCGCGTTGCAATTTAACGAGGCTGGATCTTCTGTTTGCGCCAGCTTCCCCTTGATCCAACTCTGATTCCCTCGTTCCCACGATCTTTGCGGCGGTACTCTCGCTTGTTTCATACCCAGATCCCACTTATTACTGCCGCCGACTACATTGCAGTTTCATCTTTCCCGGTCGCTCTCTTTGCATTGACTTGCACATTACCAGCGCAACTCTGTCGCATTCACTCCAACACGCTCATTCCGCTGTGACGGTGCCCAGCCTTCTGGCGCCTGCACGACTCGCTCTTCCTTTATCTGATCAGTTGCAACTACCCGCAGCAGCACATTGTACATCACCGCCTGTGTCATCCCCTCAGCGAATCAGTTCTCTGCGGGTCAAGCTTGGAGCGGGGAGGAACAGTGAACACTCTTTCAAAGGTCGCTTCGCAGCGAATCACAGCAGGCTGCCAGCCTCGCCCAACGCCGCCGTCTTTCGCTTTTTGACTATGGGAACCTCCGAGAAGATACTGTCGACCGTCTCGCCAGGATCATAGACGACAGCCACTCATTATGTTGGACGGTCCCCAACTCCCTCGACCAGCAGATGACCACGACACACCAGCTTACACGGCCAACAACCATGAACGAATCTCCCCCAGCTACGTCGCCAGCGCACCTCGCGCCCACCCGCGGACGCCACCAGCGCCGCTCGACATCCGACTATTCGATGACGCGTGAACCGAATGCCGACGATTTGCTTACGAACCTCACGCCGCGGACCGTGGTCGATGCCTTCCGGAACCCCTCAGGGCCCCTGAAAGCCTGCATAGAGGCGGCCACCCCTTCCGAGCAGGCGTTTGCGCTGAGAGTAGCGATTGCGTCCAACAGCATACACGAATGGCTTGACGAGCTTTCGGCCTGGCCATGGCCCGCCGGCGGGGGTTCTGCTGGCTTCGAGATACCTTCCGCTAATATGGTGAAGCTCCCAAAGTCCACCGCCCCAGCCAATGACGAAGCGCCTGAATGGGATACACGTTACAGCGGGAGCATCCCTACCACCGGACTCGCGAGATATGAGAAGCGGATAGACGACATCGCCCAGAGTTTGGAGGAGCTCGACATTGAAGAAATCAAGAGCCAGGTCTTAAATAACCACATTATGCCCCTGTCAAGGCCGGGCACGCCCATAATGGGCTCTGGACGCTCAATCTCGTCCCTCTCCTCTTTTGCGAAGCTGGACGATCTGACTGCCCTGGTCACGGCGACCACGGTGCAAGCGTTGCCAAACCTGTCCAAGCTCACCAGGCTGATGACTGCTTGGAGCTTTCGCCTTCTGGTGCTACGCAAGATACCGGTGTTTCTGACGTCAGTTGCCGACGCCGAGGTCGCTCTCCAGTCTGGCTGGAATGCCATCAATTTCGGCCCGGTTCGCAGCCATGCCACGGATATCCCAGAGAGCGCCACGGGCACCGGATCCGCGACACTGTCTCAGGAAGAGTTTGATGTCATGAAATCCGTCCTCGGACGCAAAGTAGCAAAGGCCGGCCGCGACCTGGATGCCATGCTGGACGTTCTCGAGGGACAGTCGGACACGCTACCCGAAGCGTGGATCGACCGTGTGGATGTCTTGGAGCAAGGATACGGCGAATGGACAGTGGCTTGCGAGCGAAAGGTCAAGGAGGTCACCAACTTCGCTCCGTTGCCGCCGCAGGTCGTCCCGAAGTCGAGCGCACCAGAACAGCCACTCCAGGACACGAATAAAACCAAAGCTGACGCGCCAGCCACCAGCGAATCACTTGCTGATAGAGAGACGGTAGGCTCATCAGGGAATACGTCTTCCGCTAACGGAGGCATTGCGCTGGAGCCCAGGCCGTCGCCCCAAACCATCCCGCCAGTCATCAGAATCCACCCGACCACGGAAGACGAGGGCCCTCAACTAGAGGATGCTGTTAATAGTGACGCTGAATCTGCTCAAGGTGATTTGAAAGGGTCAGCGGACGCACTTTCCACGTCCATGCTCGCGTCGGACCTCGTCGAAGCCGTCCAGGAAGAGCAGGAAGATCCTGCGAGTGCTCTCGCCTCTCTACCTCCCTCGGATTCTGAGCTGTCGGATACTTCGGAACCCAGCGTGTTACAAAGAGAAGAGCGTGGAAGACGCGCTAGCAATGCGTCACAGTCCTCAACAGTCATCTATGAAGCTCCCAGCGTGTTCACGGATTCGTTCTCTAGCGATCTCCTCGAACAGGGAACGCCAGAACGCCTACGTCAAAAACCTCTGCCCCTGGACCAGGATGTCTCTGGCTTCCAGTCATTCCGGTCGAGCACAAGGTCAATGTCGGTGAGCTTCAACGACAAGCCCACGGTTACAGAGCTGCCGAGCTTCCCCAGCCCCCCAGGCACCCCGACGAAATCGTCTATTTTGGAGGAAGACGCCGCGACAGAGCCTGGCAGCCCATCCGAGATGAGTATGCCCGGCTCATACGACCAGCTTCAGCAACAAATCAGTGAGATATTGGAGTCCGTGCCGGCTAAGATTCGCTTGACTGCCGAACCCCCGGCCGTCAACCTCAACCCGCCGGATTTCAAGATGCCGACGAGTCGCAAGAGCTCCCGCTCGGACGCCATCCCTCGCAGCCAGTCCACCCACTCGATGCGTTCGGCGTATTCCCGATCCGCGACACCCTCGTTCACCCTCGCTCCAGCACGCGGCTCTCGCCCGCGGCACCAGCGTGGCAACCAGGAGATCAAGCTTTACCATCTCTCGCGGTCGAACGGCGAGGCCCCCATCAAGCTCTTCATCCGCTGCGTGGGCGAGCACGGCGAGCGCGTCATGGTCCGCGTCGGCGGCGGCTGGGCCGATCTCGGCGAGTATCTCAAAGAATACGCGAGCCACCACCTCCGGCGCGCCGCGGGTGCCGCCGGCACCGACAGCAAGATCGAAGTCAAAGACGTGCCGCGCAACGGCGCCGTGCGCGCTGACTCCACCCCGCCTAGCCGCCCGGCCTCGGCAATGGACGCCCATTCCCCCATCTCCCCGCTCAAGCTGCGCAAGACCCGCCGTCCTCCTCCGCCCGCTGCCGCCGCGGATGAACAACAACCCCCACCACCACCTCCACCGGCACCTGCTACCGGCACTGCTGTTGCTGGTGCAGTCCGCCCCAAGACGCCGCTGGCGAGCGGTGGTAGTGGAAGGCTGGACCGCACGACACCGCCCTCGGACGCGTCGTCACACTCGTCGAGGTCGTCCCGCCTCAGTGGATGGGATCCCGACGATGACGAGTCGGCCGCGCTGGGCATGGCGGGACCGAGGGCCAAGCAGATCCAGATGAGCGAAGAAAGCAGGGCGTGGGTGGAGAGCGTCAAGGAGAAGGTGAGGATCGCGAGTGGTGGGTCGACAGCGGCGGCTGCTGCTGCTGCGGCGGCAGCTGTGGCGAATGCGGGTTATAGTAAGGAGGGTGGTGCTGCTGCTGCGGGGAGTGGGTTGGAGGCGAGCTTGATGGAGAGGTTTGGGGAGATGGGCAAGGTGGGGAGTACGAAGAGGCTTTTTAGAAGGGGCTAGGTCAGGCGGAAGGCGGATCAGCTTTGTTTGCTTGGTGTTGGTGTATTGGGAGGGAGGGGAGGACTTTGTTGTGTTATTGGCCATGGCTACGGCGTATCGGTCGATCAGGTCGGGTCGTCGGGTCGGGTACGGAAAACGGGTCCGGCGCGCATGGCCTGGTATGGCATGGCATGGCATGGACGGCGCTGTCCTTTTTGTAAGGGAGGGATCTGGCTTGAGGGAATAACGGTATGACACCCCTTGGGAACGGGGGTTAGGCCGCTTGTGCTGGGTCAGAGAAACCTGGGCTATGGGTTGCTCGCTGTCTTTCTTTTTCTTTTGTTTTGTACTTTATTCGGCACCACGGAGTTTAGACATACGCGTTGTCTAGTTATACCCCCTTTAACTTATCTTTTCACATGGCGAGGGTCATTAGAGCCGGAAGCGTTCAGACAGGCGGTTGAGAATACGGGAGTGAATGGTACAGATCTATCCCTGGTTTGCTTGCTGATTGTCCTCTAAATGGCATGTTGTCAAACCCAGGTAAGTGACAGATAGGAGGTTCAATGAAGATCTCATGGTGGCCTATCTCTTCACCTCATTACGAGAAAAAAGGGTTCTAGGCGGACATTGTTTTTATGCTTCACCTTTCCCTGTTTCCCATCTCCCTTTCATTTGATTTTTTGTTCTCTTTTTCCTGCTTCTATTAGGAAGCACCGCAGTAATTTGACGGGCTACAAGTATCGTAATTCGCACTGTACTGCAGTTACGTACTGTTGACGACCGCCCTTCACCGTGATGGAATATTTTGAGTCCTGTTTCAGCATATCGTGACGGCAAGGCTACAGCTACGTCAACGGCGCACACTGTCAGGATTGCCTAATCCCTCGGGGGCCCGTGACATGTCGTGACATCGGGACGGCCTTCGGTAATGATACCGGCTCATAATGTTAAACTTGTAAACAATGCTGACGGCCAACCAGGTCAAATCCCGGCCGGAGCTTCAAAATGTGCACGTAGGGACCGCAACTCCAAGTCATTGAGCTGGTGATACTCCGTTAAGGGGCCACAGAGCTCTGATGGAGTTTCCCTGTGCTTCGTGACTGCCCTGAGGATCCGAGTACTCTATGCCCCAACCAGAGCTAACTGTCAGCCATATATATATATATATACGCACCCGTTCCGGATCCCGTCCAACTCCCAGTTGCGACTCCCTAGATCGTTCATCTGCTCTCGTATATGCAGGTAAGAGACTCGTCCACTTGTCCACCGAATCACCAACCCCTGCACTGATGAGGTTTTACAGAAGCCAGTCAGATCACATCAACAACCACCTCACCAAGGGTCAGTCAGTCAGTCAATCAGTCGAAACGAAAAAAGATGGCAATGACAAAGCGGGACTTCAACAACCTCGACTGGGCCCAGCGAGCTGTCGAACGGTACACCGACGATCACTGCAGTGACTTCCCCGACTTCGCCTACCCGGTACAGTATTTCATGTATGCGCCCGATCTTGATGGCGTTGTTCACATCGAGGTGCCGGAGAAGTGGATCGACGTGTCCACGTTCCGAAGTGCATTCTCGAGCTTTTTGGCGGACGTCCTGATACGGGACGCCAGGCATGGGCATCCGGTCTACGATAGCTTTGGTGTCATATTCAGGGTCAAGCAGCTTTTCGACCAACCGGTTCCGCCACGGTTGTAACTTGGGGGGGAGACTGGTTAGGGTGCTGGATGGCGTCCGGTATTCTGTGGGTTGACGGAATGGGGAGAGACTATGTTGAGGAGGAGAGAAGGGAGGAAGGGTTGCTGGTGCCGGGGAAGGTGCTTTGTCGTTACTACTATGTATCACTAACAAAGTTCTTTGCATGTACGCGAGCGCAGCCGCTGCTATGTCGCGAGGTTGCTCTTGTGTGGTATCCAACCTATGACTGTCCCTCCGCATGGAGGTTCCCCGCCAGCTGGATATCCAAGTCCGCATACATGTTCAGCTTCGCCTCGAGTTCGGCGTCGCTGATCTCCCTCCTCAATGGCGTGTAACCGACTGAGCAACCCTGCAGCGTTTGGAAATACCACCCATGCGAATCCATGTTCAAGCCCTTTGTCCCGCCGTTGCACTGGATATTCGAGTATCCCGGGCAGTAATCCACCTCATCGAGCGTCACCACATTGTCACTGCCCCCATCGATCCAATACTCGAGGCTCGTGTGCCGGTAGTTCAAAATTATGGGCGGCAGCCGCGGGACGGGGTCGTCGGCATGGGTGATGCGGTATTCGCCGCCCGGCTGATTGGTGACGAACTGGACAAAGGCAAGATTGCCCACGCGCGGTGAGCCGTAGGTGTACAGGTCGGCGTCGTATCCGTCCTTGCGGATGTAGGCGACCGCGAGGGTCGCGATGGCGCCGCCCAGGGAGTGGCCCGTCACGACGACCTTGTAGGTCGGGTTCGCGGCCTTTGCGGCGCGCACAGCGTCCAGCACGGGCGAGGCCACCTCGGCCCAGGAGGCGACGAAGCCCGTGTGGGCGAGGCAGCCGAAGGTCAGGTCGCAAGGGACTTGGACGAAGACGAAATCAGCTATCCAATTTCTGATGCTGGTACTTCCCCTGAAGGACAGCACGATCTGCTTGTCGACAGGGTCTACGCCGATGAAGCCTCGGGTATCCCACAGGGTCCCGCTGTGAGTCACATGTCAGTGATGATCATGGCCGGGATACCAGGAGCAGCAGACATACATGAACGAGGCGGCGACCGTGGCATTGTGCGAGTCGAACATTGAGCACTGACCCGGAGTGCAAGTGACGGGTTCCCCTGGAGGCTTCTCATTGTTGCAAGAGGATGCTACGGACCACTGAGCGTACAGCTTGAACTTGTCCAGCTGCTCGGCAGTAACACCATCTTGGCCCATATCAGCTTTGGAAGCGCATTCGGGAGGAGAAATCAGCAAGGAGGTTACCTTGTCTCGCCAGTCTCGGCGCTCCGAGGGCGAGAGACGCCAAAGAAAGGCAGGTCAGGAGAAGGCGCTTCATCGTGGGTCGGAGGGTGAACGTCTGACGTCGGATATATTGGAGGCAGCACGTCTACCCTCAGAAGACAACGTGTCTCGGATACCAGACAACACCTGGACACTCAGGACACGAGGCCAGGGGCCGGTAACATGACCGGTCTCTGATCCTTATAGCACCTCTCTGTCGGGGCCACGGCCAGACCGGGCGGGCACAAAGGCGCCCGAGCTTCGGAACCAGTCATCTCCGCATATTCCGAACAAAAATGGTGTCTCATCCTCCTACAGCGACCCCAAGATCGGCATGGCGTAGGGCAGGCCGGTCGGCCATGACCAGGAGCGGTTAGTGAGGTTGACCACGGACAAACAACTGATCGACACTGCATCCTAGTCCGGAGGGCTCGGCCGAAGTAGTGTCCCAACAGAAAATTGACGGATGTGGAGGAATGTGGAGGGCACTGTCGAGCGCTAGCGGTGGTGGTGTGGAGGCTCCCTCAGGCGAGGTCGTTGCGTGAACCCGTCAACGACAGCCCAATGGCTTAGTACTGTATCTCTGACAAGGCGCATGCGTGACACATGTTGTGCGAGGTGTGGGCACGCATTTTCGCGATGCATCCGTAACTGGACTGAACTGTCATTACCCCGGCTGACATCCGTCCAGAAGCAAAGCTGAGCAGGTCGTCGTCTTCGGCCGCGCGGGATGACCCGCTTCGAATCTGGCACCTGGGAATGCTGATCAAGTACCATATGCGGGCGATGTTTTCGGGCTTGTCACACGGTACCCCGGAAGAGACAAGGAACTGTCAACGAATCCCGGCTGAAATTGAGACATGCTCCTATGTTCCGCGTGTCGACGCTGTAGTGTAGTGAATGCAGAGGTGAACTTAGAAGTTGCTTGATGGTGCCATCCAACACTCCGCATTCGCCCAGATCTCGGCTCTGCGATGCAGGTCATGATCAAGGAACGAGTACCAGATTCTGCATTTATTGACCGCGTCGTGTTACATCGCGGATTGTACAGGTAGCGCGCAGGCTACACTACCCAAGTGCCGGTGACCGGGTGAAGAGAACGTGGGATGCGGAGAGTTGAAGACGGATGGAACGGAGTGCCAGGGAACGGAAAGCCGGTAGGGACCCAGTCCGTCCTCAACCTGCCTTTTCGAGAAGCGGCACGCTGGGGCATTGGCTCGCTGCGTCTCTCAAATGCGATTGGTGGACAAGAAAGCTGAGGGAATTCAACCCCACAATTTCAGAGCTGATGGGTTCTCCAGGTTTCTCTGTCCTTACGGAGTAACTACCTGTACTTCGAATTTCATTCAGCTGCTCTCATCAGCCATCGCCTACAACGTCAACTCAAATCGACATGATCATCGCCTTGTAATTCCTTTCACTTTAGGCGTCGGTTAGCCCAAGGCTGAGAAGTGGGGCTCCACAAAGATGCGCAATACTCGGACGGCGAGGAAGCTCCTGTTTCTCCCCGCTGACTGGTTTTCCTCTTCAAAAACTGACGTGTCGCACAATACAACCCGCAGCCCAACACCTCGCTTCAGCTGATGCTACATACCACTCCAGCTCCCGCTCATTTTTATCGGCGCATTCGGCGACTTGGCTTCACAGCTCGCACGTTTCCAAGACACTTGCAGAGGGGATGCCTTCTCCTTCAAACACTGACAGTGCATCCTAAGGTCCGCCTGCAACTGGACGGCTGGATGACCTAGACAGAAGAAACCTGCAATGCTGAGAGACGAACTACAAGTCGCCCAGGGCGTCCAACTAACGTTCGCCAGAGGCTGATGGTTGCTGGCGCTTACCTCGACGTTCAGAAGCCAAGACTGGTCTGGGCTGAATTTCCTGGTCCCCGCCTGCGTAGCGAATGGGAACTGCATCCTGTGGGCATGCCGGGGTTGCAGCCAGCTCCTGAAATGGCACCCGACCATCCTCATTTTATGCATCTCCCGCCTGTTTGCTGGTTCACAGGCATCATAGACTTGAAGTGCTTCCCCTTTCTTGTAGACGAACGCCACGTCGTATGCGGGCGGGCCGGCAACCGCGGCGCGTCCGCCATGTGCGTCCCAGTCCTTAAGAGTCGGAGGCGGGACGCAGATGGCTGATAACTTGTTTCTGCACCTCATTGTGCACTTCCAGTGTCGGTGTGGCGGTTGTTTGTCTTCACCCATAGGCCTACGGCAGGTTGAGCGATCCATTCCCTGTTTGGATCTCGAGGCGTCAACCGCGCGGTCGATATGGTCTACCGCGCGAGAGCCGTCTGGCTCCTGTTGCCCCTGAGTCCCTTCGTTTCCGTCTCCCTTGGCCGTAGCGTCGGCCCAAGAGACCCAGTCCCTGAAGGATACCGTGCGGCCCCTTACTATCCCACGCCCCATGGAGGCTGGCTCGACTCATGGAGGGAAGCCTACGCCAAGGCGGAGGAGTTTGTGTCGCAGATGACCTTGGCTGAGAAGACAAATATCACTTCCGGGGTAGGCTTCTGGATGGGTAAGACCTCCGTGTACAGGACCGTGTTTTCGTAATGTAATAGCTGGCTGATATCTAGCAGGGTCAGTATAGGCAAACCACCATCAAACGACGCTTCGCTGACAATGTAGGCCTTGTGTGGGAAACACTGGAAGCGCAGAACGCCTTGGCTTTCCTCGTCTCTGCCTGCAAGACTCGGCCCTCGGAGTAGCGTCCGCCGACAATATCACTGCATTCCCGGCAGGCATCACGACGGGAGCAACCTGGGACAAGGCCCTGATGTATGCCCGTGGCGTTGCTATGGGCAAGGAGTATCGGGGCAAGGGAGCCAACGTTCATCTTGGCCCTTCTGTCGGCCCTCTAGGGCGAAAGCCCCTGGGTGGACGCAACTGGGAGGGATTTGGTTCCGATCCGGTTCTCCAAGCCAAGGCGGCCGCTCTGCATATCCAGGGGGTCCAAGAGCAAGGCATCATTGCAACCATCAAGCACTTCATCGGCAATGAGCAGGAGATGTACCGCATGTATAACCTTTTTCAGCCTGGGTACAGCGCAAATATTGGTAGGATGTCCGTGACGCAAGAAACCATGGCGAGTGTTGACTAAGGCCAGATGATCGGACGCTTCATGAGATTTACCTCTGGCCCTTTGCTGAGGCTGTCCATGCCGGCGTTGGCGCCGTCATGACCGCCTACAACGCCGTGAACGGCTCGGCCTGCTCCCAGAACAGCTATCTGATCAACGGGATCCTTAAGGATGAGCTCGGTTTTCAGGGCATGGTGATGTCGGACTGGTTGAGCCACATTTCCGGCGTTGATTCAGCCCTCGCTGGCCTCGATATGAACATGCCGGGCGACACCAACATCCCGCTGTTTGGTTTCAGCCTGTGGCAATATGAGCTGACCAGGTCTGTGCTCAACGGCTCGGTGCCTCTCGACCGGCTCAACGACATGGTCACACGGGTCGTGGCTACCTGGTATAAGATGAAGCAGGACAAGGACCATCCGCGACCGAACTTTTCGTCAAACACGCGAGATCGCGAGGGGCCTCTGTACCCAGCAGCGCTCATTTCTCCTGTTGGACAGGTCAACTGGTTCGTCAATGTTCAGGAAGACCACTACTTGGTCGCCCGCCAGGTGGCCCAGGACGGCATTACCCTCCTCAAGAACAATGGAAGCCTCCTACCGCTGTCGACTTCCAGCAAGCTCAGCGTCTTTGGGACCCATGCGCAGGTCAATCCTGCAGGGCCCAACGCATGCATGAACAGAGCATGCAACACGGGCACACTCGGCATGGGCTGGGGTTCTGGAGTTGCAGACTACCCCTATCTTGACGACCCAATTTCTGCCATTAAAAGGAGGGTCCCAGACGTCGAGTTCCACAACACCGACAGGTTCCCGTCCAACATAGGGAAACCATCTCCCGACGACGTTGCTGTCGTGTTCATAACTTCTGACTCGGGAGAGAACAGTTTCACTGTCGAAGGCAACCATGGGGATCGCGACGCGGACAAGCTGGCGGCGTGGCATGGTGGCGACAAGCTGGTCCAGGATGCTGCTCAGAAGTACAACAATGTCGTCGTGGTCGTACACACAGTTGGCCCTCTCATCCTGGAATCATGGATTGACCACCCGTCCGTGAAGGCTGTACTGTTCGCCCACCTCCCGGGCCAAGAAGCAGGTGAATCCCTCACCAATATCCTCTTCGGCGACGTCTCCCCGAGCGGCCACCTCCCTTACTCCATCACCAAAGCAGCCACCGACTACCCAGACAGCATCGCCAACCTGAGGGGCTTCACCTTTGGCCAGGTCCAAGACACATACTCGGAAGGCCTCTACATCGACTACCGTTCCCTCAACAAGCGGGGCATCAAACCGCGCTTTGCCTTTGGCCATGGCCTCAGCTACACCAACTTCACCTTCTCCAACCCCACCATCCGACCCGTCACCCCTCTCTCCCTCGTCCCTCCCGCCCGCTCCTCCAAGGGCCCCACCCCAGCCTACGCCACCACCATCCCCGCGGCCAGCGAAGCCTACTGGCCCGACAACTTCCCGCGCATCTGGCGCTACCTCTACTCGTGGCTGCCACGCAACGAAGCCGACGACGCCTACGCGATCGGCATCGCCGGCGAGAAAAAGTACGCCTATCCCGACGGCTACTCGACCGTTCAGAAACCCGGCCCAGCGGCGGGCGGCGGCGAGGGCGGCAACCCGGCGCTGTGGGACGTTGCGTGGGAGGTGCAGCTCACTGTCACCAACGTGGGCGGTAAACATGCCGGTAAGGCGTCGGTGCAGGCGTACGTGCAGTTTCCCGAACGGATTCCGTACGACACGCCCGTGGTGCAGCTGCGGGATTTCGAGAAGACGAAGGAATTGGCGCCGGGGGACAGCGAGACGGTTACGCTGAGGCTGACGAGGAAGGATGTGAGTGTGTGGGATGTTGAGGTGCAGAATTGGCTTGTCCCTGGCGTCGGTTTGGATGGGAAGGTGGGGAGGTATACGGTTTGGATTGGCGAGGCGAGTGATAAATTGTTTCTGGCTTGCTATACGGATACGGGAGAGTGCGAGACGGAGTTGGAGCCGCCTGTTTGAAGGAGGGAAAGGTGGTGATGAGGTGGGAGTCTAGGCTGCTAAAGAAGGAGGTTGAGGAATGGGGAGGGAAAGGTCAACGCCAGGGCGAGGGTATGAGGTGTTAGGCCCGGGTGTTGACATGACACTGGTTGCGAATATTGTTAATCCTCGTTATTTTATTTTCACAAGGCGTTTCGCATCGAGCATGAATGTGGTATGAGGCAATGGTCTGCGTCGTCTGTTGAGTGGTGGTCAAATGCGTAGCTCAATCCAATCCTGGCTTGCAATATTTGAGCTTTGGTCCTTCTTTATGTTCTGTATCTCTTTCTTTCTCTCATTCTTATTTCGCCTTTTCTTAGTTTTCCTCTTTTGCTCTTTCTTACTTCGTCAATGTTATTCTAATTATCTAATTCCTTTTTATTATTATTCCTTCCTCCACTGCCCTTTCCCTCTTTTCTCCTTGAACTAATCTTTGACTTTTCTTTTCTATCCCCATTATTCCTTCTCTGCTGCTCTTCTTGCTTCTCTACGTCTAACGTGTTTTATCAGCGAATGCACCATATCAGCGAGTGCATCACTGGTAAGGACTGCATATATATTTGGGTGCAGCACTAACGACGGGAATAAGCGGGGAATAAGCTGTTAGTACTTCGACTAAGTGTCTGTGCAGCCCTTACCAGTGGTGCACTCGCTGATATGGTGCACTCGCTGATAAAACACGGTATTCTTAGTTCTGATCTTCTTAGACCTCCTTTCTTCTTGTTCTTGTTCTCTAAACAAAAATCGAGTAGTAGATATCTGTTGTAGAACTTAATTGATAGAACCCCGGTACAGTAACACGAGCTCGACAAAATACGCACTTATTCTTCACCATCACCATCAGATCTAGAGTCTGAGCAATTGTCGTAGCAGTCGTGTTGATGCGCCACAGTGGCTGTACTCTCCCTTGTCGGCCCACCAAAGCCACAACACCCATGACGTCGCTTAAGCTCCACTCTAGACCGTTGACGACACGCATTCCATGACCGAAAACGAATTCGTCATGGACCTGGCGGTGCACTCCGGGAAACTGCAGTGTTTCAGCGATCAGATCTGCAAGTGCGCCGGCCATAGCTGTGCCACTTCGTGGCAATGTTGCGCCGTCATTGGATCCAGCCGATGTCGCAGTGGTCTTACGAAGTTGCTTTGGGTCCTGAGCTCGGTCCTGGATGGTCAACTGCGTGGCCCTTTGACAGTAATGCAACAGGCAGGCCGCAACGGGCAGCCCGTTGCTGTCCACAGAAGTGCTCATCTGGTACTCTGGGCCTCTCCACTCTTTCACAGGTTGCTCATGCGTAATGCCGCTTCATTTGAAGGTTGTGGCGTTTTGTTTCCAACCCAACCTGAGCTCCTTCCTTCTCTCCAACCAGACAAACTGTTTGCTGCAACAACGGCTCGTCTTCCATAACTCTAGCTACACTTTCGCACAACCGATCTATTCTCGACTTCTCACAGAGCCCTAATTCGTATTAAAAGCATCAACACCACAGTGACTACACCATGGGCAGGGCCGCAGGCATGGCCCTCCGGGGAACGCAGTTCTTCATTCGCAGTATACAATTTTGCTGCGCCGCCATCGTGCTCGCGCTCTTCTCCTACTTCCTAGCAACTCTCAACAACCACGGCATGCATATCGGCACGTGGGTGCGCGCCGTCGGAGGCATTTCCGGAGCCGCCGTTGTCTACACCATCTTTGCCCTACTGATGCTCTGCTGCGCCCCCGGCCGTTCGTTCCCGTCCTTCGTCATGATGATGCTCGACGTGGCCTTCGTTGGCGCCTTCATCTACGTCGCTGCCGCCAACCGCGGCGGCGCCTCGTCCTGTAATGGCGAGGTCGATACGCCGTTTGGCAGGGGGAACGCCGACACCAACGTGGTGGACAACGGCAGCGGCGGTTTCACGGCGCTGCCGAGCTTGAGGCAGGCCTGCAAGATGGAGACGGCATGTTTAGCTGTGTCGATAGTTGCTGTGTAAGTCTTCTCCGCTTTATTCGTCAGCTTCCTACTGCAGCTCCGTAACTGACGCTTGGGTTGCTAATAGCCTCTTCTTCACCCTCTCCCCCTTCGTTAGCCTCGCCCTCGTCCGGCATCGCAAGAAAGAAATGCGGCTGGGGCCCTCGCCGGCCAACGACTACACCCAAGGCTACGGCCGCAGGCGGTTTAACTTCTTCGGCTTCAGCCGCAAGCGCGCCGCGAGTGCGGGTGCGGCCCAGAATCCCAACGTCCTGCCGGAGCATTCTACCCCGGATGACTTGCGCCATAGCTATGCGACAGAGCAGACTCGGGTTGGCAGCAGTGGCGGCTATGGCGGTCTGGGCGACGGCACCACTAAGCACGAGCCATTGTATGTAACTGGGGGGAATAACATCAATATGACCAACTACCCGAATGCCAGCACGGGGTATCGGTACGACAACAGCGGGTATGACAACAGCGGGTATGACAACAGCGGGTATGACAACAGCGAATATGACAACAGCGGATAAAACAACAGCGGGTACGACAACAACGGGGGCGTGTATCGTTGAGGTTTGAAATGATGCGCTGGGCTGATAGGATTGCGAGGACGGTAGCGACGATCTGAAAAGGTTAACAACGCAGCTGTAAGACATATCTAAGTACTTGATGAGGGAAGTGTGAGGCAGAACTCGAAGCGGAGTGAACTGTAATAGAGCACTTGCCTTTGATCAAAATATCCGAGCCCCAATCGAATACGCATGTATGGCCTGTATGCCATCTATCCCATATCCTCACTGGCCCTTCTTCCCTTTTAGTGTCCCCTTCTTCCGCTCTTGCTCCAATGCAAGTCTCCGCCTCTCCTCCCATTTCTCCCACCCAGCCTGGCACAGGTCCTCCGCCACCACCAGATCCCTGATCCGAAACCACCTCGCGGGCGGCAGCTCCAGCGCCCACGCGAGCCATCCCGTCTCCCTCAGCATGTATGTCACGGCAAACCACGCCGCCCCGCACCCGGCCCCGGCCACACACCCGGCCAGCACCTGTCGCACGGTGTGATAGCCCAGATACACCCGGCTCCAGGCCACCAGGGCAGCAACAACCATGACACTAGCGCTCACCATCGCGCGCTGCGTCAGCGTCAACGGTGCGTGCGCGTACGCCTCGATCGACACGCTCGCCGCAGCCAATCCACCTTCCTTGTACGCGCGGTGCACGTCCCTCAGCGCTGGCTCTCCCTTCCCTTGCTTCGCACCACCACTCTCAGCCCTGCCTCCTCCCGCAAACCCCGCCTGAGCCCTGGGCCGATGCCGCACCGTCAGAAACAGACTCAACGCCACGGCCCAGTAGACAACAAACTGCGCGTGCGAGCTCGGCATGCCGTACCCCTTGCCCACTAACACATGACTGGGCCGCTCCTCCTTGATGAGGCGCTTCAGCGCGAAGTTGAGGGCTTCGCAGGCGAGCTGACCCAAGAGCATGAGCAGGACTTCAGCTTCGCGGGTCGACCAAAGGAGGGTTGCGTAGACGACCATGAGGGCTTGCGGGAGGAGGGAGAGGAAGGCGGAGAGGGTTGATAGCGGGTCGGCTGGGTTCTGTGAGGGGGGTTAGATGTTGGGAGCAGCTAGAGGGGAAAGGATAGGTAACAGACGTAGTAGACGTGTGTTAGGGAGAGAGAGGCTAACGGTGTGACGTCGTCAGCCATGGTTGCGGTTGCGAATGCGGTTTGCGGGTGGAAGGGTGGGAGGGATGCGCCAGAGGTAGTCGCTACTTGGGAGGTTTAGGTGGGCTGGCAGATTTCGAATATTACGTCGGATGTTGTTACCACATTGCTGCTCGGGTTACTAAGTCCAGCTGGGTGCCTGTTAGGAGTTTGCCATAGGCAGCATTAAGGTGTCGTGAACTGCTAGCGTCCGGTATTCACTTGGACGTGCAAGCTACCGAGTTCAGCCCAGAGCACGTGCAGACAGACTGGTCTCGGCGTCCAATGTGCTCCCAGAAGACCGCCACCACATATTCCGCATTGGAGCAGGAGTGGGGCCATGCGGGCCCGGCGCCGCTGGTGCCGCAGTGGCCGAGACGAGTCATCGAAACTTCCGGTCCAGATGGATCGATAAATCGTTAGCAGCTTAACGGTCTGCAGCATCGCAGAGAGTGGTTTGCCTCTTCGTGCCAGCCCCAGTGCTTCTGTCCAGGATGCCGCCATGACAGTGGATTTCTTCCGTCGCAGCAGTTTGTTGAGCCGACCTGACAAACCAAAAGAATATTTCTGGCGGATCAAGCGTTGCAGCGGTCGGAATTCCTCCAAGTTTCGGACGACTTCGGCTTCTCTCGTGCGTGGCAATACGAGATAAATTCATATTGTTGAGTTGGATCACGAGCGAAGGCTCGGTCGCACAATATATCTATCGCAACACTTCTGTCGAGGGCGCCACCTCAAATTGACTAGGGAAGGGGGCAGTCGGGCAGCTCAGGAGGGATTCAACAAATGGCTGACGATCTCGATAACCCACGCGACGTTGAGCTCAGCTCCCTCTGTGCCATCTACCCTGAGCTTCAACAATTGCATCCCGACGACCCGTACACGATCGCCCTCGACGTCCCTGTCAACCCGTCCAAAGCTGTTACCGTCTTCTTCCCCGCCGTCGCCGACGATGCCCTCCCACCGAGCGCGAACGGCGCCACCAACGGCGCCGTCGTTGCCGGTCCAGATCAACAAGCCGCCGTCGATTCTCACGAGCTAGCACACCTCCCCTCACTGCGTCTTGAGATCACCGTCGGTCCACGGTACCCCGCCGAACAGCCGCCGCAAGTCGCCATCTCGACCAATCCGCCATGGCTCCCAGCTGAGACCGTGAGGCAGTTGCAGGAGGATGCTTCGCGGTTGTGGGAAGAGATAGGACGGGACATTGTCGGGTTCACCTACATTGACCACGTGCAGCAGGCCGCCGAGAATGTCTTTGGTCTGGTCGACGAGAAGGGGTCGCTGGCGGTCGATTCTAGGCACAAGATTGCTATATTGGACTACGACATCCAGGCGAGAAAGGCGGCGTTTGAGAAGGAGACTTTCGACTGCGGTGTGTGCTTAGGTGCGTTTCCGTCTCTGTCTCTTTCCTATTCCAGGGGTGCTCGTTGGGATGGAGAGCCACCATCATCTCACCAGCCCCTCGGCCGCTCCCTAAGCAGCCTCTCTCCCGGCGCCACTCTTCCTTTTTTGATCTGGGACACTTGTCTCTACCTGATCCGGATCGTTCACTGACTCCCTGCAGAACCCAAGAAAGGCTCAGTATGCCATCGGATGCTGGATTGCGGTCACGTCTTCTGTGTTGCCTGTTTGCAAGACTTCTACAATAACGCCATCAAGGAAGGAGATATTGCAGCAGTTAAATGCTTAGCACCTAACTGCGCGAAGGAGCGCGCCAAAGTTACCTCCTCTTCAGGCAGGAAACGCAAGAAGCCCAAGACCTTCATCAACCCCAGCGAGCTGCTGCAGATTCCCCTCGACCAGGAGACGGTCAAACGCTACGTGACCCTCAAGTACAAGACGGAGCTTGAGTCCGACAAAAACACAATTTACTGCCCGCGTCAGTGGTGCAATGGCGCCGCGAGATCCAAAAAGCACAAGAGACCGCAAGGCCTGGAATTGGCTGAGGCATCGGACGAGTCGGCCTCTGAAGAGGAAGACGACGGAGACCACGCCGAGGACGTGGGCAAATCTAAACCATACAAGCCCGCCGAGGAGCTCCTGGCCATTTGCGAGGAGTGCAGCTTCGCCTTCTGCAGCCGCTGCTACCAGTCGTGGCACGGCGAGTTCTTCCGCTGTACTCCGCGCCGCGACAAGCAAGAGCTTACGGCCGAAGAGCTCGCCTCGATCGAGTACATGCGGCTGCACACCACGCCGTGCCCTACGTGTGGGGCGCCCGCCCAGAAGACGCACGGCTGCAACCACATGATCTGCTACCGCTGCCAGTCGCATTTCTGCTACCTCTGCTCCGCCTGGCTCGACCCGGGCAACCCTTATCAGCATTTCAACGAGGCACCGGACGGCCGTGTTACCGGTTGCTATATGCGCCTGTGGGAGTTGGAGATGGGGGACGGCGACGACGTCGGCATTGGGTTCGCGGGCGGTCCCGGCGGGGTCGCAAACCAAGCGCTGCCTGTACCTGTTCAGGAGTTCATCCCGGAAATTGAGGAACCCGAGGAGGAAGCGGAGGCCCATGCTGCCGGGCATCCCGCTCCGCCGCCACCTCTAGAGGCACATGCGGACGGCGGACAGGTTGGCATAGCTCGTGAGGGGCCTCTGGTGCTTAGGATAGCTGCCAACCAGCCGGCGGCGCCCGGGCGTGGAGGACCTCGTGGCCGACAGCCGGCGGCGCCTGCAGCCCAGCCAGCAGCGCCAGCGCCGGGAGTAGCTCGAGGAGCGCCAGGACCAGGGGCCAGAGCGCGGAATCAGCAGCCCGCGGCGCGAGGTGGAGGACCCCAGCAAGCAGCCGCTCGAGGAGGTCCAGGTGCGGGAGCAGGACCGGCAGCTCAGAGGGGACATCGCGCGCCAGGGGCAGGCGGTGTTCCCGCCGGACAGCAGAGGTTGCGAGGAGGAAGAGGCGGTGGCGCCGCCGCTGGCGGACGTCCTGCGCAGCGGCAATATCCCAACAACAATAACCCGGCGAATCAGGGCGGCGAGCGCGCACAGCGTCCCAATATCAACAATGCCGACTTGGGCGATATCGGGGAAGACGGCGAGTTGGCGCCTGTCCATCAAGACTGGGTCAGGCAGTTTGTACGGCTTGCGCTGAATGACGAGGAGCACATCCTCTTTGATGGGGACTCGGATGATGACATCTGAAGGGAGGAACTGGTGCATGTGGCCACTCACAGGCTGAGAGCGAGGATTGAGATATCCCCTTTTGAACGAGACAAGACGAAAGACATAACCTTAGATTCACGCACATGACACATCAAGATACATCGAGAGACAGCGATCTGGTCCCATTTTGGTGATCAATGGATGGAACCAAAGATGCCCACCTTGACACTCGCCTTACCCTGCCCAACGCGACATCGCAATGTGGTGCGCCTGTCACACTGTCTGTTCCTGTTGAGGCCCTCCCGTCAACGGCTGTTCCTGCCGATCCGTTCCCGTTCATTCCTCTTACTTGAGTTAGCCCCTGGTCTGCAGGTTCCATGTGCTTGAAGAAGGGCAGTCTGCTATGAACCGCCGTGGTCCAGTGCTACCTACCAGCAGCGAACCACCGTTGGGGTGCATAAAGTGCCCTAAGGCATGTATGGTTGGTTACAGGCAAGGTACCTTGTAGGCCCGCATGGATATTACAGCAGAGGGCACGCAATCTATACCTGCAGAAAGCAAGGAACAAATGAATTCATGATGGACTATCTATGCACATGCCACGTAGGCCCTCGAGGGACGCGTGTAATTGGGTTCAGTTCAGGGCCTGAGGTGGTCTACATGGTGGAAGTACGGACAGTGTTCGCAGTTCAAGCCTGAGTCTGGGACGAGCTGCGTGTTGTTGCCTGCCAGGGCCGCCATCTCTCCAGCCAAAGTGCCGCGCGTGGCACTCCTTCCGTCAAGGTTCGGCGAGTTGTCAGTCTGCGGGAAACTGGCGGATGTCTAGGTGTAAGTTCCGAACGCTTCTTGGTAGATGGAAGCTATACGTCCAAGACTGGTGCTCTGAACAGCGCATGGCTCCGTCCCAAAGGAGACTCTCGGAAAATATAAGCCTTGCCCTCAATGGCTGGGTGGCATTGAACACCTTCCGTGCGGGGTGTTGAAGATACCGATGCGTAGCTTGCTGCGGTGCGCTGCCGTTTCGTTACTGCGTGCTGCTGTACGTAGTGGGCTACTTACTTGCCATGCAGCCTCCTGCTTGCGGATTACCTGACTCGGGAGCGGAAGAGTTGAAGACGATGAAGACTCACATAGTTCCGCTGAGGAGCAAAACGGGGCCCGCTCGCTGTTCCAAGCTTTGTCAAGCTTTACCTCAACCGGTCTCTATTGCCGCCTGCCATGGCCATGGCCCAGCGCCAGTTGTCTGTTTCTGAATTTGCCAACCGTCAGTCAGTACGGATAACTCATAGTCGATCTGAGAACAAGTCAACCCAGACTGGATGAGGCCCTGTCAGCAAGTCAGCCATCGAGTCAGCCAGCCAAACAGAGAGACAAACCAGACGCGCTAAACCACGGTTCTCTCCGCAGTTCCATCCGCCCTGAGCCACCTACGTCCGTCCCATATTTCTCCTCCTGCCCCTCCTTCCCTCCAATATCACCATCCGCCACAACCACCCCAGCCGTCCTGTTGTACAGATACAGGGCGCAGTCCCCAGCCGAACAGACGGGGTAAGTTCGGCCTCCCTCCCTCGCTACCAGCCAGCGACCACTGACCACTCGATTAATCTAGACACGCAGTAGGTTTGTTACCCCTTTCGGAGGCGCCCCCCACCGCCCACAAACAGGGCACCTTCTCTTCTCGTCTCGCATCTTGCCTCATTCATCCATCAAATAGATAAGGGTAGCATCGTAGTAGGTAGTAGAGTGGCAGCGGCGATGGGAGAACAAGGGAGGGGAAAACGACACGGGGCCCGGCCCAGGCCCAACGGTTGGATGAGCACCCGACCTTTTTCCCCCTCCCATCTTCGCTCTCCGCCTTCACCCGTCCCTGCTTCGGGGTAATGGAGCACAGTTAATATCAGGGCCACATACCGGGCATGCATGTTGCTCATGGCCGCCGAAGAAGGAGACGTCGCATGGTTCACGGCAGCGGTATGGGGGATAAACCCCTCCGTCACCTGGCCGCTTGGTGCTTCAACTTGTTGTGCGATGCCATGATATTTGGCGTGCTGTGGACAGAAACGCAGGCGAAGGGGCAGACACCGTACAGCGTGCGGGTGTTCTCGTCGCTTGCAGTGCTATCTCCCTTTCCCCGGACCTGTCACCGGCAATGGGCTGCCGTTTGGTAGGCAAATTCCGGCTCCTGATCTCGGAAGCAGGCCCCGGAGGGGCCATTGGCAGGGGATTCTGGGAGGGGATTGACGAGAAGGTACCGTAACACTGCTCAGGTCGTATCCGACAGGGTTCCTAAACTCCCCCACAGATCGTTCGATGACCACCGTCTGCATGTAACTGTACGGAGCTACGCGCATGCAGTGATCATGGTTTGTGAGTTTGTGAAGCAATGCAGCCGGATCAGCAGAGACCAACTTATGTAGGGACATTACCCACTGCCAGACTGAACTGTGGAGGATAGCAGGCGACTGGTGGCTGGCCAGCGCGGACATGGGCGGGAGAACAAGGCCCAATCCAATGGCTTCATCATTCCACTTCTGTTCTTCCTCGGTACCGAGTTGTGCCGGTTCCTATGGTGAGTCCAGATTTCCTTTTGTCGATGCGATGAATGTCAACAAGCAAGCAAGCAAGCCCAGATCTCCACGCTGTCGTTGCCAGATGCAGTTTGATGGCATAACTGGACCAGGCATGACCATGAGCTGTCTTCCTCGGTATTTGATTCCGCAAGCGCAACAGGGTGCACCAGGTTGCGATCCATGAGTACCTTACATTCGGGCCGGGGTGAGAAGGGAGCACGATCTCTATGTCATGTTCCCCGTCTTTCCTCATGCACTTGCCCTTCTTGTCGTGGAAGTCCATCTCTTCCCGGAGTTGACATTCCAAAAGGGATGACGGCCGTGATGAGGGAAGAAAAGTAATGCGGCTACCGAGTCACGGATGTTGAATTGGGACCCGCCGTTCCGCTCAAGCTTTCTTCAAATGGAGGGCCGACCCAGCCCAGTGAGCCCACCCAAAGGAACTTTCCCTTCCGGCCATGATCCTGGCAAGGGGTTGCTTGTTTATGTCCGTCGTTGGAGAAACAAGCCAGGCAGCCATTCTCACCATCGTCGCAAGTGTTTCGATTGTTTCAAGCTTTTGCGAATGTTTCAACCCAGCGTTAAGCCCCAGCCAGGGGCGTGCGGGGGTGCGTTGTATCGTATGGTACCTTGTGCTGTAGTGACGTGCGGCTGCCCCCTTGTGATGAGAGCGTTCCAATGGCAGTGGGGAAGATCTCGAATCAGACGACAAGGTCGTGCTGGTTTTCGGATCACTGCCGAAATTATCTCCATGCTGCTGTAATCGTGTAAGGCCGACGACGTCTGTCTCCATCGAAAGGCGAGAACTCGCGCACACAGAAGGCGTGTATATAGTCGGTTAGGGTATGCCAATCGGGTAGTGGAACTC
This sequence comes from Parathielavia appendiculata, assembly GCF_033297405.1. Taxonomy (NCBI): domain Eukaryota; kingdom Fungi; phylum Ascomycota; class Sordariomycetes; order Sordariales; family Chaetomiaceae; genus Parathielavia; species Parathielavia appendiculata. The sequence continues at coordinate 3,156,511 of NW_026944221.1, forward strand.
CTCGACAAGAGGCTTGTTCGGCCAATGCTTTTTGTCGGTCTTCTCTCATTTCCGAATTCAAGGCGAGCCTTGTCTGCTTGGGGAGGAGAAAACATAGCTTTGCTTGGTTGCACAATTTCTCAACCCCTCCTCGAGTTAACTGAACCCATGGTATCACATCGACTTGTATAACATGGAGCCTATTGTCTTCTGCAACTAGCTAAGCGGAATGAAAAAGCAATGGCTCATTTACCGCAATGAGCAGAGTCCCGGTCTCGGCACGAGTTTCCTGCTTGCAAGCGCTGGCTCGTCATGATCATGGAGAGTTTTCCTCAAACCTACAGTGTAAGAGCCCCGGGTTGGCCAGCATCGAACCCTGTCACCTTTGACAAAACGGCCGCGTTGCCTGGATAGCGTTGAGACCCTGGCGGGAACCCCAGGCCCGCGGTTCGGACGAGCTTCGGTCGGAATGACGGGAGACCAGGGCCTGGGCGGTGCAACAAAACACTGATCTTGCAGACAACACCATCGGCAGCAAACCCATCTGTGAAGCTGGAGCCGGCCCCTGACATGCCTCCGAGCTTCGTTGCGCGCGGCGAGTTATGCGTCGAGGACCAGTGGTAACAACGATCAGGGAGGACGCAAGCGAGGTGCGCGAGTCGGATCACAGGCACCTGCGTGCTGCAGCATTTTGACGGACCGAGTGGAGAAGAGAGGAGTCAGGGAGTCAAAGTCCAGCGCGCGCCACGATCCACGCAGCCGCACCTTGTTTTCCATCTCCCCAATTGGCAAATGCGATTGGCTGGGAAATTGCCAGTGCTGCCGAATCGGCCCTTCCAGGCTAAAGTCGCTAGCTCCATCATAACGGCGCCCCTCTTGTGCACTTAGCCTGCGGCAGACGGCCCCGGGATTCGATTGGCAGGGTGTCATCCCGTGAGGGAGTTTTGCATGGAGCCGATGACTTCCCGCACCCGCTGGCAGCTCGCAAGCAACGTTAACACCAGCTGCGGGATCCATCAGCCTCCGGGCGCCCGGGACACTGGAGGACTGTGAATTCGCCAGTCCAGCCCGAACAGCAAGAGGCCCGTGACATGCAGTTTCGTTTGTCGACAAGCAGTGGCAGATGGTGCGACGACCTTTCATCCATCTCTGCGTGTGAAGGGGGTACGCGTACTGATGAAGCCCTACTCTTGGCCGGGCTGTCCGCCTGCACTCGATCAGGCTAGGCGGCGCCATGTCTCGGCCGCCTGTCCCGCGGGGCGCGCCTCCGTTTACACAGTACACGTGTACACGTGGACTGGACTGACGCAGTAGAGCATCCCAAATCGTTGCGTTTCGTACTTGTTGATAGCAGTCAAACTCAGGCTTCTAGAACGTTTTAATGATTGTGGCTGACTCAGGAATCGGCTTGATCCAGGATCGACAGCATGAATCTGTAGCAGGTAGATTGGTGAGGTCGGTCAGTTGGAGATCCGGGAGTAACTACTGGTGGTTAGGGCAAGAGATGGGTAGGGCTGCAGCAGGTCCCATCAGACGCCGATAGTATACGGGTGGCGCGGGTCAAATTTGTTTGTTTCTTTACTTAGAAGGCGTTTAATATCGCCGCAACCATCTGAACGGGCCTCGCTGATATGTACATTTGGTGATCCAGGTCGAGCAGTAGGCTGGAAAGCTAGAGGGGTGCGGGTGTTGATCCACGTCCAGGGGCCCTACCTGGGATTGATGGACAAGGATTGAGTCTTGCCGAGAGTCCAAGAAACCGAACGAACGAAGCGGCTTTTGTGAGAAGAGCAGCGCGCCATCAGCACGTGGAAGCGGCCAAGCGATGACTCTTCCTTGAGTCCTCCGTAGGGATGTTGGGAAAACGGCAGATTGGGCTCATGTTCGGACCTTCAATCGGCTGCCACATGGCATGTCTGCTTCCGCTCCCGCTTGTCGCCATGATGTCCGTAGCGCATCACGGTCCAGTAATGATCACGGGAAGGGTTGTCAGTTCCGTTTTGCCTCTCCATGCCGGCACAGACACGGGGAAACGAGGGGAGGAGATCCCTCGAATGAGCGAGGCTCCTTCTTCCCAAGCGAGTCCGTCATTTGCTGGGGATCCAGAGGGTTGCTGCCAAAAGGAGCATAGTGCAGGTTACCGTTTGCCTGCAGTCTCGAAACGCAGAGGCACACTCGCTCTGTTCTTGATGAAGCCGAGAGTGTATTCTGGAAAGTCTTGACAAAAGTCCTCTCTCTCGCCTCAGGTGCTGCATGGATAAAGGCACGAGGGAGATGGGAGTTGACCATAAGAATGATATTCCTCCCGGCTCCGGCCCGGAGAAGAGAGAGAGCCAAGCAGTTGGATCTACACTTGAATGCGAAGCGAGTGCTAAACTCGGTTAATCATGGCAGATGCGAGTTGACAGCCGGGTTTAATGCAACATGGCTCCAGCCTGGCTCCAACGTCAACAGCTCCATGTAAAGAAATCGGTGGCCAACACGTCTTCACATCCTCAAACCTGCCGTGATAGGATCACAGACGAAGGGAGGATATCGGCCTTGGATGATTTTGGCGCATAGTCTTGAGTCCGGCGCCTCGCCGACGAGGGTAGGTGATGGTATTGTCGAACAGCGCCACCAAAGTGTTAGTCTGGTCGAGTCCCTCCATCGAGATCGCTCGCACCAAGCTTTTGAACTTCTAACCGGAAGTGCTGAGTTCGTAGCCTGTCTTTCCTCTCTGCCGAGATCCTGGGCGGCGTGAGCAAGCACCGTCTTGTGGGACGTGAGGATGAGACTACTAGACCTAACGTACCGTAATATGTATGTCATATGCAAGATATGCTCGCTTCAGTTGGCTTACAGCTGGCGAAGTTTTGACAGCCACAAGCGCCTTGCTGAGAGACATGGCGGCCCCCCTTGCAGCACGAAATTCGCTCATGGCGCGCACAGCCAGCTGCCCCTGTTCACGTGTTGCTGGCTGCATTCTGTTCTTCTCTCAGGCCCTGATGCATGTCGAGGAAAGCCATCAACACAGAAATGTCAATCGAAGTGCTGTGCCAGGCAGATGCGCGGACGTTGTGAGATGCGGAAACAGATCTCGCGAAATCCCCCGCGAATCCCCTGACTTGGCCCGATTCGATCATGATTGCAACGTCCGCCCAGACAAACCACCAACAAGCTCGGAGCAGCAGTCGCAATTGCAACAGACAGCCACCGGTAGCAGCCGAGCGGGCTTGGACGATGGGCAGGTGGGGTCCGCCGTTTCCCTCACGCGCTTCTTCCCCGTGCTCGGTCAAAGGCGCCGACCAACAAGAGGAGGGCATAATGAGGGAGAAAAGAAAATTAAAGAGCATCTTGGTGTGACGGGACCCGCACGCCCACCCTCCATCCTGGAGGGCCAAGCAGTCACTAGGTGTAGCTACATGGGCAGCTGGGGTTCTGTGGGTACTCCGTGTCCGTACCTGTGTTGTCTGGCCTTTCGAGGTTCGCTCCGCACGTTGTCGTACTGCTGGTTGTTTTTGTGGGAATGCGCTGTGAGCTGTAGCTTGTCAGAACCTGAAGATGAGTATTCGGAGATTTTCAGAAAGTTGTGAGCTGTCTCGAAGCCAATGAACAGGCAGGTGGTGCTGAACTTGGAGCCTGCCATGGTTAGGTTTCTTCCCGGGTGGAAAGAGCGGCAGCCGTCCACCCGCTGCCGAGTCCGTTTTTAGAAACAGCAGGAGCTTGGTCATCTCACCCTCCCTTCGCTCTCTTCCCCGGCCTGCAAGCCTGCATCGCAAATTAATTTCATTGCATCACACCACGAAATGCTGCACGTGTGGCTGCCAGAACCACAATTTTTTGACCGAGAGTACCAAACTCCAGATCCGATCCACCTGCTCGAGACCAGTCAGAAACACAATTTCCATGATGTCGAAAAACGTGTCACCTACGGATTACACACGTACGGAAAACCCACTGCTTGCGTGTGGTGTAAATTCCACCGATGCCAATTCGGGACTTGGGATGGCGTCAAGACCCTGCCACAACATCGGCCTGCATCTCTGCATCTCATCAACCTGCACGATACGGCAAGGAGCATGTCGTTGAACAACACCCAAGACGTCGAGGTTCCGTAGTCCTGGCCCAATCACCTGCGACGGCCGTGCAGGACACAAGCACAAGCAGCCCCCTCAGTTCACAGCCTGCATGAGCGGTAACATGACCTAGCTCATTCAAATCTTGACGACAGAACACTGGGGAAGACATGCGTCACCATGCACTCTGAGCTGACTGCTGCTGCCGGTTGACGGCGATGCCCCAGCACAAAGCCGGCGGGTCTGTCCATGACCAAGGCGTGTGCACGTCGTCCTGCCGTGTAAGCACATGTATGGGACTCTCGTGCCACCACACCTACGGACAAGTGGCAGCTTGATTCGACGACGACATCGATTTTGTTGCAAGTGTCTCGCGGCCTATCAGTTTGGCCGGCCCGGTGTCCAGTCTCCCTCGGAGTCATTGCAAGGGCGGGGCCCAGGCACCAAGTTCCCTTTCGGGAATGTCGTTTGAACGGCGCCGAACTGCGACCTCCGCATTTTTGCTGATGGCATGGGGGACTTCCCGGTTCCCCCTGCCCTGCACTAGACCGGATCGGGCGTTGAAGCCGGGGGGTCCCAAGCCACCTCCGCCGTCCGGCTTGTGGAAACACAAGTCCCGACTGCGATCCCCTCGGTGAGGGATCGCAGGCGATGAGAGCACATACCGGTGCCGTGGACGAAAGGCGCGGGCCACCTAAACAATCAGCAGTTGCCCTCCCTCTCGTGCCCAACCAGTTGGCTGGGTCGTCGGAACCTTAGCTGAATCTACTTTTCCCACTTCGTATTATCTTCCTTATCGGCACACGTGGAATACGTCAAGAAAACGCGCCAATTCGCCCGTCTCTGGCAGAAAGTGTCGACTGCTCGTTTGTCATCTTTTATCAGTACGGATACCTGATATACCGCCGATCGCTTGTGCTTCCTTCCTCCTTGAGAGGAAGCGAGAGACAACGCATTGTGCACGCGGAGCCGACTCGAGACTTGCCTCGGTCCACAGCGGCCCCAGCTTCCTCTTCTGCTGTTAGGGCCCGGCGTCGTTCGGCGCGGCTGAACGTTGCGGGTCATCGCCAACCGCGACGGTATCCCGGCACCACAACAGTGGGGGCTCCCGTCGTTCTGAAGAGCCTCGTGCGAATTCTGCGAGGCACAAGAGCGGCGTTCGGAACAGCAGTTGAACAACCACCAACCAACAGTATAACTGCTCTGATGATATTGCCTCTCGCCGTGTCGCCGTTTCGGCGGGGTGGACAGGGGTTGATTGTGCACTTCCTCTGCCAGCCGAGATCTGCTGGGGCACTCTGATTTCGTCGTCATCTACCCTGGTCGACCGTAATTTCGTGAACCGTCTTTTGACCCCCTCTCTCAGACGGGGCTTTTCATCGCTGCGTTTCTTTGCCCAACGGTCTTCTAGAAAATTGCGGGTCGAGGGCTTGCCCGCCCAGGGTAGGCTCCTCGGAGGATTCTGGTGCTAATCAGATCCCCTTGTTCCCTCGGCCGAACATGGTCGTCGAGCCGGCTTGCCCAGCTGCCTGATGAGCCAGGATTGGAGGACGGAGGAGGGGCCGAGGGCGGGCGTGCCGTTCTGTCCGCTTCCCCCCTCTCACCTTTTCACCAGCAACAAGCCACACCCCCCTTTCGCATCCATTCAGTACCCCCCATCGCACTGGGTGCCGGTCCTGCTCCACGGCCATTCCTCATCCAGCTCGCGCATTGATATTCCGAAGCCCTAAGGTACGGATTCTGCTGGCGTCTCTTCCCGCTCGGCAGAAAGACAAAGACAGGCATGGCAGGCCAGTCTTCATCTGTTTTGGAGAACTTGAGTCCACCTTGCCCTATCTCGATGGGCGTCGAGGTACCTGATTCCACCGGCTCCTCCGATGAGGCCTGTTCCCTTTCTGAGTACCACAATAGTGACAAGACAATGGCTCTTGAGCTCGCCTTCTCCCGTTGTTTCTGGAGAGCTTGCCCCAAGGACACTCCACCGAGGCTATTCATGGTCGATATCAAGGGGAGTGTGCGGTATGCTAACCATCCCCTCCTTAACAGACCTGGAAGAAACAAGCATAGCAGATAGAACGCGTAAAGTAACAAGAACAAGGTGTGCAATCACACCCTGGTCCGTCATGGGGGGGGGGGGGGGAACACCCCCCCAGCCGCTATCCTGCCCCATCTCGACAAGCAAGGGCCTCGGGAATGACTGCCAGATCGCCCTCCCCGTTCCTCACCCTCCTTCCCTGTATGGTTGGAACGCTTCTGCACCGTCCCTGCAAGCGGTTTTAAACATTTCCTTAGCTTGAGGAGCCGCTAGGGTAGCCTTGGCCTTGCCTCTCTGCCCTTGCCGCACCCCCCCCGGACCAGTACCGAAGCTTCCCAGGTGCCTCGATAGGATTGGCTTACACATACAAGTACATACACATGCCCTATAAGCTGGCCGCCGGTTGTGGTCGGATCCTCGCCATTCACTTCGACTCCCAGGCCGAATTCCGACTTCATTAGCTCGAGGACTCACCATCTTGATCATATTCGTGGAGTTTTCTCCTGGTTTTGGCGCTTTTGCCATATTCTAAAGGAACCCCCGCATTGTCGATGCTGTCGAGCAGAGACGAATCGAAGGGCCAATCTTTTTGAAGCCCAGCTGGCAGTCGGTCGAGGCTTGTGTGTCCACCGCGCCTTGGAGAAGAAGCATGCTCCCATGTCAGCCACGGCAACCTACACGATGGCAGAGTTGAGGGCTGAGACGCAACACGGCAGCCTGTGGTCCAACTATGGAAACCCCGTACCCATGACCAACCGGTACCCTCACGACCCGTCGGTATCAGTACCGCCACCACCAACATCTTCGCACCTTGTGCGCCCGAGGAGTCACCACACGATGGACTATCCGCCGTACCAGCCGGGCCGGCCTGGCCAGGAGGAGGGTGAGCCGTACGACAGATACCCGCACCCGTCCATGAACATACCCAGCATCAACAGCCTGAAGCGCCCATACTCGCAAGTGGACCAGGCGCCATACACGGAGATGGTCCAGGACCTGCGGGACGACTACAAGCCGCCAAACCACGACCAGAAGCTCCTGTCGTTCAAGAAGGTGGGGGACAAACACACCATTGTAGACACCAAGGGCCGGATCCACGAGATGGAGATCGACGCGCAGCTGCACGGCATGTTCTTTCTCTCGGAATTCCCCTCGGCGACGGGAGACGGCAACGGGCTGAACGCCGAGTTGACGTGCTACCGGCGCAACCTGTTCCAGATCAGTGGGAGCCTCTGCTTCCCCCAGATCCCGCTGTCGGTGCTGCTCGAGTCCGGCGAGACGAGCCAGATCAAGAACATGGAGGTCAGCATATCGGCGATTGAGTCCGTTGACGGCCACCCGGTGCGCCTGATTGTGATTCCCTGGAAGACGCCGCCGCCAAACTCGCCCGAGGCCAATCAGGCGCCCGACCAAGAGCCGCCCACTTTGCCCCTGATCCCGCCGTCTGAGGAGGAGGATGAGACGGGGGGTGACCATTACGCCATCTACCCGATCGGCTGGAGGAGGCTGCAATTCAGGATGTAAGTTTGTTTACCTTACCTTTCGCTCTGCGCAACGTCAATGAGTGACTCACTAATCCCCCCTGATCCAGAGCGACTGCAAACAATGGGAGAAGGAAAGAGCTGCAACAACACTTTGTGCTTCATCTGAAACTTCACGGAACGCTGGCCAACGGGCAGAAACTGGTGCTCTCGGAACTGACGACAGCACCGATCGTCGTGCGAGGGAGGAGCCCGCGGAACTTCCAGGCTAGAAAGGAGATCCCGTTGCTCGGATCAAGTGCGGGTTCGCGAGGACAGACCCTGGTCGAGACGGGCCATGGCATCGTTGCGCAAGCCGTCATCCTCAACAAGCCCCCATACGACTCTCGACCTCGCCTGTCGAGCCTCGATGTTCCCAGATCGGCTTTCACATTCACTGCGCCGAAGCAAATGCCGCAGAGTCCGATGCAGATGCGATCCAAGTAAGCATTCACCCCTTGTTTTCCCTCTGCCAGCCATGGTCGGGAACCATAGCGAGAGAAGAGGTCCCCGATAAACTAACCCACAATCCAGCTCCTACCCAACAACATGGAACCCAACCCCGCAAGTCTCAATGCCTCATACCACCGGAGCAGCGACCTATCCAACCTCGACCATGCCGCCGGACCCGTACCCCAAGATGCCCTTGTCCGGGGCGCCGACCTTTACCGCCGAGCCACAAGACATGCCCCTGCAACCCACCTCCATGGGCTCTTCGGTTCCCCTTCCGCTCGCCTCCCCGCACGACCCGCACCAACACCATCACGCCCAACAACCGCAGCCCCCTATCCGCACGCAATACGCAACCTACACGTCGGCCCCGCCACACCACCTCTCCCTGTCCACCACGACCGGCGCTGCGGGCGGCCCTTCCCCAGACACGTCGAACCTCGCCGTACCCCGCTACATAGGCGACGCCGGTAACCCGCGCCCATCCAAGTCGCCGCGCCACGCAAGCCACCAGTCGGTCGCCTCGTCCATCTCCAACGACACGGCGTCGGGCGAATACCGCTACGGCCCGCCGCCGTCGCAACCGCAGCAACAGCATCAGCAAGCGCCGCATGGTGGTCCATACTCGGCTGGTGCGTCGGAAGTGAGTCCGCAGTCGCAGCACCCGTCTCTTCCGCCGCTGCAGGACCAGGCCGCGAACGGCGCTGCTTCGCAGCCTGGAATTGGGGTAGGAAGCGGTGGAGGAGGAGGAGGACAGGCGTCCTCGGGCAGGGATTACTACACTACTACTGGTCCTGCTCCTGGCGGATGGGGGCCTGCTCCTGGCGATCACGGGGCCGCCGGCGCACCCGGACAGGGCGGGGATAGGCCGTATGGATATCCCGCTGGTGCTGCGGCGGGTGCTGCAGCGGGGGGTGCAAGTGTCAAGACGGAACCGCATGCTGCTGCTGGGGGCTCGGCTCCCGGGACCGGGTATGGGTATGCTTGGAACACGGCTTGAGGGCGGACAACCCAGCGGGTTAGAGGGTTCTCTGCCAGCGGCCGCCACGATCCCACCGTTACACGCACTTTCTCAGAGATGTTCTAGTAACAGGTATTCCTATCACTGGGGAACATCATCCAGTCTGCCTTGAACGCCCAAGATCGAGAAATATGGGGAGAACAAGATTGGGAAAGGAGGGTGACGATAGGCACGGGAGCAACAGCACCATCGACAACACAGGATGGAGGTTTGTATACTTGTGGCTGGCTCGGGGTGGTCTGGGTTGACTTCAAAAACATTGGTTGTCATGTTTGAGTTGTGTGATGTTCTCATTTGTTTCGCATCACTGGGGACGGACAAGGAAGTTCCTTCTGATTGACTCTTATTGTGCGGTTTTCTTTTTCTGTTGCAACATCATGTTCCACCAGCTCTGTCAATGTTTAAAACCCCCCCTTCTTCATACTCAGGTCGCCGGTACATATTTCTACACTACATCGTGGAGCGAGCTGTGGAAGTTTTGGATTGGATTGATACCACATATGTCATGTTAGGCTCGACTGCTACCATATACACCTTATATTAGGTACTCAACGACTAATGCGCGATATCTTCTCGTGTCGTCATTTCTCACACTTCCAGTTCAGAGAAACAGTCCAGGTTTGATCAGTTGGCTGCTTCCATCACAGTTAATGGAGGAGATGGATAACAGAACGAAACGGGTGGCTTGTTTGTACTATACCTCAGCATCGCTTGCACAAATGCAGTGTTCATGCATGGCTGATGTTGGTGAAGTTGAAACAAGGCGAGTAACAAGCTTGCTATGGTGCGTTTCATGGCGTTCGTTTAGCCGAGCCCTGGGGAGTTCATGCTCTGATGCTCAGTCCAGTAATTTCAACATCAAGTCCTTACCAGGTACAGTACGTTCCGGATCCAAGTCGGAGATTTACGATTGTACCGAGAGTACAGATATTGTCCGCTCTGTTAACAACACTGCCGATGCTATTGCAGCCTGGTGTATAACAGGGCACGGTTGCCCAATGATTCATTGGAATGTGAGAGGCAACCCGGTTCTCAATCGGGGCATTCAACCGCTTGCTTGAGCTCAAATGTGATCCCGAAATGAGCTTTCGAGACCGCTCTGCTTGGCCGTCAGCGCGATCTCCGAGGCGGCACAATCTCGACCGACGGCAATACGGGAACGAAAAGACGGGTTGTCCACTCCGAGAGCGTTTTAAGTCAAAAAGGGTTGAGCTCCGGAGGTCGGTGCTTCCACGGGGAGGCGGTTGAAGACGAAAGACCCTTGCTCACCTTATAGTACAGACATCCAACAAAGTGCAGGAAGGGTTAGGGTCTCTAACCTTTGCCAGCTGTCGAAAACGTCGCATCTTTTGCCAAGGCATTTCACGATCTGGCAGCGCTCAACACTCGCTCAACACCAAGCTTCACCAATCCCAACAAGCCCGTAAAGCAACCACAGACCAGCTCATCAATCTCGCGCTGTCACAAGCTTAGCCTTCATTGCAACAACATTATGTTTGAGCTGCCCGATGCAAAAAGGCAAGTTTCACCCTTCCAAGCATGAACAATTTCACACCTGACTGACCCAACCAACAGGGTCCGCCGAGAGGACCTCTACTCCTCCCCGCACTCCTCCCGGTCCTCCAGCCCAGAACACGACTACTCCCCAAAAGTTGCAGAGCTGCGCGCCAAGCTCAAAACGCGCCTGTCAGACCTGCTCTCCCTCTCGGTCAACGTGGCCTCCACCACCGCCGACACCGCCTCTCGCTCGGCAAAATACGATGAAGATGCCCAAGAGGAAGGCCCGCACGAAGCAGAATTTACCTTCCGTCTCTTCTCCACCAGCACGGCCGACGCCGTGCCCAAAGTCGTCCTCGCCCCCGACGACGAAGACGAAGCCCGCCGTCCCTACAGCGGTCCGGCCATCTCCCAGCGACCCGTCTCGCACTACCTCCGTGGCGAGCTGACGCCGCGGGAGAGGGCGCAGTTTGAGTATTCCGCGGTGACGGGTCAGGAGGTGCTGGCCTGGGCGGGGCAGAGGGCCTGGGGACTTGAGGTGCCCTGGCGGGTGACGAGGGTGGTGCTGACTGTGGACGGAAAGGAAAAGACGGGGAATGGTATGCATGGGCGGTTGCAGCAGCGGCAGAAACTAGGGGCGCAATTGGAGGAGGGCAAGAAGAAAAAGCGGCCTGGAAAGAAAACGAGGATTGTGCTAAGAAAGAGAGAGAAGGCGAGGAGGGAGGCCGAAGCGGCGGCGCAGAAGCTCAAGATGAGCAAAGAAGAGCATTTGAAGGAGAAGAAGAAGCGGCTGAATCACTTGAAGAAGCTGAAGAGGAGGCAGAAGGAGAAGGAGAAGAAGCTGGCGGCCAGGGGGGAGGCGGGAGGTGAAAGGCAGCATGGCGCGGCTGCATCGGGTGAGGAAGGGAGTAGTGATGGAGATGAGTGATTAGATTAGGTCTGCCTCTCATTCAGTATAGAAGGCACTACACTCGGGCAGGGCCTGTGGTCATATACCCAAGGTATACTGGTGAAGATGGGCTTTGGTTGGTTGTGGCGGGCAATATGGATGGCACCATTGCCTTTGGCAAACCAGCTCTTAACGCTACACTCCATACCTCGGTTAATAGCTATTGTCTGTCAAGATGACTGGGAGTTGGTACTTGGTAGCCAACATTTGTGCCACTGCCAGCACGGTGAAAGGTTCTATGGGCTGGTAACTGACACAAAGACATCTTGCCCTTATCAGTGTACCAGTCTTGTAGAATGGATGCATTAAAGACAGACACTCATAAGCCAGTAGTGGTCGCGATTGATCATCGAGGTGGTATCAATAACATGGCGCCCCAGAGCCTCCAGGGCACCAGAAACCCACTTCTAACTGGAAAACAGTCAAGGAGCTGGTGCGTGATTTCATCTCTCGCTTGGTATAAGCACTCATGGCATATAAGACAGTCCTTGCCAGATTCTCGATGCATCTCCTTACGTAGTCTCCAAAGGTACTACCTATAGGGAGCACCTTACGATGGAAAACCGCGACATTTCTCTCAACAGGTGGAGGGAGCACCACGCCGTGGGAGCGTCGAGGGCACGCTTCCGACAGTTCAAGTCCAGTTTGGTTTCAATCATGTTAATCCCCGTTTGACCCCGTTTTCCTATTCAAACTCCGCACCTGGTATTTGCAAGAAATCCATGGATGGCAGTAGAATCATCCTCCATCGTCAACTTCAAGTTCAATACTATCAGTTGGAGGTAAGGTATGCTGCTAGTCTCCCATACCTGATTCACCCAACCTCGGCGCAATATTCAATGCAGTCCTCCCAAACCCAACGGTCAGTGCACGAAGCCCGCCAGAACTTGAGTCAGTTCATCTTTTTCAAGCCTGACGCTGCTTTCCTTACCATCATTCAAGTATACTATCGTACCTAAGTAGAATCTACCACAAGCTCGTCATTAGTGCCCAGGCAAGGAAGGTAAGTAATCGCAATTGAAGATCAGTCCTGAAGCTCGAGACCCAGTTGTTTACTGTATGTAAACTATGTCATGGTAGGCAGCACACATCATTCAAGCTTTACGGGGTGTCCAATTGACGGGCTCATGTTCCCCAAGCACCCATAAGTACCTGTTCGAAGACTTCCGTGGATGGTAAAATTCACCCGGGACCTGTCGTGTGGCTGGGCCAAGCGAGTACAGTTGGTAGCAGCTGTCTGGTAGAGACTTGCGATACGGTGCAGTCTCTGTCCTTGTGCATGTTGATGGTTCGGCAGGCTCTGGATGCAAACTCGTCATGGCGAGGGGCGAATATCTGTTGTTGATCGATTCCTTGGCGCAGTCAGACTACGGTAAAACGGATACGAACCCGAATGGAGCAGACAGAGCTTCAAGTCCAATTCGGAAGCCCATGACGACCAAGTGCCGTAGGTAATTGAAGGTAATCGCATGGCACAAAAGCGTATGCTCGTCTCGCGCCATTTCGAGAAAGCAGCCTCCTCTGCCACGTTCAAACCACTCGGGAGTCGGTAGGTTTTGATGATGCTGATGTACGGATTACTCGTGTCACCTTGGAACGGTGGCCGAAAGATCTTATTCGTTCTCCCAGCGCCAAGTGCTTATTCTTGTTGGATCCGGACGCTCGCAAAAAAAAAAAAGGGGGCGCCGAGAGTTTCTTTGTTCGGACTAGGACCCGGATTCTGGCTCCATGCCAGCCCCGGGGCTGAGGTGGAGAGCCAATCCGGTCCCGACAATGATACGAAGGCAATAAAGGAGCTTGCAGAGTCGGTTGCTGGAAGACCGCCGCATCCGCCATCTCGCCCCAATTTACCTTAATCCTTCCCTCCCCCCCCCCCCCAACCTCCCTCAAATGCGCTCCATCAACCTCGCCATCGCGCACTCTCCTCTTGCGCCTTCATAATGCTCCCAAACGAGGGGCCAGCTCCCTCGCTGCCGGCGCAGCTTCTTCACAGCATAACCCGCCGCCGGCACAGGGTCTATGGCCTCATCGGCGGCGCCTTTGTGCTGCTCGCCGTCACCGTCTGGGTCTATGGCGGTTTCGAGACGGGCATAGACTTCTTCACGTCGGTACCACGCCCGGCGCCGCCACCACCGGTGCCGAATCACGATGCCTCGGCAAACCACGATGCGATAACAGCCACAACCCACGGCGCGATTGACGTCATGAGCGGCGCGCATAGCTCTACCGCCGGCGCCATTCCGGGCCCCACGCAGACAGAGACGCACGCGAACGAGCACCCGGTCCCTGATCCGCCCCAGGAAACCAATCCGCCGACGGATGATTGGCGGCATTCGAACCACAGCCCTGCCGCCAGCGTCACGCCCGGTATTCCGACCAAGATCTGGCAGATCCTGCTACCCAAGAAGCCAGACGACCGTAAATGGAGGGCCGATCCCAAGAGCCTCGAGGACACGGCCTCGTGGCTCGCCCTGAACACCGATTACACTTAGTAAGCGCTCCCCTAGACCAAAGAATGTGCGCCTGCCATGGCCGTCTTCTTACTCACTTGCGCCCCGTTATAGCACGCTAGTGAGCCAAAAGGGCGGCGAGGAGCTCGTCCGTAATCACTTCAGCAGCGACCCGCGCATCATGCAGGCCTACCACAACATGCCCAACGTCGGCATGAAGTCGGACCTCCTGCGCTACCTGCTCCTGGAGGCCGAGGGCGGCGTCTACACGGACACGGACACGATCGCGCTGCAGCCCATCGACAAGTGGGTGCCGGCCGACCTGCGCGGCAAGGTCGCCGTCGTCGTGGGCATCGAGTTTGACCGGCTTGACGGCGTTGCGTGGGCCGACATCAACCACTGGGTGCAGTTCTGCCAGTGGACCATCGCGGCGGCGCCGGGCCACCCGCTGTTCCGCAAGATGGTGGACCGTATCATCGCGTCGCTGGACGACCTATCGGCGCTGCACAAAGTCCCCATCCAAGACCTGAAGCCGAAAAGCTTCGAGGTTATGAACTCGACGGGGCCCGCCGCGTTCACCGACGTCGTCTTTGAGCAGCTGCAGGAGTACAACTCGTCGCTGAAAGACACGCAGGATTTGTCGGGCATGACGGAGCCGCAGCTCATTGGCGACATCCTGGTGCTCCCCATTGACGGGTTCGGCATGGGCCAGCAGCACTCTCATAGCACCAACGACGGGACCATTCCTGAGTCAGCCCTGGTGAAGCACCGGTTCAACGGCGGCTGGAGAGGCGGGAAACGACGGAGGGGGGAGAAATGGCGAGCCTGACACGAGCAAAACTGGGCGCGTGCTATCATGGTTGGATATGATGAAATATTAACTGGCTAGAGGATGTATATATTGGGATTGATCATTGCTGCAGTTCTGGAATACTCGGAGTTTGATTGCGCTTTTTTTGGACTAGGATATCTGGCAGTTCAAATCTAGATCAGTTGTCCTTGGAATCGATTGATGAACAAATCGAGCAGAGAAGTCTGCAAGAGAGGGGAAGAAAGACGGGGTCACACACTCTACGCACTACCCCTAGGTAGTCCTACTATATTCTTGGCTCTCGCTCTACAGCTCATGTTGTCCTACCTTGCATTAGCTCGTTGAGGTAGGTAACCCACCATGCTCAACACGGGGTTGGCCCTTTCGTGCCTGTCTTACTTCGGGTTGATTCGGTTTGCCCTCTGAAGAGTTTGGAGGTTTACAGGTATACAAGGTTTGTCTAACGGCGGACTCGAAGCTCGGGATTGTGACGGGTACAGCCTGCTGATGGAATCAAGGATGTCATCCTGTGTTATACAGTCCTGCACCAAACGTGCGGTTCCACGCTCTCATTCTCTCACATATGGTACTGATATGTACGGAACGCATCAAAGCCCACTTCTAAGGGGCGCAGCGTCGACAGAGCTGGACGGAGATCGGCAGGTTGCTGGTATCGGACAGCACATCAGCATAGGGTCGAATGTTCTACCCGATGAGGACCCCTTTTTGACCCTCTCAAGATTTCTCTCTGGCATGAATCCATGTCCTGCTCCATACCTACGCCGTGGTTCTGTAGCCGCCCAGCGCGCCACCACTGCGGGGAGAACACCAACCTGAGCTGTTGTTGCCGCTTGGTGAAGCAAGACTCCGGTTCCTAAGGTACGTAAGGTTTGACAGATTTAGAATTCCTTCATCATCGGTAGCGCTTCGTGTCGGAAATAGAAATGCTAAGGAAATATTGAATTGAAAAACTGCAAGGAAACTGTCTAGGCACGTTCGTGCTACTTGATCTTACATCACTGGCTGCCACCGGCGGGTAAGCACCCTCAGCTGTTGAGTGAGGCTTGTTTGCGGGCCATGTGGATGGCCACCAGGGACATTCCTTGCTTCTGAGGCTGTATGGAACTGCTGACGGCGGCTGATGCGTTGAAGCTAGGAGACGCGGCTTCGGGTCTATATTAGAGTGCGAGTGCCAATTGACTGTTGAAGGCGCCAAACAGGAACTTCAGTTCCAGTCCACTCGTTGCCTCCCACGCCGAAGAACCGCGGACGTCTATCACCATGGGGCAACGCCCTTTAATCCTCCAACAGCGCAATCGTCTTGGGAAGCCTATGAGGGTTGACAATTGCACTATCGAGTTCAACTCTTCTGGCACTGTCCTGAGCTTTGCCGGTGTTCACAAGGCTCAATTTGTGGGAGATGCTGATATTGCCCATTGACACCCACCAACGGTTCTCATCAGTCTCTAAAGAATCAAGGTGTTCGTCGCATTCATGACCCTAAGTGTCATGGTTTGCTCGCTAAGTCTCGCCTTCGCCCTTGTGCGCGGTTATTCAGTTCTCTTCTCAGTTCTCTTCTCCTGGAGGAAAAAGTAGCTAATAGGACCTCCTCCGAATCTGCCTACATCGCGACTGCAGATTTGTCCTAAGAGAACAGTACCGCTTCCCCACGGCCATGAGGTACTGCAATAAGCTCCATGATCTGGTCGACGACCTTATTCTCTCCTATGCCGACGCACAGCTCCTTCTCCTACTCACTTTTGGAGGAGTTTTCTACTCGACCTACCAGTGCAGCGTTTCCCTCTACCACTGCTTCGTTGCTTTCCACATGGGCCTAGTAGGACTGGCAACATCCATTCTCGTCTTGGTCCTTGTCCGCATCGCCCACCAGCCTTATCTCTCGTCATTGGCACGTGTCGCCATCCTTGGTGCCTGCATATATGGCATGGACACGACCACGGTAATGGAACTTGAGGCCAGGGAGGACGGCAGCCCCCAGAACAAGGTTGAGGCCGTCCAGGGATGGACCCCTGTGGATGGCCAAGTCGATGATTTTATTCTTCTGCCCGCCTACTGTATCCTGGAGGACTTCAAAGTTAACCCCTTCCACAAATCTGACCGCTGATCAGAGGCAGCATCTCACCAACACCGCAGTATCAAGCGGGACGTCCGAAGCCAATGCGTTTGTCATGCTTGTAATTTCCTTATTTGTATGCTTGAGCACAATGGTGCCGCTTCATTTTCCAAGGATTCTGCCACAGCGTGTGCAAAGCGGTGGGGGTGGGCAAGTTCCCCTGGACATGGACGCGGCGCGGAACATGTCGGCAGGTCTTCAGGTTCCATTTCATGTTTGTCTGCAAGGGTGTTATCTGGGGCTTCTCCCTCGGTCTGATCAGCTGGAACTGGGTCACCACTGTGGCTCTACGCAAATGGTTCGACAAGTCTGACTGGCTGGACAAGGAGGACGGAAATTCCGAAAAAGGACTTCAAGTGCATTGGACAGTTGGCCCCTCTGGTTACTCTCGGCACCGTTGGCTTTACGCTGTTGAACGGGGTGTGGGCAGTGGTGAAGGGTTGGCCGCTCTTCAAGTGTTACAACGGTGAGGATGCTGAGCAAGACGACGATAGTTGTGGGCCGGCAGGAGCGATTCATTTCCGATGCGGCCTGTTGTTAGAAAAAGTCATGGGTCGTTGGTTGCGGGCTGCTGATGTGACTGACTGGCTGGAGAGTGGCTTTCAACATCTTTCTCTCAATTTCAATGTTAAAAGATTGAGTTTGTATTTAAGCTGTACAAAACTTCTCAGATGATAGTTTCGGTTGCACTAAAATGAGCCTTTCTGACGTCAATATCAATACTCGGTAGGGCCGTGGTTGTCAAAAGGCGCTCACGAACAAACTCGTGGTGGAGCGTGCAGTGACTGGAAGGGAAGGGTTGCTCGATTCGGGGATTCTGGCTTGTTTTACTCTGACACTCTTTTCGAATCGGCTGATCTCGTCTTCATCAATTCAAAGCAATCGATGGTGTCCGGCATTCCTCCCCGTGACCTCAGGCTTCCATCTGCTCAAGTTGAACCTTGATCACGAGTCCAAGACGACCGGCAGGCAGCCAAAGTGGGTCAGTATTACCTGGTAGCCTTGGCATCCTGATCCCAACCCGATATCCCTGCATTCATCGACGGATCGACTCCCACCTTCCGACCTCCACTGCCGCCCGCTGCCGCCAATGCGCGGACGAGCTCCGAGCTCCCTACAACCCAAACATGAACACGCTCTGGTCATCGCGCGACCCGGTCGATGGCGCCGGGCCAGGCGAGATGCCGGCCGAGACCCAAACCAAAGAGCCGCCAGCAACTGCAACGCCCGCCCAAACAACAATAAATCCAAGCCCAGAAACCCAGGCGCCACCACCAAAGCGCCCGCCCCTTCAACGGAACCAACTCTCTGCCCCGCCGCCGCCTCCTCCAGCCGACCCGGCGCCTCCGATTCCCCAGCAGGGTGACACCACCACCGCCGACGCTAACGACATTAATACCAACCACCATGCTAACCCGACCACCTCCACCAATAACCCAGGCCCATCGCCCCAACAAGGGCAACCACAGCATCAACAACCACACCACCAGCAGGGGAGCCAAAGCCAACCGCAACCCCAAGACTCGCTCTCGCTAGCCCAGCTCCGCCGCATCGTCGCCGACCTCCCGCGCGTCGCCGAGCCCGTGGCCTACGACTACGTCTACGCCGACACGTCCCCGCTGCCCGAGGAAATCGACGAGTGGTTCATGTACAACTTTTGGCAGTGGGTGCGTCTCAACGCCGCGAATCGCGCGTTCCACTCGGCCTGGGCCAGGTTGTTTCACCCTTCCACGGCCGCTGCCGATGCTGCTGGTAATGGTAACTTGGGGGATGGGGTGAACTGGGATGATGAAGGCGAGGAGGCGGCTGAAAGGAGGAGGGTGTTTGTTGGGCGGGTGCTGGAGGGGACCAAGAGCGGGGATCGCATTGCGAGGGCCGAGGCGGTTGGCGCTCTGGTATATCTGGTTCTTGGGCGCTGGACTGAGACGGTACAGGCTGCTGGAGTGCTGAGGAGGGATGTGCTGGAGGGCAAGGCAAGGTCTGCTGCTACGGAAGAGCAGTTGGAGGCCATGAAGGAGGGGGTAAAGGTTGTGGCAGAGTGCGGGGGGCTTGAGGTGGTGTGGGGAGTGTTGAGGGCAGGGTTCGAGGCGTTCTGGTAGGTTGTCATCGTTGTCGCCGTGTATAGCATTGGCGTCGGTGCGCTGACTTTGTCGCAGGTCCGACGAGATGCCGCAGAACTTGCAGATGGCGGCTGAGGAGCTGATTCACTTGATGACTGTCATGTATATGGCCATCCAAGAAGCACTCGGCGACCCCGAAGGAATGGCGGATGTCCGGCAACGGTTGTGTGAGTAGTAGCGACTTTATTCAGGTTGGCGGTATCTTCTGACCTTTACAGTGGCCCTCGACCCTGGCCTCCTGAGCTTCCTGCTTCAGGCCATCGTCAAGCTGCGCTGGGATGAGACGGGCATCCTTCCTCACACTCAGGTAGGATCCAGCTCTTCTCGAAACAATGGCGATACTGACCGTCTTAGATATTCCTCCTTTTCTGGAAGTCCATCTTACTGGTTTTTGGCGGCTCCAAGGAGATTGCCGAGACCAAGGAGGCCACCAGTGAGATGAAGGGCTGCGACGACAAAGACGCCATCACGGCGTCTCCACTCGACTACCATGTGTTCCGTCAGGAAATCACTTCGAAATACCCTGCCTACATCCCACCACAACCGCTTTTGCCTTTGGAGGCAGATCAGAATACCATAATTCCACAATTGCCCAACCACCCGACGAGAAGCAGCAGCGCGAGCGGAACCCACCTAGGGCCGTCTGCCCAGGGCGGAGGAGCGTCCATTCTTCACCAGCCTGTCCATATCGCCACTCCCGCCCCCTCGCCACCTCCCAGCCCAGGGGTTGGCGGTAAAGGCGGCAAGAAGCAGAACTACCAGACGAATCAGAATTTCCCCTTTATGTACCCTCCTCTCGATGCCACGAGCAACAGCGCCGGGGGCAAGGGCGGAGCCGGGCTACAGGACCTGCTAGTCGGCAGGAAGTGGGAGGGTAGCGACGTGCCAGCCTCCATTCTCGAGGCCGGCGAGCTTTTCTCCAAGCGAGTGCGCATGAGCCGCGCGACACGCCAGCTATGGGATGAGCGAGAGGAGTTTCTCAAGTTTGAACGCGGCTATGAGGCGGACGAGGACATCATCGACGAGCTTGATCTGTCGTCGTTGACTCTCGAGGAGAAGGAGGAGCTGGGATTGAACAAACCCACTGACGGCAGGTCACGGAAACCGTCGGTTCCAATTGCAGACTACGGGCCAAGGGGGGTAGATTGGCACATAAAGGAACGGCTAGACGCTGTGGAGGAATTCTATGTGAGTTCGTTGGCACCGCCGCTGTCCATGTTGCTGAGCTGACTGCCCTCCCAGAGAGAAGCACTTCCACACCTTCAGTCTATAGTTATCGTACTCCTCAGGCAAATTGTGGCTATGACCAGTAATTTGCCTACGCCTGCAATGGCACAAGGGCCGCCCAGCGCACGCCCGGCCGGTGGGCAGCAGAACCCACCGAACGGCGTCCCGAAGGGAGACCCCTCCTCGCCATTAGATGCAGACGTGGATGAGCTGCGGAGCAGAGAGATCGCCGCCAAGGCTGTCAGTGGCTCCTTGATTCTGCTGCTCAAGTGGTTCAAGCTCTCGCACGTCCTCAAATTCGAGTACATGACACAGTTGCTGCTGGATAATAGTTTTCTTGCAATGGCACTGAAAATCTTTGGACTATACGATGTTCAGCAGGTCGTCGAGAGCAAAACTGACCGGCTTGAGCACAGGTTAGCACGCCCCAAAAGGCATTCTTTTTGGCCCTTGTTTACTTACTCCCCCACAGCTTCTTCTACTTTTGCGGCTCCCGCGCAGGCGTCATCCCCTCTCAGCATACAGTCCCCAACCCAACAGCAACCGAATTCGAAGATGTCAGCGAGGACGACGCCGCCCCACCGCCCATCAAACGGCAGCGCTCACCAACCAACCCATCACCCTCCGAACACGATGGCCTCTCGGCCTCCCAGCCTGCCGATTCCTCAACCACAGCAGCAAACCCAGCAACAACCGATCATCCCCCCACCCGTCCCGAGGTAGACGAACTGGGCTACCCAATCAACCCCCTCCCGGCGGAGCCCATAACGGACTTGTCCCGGCGCAACTTCTTCTCCCTCATCAACTACCTCCGCATCATGCAGAAGATCTGCAAGCACCGCGCCCACCGCAATCTGCTCATGGTCAACTACAAGTCGGCCGCGATCTTGCGCAAGGCGCTCAAGGTGCCGCAGCACGAGCTGCGCCTCTACACGCTCAAGCTCTTCAAGAACCAGGTGCCCTACACGGGCCGCAAGTGGCGCCAGTCCAACATGCGCGTCATCACGGCCGTCTACCTGCACTGCCGCCCGGAGCTGAGGGACGAGTGGCTCGTGGGCGCCAACGTCGAGGACCAGGTGGACGAGGCGCTGCCCATGGAGCAGGCCCTGCGCAGCCTGACGCACTGGTTTAACCTGAGGCGGTACCCCGACCAGATGGCTGCCTCTTCGGGTGGTGAGGGGCAGGAGATGGTGAGGATGGCGATGAGAGAGGAGCAGGACTTCTTTTTGAGGGAATTGGACAAGGTGGATTGGAGCTGGTTCGGGGAGGGTGGTGAGGACGAGGGAAGTGGTGGTGATGCTGGCACTGGTGGTGTGGGAGAGGGGTGGCAGCAGGCTGGGTGGTGATAATGTATGGAATCTGAGGGAAGGGAGGGGGAGGGGGCCCCTCGGGGGGGGGGGGGGGGGGGGGTGTGGGGGAAAGGTAAGATGTAATATCACGTCGCTGAGGCGTTGCTTTGCATCCATCTGTCCGTGTTGAGATGGAGCTATGGAAGGCATCTATGAGAATACTGATCAATCATGGCCAGCAGGAATCATGTGATCCGATGATTCAATTGTGTTTACGAGAAGAGGATATCGATGTATTGCTTCATTAACCTCACGTACTCGATGCATATCATCACAACCTGTCCATCTCTCGCTGCCCATGAGAAGATTGGCTATCTCCTGCTAACGGTTGCGGCCATGGCACAGCTCATCCTGCGTCGGCTTGACGTGACCTGAATCCCTTAGATCCTTCCAAGTCTCTTGATGAGTGCCCAAGAAAAATATGCCCTACAATACCCAGGGTGAAAGGAGGGACAATAGAAGTGAATAAGATATGGTAAGATCCTTGAAAAAGTTTCTCGCCAGTGGCGACAGGTAGCGGTCATCTCGTAGCGAGTGAGTTTCTCGCTCAGATACCTGAACCGTAAGGAAGTGTTGCTTTCCTCCTACAACACCTATGAAAACAAAAGATGATGAGAAAGATTCCGTCTTCTCGAGACAGGCAAGTAACCGGAACTCCTCGCGAACGCCTTGACATAAACATAGTACTGATTCCGCCGATGGATGCCACTGGCATCATGTAATCTGATTGATACAGGCTGGGGGTATTGCGCATCATGAACCGTGCCTAGCGGCTCTCTATCACACGACGCCTCCAACACCGAAAATGCCAACAAATTCTCAAGTCCGCACTGTTGTTATGTCGCGCTGGTTCTAAATCCAATCGCCATTAGTGTTCGTTGGGAGGGCGGTGGTGTCCCCTGTGCCGCGGCGACGCGGCGGGTTCCGAGGAGGAGAGCTGGCCGCCTTCGGCGCTGGCATACTGAAGCCGACACCCTTTGGGCTCGGTAGCTTGACTTTGGTCGGGGTGTTCTGGCTGTAGATACTGGGGCTCAGAGTCACCTTTCCCGCGGCTGGGTCGGCTTTGGGAACTTGGCTGTTGATCTTCGGAACTGGCGGAAGCGTCTTCATCTTCGCATCTTTGACCGGGTCGCGCTGTGAGCCCTCGTCCGCCACTCCCACTGGCAAAGGAGGAGTGCCGGGACCGGCACCCAACGCCCCAGCGCGTTTGGGACTTGGCATGTCCCCCTTCTTTGGTACGTTGGGACAATCAAGGGTGTGGACGACGCTCTCGCTAGTCGCAGCCCTGTCCTGGGATGGTGGAGGGATACCCTCTACCGACGAGAGTCGGAGTCCAATCTGGACTGTTGCTGAAGACACTAGGGACGAGTCTCTCCGGTGTCGCATGTTTGCGAGGTTCGCCATCGAAGGTGGCGGCTTGAGAGCATCGCCAGGCGAGTATGTGGTGGCTGGTAGAAGCATCATCGAAGGCTTCGAGCCAACGGTGCTCCTTGGAAACAGCGAATAAGAACGCTTGCGGGTGTGACTGCCCGCAAGGGATGAAGGGATGCGCGCAGGCTCTGGTGCTTTCGGCATCAGAACAGAGGCCACAGCGGAAACAAGCTTGTTTGACCGAAACAAGTCGGGGCTCCCCCTGCCGTCCTTCGCGAAACCTGCTTCAATGCTTTTGCCATGCAGAGCTTCTTCCTCGTCGGCGCTGGTTAGACTTGCTTCGCTATCGACACGGCGTAGGCTCTCAGGGCCCGACACCGGGTTCATGATATGGCTGTCAAAGCCAGGGCCGTCATCATCGTCGTCGTTCGACTGGTCGCGTGTAATCTTATACCTTGCTCTCCTGTTCTCATATTCACCGACTTTGTCCCTTGGACCGATAGTCGTCAGAGTACTCGACTTGAGGAACAGATAGAGCCCCCCTGTCATCAACCCCGATACGTTGGCAACAACCGAGGCGATCAAGCTCAAGTTGAGAGCGTTCGAGTTCTGTTCCCGGCTGTCCATGAAACCTTGGACGAAGAAGAAGGGAATCACGAAGGACTGCGGTAGGTGAGCGCCTAACTCCAAGACTAAGGCCTGGGGTGAGAGGAACATACATTTGAAATGACTGCCAGTGCTAGGTAATAGACCATTCGAGATGCGGCAACCCGGGCAGTCACCTCAATCTTGATGCTGCGGTGGAGCCGAATGAATACCATCACGGTGGATATCAACAGGATGGTCGAAATGGCGACGAAGAGGCCAAAGCAGATGACCGAGTAGTGGGCGACAAACCAGAAGAGGGAAGCCAGGCAGAAGTTGGGAGACCGGTCGAAGATGGAAATGAGAAAGTTGGCGAGAAGCAACATGCCGATGATCGACAAGCATATCGAGACATTGTATTTCCTCCTGGGCGCAAACGACTTCTTTTTGAGTGCTCTGATGGCAATCTCAACACCGAAAACCAGCTGAGTGTAAGGGGCGATAAACACAGCTGCCCCGAGGTTGTCAGCAAACATCCACTCGATAGTCCCAGGCTCCGGTCGACTTACCAGGAAACATGAGCTGCGCCAGCCACGTGCAACCAAAGCCGAAGAGGGAATCCAGGCCGGTAGACTGGGCACCCGCGAAGATGAAGCCTTGAATGAAGATGCCGACAGAGAGAACGAGCGGGTAGATCTCGGTCTCGGGAACGAAGCCAAAGCCGTTTCGCCTGAAGCAGTGAGCAACCTTTTCCTCGGCAAGTTCAGATGGAAATTCCCGCCGGCCATCTTACCAGAACTTAAATTGCTTGTCGTTCCTCTTTTTTCTGAAATACGAGTCACACAGTATCCCCAGGGCAGTGGCGAAGGCTGCGATAATGTTGAAGGAGGCCAGGATGATAGTCGAAGTCCTGATCGATCTGGCGGCGGAGAATCTCAACTCATTGATGAACATCTGTTGCGTGCTGGTACGATTTCTGGCGCCCTGGAAGCTGCCGTTCCTCGACATGTTGAAGCTGCTGTCGTCGTCCCGCGACTCCAACCAGCCAACGCCCCCGGCGATTCCGGTGTATAGCGACATTGATCCGGTTCGGCGTGCAGCCGCGAGGCTGGCGATGGCGACGAAGCCGTAGTAGCGCGCCCCTTCAACTCTCCCACCTGTCGTTAAGTCATCTAGACCTCTTCGTCGATCTCCAGACAGGTCGTCGTCCGATGGGTAAGGGAGGAAAGGAAAGAATACCGATAACAGATGGAGAGGTGCAGGGCACAGTAATGCATCATTCCATGGGACATGCCATGGCCAAGCAGAGCATGGGTCAAGCACAACACGGGCCAGACGAAACAGAGCCCGAGCGGTCCAGCACTTGATTCTCGCCTTCGCCGGGGGATGCCGACAAGGGTCCAGGAAGGGTAGACTGACGAATCGGAGGGGAAGATGGCTGCGTGAGGATGGCTGCGCGAGAAGGGGAACATGCACCCTCAATGGCTGCGGCCTTCTTCCAGAAGAAGCTGGGTGCTGGTGCCATGAGCAATGCATGAATAAGTCGAGACCCGCCCGGTCGGGTTGAGGGGACATGAGATGGAGCGGGTCCTGCGCGCGGGCGGGATAGGGCGGACAAGGGTTCAATGCCGTATCACGGACCAGTACCACTCCCTCGCGGTGACGCTTACTCGGGCATGTTGGAGCTTCAGAGACTAAGAGCAACGCCTGGACGACGCCAGCTGGACAACAGCGTCAAGAGAAGAGAGAGAAGCCGGTCAACTTGACTCGGTCAGCAGTCCCGGATGGCTTATTCGAGTTGATTAGACTCAGCTCGCTTCACTTGTGAGAGTCGAACACTGGGAAGGTCTGCCGCGCTCCGATAGCCAAGACGGGAGGTGCGAATGTGAAGACGGCGGTTTAGCTAGAGGGGGACACGTTGCCAACGTGAGGTAATGCTGCCGTGAGCAATCATCCTCATCCCTCTTCACCGACTCCGCTTGGAAGTCCCCAACACGACAGAATGGGTGGTGCTCAGGCATCGTCGTGAATCTTGGCGAGCCCGTGTTGCAGCGTCGGAATATGATTCTTGTCTCTGGGATCCGATGGAAAGTCCTCGATCCGGCGTCAAGTCCAGGGTGAATCAGCCCAGGTCCAGTGTCAGCCGGCGGAGCCGTAGTGTGCAAGCTCAACAAGCTCAACAGGTATTGGCAGGGCAGGTTCGAGGCATGAGGTTGCACCATGCTGTTGAGGCAGACTTGTGACATCCACAGGTTTCGCTTTGCTGCAGGAACCACTCTTCGGCTTCGAGCTCATGTGGGGCGCTCCCCCAAAAAACGCCAAACCCCAAGCTTGAGCAGGGAAGACCCTGGCTGCGGATCAAACAACCTTTGCACCGGGCACTTCCGACTCCGACTCTCCAGCTACAAGTGATGGAATTCTCTGATGTCAACACAGTAAGATAGCTCCCAACCGCTCAGCAACTGCTATCTTGTGCGACATCCGTCGTGCTCGTCGCTCTTTTCTAATGATTGCCGTGATTGATTCAAGCCAATTTTCCCCATCTTGCTTTCCGACACTGGCGTAAGCGGTTAGGAGAGATTCTCAACATTCTTAAAGGAAGCAGGCATGTGCGAAACCCAGGATACAGCAGCAGTGACCAGTAACCTCACCACACGGGTTCAAGAGTTGCTCCTCATTCTCAGCAGACAAGCTTGTGCTCTCGGCCTTGATGCATCCCGGCCGGTCCGCTTCTACAGTATGGGCTCCGGACGGGTTTTCCAGCGTTCAAATCCATCCGAAGAAACATCAGACCATCTAGCCCATTCATTAAGCCCCTGTTGCGTCCACTGATCTCCCTTGGCACGCGGTGGTGGCGCTGCATGGATACCTCCGTTCCAAGCGTCCAGTCAAGGTGCTTCCTTCACCCCGACAACCACCCCCTGAAGCAGGGCTTGTATCAAGGTTTCGGATAGTCCAGTTCCCAGGGCTCGGCATTCACGGGGTCTGGCATGTTCTGTAGCTTCTCCTCCTATCAGCTACTCGACGTCACATGTCTTACTTGCTGGTCATTGACTCCGGTCGTCAAGTCTTACATTAAGACAATCTCTTGCTCTCAAGAATTAACTCTAATCTTGACCCAATGATAACAAAGAGACCCTCGCCAAAGAATTGCTAGGAACCCCAGCGGGCAATATCAATTACAAGTCAAGTTCTCCCGACCGTCCACCCAAAGTAGCGGCCCCGCCGGAAGGCCCGGATCTCGGGGAATAAGGTACGGACGGAGTTTTGACCGCGCCAACGATGCCTGACAGCGGGCTCGGTATTAGCAACAGCAAGGGTTCGTTCAGTTCGAGACCACTTTCCCTGGCCATTGAGGTTGACAGGTCCCCACTTATCCACATCTCCAGAAAGCGGCCTCCACTCCTCGTCGGGGCGGAAGTGCGTGGGCATGGGATCGGCCGAGGACCTGGATCTTGAGCCTTCCGAGAAGCGCGAAACCTAAGGGTCAAGCCGGGTCTCAGCATGGGGCCCTCTTTTCTTCTTGGAATTCAATCGAAGCCCAGCCACATTTTCCCAGGTAGGCTTGATGTGTCCTGTCGAGTACTTTTGTGTGTGGTCCGCGCTGGGGTGCCCGTTATTTGCAATATGCTGCGTGTACCAATGCCGAGTGGGCTTGAGCATAAAGCTGCCCTTCTACGCAGCGCGACACGTTGTTGTGGCACTTCTATGTCTCCATGAGCAAACCACGCCCCGTGTTAAGAATACTACAGTGTCAGAACTAGGCAGTCAATGCTGCTATCTCTTGTTGATCTTTCTGTGACCAGACTATCCGTGATGATGACTAACATCCCAGCACCGCCACATGAGTGATTTCCCTGAGCCCACGCCGCCGAGTTTTGCGTACGAGGGCCTGTTCTACAGCACATCGCTGAGTTCATGCCTCTTATGGGAAACTTCGGTTCCTCGGGTTGGAGAAAACCCAGCGTGTGGTTCTCGTAGCCGGCCAAGGTACCTTAACCGAGACTGGAAGCTGCATTCCGTTCTCACGGGCGCGGCATGTTCGCAAGTACCGCTCCATCCAGACTGTGAGTGCAGCTCAAAATAATGTATGTGAGAATCATCCTCTCGGCTACCCCGTTTAACAGATAGGCCACTCGACGTACTTCAGCCGGAGCAGTCGGAGCCCAAAGTTGCAGATCCGGTTGTCGGAGACGACCCTGTAAATCCCTGACGATGCTCGCGAGCTTGTCGGGCAACGTTCGCTGTCTTCGCTTCTCAGCATCATGCTTTTTCCCCGTCTAATCCAGATTTAAAAGTCGGGTCTAACCATCTCGCGCCACCACTGGCTACCTACTTTGACAGGGTGATTACGCCTTCTTGCAGAACCCAAACCTTCATCTCGCCTTCTTCTCCCCCAATGCTGTCGCCCTGACCTTGAACGCATCAAACATGTCGTCCGCGGCCACGTAAATCGCATACAGCGGCACCACAACCCACAGCCCGTTGAAAAAGACCAGGAAAATCCACTTATACATGAAGTTGCTCGTGTCGAGGTTCACACTGCCAGTTAGCCACTCCGGCATAAAAGTCATGTAGCCTGCAGCACCCGTCAGTCCGCCGCCACACGATATCAACTCAAGCGGTCATGCGGGATTATGATAACCCACCGCCATAAAGCTCCGCCGTCGCCAGTATCACCATCCCCAGGTTTGCGCGCGGGCTCTTGCGCGCAATGTCATAGCATACCAAGCACGCCATGCACCCCCCAAAGACGACCGTCAAGATCTCGAGGCTGAGCACAGTCTGCCACGTCGTCATTAGCAAGCCCCTGCCCTCCCCCATAAGCGAGGGGAAAAGAACATACCAAATCAACACCAGACCACCTCCAATCCGCCCTCGCGTAAACCATCCACAACACCGCAAAGGGATTCTCCCCGCCCGCCTGGGCGCCGTGCACCACTCTTTCCCCTCCAACACCAGCATTAAGATAATTCCCGGGATCAGGCAAGTACTGCCCGCCGGCCAGTTTAGAAACCGGGGCCGACGAGAAGAGACAGTGATAGACGAAGCTGCCCTCCAGAAGGAAGTGGATCAGGGCGTCGAAGGCGTGCCAGATGAAGAGCACGCGCAGGCGGGTGGGGGTTGTGTGCGGGTCGAGCACACGGCGGGAGACGGCGAGGGCGGTGAGGAGGAGTGCAACTGTGGAGGCCAAGGAGGTGAGGGTTGTTGAGTCAAAGAGGGAGGGGGTTGGTGCTGGTGTTGACATAATTGGGGTGTGGGTTGAACTGTTCTGGAATGTAGAGGGTAGGATATTTTTCCTGAGAGATCGCGTTCGTTGACGACGCGGTGAGATGCAGCTCCGAACTGAACAACTTCTTTGCAGTGCCAAGATACGCATCGGATACAATCCCTGCTTCGCATCCGAGGCCATGATTGGACGCTGTCGCCAAATCAAGTGTTTGCATCGGATATGGGAGCTGGCGCCATCTGAGGCCATGATTGGACGCTGTCGCCAAATCAAGTGTTTGCATCGGTATGGGAGCTGGCGCCATCTCCCATCTCTGCATCCCTAGAGTTTCACCTGCGAGCTCCAACTTCCATATTCAAGGCACAATGAGCAGCACTTAAGAGACAATCGGATACAAGTGCAGTGAATGATCAACAGAGGTGGATTATCTAGCTACTTAGAGCCAGCTGGGTATTCATGATTCCATCCTCCTCTCCCCAGAAGCCCGAAAACCCAGTATGAGAAAAGCAGGAAACTCAGAAAGACCCATGCTCCTCAAAAAGCGACGCCTCTCCGAAAGCCCGGAATGATCATGACAGCTCGTGACTGGCGGCAAGCGGAAGAATGATTTGTCAAATTCGTTGCTTAGTGGGTAGCCTTCTGCTTGTTGGCCTCGGCCGAAGCGTCGTGCTTCTTCTCGGTGGTCTTGTCCGAGATGGCGTCACCGGCAGCCTGGATACTAGGAGGGAGTCAGCGTGTGCCATTTGGACACAAATAAAGTGAAACATACCGAGTGCCGACGCCCGCGTTGTTGTCCTTGGCGACGTTCTTGTTGGCCTCCTTGGAGGCACCGCTGGTGGCGCTCTGGACCTTGTCCGAGACGTAGTTGCCGGCGTTCTTGATGGTGTCCATGTTGGATGATGTTTGTGGTTGATTGAAATTTGGTTTGTGTGGAGAGTTGAGATTGTGCTTTCTTTGAAGTCTGTTTGGTTGATGGTGATGAAGAAAGAGGTTGATCTGGGCGGTAGAGAAGTGGTCTTATATAGACAATCGAGCTTCAGATCTGGAGGAAGGCGTGGCTACCACCGGGAAGCGGTTGTATCTGGCAAACGACGTCATACAAGCAAGTGGGCTTGTTGCTGCTGGAAGGCACGGGCTTGGGATCAAACAGGAACCAGCAACTGTGCAGCTGACACTCAAGGACGTGCGTGACGTCAAGTCGGATTGTCACAGGGACGATGTCTCCAAGGAATGCCACAAGCCGTGGCTCGGAGAAAACCTTGATAGTTGCTTCCCGGTGGAGTGGCAAGTTGGTCCTTACCAGTCTGAGCCAATTTGATGCATTGCCGGCTATCGTATAATCCAGATTAGCCTAGCTTCTAGAGTAGGTGCATGCATAAGTATGTAATCTAGTGGGTTTCCAATCGAGCCAAGGCAGATACTGCCCACATTGAGAGAAGAACTGAACAATTACTGTGGGAAGACGGCAACGATGACGTCGCGAGAGGTCTGAAAGCAACACCAAACCGGGGAAGAGGGTCCGGCGGTTGGCCCCACTTCACATTGACGCAAATGCGGGGCTTCCCGCAAACATCTTGGGGTGTGTTGATCAGCTTGTGTGAATGACGTAATATCTACTTGCCTCACATCCTACGGTACTGCGGGTAGATGCCCGCTCAGTGAACCGCAGCTTCTGATAATCGCTTTCTTCAAAGTGAGGTAACTAAACCTTAGGCTAACTGATGTACACGTACGCAACGTCGCAACCCAGCTTGCGCAGGTAATCGGCAGGGTACCTTAGATCTGAGCCGCGAGTTTGCCCGACGAGGTCACAGCTTTGTTTGGCGAAGGACCACAACTGGTACTACCTCCACCTGCAGGTTGCGAGGAGGCGTGTCATTGTGGCTCTGGAGCTGGAAGGGCCCTCGAGGGGATGCTTCATTTCTCCACGGGATATGGATCGTATGACGGATGAACAGCATTCGCATCACGGACCGCAGTCGGGCTTGTTTTGATAGCTAAGGCGACCGAGCTAAGCAAAACATGACCTCTTCGCCTCCGTGGCCGAGCCCTGTGTATCACTTCGCAAGGGTTTTGAAGATTCGACCACGGATATGGTAACTTGGAGACCGCCGAGGTGACCCTTGACTTGGGATCAAATCTACGACCCAATGCAGGTTCTGTGTCATTTCGGTTTCGGTGACCGGATGTTGCGAGGTTGGTATCTCGAAGGAACTTGACAATTGCAAGCGTACGTCCGTATCCAAGAGCCTCCGGGCCGGTCCTGGGTCGGGTCACAGCTTACAGCTCGGAGCTCGCCACTTTCCGGGCGCCTTGAACTCTATGCGATGTTCCAGAAAAAAGCGAGGCTTCTGCCACGCAGCCTGGTGCATCGTGTCGAAGCAAGGCGATAAAGTAAGGCGATAATATCCAACGTGACACTGAAGTTGGCATGTGCACCTTGCGTACTTGGGTCACAAACAGCCTCGTTAGTACCTTAACCATGGATCATCATCCACGCCCCGTGTCATCCACTGTCAACGTGTGAGCTGAGTCCAGCATGCGGGGTCCTCGAGAAGGGAACACTGTTGGTGGCCTGTTTATGTTCCTTGCACGGAACAGCGCCCGATTTTTCGTTGTCTCTAGATTTCCTAAAGTGCAACTAGACACGTGTTTCCGCTGAGGACAAGCACCGCCTGCTAGGGATATTGATTCACTCCGGGAATCTCGGGGTTGAGGGAACAAACACTCGGGAAATAAGTGCAGCAGCTTACGTGGACCGGAAATGGCCTGGCCTGACCTCGTTAAGACGTGCGGTCGTTCGTATCACTGCCTGCGTTATTAGCCTGCAGCCTCGGGTGAGATGGCAAGGACGAGACTCCAGCCTCGAGTCTAAGGGATGTAATTGAAGACTCTTCTTCCAACTCTTTCAATGCAAAAGGCCTTATGTTATGGCTCTTAAAGGTTGCTTGGTTGAAACTAAAGAAAAGAACGAAAGGAGAAAAGGTGAAAGAAGAAGATGAGGTCGTACGAAAGACTCGGATGATGGAACTTAGTGATATCTTCTTGGCTTCCAAAGTTCTCTCTCTGCGCCCTTCCCGACCGAGCGCCAACATCCCTTGACGGGAACTCAGCTCAGCAATGGTTGTATGCGTGACCACGGCCCTAGAACCACGAGGACTGCTCCAGTATCACCAGCCTCTACGGCTTAAGCGCCGGGCATCGCCCTGGTCGATATAGATTCTATGGTACCCTTGGCTGAGGTCCCCCTTACCATGGTTTCTAATTATGGCGTCTTGGTGACAAAGAACCCGATGGATGTGGCCATCGTCGACGGAAAGATGCACCTATTCTTCCTGCCCGACGAGCCGAACTCGACGCTCTACGTCTATGAGCCGGCATGAGAGGGGCTCCGCGTGTCAGACAGAGCAAGAGGCTCGAGGCTTTTCTCGAGAGCTGCCATGCTTGGTTTTCTTCCCGGTTGGGGCTATCCGCCCAAAAGCTGGGTTCGTCAGCGCTCATCCACTACTGTCGAGGCCGACTCGTTCCTAGTTCGATCAAGGTCGAGTCTGGGCATCTCTGGTGATGGGACGCCCCTGTCAGATGCGCGCGGACGATATCTGCTCCTCTTCTCGACCTCTATCACTGATCACTATTGTATGAAAGTTCATAGCTGTATCCTGGCGCTAGTCACGCAGATCCCATCGTGCGCTTAGGGGTAAACCGGATCTACCGAGTCCAGATCCCGTCTTGGCTCCGGCCTCCGGAGTCTCGTCCGCACGTGGCACGGACCCAGGAATCCGGCACGTAGCGTTACGGATGGTTCTCAATCCGATGTCATGTCCTCGACTGGCAACCATGATGAAGGAAGGGTCGCTAATGATAATCAACTGTTGATGTGCAGGCTCAGCCCGGTAAGTTCACCCAGCCGGAACCCTCCTGTGTCCACTTTCAATCCAATCGCTCACCGTTCAGCAGGCGGAAGTCAAGGCCGCGAGCCCAATCAGGCGATGTGGGCTCCGGTCCTCGAACTAGTATTCATGCCATGATGTCGCGACGTTGCGAAGGGGATGGCCAGTATGCCAAGTGTATAATGTATCCTCAACGGCTGCGCCCGTCTGGCTTGATGTCGGTCTCCTGACTTTGGCAAACCAAAGTGCAACCTGTTTCTTGCCGTCCCCTCCTTTGATTTGGTGGCACACGGTCGTTTGCCCTTCTATTTTTTTTTCTGACAATGAGGCAGCCGTCCAGGCCCTCCCGGACCAAGGCCGCCCTCCTTCTCTCGCTAGCCTCGGCCTCGTTTGCTCTCACCGCGCCCCTGGACTTCACCAACAACCTCAGCGACAACAGTATCTACGACACGACCGCGACCTTGTGTGATAAATTGTGTGGCGTAGACTAGGCCGGCAGAGACGTCGCTGCCCAGACTGGCATAGCCAACTTCGAAGACTGCATCGAGCTTCGCGACGCCACATCTAACTGCATTGATGTCTCCTACTCCCCCTAACGACACCTACTGGATGAAGAGCAGCCTCGGGGCACCCTCTCAAACGGCGGAATATGGACCGCGCGAAGCCGGATCACCCAGATCACATGCGAGGGCAACAAGTCCAATGGTACCATTTACGATGCCGCCGAGGGCGGATCGTTCCAGGTTCTCTGGCGTTGACTGTACTGGAGGCGGCCTTGCTGCTACCTCAGAGACCGGCTCTTCTCAAGCGTAAGCTGCCTCTCCTGATTTTAACTTACCAGTAGATGCAGATGAACAGGGGCAATGCCACCGAGGACTGCGCCTCTTTCGTTGCCCCGTCCTGCTATATGAAGAGCAGCACCACTACGACGCTTGTTCGTGGCCATGTCTGGACCGGCAAGAAGGGACTACTCTTGGAAGCTAACGTACCCGGCTCTCAAGCAGGCCGTCAGGTCGATGGGTCTCAACAAAGACCTCTCCTGCGACAACTGTGGTTTCTCCAGCTCAAACATTCAGGTCTCGGGCAAGATTGTGATCAACTTGACGGCCGGTGCCATCAAGAAGGCGACGATCACAGCGGGCATCAGTGTACTGCCGGCACAATTACGGCCCCGAAGTCGGACGGTGCGTGCAACGGCGGATGGAACTACGCGTAGTCAAACAGCGCGCTTGGTGCTATTACTTTGGACAATACCTTCAACATTCAACATTGTGTCAGCCATCAACCCCCTTCAGGTTTTCCCCTCTTTCCTAACTGGATGAATACTAAAGCACCCCAGACGGGCCGTGTTCTACGGCACTGGCGTCAACTACCACGCCAATGCGATCGTCTCCACGTCTGGCAGTGCCCAGTTTAACCTCAACAATGCCGCTGTCACCATGGACCTCCTCTCTGGCAACATCCTGTCGCAGCAGAACTGGGCTCCGCAAATCACATTCACCAACCCGATGTTTACCTCAGGCACCAACACTCGGCTGACGTCGTACATGCGCTGGGTCTGGCAACCTTGCCGTCAACATTTCTCTGGCCAGGTTGCGCTCTTGCCGACATCACGTCCGAGACGGCCGTGAGTCTGGGTTCCAGCTATTCATTCTCGGCACAGGGCAGCTGCCCGGTTAACAACCTGCTCGTTACGGGATACGGGAGCACCAAGAACAGGGCGAGCAACGGCAGACTTGACCAGATTGCTGTGCTCGGACCAGCAGTACAAATCGCCCAAGTGCTACAACGTGCCCAACAATCAGCCCTCTCGGGGCGACATGAAGGCCCTGTCGGCGTCAGGCCAGGAGTATTGTACCTCGTATATCAACTACGGGACGCCGAAGGTTTACCAGTGGAGCACATTTTCGGTGACAGTGCCCTCTACATCGACGGCCTTCACGACCCGACCACCGTTACCGGCACGCCCACCATCACTGTCTATTCGACCACGACCCTGACGGCCTACTACACGTCCACCGGCACCGCGAGCTCGACTACCGACACGTCGCTTCCCATGAAGTACATGGAGGGGCGGAGCGAAGACGACAAGCTCTGGGTGCCGCCTCCCGTCTCGAAACCCATGACCAAGCTTGTTCCCACCGAGGCTGCAAGGGAATCGTCCTACCCTGCGCTCCAGGTCGACCGGCGTTCCGTGGCGCCTGCGGTTGTGTCGGGATGGCCGGAGCCGAAGTTCTTGTACGCGTGCTCACAGGTGGCCACAGGCAAGACCACGGTTACTTCGACGGTGACGTCGACCACCACGTACGGCCAGAACCGTCCTCACCGAAACCCGGACCGCCAACACGCAGGGCCCGCTCTGCACCGTGACCAACATGCAGAATTCGACTGTCTACGGCGGCTTTTCCGGTACCGGGCCCGACAAACGTGACGCAGTATAGCTGCCAATGCAGACGCAAGTCTCGTGTCTGCGCTTCAAGAGCCACGGCCCGCCGCACATCGACACCGCAAATACCAAAGTTACTGGGCTGACTCAAACAGCGCGTGCTTTGGCCCGCGCACGTGTATGACGTGTGGTACCCCAACTGCAAGGGCAGGCTCGAGGGCCTTCTTTAGCATGCCCGACCTGTGGACTGTTGGGAGCTGCCCAACCAGCGCTATTTCATGGTCATGGATGATGGCCCGAGCTGGACGCCGCCGAGCTGGACGCCGCCGAGCTGGACGCCGCCGAGCTGGACGCCGCCGAGCTGTCTCAAGAACAGGATTCCGACACGCTCGAGTGCGCACTGCCGGGGAATCGAGCCCCTCGTAATCCTGCCGCCGAGCTATGCAATCACTGGGTATGGATATTTCGACTCGGGGGTCAGTATGCCGCTGTTTTAACAGCACGTATCTCGGGTCGCAGCGAATTCGTTGCTGTACGAGGGGACAGAGTGCCTGTGTGTCTGGGTTAGGGTAGTCGGCGGTAGTATCTTTGAATAACTGTGGTGTATTGGAGTGAATAAGTGAGTACACGTGTACTGATAATGTATGTTGATGGCGTCCAGGCCAGCTCCTGATTTTTATCGTAATGTCTGTTGACTGACACGTCGATTGATCCGGTGAAGCTGGGACGAACCGTTGGATTCGGACGGGGTTGAGAACGGCGCTTGACCTTAAGCAGTTGCCACATCATGCTCACCCGTCCCCGCCTTGTGGGGTAACATATGGGCTGCGCGGGGCAACAACCTCAGGAATCGAAGGAATGCGAGGCTGTCTTTGCGTCAGGCACCGAACAGACGTTGAAATAGAAGCTGATGCGGATTGAAACCGCTGATAACGTTGCTGGGACCCTTGAATATTTACTTCGTATTGACGCATTCAAAAACAATTAATTACGGAAGTAAAGTTCGTGCTGAGCTTGTTGTTGCGTCACAAGGTCCGACGACGTCAGTTGATTTCTGGAAGCCGATAGGTCCGCCGTCGAACCTTCTACAAGCTCCTGCTCACGAGGAGAGGCACGACCTCTGCCAAGGGCATTCTAAGCCTCCTCGCCTGTGCACATTTGCCTTCCAACTCGGCTGGCGATAGCCTCATCGATTTCGTTCCCATCTTCGCAGTTACCATTGCCGTCCCAAATCACCTGGTACGTATTGAGCAGGAAACCCCCCACGACGTCTTCAGAGAGCTCTGGAGCTTTCACGTTACTTCTACCTACAAGCGATACCGGCCATTCGCCCGTTTCCCTTACCTTCTAAGCTACAACGAGCGACCTGCAGCAGTAGATCAGCTACCCACCTTCTAATTCGCCCAAGGGTAGTGACGCAGGACAATTCACTCCGCACACGACCTCCTCTCGAGACGTCTGCAACAGCAACAGCAACAGCAACAGCAACAGCAACAGCAACAGCAACAACAACAACAACATCCGAGAGAACACCCTCTATTGCATCCGAGACACTTTTTCTTCAACACCCGAAAACCCATCCACCATGGTCAAAGAGACCAAACTCTATGACGCGCTGAACATCAGCCCCAATGCCACACAAGACGACATCAAGAAGGCATACAGGTAAGTTCACCGCCTGATCACCGTCTGTTTGCTCTCTTGCGGTAGCTACCCGAGAAGGGTTGGGGACGTCCCAAGATGTATTATCGTTTAGACGTCTTGCCGTCTCCCATGGCCCTTCGATCATGGCTCATCTCTCCCGACACCTCGACCCCCAGAACCCCACAGCTAACTTGTCAACAGGAAAGCCGCCTTGAAATGGCACCCCGACAAGAATAAAGACAACCCCGACGCCGCCGAGAAGTTCAAAGAGTGCTCGCAGGCATACGAGATCCTGTCGGACCCAGAAAAGCGCAAGCTCTATGACCAGTTCGGCCTCGAGTTCATCCTGCGCGGCGGCGTCCCGCCACCAGACGGCGCTGCCGGCGGGAACCCGTTCGCCAGCGCGGCCGGCGGCATGCCCGAGGGCTTCGCCTCCTTCTTCGCCAACGCCGCCGGCGGTCCGGGCGGTCCCGGAGGAGGCGGCGCTCGGTTCTCCTACAACTTCAACTTCACCGATCCCAACGACCTATTCCGCAACACCTTCCGCGACAGCGGCCTGGGAAGCGACATTTTCGAGGACTTCTTCGCTGGCGCTGCGCGGTCGTCGGCTTCGACATCGTCGGGTGGTGGTGGTCCTGGTGGGTCCCGGCGGAGCATGCGCGGGTCGTTTGGCGAGGGTATGCGGGCCGCGCGGGCGCCGACGCCCGAGGTGACGACGGTGGAGCGGCCGCTGCCGCTGTCGCTCGAGGACCTGTTCAACGGCGTGGTCAAGAAGATGAAGATTAAGCGCAAGATGTTTGACGATTCGGGCAAGCGCACTACGACCGACACGGTGCTCGAAGTGCCCATCAAGCCAGGGTTGAAGAAGGGGAGTAAGATTCGGTTCAAGGGTGTCGGCGACCAGGAGGAGGGCGGACAGCAGGACTTGGTGTTTATCGTGGAGGAGGTAAGTCTCATCCCACTCCCCCCTTGCCCCCCCCCCCGACACTCTTCCATCTCCGTTCAAGTACTAACATGCTTTTCTACCAACAGAAACCGCACCCCCTCTTCACCCGCGAAGGCGACGACATAGTGCACACGGTCGATCTGGATCTGAAAGAGGCCCTCACGGGCTGGAAGCGCACCATCACCACAATTGACGGCAAGAATCTCAACATCGACAAGGCCGGGCCCACGCAGCCCGGGTCTTCGGATTCGTACCCGGGCTTGGGCATGCCCATCTCCAAGAAGCCGGGCCAGCGCGGTAACTTCATCGTCAAGTACAACGTCAAGTTCCCCATGACGCTCAGCCCGACACAGAAGCAGCGATTGAGGGAGATTCTTTGAATTAACGGTTGGGAGTCAGTGGGATGAACTCTCATAACTCCCGCTCGACTTGGCACGTCGCGCAGTTACAGGAAATATCGTAACATCATCAAAAGGGGCGTTTGGCGTTCAATTCTCTTCACTTTCATCATAGCACCTTTATTCCGCGATCTCCATCGTTTCGGTGGAGGTTGGTACGTAGGCGGTAGGAAATGGGGGAGCATGGCTGTGAAGGATTCAGTCAAACAGGAAGTGGTCTGTTGGATTGGATCGACAGCAAGCAATAGCGCCGGGTTACTTGGACCCGGAAAATTGTTTCTATTACAAGTACGAGCACAAGATTGATGATAAATGACGAAAAGATGAGCCGAACCTGGTTCGAGGGGCCGAGTTCCGGGCTGTGCTTGTGGTAGGAAGCTTGCTTATAGACATGGATAAGACCACTTTCAGTTGGGCTAAGGTTGTTGTGTTGGACAAGGTAGAGGTGGTAGGTATCTGCATTTGCATTAGATCCGCCTACAACGCGATGGACAAAGTGATTAGGTATGTATGTACAGAACACAGGTATGCGGATGGACCATATCGTCACGAACTCTCAGATGTACGAAGCTCTCAATTCATTACTCACTTCGGGAGCTCAGTTCGGAATGCGGTGCTGAAATGTGCTTCAGGTTCTCACTACACACTACAACGTTCGATACGAAAAGACCACTCCGAAGACGGATTGTTCTCGCGTCCCTGCATATAGGCCATCCTGGTGAGGGGGGCACCAAGGTACTAGTACCTAGGCGAGAGCGCTGTTGCCGACAGCCCCGCAGCCGCGTGATATTCCCTGATGCTCCCGTTCCGGTCTTGTTCTCAGACACCAGCTCTTCCATAATAGGGGGACACATTTGTGCGCGTTCCAAGGCAGAAAACAGAAGCGAAGCCTGACGAGATCCAAGCTCGTTTGTGGGTGGTCGGTGGCATATGCCAATGCCAGGGCCGCTAATCCGAAAGCCACCATCTGGGTATATTTGAAGGAGCCCAAGAAAGCAAACGTGAAAAAAACATGGACAAGAGCCGCCGATCAGTCATCATAAGAGGGCTACAGTGGGGGCCCAAAAGTATCCGAGCACCACACATTTCCCGACCTCCCACATTTTACATCGTCCCTCCTTATCCAACAATAACTTCACACAACCATATCACAGCGCAAAACTGATAGTATCTGAGTGATGGCCAAGTGCAGGGCTTTAATATTTTGTGTACCAGCACCCTAGCCTTCTTCACGGCGGCCAAGCGGCGTGGCATGCCGTCGATCAGCTTGTCAATCCATCCTGTTCTACTGCCCACCATGCCGTCCGCAAACACTCGGTAAAGTACTTGATATCCAGCGTGTTCTTCTTTACTTCCCAGAGATCAGGGAACAACTTCCTTAGCTTCCGTTTAAGAGCAGCCCAGACGTGCTCAATCGGGTTTAAATCGGGACTGTGTGCAGGCCATTCGATCTATGAGATTCCCCGTGATTGGAGCCACTCCTCGGTCGACTTACAGACGTGAATCTTTGCGTTATCTTGCTGGAAATGCCGTGTTTCGTCGTAGTGAGGAATGAGACCTTCTTGGAGGGCCTTTTGATACGACCTAGCTGTATACCCCTTCCGAGGAGCATCGTCGTCACGGGCTATAACGATGAGCTCGCTCCGCCCCCCCTTGAAGATCATTCCCCAGACCATGATAGTGATATTCGCCTTCACATGGTTTTGAAGGTTTACGAAACGCTTATCGAACTTCTTAGAAGGGAAACGGAACACCTAGGAGATCGGGTTGGAGGTGCTATTCTGGTAAGAACACTCGTCTGAGAACATAGTCTGGAACAGTTAGCGGGTAAGAAATCCAGGTCAATTTTAGAACGACAAACCTGCAAGATTTCCTCAATATTTTCAAGCCAATCGCATGCGAAATTATACCTATCCCTTGCTACCTCCTTGCAAAGGGGTATCCGCTTCATTGCCTTCCACTTGCGCATGTTTGTTGGCGCGGAGGCATCGTTTGATCGTAGAATAGGAGACGACCTTACCTGTAGCGTTCACGAGCGCCTTTTTAGCGAGAGTTCGATTCCGTTTGACAAGCAATATTGTATACCGCTTTTCCTTTCAGGTGAGCGCCTGGGGCCGGCCTTTGCGAGGCTTGGATTCGAAGGTGTGGTTCTTGTTCCAGTGTTCAATGGCGTAGTGTACCGTGGACGGAGAGACGCGAAACAAGCCCGCGACGAACCGCTCGCTTTTTCCAGCTGCCACCAGCGTGCACATTGCGGCATGAATCCCGAGCGATAACTCCTGGTTCCGGCTGCGGTTTGCTGTCAGCTGGCCCGCAAAATCTTTTAAATTGAGCTTCATTTGGTCGAGTTGTGGAAGGTTGAAGAAACCGTACTGGTCGCGACGCGCTGAGTTCGCGTTTAATTGAGGTGGGGTGCTCGGATACTTTTGGCCCCCCACTGTACCATGTAATCTTGGTGACCCTCGTCTTCAGATCCGGGGTGCCCGTCTTGAGGTTCCGCGACCCCAGCTGGATGACAGCCGATCGCTCGCGCAAGTCGAACTCGACTGCCCTGACCATGACCCGCTTCTCCTCGGGTATTGGTATCGCCTTGCGCTGCTGCTGCTGATGATGATAATGCTGTTGTTGGTGTGGCGGTGAGCGAGGCGAGGGAAATGCGGTATGACTTGAGCTCGCACTTGGAGTGGGGGATGCTTCCCACCGTGTGTTTCCGATTCCTGAGTAAGACTGGAATTGAGGGCTGCTGCCGCCTGTCGGAGGGTGAGAGTGCGTCTGGACGGGGCTGGAGGCCGGGGTGGGAAGCGTTTTGCCGTATCCAGACCCGTCGAAGAAATTGATGTCCTCTTCTTCGATTTCGGCAATCCACATGCCGATTCGGGCCGTCAGCTCGCTGTCCCACATGCCCTCTCGCCTGGCGCTGCTGCGCAGCAGCTGGATAGCCTGCCTCCGAATGTGCGGCTCGCGGCACTTGGTGGCGACCACGTACAATGGTGGGACAATTCCCAGGTCGGCGCTGAAGCTGGGTTTGATGTGTCGTGCGGCGTATTCGTGACCGCCGAAGATGTCGGGCTCGCAGCGGTCCTGGTGGCGGCAGAAAGCTGGGTCCGGACACCGCTTCGCTGCTGCTCTGCGTTCCTCGTCGCCGACCACCTCAAGCGCGAGATCGACGATGCCCTTGAAGTAGGGGGTGAAGTTGTCAAAGTGCATTTCGCTGTCGCTGAAGGTCATGAGGAAGAGAACTTTGCCCATGATCTGGAACATCTTGAGCACGGCAATGGCAGCCTTTTCCTGGCTGCTCACACCCGGCGCTGTCCTGGAGGCAAGGATGTGATCGAACGCCTGGGACCAAGCCTCGATGTCCTTCTTGAAGGAAATGCCGTAGTGCTGCAGCGACGTGGGCAGCACACCCATGACGCCGTTTTGTGCGTGAGCAAACATGGTCTCGGTGAAGCGGAAGATGCGCTCGCAGAGCTTGTCCCACGCCATCCGCGCTTCCATAACCGATGAAAAGCGGTCCGGGATGGGATCCTGGTTGATGCTCGGCGGGGACGAGGCATCGGAAGAAGGTGAAGTAGGGTCCTGCCCGGGACTCGAGGTCAGGCGCACGACCCAGGGCTGCGGGAAATGGAAGGCCATGTCGTAGGATTTCGCTTGGATGGCAAGACGCGTGAACATCTGCGTCAGCTCCTCCTCGACGGGTTCCTCGGATGAAGAGAGGAAGGCCCGCTTCCTCTCAGCACGCAGCTGCTCCAGCAGCCCCAGTCCGGTCTGAATTTGGACGATGGCCTGCCTATGGTCGCCAACAAATGAGTCGAAACACGCCAACAGCACACTTGCCATTAGCCTCGTCCTGTGCGAAGTGATCTCAGCCGAGTCCGCTTTCACCAGAGCATTACAGGCATGCGAATACTGCCTGAAAGCCATCTCCCAGTGCCGCCGCGCGTTGTCGGCAGGATCACTGTCTGGGTATGGCGACGCTGGCGGTGACTCATTAGATTTCTCAAGCGTCTTATACAAGGCGCCCAGTGCGACAACGGCATGGCGGATAGCGGTTGCGGAGTGGCACTCCTGAAGGACGCTGCGAGTCCAAAAAGCCGAGTCGAAGAAACCAGAAAGCTCGCTTGCGGTGTGTTCACGAAACAGCTGGAAGTACTGGCCTTCTTGATCGCTAAAAAGGGTCATCGAGGGGTGGTATAACAGCATCATAGCACTTGGAGTACTTGGCGTCAGAGGGGGGGTGGTCCGTCGCTGGTTCTTCAAAGCCCGTCGGGGGGGCAGCTGGATAGGCTCGCGGTTTGGTGGTGGCGCACTTGCCGTCACAGCTCCGATAGGCTTTGGGGCGATCTTGATCTCCTCGAACGGGCGCGAGCTCCGCGGTGGTGGCGGATACCCGGGGCATATCTTCTTGGATCGGATGCAGTTTGCACAGGCGGGCCGCCTTTCGTCGCACTTGATTCTCCTCTGCCTGTACGCCCCAGATGTCAGCGCCGCCAAACAGGTGCACCCTAAAGCAGAAATCTCTCTTACTTGCAGTTATTACACCCGGTCTTGACTTTCGGCTTGCTCGTCCTGGCGCGTTTTGACTTCTGCTCAGCATCGCCGAAGGAATCGCTGACGGGCGGCGCCTGTCGGGGTATAGCACCCGAGATGGATGCCATCACACCGAGCTTCTCCTTGGCTGTTCCACGTCGACTGCTCGACTCGACCTTGAGGCAATGGGACTGGCGGAGCCGTCCCGTCGCTTGGTCGACAGGAACGCGCGGAGCTCGTTGGAAATGTGGGACAATGAGCAGCAGGAGTCCAGGTTGCGCAGACTTTGGATATTTGGACGATGGGCGGCTGTCGCGTTCGGATATAGAACGGTAGAACGGCGTGGGTGAAGGAAGGTGACCAGCAGCCTACAATCGGCGTCAAAGAGGACTGAGGTGTCGGGACCCCGAGTTGAAAAGATATGGAGGGGAAAGACTCGAAACAAAGCGACAAGGCCTCGTGAACTGGAAGTCCAGATCCGGGGGCGAGAGTCGGAGGACTTAAGAGTTCGATTCTGTTTGGTCCCTTGGTCATCAGCTACGGCCCGTGTGCCCCATCTGCAGGCCGCCCTCCAGCCCACTTTTCTCTGCCGCAGAGCTCCGGTAGCTTGCAGTTCGTGGGGC
The DNA here is from genome assembly GCF_033297405.1 of Parathielavia appendiculata. NCBI lineage: Eukaryota > Fungi > Ascomycota > Sordariomycetes > Sordariales > Chaetomiaceae > Parathielavia > Parathielavia appendiculata. The sequence continues at coordinate 3,199,714 of NW_026944221.1, forward strand.
CTAGGCAGCGCAGGGTGCTCATGCTCTGCGGTTCGCCGAATACCCCTGAACATGGCCAGATCTGGCTTCATGAGTTGGGTCGTGGAGTTCAGGTTGATTTTCGGCGAAGTCCTGGGGTTGAAGATGCGCGTTTTGTCGACTTCAGCACCATCAACTAGACCAAGCAAGATGGCACCGCACATTGTACAGTGTGCCGGCGACGCTTCCGAGGTTGCTCATTGTACTCTCTCGGCGGCCAAGGTTCCATCACACCAACTTGGCTGCGAAGTCTCTGGGGGTCTCATTTGGTGGCTGTCGGTGGGCTGGCGGATCGGCCGATGGGGTGTTGGTATGATTGCCGAGACTCGCGCTGACGGTGCAAATTGCACAAGTGGGCGGTACGGAGTACACGTGTAAGTAGCGTTGTTCCATGAAGTTATGGACAAACGATTTGATTCCCCGGCCATCCGTGGATGATCTGCATTCTGGTCGCTTGATCACGTCTGGGAAGGTGCTCTGAGTTTCTCAATTGTCGGGATGTGGCAGACCGCGCAAAGCCACAATCACCAGGACCCTTGGCCCACCTCGGACTAGCGAGCACCGCCTTGCAACTTGCATCATCTTACATCTTAAACAACTTCCTAATCGCCTTTCACAAACACACTGGAATATCACAAACCTTCCCATGTCCTAGTCTAATGAAGCAAGCTTCTCGTATACGAAGCGCTGCGGAAGCTGTTGGAGCCACCTGCACTGCGTAGATGGATCGTCCGCATCAACAGCGTCACCTTCGGCGTCTCCTGTGGGCGGCAACAGCCATGACGCAGCCGTCACGAGTTTTGTGCGACTCGCATCCCATGCCGGCCTCTGTCATGGTTGTCCACTTTCAACTATGCTGCAATTCGCGAAGTCGCCGAATGGGCTCTTCAATCGCCCGTGTGCGGGAGTGCCGCCCTTGTTGTACCCGCTCCCACCAAGCTCGACCCGTCAACTCCCTCATACATCGACCACCGTTTTTACACCTATATTGGTAAGGGCTGTAATTGTGTCGCTTCCTCGCCTGTCAGCTTGACCTCTTTCCAAGTCCTTTACTAGCGGAATGCACCTGGCTGAGACCAAAATGAGGCCGCACTCAACGGCCATCGTCGGGTTGGCTGTTTTTGACCTGCGGCCGGGTAAACATCAGGGAGGCGAGCAGAGGTGTTGATGATCAGGTGTCGTCCCTGACTCTGGGCCCGTGGGGTCCGACCGCCCTCCATTTCAGCCCTACGAGATGCCCACAGGTTGGGGTGGCCATCTGCATGCCCCCCGTAAGGTATGTTGCCTTGCCAATTGGTCATGGGCAGCCGATCCGGCACCGCGCGCAGGCGATCGAGCTGCGGGATCCTAGAATCGGCATTGAAAGATCATTACCTGCACCAGTGAAGGATTCTCGCAATCGCGAACTCAGCCCTACGGACTCCCGCCAAGCACGCAGGCACTGGCCTCGGCTACGGAGGTACCCGATTCCGTGGCTCTCGCCGTCGTTTTGTCTCTTGCTAATGATCCTGAGCACCATTCTTCACCGGCGACGGAGTACCTCAGTTCTACTGTGGTAGTAGAACGGGCTGCGCCACTGATTTGCTGGGTGTTGGATGCCAGAAGCTGTCTGGAAGCACACCAACTAGAGGCGGTGAGCCTCGGCGGGACGGGTGGGGAGCCAAGGCCGTTCGCTTGTGGGAGAGCTAGAAACGACTGCCAAAGAGCTTCCCGCACCAACTACCTTAGCGTTCGAGAGCGTGTCGACAACAACGACTGATGGGCCGAGGAACGTTACGACAACTTTCAAGGAAGAGCTCGGACTATGAGAGCACTCGTTCCGCCGCCAGAGAAATGGGGACGCCAAGCCTGCAGGAGCATTCCATTCGGCCCATCTGTGCATGACCACTTTGATTTGCCGCGCTGTGTCCGGTGTCAGGGCAGGTGTGGGGGTGGGCTGTGCTTGCGAGCTACAGTCAGTTCTGTACCATCAGCAAGTTCAGTACGCTGGTGGTCAGCGGGGCCATCTGGATTCAAGGCACAATGAGAACCATCTTTGTTCCGAATATGGTCTTTACGTGCCTTTCCCCCATTGCAACACCGCTCGCAATCACAGTCACTGTCCATTGCCAGCGACTCGGTTCAAAGGATGCAGTAGTGAGTGCATACTTCGGTTGGGTCGTAGTCAAGGTCACATAATATGCGATTTGGTTGCAGTGATCTGGGTGCATGGATTCACCTTCGGCTGCCTCCAACCGTTGCGGGGGTGGCTGAATCCTGCCAGCACAGCCGGTAGCCAGATCACATTGCCAGCTTTATCAGGCCGGTAGTGAGATGCTTGGCATAACCGGGAGGAAGGCGACGAAGAAGGCGACTGAGTCCTTGCCGGTTCAACCAAGGCCGCTTGGTGTAACAAAGCGCTTGCACATCATCAGATGGTTCAGGCGGCGTGAAATTGGTTCCTGTATGCAACGCAACAGTGCCTCATATCAACCTGCACTCATCCCCGCTTACCTAACCGATAGGAGAGTCCCCAAACCCTTGACCGAGACCCCGCTTGAATATGGCGCTGGCAAAGTTGGAGGCCAAAGACCGTCCGACATGAGCTCCTCTGCGTGTCAGATTGGCTAGGCCCATGTGCCACGTTCCAAGCTCAGGGACCGGACTGCAATTGAATGTGTCGAATCCCGGACCTCGACAACTGGCCATGCGCGTGATTCAGCCCTATGAGCTTTCTCCGCTAAATCCGCCCGTTAGTCCCGACCAGCAGCCCAGTCGCTGCACGTTTCAAGCTAAGCCCCAACCCTGGAAAAGTCCACTTTCCAATCTCGTCAGGCACCTGATGGGCGAGGTCGTGGTCTCGCTCACAGACCCCTGAATGAATGAGCGACACTACGATGGCGTTGCCGACTCTGGACCAGGTCATTTTCCCCGAACAGGCCAACCACAACTTCTCGCGCATTTTGGGCGACCTCAAGCGGGCCAACCTGTCCATCACCAACCGGCTCAACAGCATTTGCCACGATGCGGCCTTTGTCGCCGAGGTCGCCGACGCGCTGAAGCTGCCGCTCGTAGCTAATGAGCGGTGCGGGAGCTGGTATATCGATTCCTCGCGGAAGGTCGCGTCGGCGTACTTTAAAAGCACCGATGGGCATACCGGGCAGTGGAAGTTTAGTACGAGGAGGTTGAATCTACATTTGTTAGGTCTGATTGGGAAGCACGATGGGTGGGTGCTCTGTTTTCTCAAACCGAATCTCATTGTCTTCGTCTCTTACACAACACTATCTCATTTCTACTCCTTTGGTTCCCCCCTCCCCCCCCCTTTCTTTTTCTTTTTCTTCTTTTTGGCTTGGTTTTGTTGATCATTCTTCTCTTTTCACTCTCCCTTCCAATTCAACCATAACAAGTATTCTCTCAAACACCCACTAACAATCCACTCCACAGCTGCATTATAGTCGACTCAACACGCCGTGGCAAGCGTATGTTCCAGCTCTCTCCCCGCTCCGCTTCCAATCATTAACACCCGTCCAGGCATGCCCGACGCGCTAAGCAAGACGGTCCCAACCTGGTGCGCCGTCCTCAACCGCGCCCTCTTCCCCTCCCACCCATACCCGTCGTCAGCACACGCCCTCTTCACGCCGCCGGACACTGTCTCTCCCTCGGAAGCGAGCCAGATCACTGCCCTCCTGCCCTCGTTCGTCTCATCTTTCCTGGCGCTCAACCTCGACCTCGCGCCACTGCGCGCAAGCCTGCAAAAACCGATCCGGCCGGTGTGGATTACGCCCGACGACGGCGATCCTCGCCTGCTCGCTGCTGATGAGCGCATGTTGGCAAGGGTGAGGGAGGAGGGGTTCCACCCTGTGCTGTGCTGCACTGCTTCAAGGAAGGTGGTTGGGGCTGAGATGGCCGAGGGCGGGTATATCCAGGGGGCCGGGGACGATACCGAAAACTGGGCGCGGGGGCTCACGGCGGAGGTGTTCTGGCGGTGGAGGGAGGAATTGCTTGCTACGCCCGAGGGCGACTTGCCTGAGTTGATTGCTGAATTGTTGAAGAGGGAGGAGACGGAAAGGAAGGGGAAGGACGAAGGTTTGAAGGAGGTGGTGGAGAGGATCTTTGTGGGGAGGCTTGGGGCGCGGGTGGATGAGGGTGCCTGCGTGGTAAGGCTGGTGCCCGAAATGACCGACAGGAAGGGGTGGGTCAAGGGAAAGAGGTGTTTGGAGGTGGGAATTGGGAAGGGAAAGGGCGCGAGCCGAGTCTTGAGGGACGCACTGCCAAAAATCTGTGAATTTGTGTTGGCTTACTTGAGGAGGCCTGAGACCGGGGAGGACGAGGCTCCGAGGAAGGTGGTGGTGCTGTGCGAATCTGGAAAAGACTTGTCTGTTGGCGTCGCCCTCACGGTGTACTGCTGGTGCTTTGACGACGACGGAAAGGTGCGGCCGGATGATAGCGAGGTGTCATTCAACAAAGCTGCGATTCGGGTCAGGCTGGGGCACATAGTGACCGCACACCCCGAGGCCAACCCTAACAGAGCAACACTGCAGAGTGTAAACAGCTTCTTGATGGACTGGCGGAAATAAGAAAAGCAAAAACACAAATATTCGCTGCGTCTATCATGCGTATCCAATGTCTGACCAATGTTTCTATAAAAATTGCATCACCAACCGCGACCCTTTAAATCTCACCGCGCTCGACTTTGGCCAAGCACTCGCCGAATTGGCTCCAATCGTCCATTATCACGACGGCACCTGCCTCCTTCAAGACCTTGATCATCTTCTCCTTCTCGGCTTCCGCATACGGCCCAACATAGCCGATGACCTTGATACCGGCACGGGTACCGCTCAAGGTCCCGCTCTTGCTGTCCTCGACAGCCACACACTCGTCCGCCTTCTTGCCGAGCTTCTCCATGGCGTACAGATAGATTGCCGGGTCGGGCTTGCTCGTGGGCTTGGGCAAGCTCGTCGCGGCCGAGTATACGTCGTCTCCGAAGTACTTGGCCTGCCCGACTTTCTCGATGCTGGCCCTGACGCGCCTGAGCGCGGAGCTGCTGACGACGGCCAGCTTATACTTGCCCGAGGCGGCGAGCTTGGCGAGCACGTCGTCGACGCCGGGGCAAGAGACGAGCTTCTCCAGCAACTTGGCGATGACGACATCCTCCTCGCGGCGCACGTAGTCGTCGAGCTCGGCGTCAGTCATGTCGAAGTCGAAGCGCTGCTGCAGCGACTTCATCATGCCGCGGAAGTTTTGGCCGACGAACTCGATGATGAGCGACTCGCCCGTAAATGGCTTGTCGAGCGGGATATTCTTGGTCGTGGCAATCTCGTTAATCAGGTCCGCGCAGCCTTCGAAGGCGAGTTCTTCGGACAGGACGAGGGTGTTGTCGCAGTCGAGGAGGATGGTGTTGATCTGGCGGAAGGGTGATTGTTAGGCGGTGTCGGACGGACGGGGATGGGCAGAAGTACCTTTGCCATTGTGATTTATGGGAGGCCGTCCGCCTGTTTGATCGAGGAATTTTTTGTTGTGTTGTGATATGCGCAAGATGGAGGATCGTCTCCAGTAACTGCTATGTCGGGAAGTCTCGCAGCGGTGGCTCCACGATGGCTTTGTCCTCGGATTGGACTCGAGGACAGGAGAAAGTGAAAAAATACTAATTTATGCCTGCAATCTGAAATAACCCCGTTCCCCGGCCACAACCCCTTCTTAAAGTCAGGAACAATCGACTGGTGCCTGAGAGGGAACCGCAAATGCGGAACCAACATTTACGACCCCGCTGCGGACAGGCCTGTCCAGCCGTTGATCATGACGTAAGGTGGGGGGCTCCTAGGGGCCGGTCCCTGAGACCCTGAAACGGCCCTGATGAAGGCAGCCAATCAAGGCGGCTGCAACGCGCCCAGATTTGGTCTTTCAAGCATGGACTTTCGGTCGTCGGCACTGCGCGGACCCTTCCTACAACATCTCGCCTACCGACCAGTACTGCGATCGCTGACTCTCGCTCAATCTTTTGCCAGACGCGATCCACAGTCGCATTCACGGACTATAGTCGGCTCTGGAATGTCTATCCACGGCTCTGGCGACGGAGTTCAAGAAGACGTCGCCCATTTCACTCTATTCACGCCTATCGAGTTCACGATATTTGACCTCGTGAGAGATAAAATCTATTTTGTGCACTAGAACGTCAAAGATCAGCCACAAAGTCAAGGCATACGTGGTAAAGTGTAGCGCTGCCGAGTGGGATGCAGCCGAGACGCGATAGCTGATGCTTGTGTTGCAGACGATCGAGTCGCATTGGTGGGGCCCTCTCACCAGGACGTATTGTGGTCCTGTACAGATCATAATGTCTATTCCACTACCATGGGGGCGTGTCTCGATCAGCATGTTAAGGCATGGGCTCAACATGCCGACGCTGAAATGAGCTCCGAGACAGAAAAACCAGTTAGCCAGTCATCAGTCAGCCTTTCTTTTCTGCATGCGACATGGCTCTTCATGTTCCATGTTCAACACGTGCACTGCACTCCCAACCTGCCAACCCCATCCTCCACACCCTAACGTGCTCTCCAGCCAATACCGTCGCTTCGGGTTCCGTGGTGCATATACGGAGCGGGTCCTCCCACCACTGTCGTCCCGCTGCGTATTTCGCGTCTGCGGCTTCTTTTCGACAAACAATCCCTTTTTGTTCTGGGCTTCGTGCGGCTGAATGCTGGCTTGGCGTCCATGCGTCTGCTTCCCCATCCTCAAATGCACCGGGTAGGACCAATGTTCCAAAGAAGGGCCTTCTCCAGACATCGATGGATCATATATATATGGCTACACATAGCTAGCTCGCTGGACCCCAGAGGCTTCGCATCTGCGTATGTCGTGCTGTCCTTTCTGTTTTAGTCCCTCTTCCTCCAAGATGGCCGTCACAATCAACAGCACCACAGAATACAATGACTCGGAGAAGCCGTCTCAGTCTCTACAGCAGGACAATGTCGAACCCGAAGAGGATCCGATGATCGTCAATGGAGTGGCGCCGGCCTGGACCCGCAATCTGTACCGGCGCATGGCGTTCGGCCGCAAGCACTTCTTCGGCCAGGACGACGCGTCCCAGGCCGCCGATTACTACGTCATGAACCCGGTGCCGCAGAAGCACGCGAGCCAGTGGCGGCCCATCTTCTACCGCGGCGACCATCCCAAGTACACGGGCACGAGTGTCACCGTGGGGCGGGCCTTCCGCACCGGCTTCTGGAACTCGTTTCAGCTGCAGATGGGCGACGGCGTGCACGAGATCTGCGCTAACCAGAAGCGCGCGTACAAGCGGAAGAGCCACGCCCGTAAACAGAAGTGGCGTAAGTTCTGGGGCAGGCCAGAGAAACCACCCGAGCAGCCCCTCGAGGAGGACGTCCCAGTCGAAGGCTTCGTCACTCTCTTCATGGCCTGGCGGCCCAGGTTCTTCACCCGCACCGTGAAGTGGCAGCTTGGCGGCCATGAGTACCGGTGGACCGGCACCAGGCGGTTCATGACGGGGCCTTTCAAAAAGTGGAAGGGAGTATCACACGATTTCAAGGTACACGGCCATCTCTTTCTCTGATTTCCATCCTTCTCTCCCTGGGGTATCATGTAACTAACATCCAAGAAAACAAAAAGCTTGTTGACGAACACAACAACATCATCGCCACCTTCCAAAAGGACCGCTGGGTCTCATACAAGAGCTCCGAGAAGGTCGGCTCCCCACCCAACAAGACACGGTCTCTACTGGGCAAGCTGCGCAGGTACCCTGCCCCGGGCGCTCCTCCAGCCGACGAGATCATCGACAGCATCAGGTCGTTGCCGCCCGACGAGTCCAAGTTCGACAAGAAGCTGGTCAAGCAGCTCAACCTCCAGGGTCCGCACTCGGGCGATCTTACCGAGGAGGCCATCGCCTTCACGTGCTGGATCGTCGTCGAGGGCGAGCACAGGCTCCGGTACAAGATATTTGATCTGCTTGAAGAAGTTGCCGAGACGATCGGAGGCTAATTCTTCTCTCATCTTCCCCATTATCCTCTTCTCTTGAAACCACAGCCTGGGCAACCCGTCCTTACATTCGCTGTGCTCCCTTCGCTTTCTTGTCTTTGTGTCCTTTGCAGAGATACCTGGGTACTTTAATACCTCCACATCGCCTCTCCCTTCTGTCTCGGAGTCTCGACAACAATTTCCGTGTTGAGTCGCATAGTATCGATACCATTTGTTTAGTGCCCTCAATACCTTGTGGTTAATCATCAGTACGTTCAATGACATTAGTCCTTCCACTGCTCGAGTCTCTCGCGAGGCAACAGCAAGCTAACTTGACCCGGGTAGCAGCATGTCGCCCATCACAGCAAGGGTTTCTCCGCGATACACGACCAGTACATAATCAGCTGATAGGGAAGTGGCACTGTCACCCCGCTCTTGTCGGAGACATAGTACATTACACTTGTGAGGGACATTGGTGGCATGCTGCTTACTTAGACTCCTGTCTCAAGTCAGAGAACATCGCACAATGATACCAACGGGCAGCAGGTAAAATCTAGTCTAGCTTGAATGGCCGCCCACCTCAAGTTCGTCGTGTTAAAACCCCTTGCTGGTCCAAATCTCGGGCAAGTTCCCCACCACCATCGCAAGAGACCTGAGACAGCCTCAAGTACTTCAAGTAATGCTTCTGCATGAGAGATAAACCTTTGGACTACTACACTACGATCTGTAACCTGTAACCTGGCTCTCCTTTGAGAGGCAGTGGTAGTGTTGAGAAAGGGGTACCGAGAGTGTGTTTGCTTTCCAGCTCAAAGCTCATCCCCTTCGGGAAATGGGTCCCCCTAAAGACTAAGTCTCGAACCACAACATATTCCATATCACATGACCCTATGGTTTCTATGCCAGACTCGGCATGTTCTCAGGTTCTTGGCGGAGTTCACGCATCACCCAAGTCTGACTTACCGCATGGTAACGACGAACTTCCATCCGAATGCGTACTCCTGATCGCACTAGACAACACCTTGCAGCACCGCCAATCTATAAACAGAACTTTCCATGCGCCACTTTCCAGTAGCCCACCACTGAGCTATGCTCAGTGGTGGACTGGCAGGTTGGCAGGTGCCTTACCTTCGGGGAGGCACCTGTTCGACTCCGAGTAAAATCCCCGGGGGACGCCCGTTGGGGTTTTCGTAGCCGACCACCTCGCCCGCCGGTGACGACTGGCCGGGGGAGGTGGGAGGTGAGCTTTCTGATGATTTGATTTAAGAGATTTTCATATCCTTTTCTTTCCGTTCTTCTTGTTTCCCAACACAAGATAAACCAATGCGGACTGTTGGTGTGTCATTAAGATGTCGGTGTCAAATTTGTTAAGCTGCATGAAACTAACTGCATCCCCAACTCACAGAGGCGGCAACTCCTCCCGACAAATCGGACACTGCAGCTTGTACCTGAACCAGCCCTCCAAGCACTTGGTATGAAAGATATGCCGGCACGGGGTAACCATGTACGCCCGTCTCGCAAACACACCCACTAACCCGCCCGCGGCAGCCGCATCCTTCGCATCGGCCCTCACAACCGGCACCTCCAGAACCTCGGTACATATCGCACAATCAATCTCCCTCAACACCATCCTATGCCGCCTGAGCTCCTTCTCCCGCTCCCTCCTCTTTCCCCCATCCTCACCGCCGCCCTCCCCGGCAGACCAGCTCCTCCTCCTCGCCGTAACAGGCGAACTCTCCCGACTACCCTGCATACCACTAGACGAGACCAGCCCAATCGGCAACCCCACCCCGCCGCTGCCACCCTCCATATCGCCAGCACCCTCCTCCCGCAACAAAGGATGATACTCCCACACGTCAGGCATCCAAGCAGCCGGCACCCCGACCCGGGGGCCCAGCACGTCCTGCACGGCCAGCACGACAAGCTGGCACCACACCCACCCGACCAGCGCGGCAAACACGATCCCGTCGGGCTCCACAAACAGGATATTGTCCCCCCGCAGATAAAAATACGCAAACGGCGCCAGCCTCAAAACAGACTGCCCGATCATGAACCGCCAGGCAAACGCCCGGCGGCTGTTCCGCCAGACGTTGCGCTGGATCTGCGGCGTCCAGAGGGAGAGGTAGGCGAAGGAGAGTAAGTGGAAGAGAGCCGAGCGGAAGCGTGGCGGCCAGGTCGACGAGATGCCTAGCAGGATGAAGATTGCTACGCCCACGAGCAGGAGGGTGCCGGTTATGGAGGCGAAGGGGCTGGCTTGCGGCGTGGTTGGGTTGGTGGCGGTGGTGATGGTGGTGGTGCCGGTAGGGAGCGGGAGCGTTGAGGCGCCGGAGGAGGTGTTAGCGGCAATTTCGGCGTCGATGTCTTGGTCTGAGGGAATTATGATTGGTGGGGAGGAGGTGCGGGCTGGGCCGGCGGTGACTGGGAGCGGGAGGGTGCCGGGCGGTGGTGGTGGTGGTGGTTGCGACGGTGTAGTGGCAGCAGGGGCGGATGATGTTCGTGATGTGCCGGCGTTGTTGGCTCTGGCCTGCGCGCGGCGTCTTTCTGGTTCTTGGTGTGTGTATATCTCGGAGAGGAACCATGCGCCGATCGACATGGACATAAATGCAGCAAAGGTAAGGATAAGAGACGGGAGGAAGTTGTTGGTTGCTGACAAACCCCAGGCCGACGAGACTCCAAACACCATGCCGTCCGCCAGAACCATGATTGCTGCTGTATGGAAGCTGATGCGCCCGAGAGTGGAGGGCGTATTCGATTCCTTGATCTGCATCTTCAGGAGCCACAGCTGCGCCATAAGCACAGCGGCAAACCCAAACACGCAAGTCCTTGTCCGCGAAAGCAACACCTCCGACTTCACGCCGACGAGATGCTGTCCCTCAATTGACGGGAATAGAGGCGGACCTTTGGACTCAAGATAGTAGGAGCAATCTGGAGACCAGGCGACGAGCGACATGCGGAGATCTGGCTTGCCATTCGAAGGTGCTCCCGTGGGAAATCGAAGCTCTGTCTCCAGCTGATCGACGAGGGGCATGAGTCGATCATCAAGACCGTCCTTCCCAATGTATTCGGGTTCCAAAGCATGTAGTTGCAAATAGACGACGTACTCGCAGCGCGGCAAGGGTAGTGAGATCTCCTCCCCGACAACCGGCGTCCACGGGTTGCTGGAGCCGCCGAACGTGCTGCCCTCTTTCTTGCTGATGACCTTGCCCAATGTCTGGTTTAGAAGGCCTTGGCCTGTATGATAAAACTCTGGGCCGGGAACAAGATGCGGCAGGCCAAAGACGCCCAAAAACTTCTCGGTCGTTGTGGTCAGCAGCATTGAACCCTGCCTCGGCCAGTGCACGCCGTGGAGCCGGATGGCAAAGCTGCCAGCCGAGTGATCCTCGTCCTGGATGTCAGCCACGGCGACGATCTCCCTCGCCAAACCCCACGATGATGGTGGCTTGCCATCCTCCTTGTCCTCCTCATATGCCGCGTCACTCTCATCCTCCAACAGCGACAGTACTATGGTGCCATGAGAACCGGTAACATTCCAGCCCCATTCGCCGTGGCTGTGCATCCAATTTGTCCCCGGCGCGATCGCGCTCAAGTTGTAGTTGCGCGCCTGCCTCACGACCGAGCCCGGCCGCCGCACCCACCTGCCATGCACTGTGCCCGTGGCGTTCTGCCACGTCTTGGGCACCGGTCCATGGTCCCACTCGTCGGCGCCTTTCAGCGGCGGATAGGCGTGGCGGCTCCACTGGCGGCAGCGGTCCTTGAAGTAGGCCAGATCGTCCCAAGCGTAGTCATCGGCCCCCCGGAAGCCCGTCAGGTTGAGATATCGCGGCGCCTGCCACGGAGGCGCGCCGTCCACGACTGCATGGGGCGAGAAGTCGCCCCATTTCGTGCTGTTCAAAACCTGATGGGCATCCCTCAGGCGGCCGAGGCGGGAAGTGCCAAAGAAGGGCGCAGCGATTATGCCAGGGGCGTCATTCTGCGAGAGGAGGGCCACGGTGACGATGAGGAGGAGGAGCCATAGCCTGGCATTTTCCTGAGACATCTGGGGCATTTTGAAGAGTCAGATTGAGTCCTCACTTGAGCATGCCGAGTTCGTGATGTCATGGCCAACGCGAGATAGCCATGTCGTGATATGTGGCGGGCAGAGACCAGGTGGACTGAGGTTGAGTTGAGCCTGGAAATCGGGACCTGGTCAATGTTCTATCTCATGGGGCAGTTTAGCTGGATAACCTCATCAATCGTGTCAGAAAGTGACTTGCATGTCGCAGTGATGCCGAGTTTCGATGAGTGTTGCAATCTGAAAATGTATTTCACAGTTGACACTTGTTCAGGTTGATGTTGAATCCGACAGAGGGAGTGATCCGGATGAGGCACTCGTCACAGTGCCGCAAGCGCTTTGCACAGTAAGGTACGCAACTGCGCACACCATGGCCCCACATCTTCATTGCTTCAACCCTTTTAGGCCATGAAGCACTAGGTATCGTTCTCCGTGGTCTTGGGATCGTATATATTAGACTTGTAAGTCGAGACTTGCACTGCACAGTTGCCAAACAAGATCACCTACCTTACCTTATCCCTGCACAGTGTTGTACCTCGGACGGCGATTCACTCTCTGAAGGTTCCGCATAATGTCGTCTAAGAACGACTCAGTCAGCGCCCAAACAGCAAGCGTAATAGGAAGCCCCAGACTTGACTAGTTCTGAGCTCCTCCCCACTGACCGTTGGAGCAGAACAGTGAAGACGCCCGCGGCGAGCTGACCGCCCAGCTTGAGGATCTGCTTAACACGCTCTCCAACAAGTTTGCCGGTGTGTCGAGCGAGATATTTGCCAAAAGTAGCCCTTCCCTTCTGGACCAGTTCACCGCACGTTAAGCTGACAACCACAGTGGATGAGATGTCGCGCCGTCTAGATAACCTTGAGGCGCAGTTGATGGCCAACAAGGACAAGAACTCGAGGTCTGAGTGATTGGCCGCCTGATGATCGTGTTTTGTCCCGCGTCATGAGGGGCTTTTTAAGGAGTTGGCAGGATACTGTTGCACGGGAGGGCTAGCTTGGACCTCACGACGGGGTAACGAGCGAGGTAGCGGCTTTGGTTTTAAGTCCAGGCATTGAGAAAATCGGCAGACTCTTAAAATGGGACCGACATTATATTTGCAGGCTCTAACAGCGTTACAGTCACGTAACCTACGCAAACCAAATTCAATATTTAGAGCTCCTCTTTTTCCTCCCCACCGCCCGTCGCTTTCTCGATGAACTTGCGGAGAACATTGGTCCTGCTCGTCAGCTCGTCCAGCTTGGTGGGCGCCAACCCGCCCTTCTTGATGATGCCCTCCAGACGGGCAAGCTCCTTAGCCGCGTAGTCCTCGCTCTTGCTGAGCTTGTCGAACACCCGGAGGTAATACTCGGCGAACTTGGCCTGAGCCTTGTCCGTGAGGCTTTCGGCAGCCTTTTTTGCCTCGGCGGCCGCCTCCGCCAGGGCAGTCCCGCCGGTCAGCTTGGCCACAATGGTATCGAGCGCCTCAACCGTACCAGCGGTGGCGTCGACACCGCCGCCTGGAGCACGGTGGGTGCCAGCCTTCTTGTTCAGGAAGGTGACGAAGGCCTCCTCAGATCGGCCGCCGTCGTAATCTTCGGGGTTGGTGCTGCCCGCGGGGAAGAACTTGATGGTCGGGTATCCGGACACACCGTACTCGGCCGCGGTGGCCTTGCCGTTCGGGGCATCAGCGTCAACCTTGGCGATTACGACCTTATCTTCGCTGGCGAAATTCTCGGCGAGAGCCTCCCAGGTAGGCGCAAGGTTCTTGCAGTCTGCAAAGCGTCAGCGCTGCGTCTCTTAACAACCAACCAGAAGTGTACCTACGTCCACACCACGGGGCGGTAAACGCCACCAGTACATTCTTGTCGCCACCAATATGTTGCTTGAAAGTGGAATCTGTGAGCATCACCACACTGCTCGGCTTCGCCGACTTCTTCCTCGGCTTCACTCCCGTCTTCTCGGTGATAAAGTTAGAAAGCGCTTCGAGATCCCGCCCGCCATTGTACTCGGTCGGCTTGTCGCTCTTGCCGTCGAAGAATTTCAGTGTCGGAAAACCCTGCACTCCAAACCGCTTGCCCAGATCCCGCTCGGCATCGGCGTCGACCTTGGCGACCTGGACCTTGTCCTTGGCATGCTCAAAGGCCAGGGCGAGCTCCTCGTAGACGGGAGCGAGATTCTTGCAGTGGCCGCACCACGGGGCGAAGAACTCGACGAGGGTCGGCTTGCCGGACTTCAGAACCACCTTGTCGAAATTGTTGGGGACGAGATCGAGGACAGCCGACTTGGCCGCAACTGCCGCCGTGAGGCCAACGAAGACGAAGCTCTTGATAAGCACCATGGTGAGCGAACCACGGTTGGTGCTGTGGGGAACGGTGAAGAGGCTCCTCTCAGGAAACGTCAATGCAACTCTCATGGGAAGATGCAAAAAACGGGAAGACCACCACGAAGAGAAGACGGTGAATCCAAAGCAACAGAAGGTGTGGCAACCAGCAAGATGTTGGCTTTGAAATCACACCGAAAGATGCCACTTTGCTTTGCCCCAGGAAACTGCCCTGACAAGGGGCTTTACCCCTGTCGACGCCCCGGTTGCGCCTGCAGCCCCGCCGGCGAGCCACTGTGCAGCAACCGGCTTATACACCGTTATCCCGATAAGATAATAAGCCACACTCCACATGCCACACGCCACACCTCACCAGCCATCATCCGCAAGCCCTTCCGCACAAAAAAGTCTCCGCCAAATTTGGCAAGCTCGCCTGCACGGATTGAAATCTCGGCCGACCGTTCGCGACAACCGACCAGACGACGACATCAAATCCCGCCGCAACCCAGCCTCCGCCGGATATCTCGACTTCTCAAGCAACAAACGTCAAAATGGCTCACGAATCCGTTTGGAACTCGCGCCCGCGCAACTATGGCAAGGGCTCCCGCGCTTGGTACGGAACCCCGTCACTTTATCCATTCCGATCGACTGCACGAATTCAGAGCGAGGGGGAGGAGGGACAGTAAAGAGAGAGAAATAATACGGGGCAAAGCACAAGAGAAGTAGGGAATTGTGCTGACGATGAAACCAACAGCCGCGTCTGCACCCACACTGCCGGTCTGATCCGCAAGTACGGCCTCAACATCTGCCGTCAATGCTTCCGCGAGAAGGCCAACGACATTGGCTTCGTCAAGGTATGCAATACCCCGAGTCTTGAGACTCTTCTCTACCTGACCGTCTCAACCATGTGTATTCTAACCGCCAATGCCTCCGACAGTACCGGTAAACGACGAACCATGACAGCCAGAGATGGTCAATCAGGGTTGAGGGGATGAAGGAGCGGGAAGATGGATTGGAGCATGAGGGACGAGGAGGTCTGTGGTTGAACGACGAAACCGGATCCTCACGAAACGAATCCACGGCGTTTTCCTGCTCGGTATCGCATGGGAAGGGCACTGAGCTGGGAGGAATACGCCAGTCTTTCTCCCAAGAATAGCCGGCTTTTTACAGCGAGGTGGGAGTTCACACGGGTCATTTCTTATTTGCGCGGTTTCGGCCAAAGGGACGATGCAAAAGAGAACGAGTTCATAATCCGTCCATCCATCCATCCACACCGCCATTGTACCCTTCCCGGCACCTTCGGACTGCGTAATCACCTCAACTAATGTGTTCAAGATGCTATGGATAGACATCCGGAGCGTCCCTACAGGTAGGGTTGTGACAAACCGGCAGGAGCGGGATGTGCTCTGCTTCAGTGATGCTGTTTTGTTTGGGTGCCCATATCCACTTCATCAACCATTATATTGGCCTGTGTTATCTTTAAAATACAGGATTAAGACAACCGCTAGGACGGGAGGGGAGATCAGGCGGACCCCAGGGTCTTTGCACATGGGCGGTTTCCAGAATGCCGCCCCGAATATATCATCACAACAAAATGTACAGCAGTGTTTCTCGACTCCGCAGCGCCTGCCCGCCTACCCATGGACCAAGTCGACCCAAGCCTTGTGTCTTCTCGCCCGACATGTCTACCCTGCCCCAAGACTCCCTAACATCGTACATTCGTGCCCCACGCTGGCTGGCTGGCTTACTCGATGATACGAGTCACGAGACCAGTGGCGACGGTACGCCCGCCCTCGCGAATGGTGACGCGCATACCGGCCTCGAGGGCGATAGGGTTGTGGAGCTGGGCCACCATCTCGACGTTGTCGCCGGGCATGACCATCTTGGAGTGCGGGTCCTCGGTGCCCTCGGGGAACATGAGCGTGACAGCCTCGTCGGCGGAGCGGATGAACATTTGCGGGCGATAGTTCTGGTGGAAACCGGTGTGCCGGCCGCCCTCCTCCTTGGTGAGCGCGTAGAGGGAAATGAGGAACTTCTTGTGCGCCTTAACGGTGCCGGGCTTGGCGACGACCATACCACGGCGGATGTCCTCGCGGCGGACGCCGCGGAGCAGCAGACCCGAGTTGTCGCCGGCGACGGACTCCTCGCAAGACTTCTTGAAGGTCTCAATATCGGTGACCTTGGTCTTGATAATCTCGGTGCCCTTGCCGATGATCTCAACGTCTTGGTCCCTCTTCAGGGTGCCGCGCTCGACACGGCCAGAGACGACGGTGCCACGGCCGCCAATGGAGAAGACATCCTCGATGGGCATGAGGAATGGCTTGTCGGTGTCGCGCTGGGGAGTCGGAATCCACTCATCGACAGCCTTCATGAGCTCGTCGATCTTGGACTCGCCGATTTCAGGGCGCTTGCCTTCAAGGGCGCAGAGGGCGGAGCCGAGAACAACGGGGGTGTTCTCGCCGTCAAAGCCGTAGGAAGAGAGTAGCTCGCGCATCTCCATCTCGACAAGTTCCAACATCTCTGGGTCCTCGAGGGCATCGACCTTGTTCACGAAGACTACGATCCTCTGGACGCCGACCTGGCGGGCCAGGAGCAAGTGCTCACGGGTCTGGGGCATCTGGCCGTCCGAGGCGGCGACGACAATTATAGCACCGTCCATGGAGGCGGCGCCGGTAATCATGTTCTTGATGTAATCGGCATGGCCCGGGCAGTCGACGTGCGAGTAGTGCCTGTTCTCGGTCGAGTACTCGATGTGGGCGGTCGAGATAGTGATACCACGCTTCCGCTCCTCAGGGGCCTTGTCGATGGAGCCATAGTCGAGGAAGTTGGCCATGCCCTTCTCGGCTTGCCTCTTGGTTATGGCGGCGGAGAGAGTTGTCTGCACGGTTGGTTAGCGAGAGCGGTTGGTTAGTTGGAATCAGTTCGTGCGACTCCGGACCTTTCCGTGGTCGACGTGACCAATTGTACCTGAGACCCCAATGTTAGTCCTTGGATATCGATGCAGGGCGACATGGAGCGCGTACCAATATTGACGTGGGGCTTGCTGCGCTCGTAGACGGCATACGTCCGGGCAAAGTTGAGGACTGGTGTCCTGGTGTCGCGCTGCAGCGCAACCAAAGGGTTCTGTGTCTGTCTAAGGGAAAGGCGCGCCGTCCGCAGGAGCGGGGCAAAGGTCCGTAGTGAGGCAGGCATCTTGAGTCTCGCTCGCGAAAACACCGGAAGAGTGAAAAGGAGCGGAGTGTGGAATCAACAGTTATTCAAGCTGTTGAAGACCTCGGATGTCCAAACTTTGAGCGGAAAATTTGGCGCTCCAAAAACTCGGCACCGAGCACCGGGCCGGGGTCGGCACGGACCGCTTCGCGTCTTGTGCTGCGCTAGCAATAACTTGAAGTCACTTCTTCAACAAATGTGCGTCTGAGGAATCGCAGCCAACGAAACGCATCCGTCCCACAACAACCTGGACACAGAGCAGTACGGTTCTGGTGCTGATTTTTTTCTTTCATATTCTCTCACTTGGCTAAATGCTTGCTTCTTGATTGATAGCTCGTTAATCTTCGATTGCTTTCAGAACAACCTGGTTCCCAAACCAAGAACCTCTCTCCTCCAAGATAATGATTGGCCAATCCAGATGCTGATTTTGATGTCAAGGTCTTCTCGACCACTTCAGCCCAGGGCCTGGCGTCCATGAGCTACGAAAACCTCTTCTCCAGGTCTGGCCCATCGCCAACATCATCGAGTTCTCCTCGTCAACTCGGTCTGAATTCAGACTTGTCACTTCCATTCCCTGACGTGGCCGGCCAGCTAAAAGTCATCTCGCATGCCGTTGAGGTTCGAGCGGACAGACGCCGGAGAGAATTGAGCGGCCTCCTGGTTCCTTAGCTGCTCACCATATCACCCGTCGAAGAATGCATTGAAGAGTCATTTACCAAGAGTTGGGGTCGACACTGCAGCTGCCTGTTCAGAAGTATCCAACTCTGACTCAGACTTAGCTCGGTTGATATCACTTACAGTCCAGCTCAGGTTTGTTTGTTAACGTGGAACTTAAGAAGGTGGGCTTTAGCCTTTATTTTTCTTTTCGGTGTCCGTTTTTCTTCCTCTAGCTTTCATTATATCTTCTTCCTCTTCATTCTCCTACTTCTTATCCTGCTTGACGATATCTTTCCTCTTTCTTTCCTTCTCCTTGTTTTCTTACTTACTTCCTTATATCCCATTTCTCCTACTTCTATCTAGCAATCGACATGTGCCATGCTAACAAACAAACCAGGGTTGGATTGTATGGATGCATCAAGGTCATGAACCGCAAGGGAAAGGGCGGTCCAAGCGAGGGCGATCCCATGACCATCACGGAACCCGCGGGGCCGCCTTTTATGCCATCGTCTGTACGACGGTGGAAATTGACAGTGAGCGCTGGATAGCGGCGATTTCGAAGTCAGCATCTGAGACATCGATAACGCCGCGCCCCCAATGCACCCTAGCAGGAGGGGCACTGATGGCCATGGCAAGTCAGGCAGTTTGGCAGGCTTGTAAGCTTCTTTGCAAGCTGGAATACCGTCCGCCCATATCCCGAGGGATACGCGGTCGACGGATGCTGAGACAGACATCGGAAGGTTGGTGCAGAAGCTCATGGGCTTCCACTTTTGCTATCCTCCGTATACGCAAGCCAGGGGCCGTACGGTTGCGTTGAAGAGGGCTGGGACAACCAATTCGCGAACTTGAGACGCCCAACCCTCGGCTTCCAACTCGGTAGTCTTCCAGCCTGTTCCGAACACCAGGGGTATGGAACGCTGCGAAGCGATGCTTTTTCCTCATTGTGTTTCCAGGCTGGGAGCACAGTCGCTGTGGGCAGGGACACTTCAGAGTGGCGATGCGAGGAGGGTTGAGAAGCCTTGCTCGGTCATCAATGCAGCAAACGTTCAGCGGAAGGTGCAGCGTGTCCAGAGTTGCGGACAAGACCATCCGGGTGGGTTTGCAAGCTACAGCTTCGCCCTGAACCCCTCCGTCGTTCCGACTCGAAACTCCAAAGAGCCTCGTTCCCTTCTTTTATATGGGCTGCCAGCCACCGTGTCGTCGAGCCAGTGACAGGGCAAACAGGGGATATCTACCCAGATCTGCGGCCCGTTCTGAGACGGCGTCCGTGGACGATACAGTTGTGCTCTGCATTCCAGACTATAGGACTCTCTCGTGCTCTCCCGAGCACGCGAGCATCGCCACGGGAGCTTGTTCAGGAGATCTGGAAAGTCAGCCGGGAGGCCCGAGCGCTGCCCAGAAACGGGAAGCGGAAAGCTTTTCTCGGCATAGCTTGTATGGGCTTGGCCACTTGGAACACTCGAAGCGCTTGGCAAAGTCTCATGTGCGATTGAGCTGTGATCGACCATCTTCAACGCATTCCAGGCAAAGACAGGGCATGTTTACGCGGGAACCATCCTTGCGAAATGTTACCTCTGCAGTACTTGCGCCTGGAGTTTCCCTTCTTGGCTCCATCTTCAACCTAGCATCGGCACCTAGCCTGCCAGGAGTCCAGGACCAACCCCCAACATGGGACGCGAAAGACACAAATGCTTGGTCTCCATCATCAACGGCTCTTATTCTCATCTGCTCGACGAGTGTCACCTTTGTTTCGAGCGCCATTGCTCTTCTCCTGCCAAGCCATCCCCGACTTCCTATGCGACGAGCATGTTCGAGTTCATCTCTGGCGAGACGATGGATTCTCGTTACGAGGAGAGTTGCAACTCATCTAGACACTCTATATAGGATGTCCGTCTGCAATGTCTCTCATACCTTCATTCACCTTTCTTAGCTCATGAGCTGTGCTCGTCTGGCCGTCGTCAAAACTCTCTCAGTCTCGTTTTTGTTTCATTCTTTCACTTCGTCCGCTGGTCGTCGTCGCTGGTCGCATATTTTATCCTATATACACCTATACCTTCTTCCACTGTGTGCAAAATGGTCAAGCATGCCTTTGTAGCCTATGCCGGACTGGCCGCGGCGCTGCCGCTGAATATCAACCTTGGGGCCTACTCACCGGCCCTGGTTGTTGGTATGTTCCCACTCCTCGCTCCCCTGGTCGTGTGCAGAGGTAAGCGTGCTTACCAAGTCAACAGGTGATGGCGAAATCAGCTTCGGAGGTAGGCAGGACGTGTCGAATTTGATCACTGCGCTCGAAGGCGCTGCAGTTAACGCTGCCGCAGGCGCCGCCAATGCAGCTGAAGGCGCCGGTAACGCGGCAGCTGCTGCCCCCACTACCGTTCCGAACCCTCTGCCCAATACCGTTGCGAGCGCATCTACAGACCCGGCGCTCGCCGAGCAGGTTAGTACCTTAGTCCCGGCGTCTCGAGGTCAACCCCTGTTCACTAACAACCCGTTCCGTAGGCCCAGCAAATAGCCGCTATTCAAGGCCTGGGCAAAGCCATCAAACACCGTGTTGACAGCGCCGAGACTGAGAAGTTCGGCAAGCGGAACCTCGCCGGTTTTGATCGGGCGCTCACATATGCTGAGGCCGCCCTGACCAAGGGCCCGAAGGTCCAGCTCGGCACGGGCGAAGAGGGTTCCGGCATCGGCATTATCGTCGAGCACACCCCGGCTGGTACGTCGTCTCACGGCACGGTTGCCTAGCCGTCCATTGGCAGCAGAGCCCTTCATAATTCAACCTCACCCCCATCAGGCCCCATTGTCAGGACGCAGACTAGCGGGTGTTAATGCCTCCAATGCAGCAGCGGAAGGCGGCGCCGCTGAGAAGCGCGACCTCAGCGAAGTCTCGACCCCCAGACGGCGGGCGGCCAAGGTGACGACCATGTTTGTCCGCCGCGGTGTTCCTGTTGGTAAGCAACCGCGTTCCCTCGCTCACAACCCTGACACATACCCTCCCTACGCAAGCCTCCCCCCCACCCCTTTTTTTTCCCTTGTTTCGGTAAAAAGTGACTAACCACAAAACCGCCCAGCTCTCCAATCCCGCTCAGGAGACGAGGACCTCGCCGGCCGCGCCCCGACAACCTTACCAGCCCAAGCCGCCACTGCCCCACCCGCTCCCCTAGCTGTCTCCAAGCGCGACAGAGCTTTGGACGCAGTCAACCTGAATGTCGATGGCGATGCGGGCGTCACCATGACGTTTGTGGAGGCGTTTGACGATGAGAAAGATGATGAGAGATCGTTCTGACTCTCAGTTCCTCGAGCTTCGTGCTCGTGAGGCTTGTCGTTTTCGGAGCCAGAGCCCGGTTGGTTTTGGTTTGGTTTTGGTTTTGTTTGGTATCAGTTAAATTTTGTTTTGCTGCCTGGTATGGACTGGAATGATCGGTCTGATAGTACACAGCGAACAGACTGATGTGAAGGAATACGGGAGGAGACGATAGAAGATGATCCCAACGGAAGGTGATCGCTGAGAAGAAGCTTCCGGTTGTGTTCTGCTCTTGTGTTCTGCTCTTGTTAGATCACCGATCCGCATTGGACAAGAAAGACCCTCTTTTGCCCAATATCGTGAGAAATTGTGGAATTGGGACCTCGTCGACCTGCTAGGCCAAGGACTTGCCTTCTACTCCAGGTCCGTCAGGGGATGAATGGACCAAAGAAAGGGTCGGCGGTATCATACTGCTCCCTACACATAGACGTACTCGTCCCTGATGATGCCGATCAAAGACCTAGCAAGTGTACATGTGCTGTGTATAATCTAACGGTGTGCTGTGCCACCCAGGACCAGCACCTGTCTACTCGCTCGCTCCAGTCCCCAAGCCAAGAGCGCCCAACATTTCCGTCAACGCCCCCATGTCTACCTGACGCCCACAGACCGATAATGCATCATTATGGTTCCCGGCTGATGAAGCAATTCTCTCGGGTCGTTGCCCCTCCTCACCACCACCACGCAGCGACACCTCACAGGCCTGTTGGATGGGTAAGTCCTACTTATTATCCCACTCCTTGAGAGGCTTCTGGCGCTGCCTCGTATTCCACCCGAGCTTCGCGCTGATACTATTGATCCAATCCTCACTCCGCCTACCATGCGGCTGCACGCAGGCAAAGGGGTACCTGCTCGCGCTGACGGTGACGTAGTCGCCCGGGGTGAGCTCGACGCGCTCGCGGCCGTCGAAGCTGGCCCACGAGCTGGTGCGCGCGTCGTAGGGCACGCCGATGCGCAGGACGATGGTGTCCGGTAGGATGACGGGGCGGAAGGAAAGGGTGTGCGCGCAGATGGCGGTCACGAGCATGACTGGGTTTTCGGGGTGGCACAGCGAACCGCCGGCTGCGAGATTGTAGGCGGTCGAACCGGTGGGTGTGCCGACGCAGATGCCGTCGGCGGAGACAGACGTGAAGTGCTCGTCGTCGCCGAAGATTTCGATGTTGGACATTGCTAGGGTGGTCAGGTTAGTAAAAGCATATGGGAGACAGCGGGGTTGACGTTAATGAAAGTGCGTACTTGGGTTCGGGCCGCGGTCCACCACGACTTCGTTCAGCACCTCGTACGTTCCGTCTGGTCGATGGGTATGCTCGTCGTCCTTCTCCTCGCCTATCAGCTCCTCAACCAGATCTCTCGGCGGCCTCGAACCGTCACCGTCTGGGCTATGCTCCGCGTGCTCGCCGTCCTCCGTCAGCCTCGACCCCGTCTTCCGGCTGCGCATTATCGTCGCCTCAAACCTCAACCTCAAACTAACCGTCACCCCCGCGTTAAACGCGCTCGTCAACGTCTTTCGATAGTCCTCAAAATCGAACTTTGTCAGAAACCCCAGACTGCCCAGCGCAAAGCTCAGCACAGGCGGCACAATCCGCTGGAACAGCCAGCTGGCATACAGCACCGTACCGTCCCCGCCGAGGGTAATCACAAAGTCGAACGTATGCGGCCGCGTTTTGCACAGCTCCTCATCCCAATACCTCAACCGCTTCCCCACGTCCCAGCTTGCCTCCTCGGTGACCTCACCCGACGCGACATAATCCCTCCTGACCTCCTCCACCAGCCCTGCCACATCAAACTTCTTATTCTCGCGGAACTCCTTGTCCACATACACGGTATACCTCACCTCCCTCTCCCGATCCAGCAGCCAGCGGCACAGCTCCCTCGTCTTGGCGATCAGCTCAGTATCATAGATCTTGGTCAGCAACATGATGCTCTTGACCCGGAACTTGAGCCGCATGCTACCCAGCCGGCGGCTCAGTTCGCGCACGCCCCAGGCCATTTCGCTCAGCTGCTTCTTGGTGAGCAGGCGCGAGTTGAGCGTGTCAGAAGACGCGAAGTGCCGGTCGAGCTGCGACGGCGTGCGCGGCACCGTGCCGTCAGCGACCATCTCGCGCCGCCATTGCTTCTCGTCGGACTGTCCGCCGTCGGTAGTTGTGCTGCTTGCGCTGCTGTCGGCGGCTTCATCGTCCGTTCCTGCTTCGGGTTGCTGTTGTTGGGGCTGTGCTTGTTTCTTGGCGGAGGTCGCGGTGCGAGGGTGGCGGAGAAAGGTGGCGCTCGGGTGAGCGAGTTCGTCGTGCTCTACCTGTTCCTGTCCCTCCTCGTGGCCTTTGCTGCCCCGTCGAGCAGTCTCCGGCTTGGACTGAGCTTGGGCGCCGTGGCCGTGCTTGCCCTTAGGATCGAGAGGGCGGTCCAGGCCGTTCTCGGACGAGACGTCCTCTGCTTCGCAGCTTGCTATCCCGGCGTGGCGGTGGTGGACATGGCTGATACCGGGATGGTCACGGGTGCGATGGTTGGTCGCGAGGGCATGTTTCTCCTTTTTCTGGCTGGCCAGGAACTGGTGGACAAGGCATTCTGTCTTGCTATGGAGCGGCGGGGGTGCTCGGTGCAAATCAGGGAGCACCACGTCGTTGGTAACGAGGGAGCTCTTCCGGCGGTAGGGATTGGATGAATCGAAGACGACCTGTCTAGGGGTGAGTGGAAAATCACGGCAGTGCAGAAGAAGTGGGATGTGTCTGCTGGAGGCTTACCTCGACCGGATTCCGGTCCTCGTCGCTCGCTGACGATGGGGGCTCTTCAAACGAGACTTGCTTCGAGGGGTTTGAGTCTGCCATTGTCGCCCTCTTTCTCAAAGGATATCGTCAACGTCTTTCGACAGCCTCTTAGAAGAATAATTGATGGGTTTGCAGGAACCGCGGGGGTCAGCAAGGCCTTGTCCTGATTGAAGCTGCCGTCAACCAACTCCTCGATTCAAAGTTGCGGCCTTGCTGATTCCGCATGCGGTGGGCTGACTCATTACTGTGGTATAGAGTGGTGTTTGTTGCGGCGACCTCGCAGGTGCAGGACCGAGACCCTCGGAGTCGCTTTGCACTGCGTCATAGCGGGGGTAGTTACCGGGCTCGAAGGGCTTGGGAGCAACAACTTCCATCGCTGCCCCGCCTTCCTCTTCCCTTGGAAACAACACTTGCAGCTACTTAGCTAAGGTATACTTAGACTTGATACCTTAGCTGGAATTGGGTGGTGAAGACAGAGAATCTGAACGTACACTGCAACTCACCGCCCGAAGCACCAGCTTCCAGTTGAGTTCCGAGTAGACAGACGTTTCCCGTCTTCCAATGGAGACCTCAACATCAATTAAGGCTACATAACATTCTTTGGCCGAGGCGCAGATCACGCCGTGAATAGCCGGATGCAGTAAAAGTTCCAACTGGAAAGAAATGCCCGGCCAGACGGAACTCGATTGTGGCTTCCGTCAACCTGCATCTGCAGTTGCAGAGACGCTCCGTCTCTTGAGTGGGCTGTGGTCACGCTAAGAAACTGCATCACACGCCTCCCAAGCTTTGAGCCCCGGCTGTCATGTGCTGGCGCGAACGCCGCTTAGAAGGCACACGAGGCTATTCCAGCATCAAGCCAGACCTACTCCTACCTTGACGGAGACCACCAGGAAGGAGTGGCACAATGAAGCATCTCATCTTCGTAGGCGCATGCTACCTCGACACAATCCTCACGTAAGTCAGCACATCTGGCCACGCCTCTACATCCGCACGATGGCAGGAAGGGAAGGTCGAGAATAGCAAAGTGATGAGCACAAGGTCTCACGAATAACATGCACACAGGGTCCCACACTTCCCCAAAGAAGACTCCAAGCTCCGGGCGACAACAGCACAGGTGCGCCGCGGAGGCAACTGTCCCAACACACTTGAGGTCATCGCCCAGCTCCTGCGTGCCGGGCCGAGGCGCCTGCCCCCGATCAAGCTGCACCTGGTATCATGCCTGCCCGACGCCCAGGCAACCGCCACGAGCAAGATCCTTGCTTCGTTTGGAGGCGACGTCGAGGAGGCCGAAGAAAACGGAATCGACTTCAGCCACTGCTTGTACCGGCAGGGTCACGACGAGCCGGCGAGCAGTTACATCATACGCGGTGCCCAGACCGGCAGCCGGACGATTGTCAACTTCAATGACCTCCCAGAGATGACGGCGGGCGAGTTTGAAAGAATCGCCGATGCCTTTGCTAGGCAAGGGGATGAGTGTTGGTGGCATTTCGAGGTGTGCCTGCGTTACCAGGAGCGATGCTTGCATTTGGGTGTTTCTAAGGCGTTTGGGTGTTTCTAAGGCGTGTAATGGTTGACTGAAAGACCGTGCAAGGGCCGAATTCCAGAGACAACGCTCCGATGCATCCGCTACCTTCGACGGTCTTTGCCGGGTAACACCATCAGCGTCGAGGTTGAGAAGCCTAACCGGGAAGGACTGGTCGAACTAGCAGCCGAAGCCGACGTTGTCTTTTACTCGAGGAGTTGGGCTGAAGTGAGTCAAAGACTTCTTGGTAAGGTGCGCGAACCTGCAGCGCTAAACCACCGAACCAGAGCCGAGGGTACACCAATTCGGAGGCGTGTTTGAAGGGAGAAGCAGCTTCATCAAAAGCGTGAGTTGCGCCCTGCCTCTTCTGCCCTTTGGGGCCTGCTGCAGGCTGCTGACAGGTCGGGGAAACCCCCCTGGACTGGTACAGTAATCTCATGTCGTGTACGTGGGGGGAGGAAGGCGCCGGCGCTCTGGAGGTTTCCAGTGGCGAGTACACCCATCATCCTGCAACTCCGTCAGGACAGAGGGTGCCAGTGGTCGAGTAAGTAACCATCCATCTCATTCTCGCAGTTGGTAGTTTGAGGTGATGGGAACCCGAGTGTTCCTGTGTTGCTGCAGATGAGAACAGCTGGTTGCGGAGAGCCGGGCCCAACAGCGCCGGCGGGGCTTGCGGTTGTCACATGAGTCTATCAGTCGGGGTGTGGCATCGTGTCCTATGTTGCGTCGCTGCCGAGACAACAAAGATCTGCCGTGCTAACGCTACGTGCTGCTTGGTCCCAGTACTATCGGCGCGGGTGATACATTCATCGCCGGGATGCTGTATGGGCTGAACGCTCCCGGCTGGAGCTCTCGGGAAAAGCTAGCATTTGCAGTAAGACTGGCCACCAAGAAGGTCCAAAGGGAGGGTTTTTGTGGGCTGGTACCCTAGCATCAAGCTGCAGCTGTCTTTGGTTACCGTTCGGAGCGTGTGTCGGTGCCCTCGTGACGACGTCCAGAAACCCAGTTCCGCAACGCGAGCGAGTCGACGCCCACACTGCCCAGAGGCGAGATATGGGAATCGGGTAGGTGGCAGGGTGGATACACGGTGCGTCCGAGCATGGGCGGCGGTGATGGAAAAGGGGCCACCAGGCAAGCTGAATCGTGATCAGCCGGCCGAAAGAAACCCCCGCCCGGGGTTCCAGCGCTGGAGCACAAAATCCATGGGAGGGCCCAGAACCCGGCGCTCTCACCAGGGGAGGAAGGCAATGGGCCGAGAATAACCCGCCGGGAAGAAACCTTCCATTGACGAATGCAGATATTTGCGTGCGTGTGTTTCGAGTGAGCTGGTCCCACCTGTCGTTTCTCCTGGGCGGAAAAGGAGCGGTGAATACAGGTGCTGCCTTGGCGGGGTCAAATACCTTACCACAGTAGGTACTTTCAGTTTCCAATAATGGAATGGCCCAAGGGTGTGATAGGTACCTTAGCTTTTAGCGGATGGGTCGACAGGTGCCTGTCCGAGCCACTGACCCGATGCAGTCGCCCTGCATCAGGAATTGATCGCGGCCAGCCATTCACAATTCCCTTGCTTGGCCAAGAGGACAGGTTGATCGACCAGCCCGAAGTCGCCGGACTCTGAGAAAAGGGGGGAGGGATTGCAGGGCAGGAACTTCTCCGTATGTTTATGCCTCATCGCTCGGGTGCTGCCGATGCGACTTTTCGCTTCTCACAGCACAAGCGGTACACGGAGTACCTGCTTGGGTGTGATCACAAGTCGGGTGGCTGGTAATTAGCAGATGGCTTGCGATGTTTCCTGAACCCAAATCAAACCTCGCGTGGCCGTGCGGGTGGATTGTCTTTAGCCACTAAACGAAGAGAGCTTGGGAGAGCCCAGATCAGCACGCAGGCTGACGCGGGCTGTTAGGTTGTGTACTCCGTACTGCGGGAGGACAACATGACGAAGGCAGGGCACCAGGCTGGCGTGGGTGAGAACCACCACTGGAGCAAAGGAGGTGCAACCGGACTGAAGGGAGATGATGAGGCTAGTGAGGGCGCGGGCAAGAGAGACAAGGCGTTGCCAGATCGACGGAGTTCAGGCATCTCGGTGAAATGTACGGCGTAGTTAATGGAGCCTGGGCAGGCCGGCATGCACAACCTTCATCAGCTGGCATTTGTGCTCCCCGTTCGGAGTAGGGCCCACGCCTTTCAAGCGCTGTGGAGGTGTGATGGGTGCTTGACGGGAACGGGCGAGCGGCCGGAGGGAATGTTTGGGAGTTGGGGGGGAGGCAGTGGTGATGGACGACGCTTCTCTTGGTGCCGCGGTGAAAATTTCAGGTAAGACCGCCGACAGTTGTGTTGCTGCAGTCGTGGTCGGGTTTGTGTGTGTGGGCAACCGGATGAGCTGGATCTCATCCTTCCGGACGAGACGACAGTGACCGAGGTACCTGGTCGCCTAGTGTATCCGTAAACGAGGCGGTAACACCACAATACGACATGCGTCCTCGTTCACACCACTGTATCCGTACGTGGGTCTCGAGTAACTGCTCCAGTTTGGATCGCATCCGCTGGTGAGTGCGGTCGGAAATGCAGGTTGAGATGCATGAAACCAACATCCTTGCTCCGCGTTGGCCCTGGCGCGGGCCTGTGTCACATTGGCGTCGTTACCACACTTGCAGTGAGGAATCACAACCAATACCTATCACGGTGTAATATGGAAACCAAACGAACCCCCTCCCAGCCGCCGAGCTTCCGAGTTGGTTGAATCGTAACGTTATCATCTCGGTTGACGACGGTACAGTACTGTATCCGTACGTGTAACAGTCAAGCCAACTGAGACGGCCGGGGCTGGCTTGCGGGCTCGGTTCGGCCTCCACGTTCGAAGTTCGAGCGTCACAATCCATGCGCATGTGGAGGCCCACCGTCAGACAACTCTGTGCCGCCGAGTCCGAACCTTGGGATCGGCCAACATTGCTTTTGCAGATGGACACCGCGCGTCGAGAGCACGAGAGCCGAGACGGGTCAGGCAGGGCAACCTGCAGGCACACGGAAACCAAGTGATGGGAACGCAAAACTGAAAATCGAAATGGTACAAGTGGCGGGGACGGCGGGGAAGTTCCAACCGAACTCGGTTCGTGGGTTTGTGGTGCCGGCAGTCTCGGTCACCATGCCAGATGGACAGTCGCCGTGTGGAACTCTTGAAAAGAAGAAAGGAAAGAGGTGGATATGATTTGGGCGCTCTCTCACGACGGGTTCCATCCGCTTCGATGTTCAGTGACAAGCACCAGCACGGCGCAATAGAAGGCTGGGTCGACAGGGTTTCTACGCGTGTACCTGTAGTCGGGTACTTAGCAGGTACCTTTTCCATCGGGACCCTGCCCACGCTCTTCATTTCCACTACGCCGCGCCCGTGGCGCCCCACCGGCAGCCGACATCCACTGATGGGATTGCACACTTCCCCACGTCAGTCTGTGCCTTCGAAAGTCGGGTCCTCATCATGAGAAACCATTGGCTAAGTGTCCACTACCAATGCGCCCAGACCCTCGTTTCTGCTGCATAAAATATTTTGCCCAAGCATTTGGGACTCGTTATGTTCGTTGTTGCAGGATGCTTCATGCCTTGGCCTTGAAAACCGTTTTCTTTGCCTCGTCACTGGCTTGCAGGTCCTGTCGCAGTGCCTTGGAGAGATCAGACAACAAAATCCAGCTGAGCACGGCAGGAACAGCATGGAGTACGTACCTCAAAGTTGGCCAATTCTGGCCAGCCGTGTGAACAGAGCACGCCAAGCGTGACATTGCTGCAGGTCTTGCCAAGTATTCCACCACACGTAACCGTAGGTGGGGACGCTGGAACTATTTTCATATTTTGCTCTTCCGTTGCAAATGCAGCAGTGATGCACCCGCTGCCTGGCATCAGCCTCCATTTCAATGCGCGGCCAGATACCAACCCGATACCTACCGCACCGGTAATGCCCTATCCAGCCTCTGCTTTGGCGACCCTCAAGCGGAATGAAAGAGAGATGCGGGAACGCCAAGTTCGAAATGAAGGCACCTCTTTTTGTTGCCCTTGTTCGCGTGCCGATAGTCCGCGATGGAGTCGCCGGCCGAACATCCGTTTGGCAAAGGTTCCCCCAACAAACAAGGACCGGCGTCGAGTACCTCCGCACAGATATCACCCTATTAACACAGTCGGCTGACAGGAGCGAACAACAAGCGAGCCACAACGGCCGCCGGTGCCAACTCCACTGCGACCAGACGGACCCAAGGGTTGTCCGAGTCATGATGACTGGGCTGAATTCTTGGCCGGTCGTTGTCGTGAGGTTCTCAAATCTCCCATGTTCTCGCTCATCAGCATTGTAGCAACTGAGAAAATCAAGGCCCCGAAACAACCCCTTGGACCAGGGTAGACCCAAATCGCCAAGATGTCCTAAACGGGCGCACAACGTACAAGGATCGCGGATATCGCAGAAACATGGTCTGTGGAGCAGAGCCGGACGGACAACCTGCACAAGAGGCGGCTGGTTCCATGTGACAGGAGAAGCCAATGGACCTATCTCCGCAACATCGGTTCCGCCACTGGTGCTAACACACTGCGACTGTCCCGGAACCAAAACTCTTTACAGTGTACACTGTATTCTCGCGATGTGACACCTGATGCTGGTAGACCCCGATATGTACTTGTACAAACATTGCATGGTTCAAGTATTTCACTTTTTAACTTAACTAAGCGCCAAGCTTGACGACTGGATAACCAACGGCATCCCTCTCGCGCGGCTCCGCAACTTGACAGTACCTACTCCGTACTCGGTACCTCCGCTCAACACCAACCCTTGTTTCTCATCCCGTTAGTCCGGCTAGAGGATTTCATTGAGAGACGTTAGTGGGAGAGCTCCGTACCCAGGTACCTGCTTTCCCCACTGATGCAGCCAGCCTTCCAAGACTGATGTTCACTTTGGCATCCACAGACAGCGGCTTGGCTTCACACCCAAACTACCAAACTACCTTTTTCCATTCCCAGCTATCCACTTTCCTCCGACACCCCGGATCGTTCATGGCACTGGGCTGTTCGCGATCAGCCACAGTCAGACAGCCGACTAAGTGTACACTAATCCCTTTAAAGTAGATTACTCCGGTTCGATTCGTTCACCATAGCCCCGGCCAGGCCCCTATTCCAGCGTTGCTGCTCCGCCCATCCTGCAGCGAGACCGCTTGTACCCTTATGTACCGCAGCTCAAGGTCGGGTGGGCTAAAGAAACCCTGCAAGACCATATGACGCGGGCCTCAAGAGCCCCAAAGTCATGGAACACGCTCCGTTGACACGCCATGACCGCTCCTCCTGGCATGCCAAAGCGGCAACAATCACTCGGGCCTGTCGCTCCACGCCCGGCGCGGGCCAGGGAGAAGGCTTTCTCTCCCAGACAAGGTTTGATTCCACTCTTCTTATTGACTCGACGAAGCCTCAAATGACCTGTGTACGGAAGTACATTACCCATATTGCCATCACCGCCTCGCCTTGTCTCAACTCCGGGCCAGTTTGATCTTTGATATACCGCCCAACCTCAAGCAAAAGAAGTCTTTGCCTTTTGTTTCTGCACTACTACTCTCTCTCTCTCTCTTTCTCAACCTCACGTTTCATGTATGGGTAATACCGCATTGAACTGCCATCACGATGATACCTTCTCTCCTGGGCACCAACATGGTTGGTGTACCTCAGCACCAGGTCTCGGGCGGGGCGTACACCTTCGACACGATGCTCAGCGAGCTCTCAAGGCAGCTCGCTGGGAACACGAGACGGTATTCAAGATCGTCGAACGGACAGCAACGGGTGATGGGAAATGCCATGAGGATTGCGAAGCCTGGCAGTGCTAGCAATAGCCCAAGGTCATCGACGCTGCAGTCACGGAGGAGGACACTGGTCGGGGATGGCTTTCAGGGTGGGCTTCACACACCGTCTCCGGCAGCGGACAACTACCTCCCAACTCCGTCTTCAGAGGCTGCGAGCGACGTCTTCTTCGAGCGTGGCACCGCTACCCGACCGGCACGCCCCCTTAGCTGGCACCCGTCGTCCCAGGGCGCTCCGTCCTCTCAGCACCTGAACAGCAACGACTGCGCCATGCTCCACCCTTACCCGCCCCACGGCGACATCGACATGCTGGCAAGCCTCCAGCACCTTCCACCAACACCCGTAGGGGTCTACTCGGGGTACACGTCGCCCGCGGAGTCCTTCTCGCCGCTCTCGCTGCCTTACTCGAGCTTTAGCTCCTCCTCTCGACCATTCTGCTCGCCTGTGAGCCAGCCTGTACCGATTCCTCAGCAGCAGCAGCAACCGACTCCAGCATTTCATCCCGCAAATCCGTGCGCCGACTACCCCCCTTCTACCGCCTCTCTCGCCGAGATCCCCTATCTACCTCCTTTGTACGGCGCAGGCGAGAACGGCCCCCTTGCCTGGGAGGCGTATCAGCCCTACCCAGCCAACACCGCACCTCCCACGCCAGAGGACCTGGCCTGCGGCGCCCTTCCCATCACCCGCCCAATGGTGGACACGATATTCCACCAACAGCAGCAACAACAGCAACAGCCACCCGCCGAGCAGGAGCCCTTGACTCAACAGACAACATATCGCCAACCGCTTATCATCCATGACGACGACAACATCAACAATTCTGACGGAGAAGGCGAGATTCTCTACGGCATGGGCCTCTACGACGCCCCGGACCACGGCAAGGAGCCTTCGTCCAAGACGCTGCACCGGTCTGTCGTGCTCTCCCTGCTGGGGGGCACCAGGGATCCCGAGGATGATGGTGAGGAGAATGAGGAGGAGGATAACAGCGGTAAGGGGCTTGGGCTCAAGCTTGAGGATGCTTGGGAACCGCCTGCCAGTGAAGATGAGGGTGAGGATGAGGAGCGAGGGGGACAGGGTGAGGATGAGGAGTGAGATCCCGCGCTGGGTAACAAGTGTGAGCGGATGGTTGATCTTCTCTTTAGTTTGGTTCGCTTTGATCCACTTTGGATTGTCCGTGTTGATCGTGTACTTGCATTGGTAGCGAGGCGTTGTGTCGGGCTCAGGTTGAGGGGGTTGGTTAATGGGCGCGGGGATACAGCAACCGTGGGTTGGGACATGGACACGGGCACGGGTACAGGTACGAGCAATCGACTGGCGGAATAAATGGATGGCAGGTCGGCGTCTCTCGGACTAGATTCAGGTAGTGAGGCGAAGCCAATAAATGTTTGCGGATGTGGGTTTCACAACCCAGAGATGACAGGGTCGAAGAGGGGGACAATCCTATTCCGTAGGGCAGAGCAGGCTGCTGGATGTAACCAGCCGTTTCGCAAGCACTTACCTTGGTACTAAACAAATCAACATCCGCTGTGTCACTCATTTCCGTAACAGTGACTTGGCCGCATGCATGCATCTATAGGTGTTGGCCGCCCGAAGCGGGTTTAATTCCGCTTGGGTGCGAACCGGTCATCAAATGTTGAAGGATATTGGGCACCTTACAGAGAGATCACCGCGTTTGCTCTTGAGGGCGGCTGTGTCCCTGTGTGTATCCGTAAGGTATGAACCTGACAAATTGTATGAGCACGGGCACACCCGAACCGTGCCATGCCCCTACCCCGCCATACCCGCCGTTACCCCTCCTTGTTGATATCGGTTGCCATTCTGCCAACAGGAAAAAGTTTGGCCCCGTTATCGGACGAGCAAGACTGAAGAAGCAGCAGCTTGAGTCAAACAACGGGCAAAACAACCAGGCACACACAAGTTGTCGCTGTTTAGTTGTACTCTGCCAGACAAGAGCAGCAAATTCCCGGCACCGTCTCGAATTACTCCTGTGTCATACGCCGCAAAGAAGTGTGCCGAGATGGCTTCACAACAGTAAACAGCCCCCCACCTTCCACCCTTCACACCTGCCTGCTGAGCCCATCATGCCGTGTCCACAACCACCAAAGCCATGGCGCGCCTGGACATGTATTCCGTGGTGTCTTTCAGGCGGCTGACGTGGACTTTCCCCATTTAGTAAGGTGCTCATGCTCGGCGCGGGCTTCGTGACGAGGCCGACTCTCGACATTCTCAGCGATGCTGGCATCCCCGTAACAGTCGGTACGTGCATTGCCTACATTTCCTGACCTTGGTTCGGCCACGAAGTGAAGAGGACCCCCTGTTGACTGTGTAACCAAACAGCCTGCCGCACCCTGGCTTCCGCTCAGCAGCTCTCCGAGGGTGTCAAGAACGCCCACCCCATCTCGCTCGACGTCAACGACGACAAGGCGCTGGACGCCGAGGTGGCCAAGCACGACCTCGTCATCAGCCTGATCCCGTACACCTTCCATGCCACCGTCATCAAGTCGGCCATTCGCAACAAGAAGAATGTCGTCACCACGAGCTATGTGTCGCCCGCCATGCTCGAGCTGGACGCCGACGCCAAGGCCGCCGGCATTACCGTCATGAACGAGATCGGCCTAGACCCGGGAATTGACCACCTCTACGCCGTCAAGACCATCGACGAGGTCCACCAGGCCGGCGGCAAGATTCTCAGCTTTCTGTCGTACTGCGGCGGCCTGCCGGCCCCGGAGGACTCGGACAACCCGCTCGGCTACAAGTTCTCGTGGTCGTCGCGCGGCGTGTTGCTGGCCCTGCGCAACGCTGGCAAGTGGTGGCAGGATGGCAAGGTCGTCGAGGTTGCCGGCAAGGACCTGATGAAGATGGCGAAGCCCTACTATATCTACCCGGGCTTCGCCTTCGTCGCCTACCCCAACCGCGACTCGACCCCGTACAAGGAGCGCTACAACATCCCCGAGGCGCAGACCATCATCCGAGGCACCCTGCGCTACCAAGGCTTCCCTCAGTTCATCAAGGTGCTCGTCGACATTGGCTTCCTGGAGGACGCACCGCTCGACATCCTGTCACGGCCCGTGGCCTGGAAGGAGGCCACGCAGGCCGTCATCGGCGCGCCCTCCTCCTCGGCGGCCGACCTCGAGGCCACCATCCTCTCCAAGGCGACATTCGAGTCGGAAGACGACAAGCAGCGCATCCTGTCGGGCCTCCGCTGGATCGGCCTGTTTTCGGACGAAGCCATCGCGCCCAAGGGCAACCCGCTCGACACGCTGTGCGCGACGCTCGAGCGCAAGATGCAGTACGAGGAGGGCGAGCGTGACCTGGTCATGCTGCAGCACAAGTTTGAGATTGAGCACGCCGACGGCAGCCGCGAGACGCGCACCTCGACGCTGTGCGAGTACGGCGACCCGAAGGGCTACTCGGCCATGGCCAAGCTCGTCGGCGTGCCGTGCGCCGTGGCCGTCAAGCAGGTGCTGAGCGGGCAGATCCAGGAGAAGGGCATCCTGGCGCCCATGAATGCGAAGATCAATACCCCGCTGATGGAGGAGCTGAAGGAGAAGTATGGCATTACCATGGTCGAGAAGACTGTCTCGTAAGCCGTTGTGGTTGGCGGGGGTGTGGACTAAAATAGATGAGGATAGAAAAAATGGTCCTTGTGCTCCTTGTTCCCGCTCTCATGGTCTTAGGGGAGGAAAAGTGATTCACTTGACTGAAAGGATGAGCGAACTGGAAGGGTCTGTGTGTCCTATAATAAGAGATTGGAGGGATGTTCGGACGAAATCAGAAATCAACCGTGGTTATCGGGGAACTGGGAGCCGGAAAATGAAAACGAGAGCATGGCAGATGTGAGACGCCACTCGCTTCTGCAGTCAGATCCCTCAAATCCGATGAACATTCTGAACATGTGGATGACAATGAGAAGTGATCAGAAGACAATTGCTGCGTCAATATATTTACAGTTAGGTCCTTAATAGGACTTTGTGAAGATGGGATGCACAGACCACTTGTTGATAGCTTGCTATCGCGATCATCGTTGTTGAAGTGGTAATCGCCATACCCTCAAATCGCATTTCTTACAGCACCACAAACTCAGAGCTATACATCACCACTTCACTCCCACCAGGCACGTTGACGCCGGGTCCCGAGCGTCGGCAAAGCCGTCAACGTATAACTTATGGTACAATACGTCTTCACGCCCTGGCGCGACCGGGGAGAGCTTCTCGTCGTCCGGAGGCAGTTTTACCCGGAGCATCATCAACACCGTCAGCACCAGGGCGGCCAAAGTCAGACCCGGTCCTACATCAACAGCAAAGCTCGTAATCTGCCCTTCTTTCGGAGCGACGACGATGATAGAAAGCAAGGTGAAAAGCAAAAGGCGGTCGCCCGCGTATCCATGTGGATGCAGCGCGGCGGGTGTCCGCACATGGTTGAGTCGACGGCGCTGCTGACGGCAGCGATTCTGAGTGATGACGGGAATTGGGGGAGGGAAGACGGTGGGGAAAGGGATGGGTCAGCCAGGGCTTCGAGGGGGTATGCGGTGCGGGCGGCCTACTCGGCGGCGTTTAGTCGGTGAGTCCGGGTTCTGTTGGCCCCTGAAATCTCATCCCGCGCCACATAATCGCTGACATAAGATACTAATAAACCACGAAAGCTTCGTAACTGGCCTCCTCGACTCGCACCAAGACAAGCAACGCAAGATGTCCATGTACGACGTCGCAAAGTCGGTCGGCCTCCCCGCGACCTTTGTCGAGCTCCGCCACCAAGCCACCCACGAGCAACTACCCTCGCTCACGCGGCTGCGGTCCGCCGCGCGCAAGGCGCTGGATTGGATCTGGGGGTACTACTGGGCCCATTTGGAAACAGAGCACGGGTCTGGTTCTGGATCTGGTTCTGGGTCCTTGGCCAAGTCCTTGACTGGGCAGGGGGTGGGGCTGGGGCAGTGTGGCTTGGAGGAGAATGGCTCTGGGGCGGGCGGTACTATTGACAAAAGGGGCGAGAGTGGGAGTAATGAAGAGGAGAGGGAGGTACGCTTGTTGCTTGGGAGATATCTTGACGGGGAAGACGAGGTGAAGGGGGAGATAGGGAGGTATGAGGAGGGGCTGGTGCTGATGGTGCTGGATTCTGTATCTGGGAGTACGAGGGATAGCTGGGCGCTGCGGCGTGCCGTGGCGCTTACGAGGGAGATTTTGGAGCTTGGAGGACAGCCGCATCGGATAGAGGAGGGTGAGTGGCCTGAGGAAGGGGCGGCCATGGATGTTGAAAGCGTTCGAGCTGAGCTGGGCAGAGCGTGGCAACAGGTGAAAGAGGTGGAACAGGAGGAAGAGGAGGATGTAGTAGAGAATGAGGAGGCGGTCGATGTCGAAACTGCCGAGGACAGGCCTGCTTGGACGCTGTATGAGGAGGAGGATTGGGTGCCGAAGCCGATCGGCGTAGTGTAGGGTACATTAAAGGGATATCCTCGTTGTCATGAAGTCGTGAAGTCCCTGTGCTCCACGTAAATCAAGGGACTCAAAGGTAAACAACAGTGAAAAGGGGTTCGAATAGCGGAGGTCATGTGACTGTGGAGCTTGATGCCAACAATGGAGTGGCAGTGGCCGCAGTGCCCTGTTGAAGCGAAGCTGTCCAATGATAACGTCATGTCTTCCGGCTGCTTTGCATCGCCGTCCGTTCCGCGGTTACCTTGACCCGAATT
This sequence comes from Parathielavia appendiculata, assembly GCF_033297405.1. Classification (NCBI taxonomy): domain Eukaryota; kingdom Fungi; phylum Ascomycota; class Sordariomycetes; order Sordariales; family Chaetomiaceae; genus Parathielavia; species Parathielavia appendiculata. The sequence goes on from NW_026944221.1 coordinate 3,236,972, forward strand.
CGCAAATCCATAGTTTTCCGGACCATTTTGCAATACTGAGCTTCGAGCTTGCTTCGGTGAATTTGTAAGCTGTACATATTGCATTAATGTACGCCTTGACTGTTGCAAGGCGTCTGTTCCAACCGAGATTCTCCTCATTGACTGCCACTGTAAGTCGCATCTGCCCTGAGTTCTCAGCTCGTCCTGGTGTTGAGTGTAGTAATAGCCGGCCATCACCCGCAAAATGCATATCCAGTCAATTCCCATGTGTATGTCGGCTGAACCCCAGCGTACCCTCGACTCAAACTCACAAGACGATGAAGGGACGGGAACAGGCGACAACTACGCCTACCTCGTGGTCGACGATAAGTCCAAGGAAGCCGTCATCATTGATCCGGCACACCCGGCTAAGTGAGTAAATCGCCGGACAGCATTCCGAGGCTGAAGCTCACTCCTTCAGGGTCGCCCCTGTGCTGAAGAAGGCTATTAAGGACGATTCAATCAAGCTCACGGCCATCATCAACACCCATCAGTGAGTTCCTGTGGACACTTGAGGTTGTGCATCTTATAGGCTAATAATCTTACAGCCACTGGGACCATGCCGGCGGAAACGAGGAAATGGTGAGTAAGCGCCACAGAGCTCAACGGACTGTGTCTGACCGTGACAGTTGTCGCAACTCGGCCAGCCCCTCGAGATTATCGGGGGCAAGGACTGCAAGAAGGTGACGAGGACGCCAAAGCATGGCGAGACTTTCAACATTGGTAGCATCGCCGTCAAGGCTCTGCACACGCCGTGCCACACCCAGGATAGCATTTGCTTCTTCATGCAGGACGGTGACGACAAAGTCGTGTTTACCGGAGATACGCTGTTCCACGGAGGTGAGTTTGCCGTATCCTTAACAATTTGGCGCTTGCTGAACCGACGACAGGCTGCGGCAGGTTTTTCGAGGGCACCGGCGAGGAGATGCACAAGGCCCTGAACGTCACGCTGGGCTCGCTTCCCGACGACACTCGGGTATTTGTAAGTTGTCAGACTGGGTTTGGGAGGCTGATGATGCTGACGATAATCTTTCTCCCAAGCCTGGCCACGAATACACCAAGGCCAACGCCGAGTTTGGGATGTCGGTCCTCCCAAGTGACGCCGTTAAAGCCCTCGAGACATACGCCAAAAACAACCAAGAAACGCAGGGCAAGTTTACCATTGGCGACGAGAAGCGGCACAATGTCTTCATGAGGCCTCATGTAACGAGTTCACGGATAACGATGATTACCACTCCTAGCTGACGCTCGTGACAGGACCCCGAGATCCAAAAGGCCACAGGTGAGACCGACCCCATCACCATCATGACCAAACTGCGCGAGATGAAGAACAACTTCAAGTGAGTCGGTCGCCCTGGGTGGTCAGGAAGCACACAAGTTGTTGGGCAAGAGGTTGATGGGGCGTTGCGGTGATCAGAGAGCCCGTCTCGGAAAAATCCAACTTGTAGCACGACTGAATGGCAAGCATCCAGGGCCGCTTACAGCTTCGATAGCAGTCTATTGACCACGAATACTTCCCCTGAACTTGCATCATGAAATGTCTCCGCCAGCCCATGCCATCAAGATCTGACAGGATCCAGATGCTGTGGACTCGTGGACGCGTCATACGGTGACGACACGAGGTTTCTACTATTGCTTCACTGTCCACACTTGCACGCCCTGGGGTTGTATGGAGGCGGCAAGCTCTAGCAAAATTTGAAGCGTCGAGGCTCGATGACAGCTCAATGGCCATGCAAATTCCTATGGAGAGCCAGCCAGCCGTGACCTACCTTGGACACTCCGTTATCCTTTGAAACCTTCTGCCTGTTTGACACAGATTGATAGAGCGAGGAGGGATGTAAATGGCTGGCTGTTTGGTTGCAAGCAGGGCGATCCGTTGGAATCGACTGGAGTCATCGAGAAGCAGGTGAAGGTGAAGAGGAAAATTCAGTGCAGCCCGATTCACAGATAAAGAGTTACCGAGCACAGTGGACTAGTGGCAGGATCACGTGGCTAGGCGCTCACTTGGTGATAAGCCCCACCCTAGATCAATTCGCCCAGGAAACTTATCGCTGTTCCATGAGTTCACATGGAACGAGTGCAGTCGCGAGTCGTCGCATCGCATCGCAAGACACTAACGCATTTATTAGCCTAGAATAGTGCCGTCAATGAGAATGGTATACTGACCACACTCAATTCAATGATGACAATGTGCTGACCTCTTAATCGCTCCAGCCTCCTCGACGTCGCCCCCCAGCCGCCGGCGCATCCTCCACCGCAGCCTCCACCTCCAAGCCCACCGGCGCACGCCCATCCAAGCTCGCCAAAGAACACAGCCTCACGGCGCAGGAAGAATCCGAAATCCGCGAAGCCTTTTCCCTATTTTCCGAGCCAATGGAAGGCGAAAAACAAGGCGTCATGCCCATTGGCGACGTGCGCCGCGCACTCATGTTCGTTGCCAACGCGCTTCCCGTTCCCCCCAGATTATTGCCCTTAGAACTAACTATATCATTATACAGAGCCCTAGGAGTCCCACCCTCTTCCCCGGCCCAACTAGCAACCTTCACGGCTGCGCTCGACCCCTCCGACGAGGGCTTCACAACCTACCCGGCGTTCCTGTCCGTCTGCGCATTACAACTCCACGCCCGCCGCCAGGACGAGTCCCTCGAGGCACACCAGGCGGAGCTCGACGAGGCGTACGCGCTGTTTGCGGGCGGCGACCCGGACGCGCCGGCCATCACGCTGGCCTGCCTCAAGCGCGTCGCGGCGCTGTTGAGGTTGGATCAGCCTTCCGTCGCTGGGACGGCGGCAGGCAAGGGTGATAAGGATGGGGACCGGGTGGTGGTGACGGAGGAGGTGCTGCGGGATATGATACTTGAGGCGAATGGCGGGGCCGGGGTGGGTAGGGGGGTGAGGAAGGAGGAATTTGATGGGGTGATGAGGCGGGCCGGGGTTTGGCGGTGAGTTCGAACGAGGAAACGAAGAGATAAAACAATAGGGTGGGTTAGGGATGTTAATGGGATGGAGGAGCGGAGGGTGGCGTGCAGAAGCATGAGGGGAGTAGGGCATGACGAAGGGAGGACAGACAACTGGGCCTACAAGGAAACCGGACGCATGCCCCTGTGCGAAACGACGGTCGGCCGACATAATGCAGTCACTCACGGTTGGACACTGCAACGCGGAAGACATAACGCCGATTCGCGGTTGAGAGTTAGGGTGAGAGATGGCGCCGCCCAAAGACGCGACGGCGGCTCGACGGTGAAAGCCGGAGGCAAACCGTGTCGAATTGAAGAAACGTCGATGATTATGAGGGAGCTGCTATCTACGAAATCGGCTTGATAAGCATTCGGGCATAGGCTGACTTCCCACGTCACATGCGAGAGCTAACATGAGAGAACTGGGTCGTTCCTAGGTTACTCTAGATAACTGCTCTCTGAAAACTGGTGGGCATGCCCACCACGGCCGTTGGCTATTGACAAATCAACGCCGCGAATATGCCAAACCAAAGGATGTTTATATCCCAAAAACGGCTTGACCTGGTGCGAGTAGGGAAGCCCACTTTTCCCAGGGTCCCCGTACTTCTTTCATACCATCACAACCTCATAACGTTAGCACACTACGCTCATTCCGCCCCCGAAGGCGGCACCTCGACAACATTTGACGCCTGCCCCCCGGAAGCAGCAGCAGCGGCCTGCTCTTGTGCCGCCTTGGCCGCTGCCTCCCTCACGCGCTGCGAGTCCACGACGGCTTGGAGCTCGGGAGGGACCTTGAACCCGGCGTGGTCCGAGTGCTTTTTGTAAAAGTAGTTGTCGGGCTTGGGGCGCAGCTCGGCGGGTAGCTCGTCGAGCACGCACTGCAGCATGTTGTCGATGGACTGCTGGCGAGAGGCATCGCGGTGCCAGATGGAGATGAGGTGCGAGTTGAAGCGGACTGAAAGGCCCACGCCGCAGATTTGGTCGCCTGAGCAGGGGGGCCCATTAGAACCTATGACCAAGGTGGGGGGAATGGGAGCCGGAGACGGATAGAAGGCAAAAGATAGGACATACCCTCCTCCAACACGCTCTGCAGCTTCTCTCCAATTGCCAACAACTGCACCCTCGTCCACACGTCCGGGCCGATACTCTTGGGCACGCGAAACGTCCAGCTCCCGCCCAGCACGTTCCGTCGGTCCTCCCAGATGGGCTTGAACCCGACCTTGAACAGGTATAAACTCTCGCGCATCTTGATCTGGTCGACGGGCGTGTTGTTGTTGTACCGCCAAAAGTCCTGCACGCTCTCGATGCGCGTGCCCAGCTGCTCCAGCTGCGCCTGGTATTCCCCGCCACTGCTGCTCGTGTTCTGCTGCTGCTGCTGCCGGTCAAACCACACGTGCCAGTAGTGCTGGGTGGGCAGCGGGCGCATGGCCTTGAGGAAGTTGCGCTTGGCGTCGTCGCGCTGCTCGGCCGGCGACGACACGCTGCTCATGGGCGAGTTGGGGTCGGAGGATTGCGACAGCCCGGAAAGGCCGCGCGTAAAGAGCGAGGGGCGCATGGACATGGTGGGCGCTGGGATATGCCGGGGGGTGATGCGCGGCTCTCTCGCCTCTCCCGTGGAAAAGGAGGGGATGGAGGGTAGAGAAGGCGGCCAACGGACAGATGCGAAGGAATATTTTCTTGATTTGAGCCTCTCGCGACTGCGGCAGAGGTGGGAGGCTCGCGGCAGATGGAAGTCACGGTAGGTGTTCGGCGGCCGGAGAGCAACGTTGGGCCGGTGAGGCTGCGGCGCAGGCTGTGGCAGGGTGCTTGCTGCCGGTTTGTTTCAATCTAACGCCGAAAGATGGGATGACGCGGAGCCGCGGACGTGGAGAGGTGAAGCAGTCAGGCACAGGCGTAGGCGTAGGCGTAGTGCGTAGTACACTGAAGGTTCGCGTTTTGGGCAGTAGGGGCTGTGACGCTGCGATGGAACATCGGCCGTCGGGCAGGTGAGGCAAGCGAAACGAGGGCTGGGACCGGGGGAGACCGCATGAATGTTGGCTAGGTGACGGTCAACGTCTATAGGTAGGCTGTAAGCGCTTCAAGGGTCAGCACAAAGCGAGACAATAATACCAAGAACACCAATAGTGAACGACTTCGGAGTACACGGCCTGGAAGGTGGACAATGTGGTGGACACTGCGAATGAAATCCATGGGAGACGGGAGACGTGGAGCAGTTCCCTGCCTGCCGCCAGGGCAATGGACCCTTGCCAGGGGACTGGGCTGAAACGAACATGGTGGGGCACCATCTCTGTTTCAACCTGGACGTGGGAGAGGCGCCAAGCAACCTCAGCGTCCTTCCTCCCATTCTCAGCCACTTCCATTTTCGAGATTTCCTTCCTCAGCATCACCAGCATGTGGCATCCATAGTGCTGGGTAGTCACCTGAGGTACGCGGTAACCTACTTTCATTTAGGCTTGGGTCACCAGCAGCCCGCCTGCCGTGACATTTATAAGGTAGCTTCCCCATATGCCGACGACTCCCGGCTCCGGAGTATTTACGTGTACGTTACCTACACGGCGAGATGGTCCTGGCTCGACCTGAGAAACTGAGTGGAGGTTTGCATGTCGATGCCCTGCGACGTGGTTTGGCTGACATGAATTTTTACCAACATTGCCTCCTTGTGGCAACAAACCGACTTACTTAAGGTATTTGTATCCTGGCCTGAGTTACCAGGTCGATACTGAGCGAATGCTGCTGGCCTTGGGCGCGCGGTCGGTCAAGCTGTGGTCTTCCCACCAGACGGGGCGTCCATCCGGTTTCGTGTCAGCATTTGTTGGCCATTTGCGACGACTCGCATTGTTGGACTTTGTTTTCCCGCGCGTTCGATACCCGCCTCTCTGTTCATTTGGCAGTTGCCTTCCATTTCTTTGAACCAAAACTGGTTTTGTATCCGCACGGGGCGATGACATTCCCATCAAAGCAGCCGGAATAGAACCGGTTCTCGGCGCCGGAAGCTTGCCGAGTGGGGCTTAAGTTAGCCGACCACATTCGAGTCTCGCGCTGAATCAATCATGACACCAGGGGAGCCTACTTGGTCGACCACAGCGAATTTCTTGAAAAAACAGGACGTTTGTTGATCAAGTGCAAGACCTCTAGGCACGCCTGACCTGATTTGATTGTGGGTCCGAATTTTGCCCAGTTGGCCAGCTGCTGGGCCTGCGCGGTCTCAAGTCTCTTCAAGCTCGTTTGGGACCCGTGTGACCACACAGTGCTTTCATCACTTCGCCAGTACTTACTTACCATCTTGATCTTCTCCTGCAAGCATCTGTGTCCCTGGCTGATACCAGTACAGTCCAGGCTGCTTCAGCCGTCGTCCATTCCAGAATTGGTCTCGATCCGTCTGGTACTTTTCCTTTCAGCTTTGTCCGACTGTCCAGACTCAGTCTGCAGCTCTTAATCAACCTCCAACTTGGGCCACACAGGAGCACCACGTCGCTTCTCTCCGCCTTACCTCACCTTGCAACCTCCTTTCCCGGCCACCAGATCACCTGCCAGCTGGCATTGGCACCATAACAGGTGTTCCGCCTCCCATTGAGCGCTTTTCCCAAGTTACGACCAAAGCTTCGATCTATACTGTTCCTGTGTGAACAATAGCCACTCCGTTAGGTATGCCCTGCCCTGCTCAGCCCTTCTTCCATATATCACACTTCGTCTCTTCAACTACATTGGACGCTGTTTTCCGTCTGCCCAGTTCCCATCGATTATAATCTCGGGTCCTGTTCTGCCGGGGCCTTCACCAATTCCCGTCTTTCTTACCCTCGACCACTTTGCTCTTTGCGCCATGAGTCCCCACATCAGGATCGTGGTGAGGGACAGAGAGTTGCTCGCCTCGGCGATGCCTGTCAAGCCCGTTGCGACCGCCAAGGCGGCTCTGTCGCCGCAGCCACCTCGTTCAAAACGGGGCGACCTGGCTATGCTCCGGCAGGGTGTTGACATCGCCTTGGAATACTTCAATAGCGATGACAGCGTGCCTATCTCAGAGCTGACGCCCAAAGCCAGAGACTGGGCGGACCGCTACGTCAACGGTGATCCCTACGCAGCAAAGCGGCCGACCGCCCTTCTGCGAACATTTCCCAACCTTTTCAACTTCGAAGTTGAAGGCAAGTTCAAATCTGGCACGCGAGTCGAGGGCCATCCATGACTAACACCCCCAGCCCACCTTCGATTGAGACCTGCGGTGATGTCTCCGCCGTCTTCACCCGAACCTGAGAGCGCCAGCCCTCGCGGTCTCCGCCGTGCTGAGCGCAGATTCATGAACTCGGGGACTTTTCCCGAGTTTGCGGAGCCAACCCTCGCTTCGGATTCTGAGATGGACCAGATTGTCGATCTTCGGTGCCGCCGCCCTGAGCCCGCGGCCAAGCCGACCATGCGGGTTGACGCCGCTATGCTTCGTGGCTCGGGCCTGATGAGCACGCTCCCCGAGTTCCTCGGTCAGTTGGCGCGCGCCAATCTTGAGACAGAGACGATGCTGGCTAACAACCCAGACGCCGTCCGCCTCGAGCTCGACGACGATCAGGCCGCCTCCCAGCAGCACATCGAGATGAATCTGTTTTCGGGTCTGGTCGAGGCGCAGCGGCGTCGGCGTCAGCCGCGTGTCCTTCTCCCCAACGATCTCGCCGTCAAGCTCCCCGATACTACCGGAAATAGTAGTGAGCACGAGAACAGTGAAGAAGAGGACAGCACTGAAGTCGAGGAGAGCGCCGGCGGCAAGCGCATCCCCAGTCCCAAGAGTTTCAACGAAGACAGTGGGGACGAATCCGATGCCTCGACTTCCACAACCGCCAGCCTACAAACCCACCTCAGAAAGCGCAAGGCAGCCGAGAGCGAGGACGACGGAGGCCCTGAGACCGCCAGCCCGCCCAACAAAACCCGCCTCCATTACCACTATCCACCGTCCGAACTCCGCCACTACGACACGAAACGGCGCAAGCTTGTCACCTGTTCCAACCCGGCCGCGGTCCCGGACGACCCGTCCGCCACCCCGATTGAGGAGCTACCATCCGACCCCGCCGCAACCAACAAGAACAATAACGACAACCGCCACAACCACGAGTCCGACAATTCCATCACCGTCGCCTCGCGCCCCACCAGCAGCGGAAGCAGCACCAGCAATAACAGTTCAAGCGCTGCTAGCCGCCGCCCAGTCCCTGTAACTAAGATCCGACTCCCCAGCCGCAGCCCAGGCGGCTCGCGATCTGCGTCGCCCGACAGGATCATTGTGCTCCGCCACCCGGTCGTGTCGTCGTCCTCGCGGGAGAGTAGCGTCGAGCCGGCGGGGCCGTCGGGTTCGGGCTCGCCTGCTCGAAGGTCCAAGATCAGGGTGGTGCAGAAGGAGGGGCTGGGTGAGGGGACTCAGGGGAAGAGGAGGCAGTTGATCGAGGAGGTCGAGTAACGTCTTTTTTTCTTTTTTTCTGGGTAAATCGGGCCAATCTAAGGATGGATCTGGCGGTGGGTTCGAGTTCCCATCGCCTTGGTTGACCTGCAGTTATAACGGCGTCTGGGGGTACATTCAGCATCGAGCATGCCTCTCCATGGCTGAAGTGGGATAGATGGTTAGATCAGCCTCAGCTGTAACATGGGACTGGCGTTGCACGGCATCTGTCCAACGTAGATAGATGGATCTGCATTGGCATTGTCATTGGCGTTCGGTTGGGCCAGATACTGATATCATCAGACAATGTCGACCTCGTTTCTTTCTTAATCTTGCCGTTCCGATTTCGGTATGTGGTTAGTGGGCGGCTGGTAGACACTGTTGTACATCACAAGGACATTGGGTACTGGCGACAGAAATGAATCAGGGAATGAACCAGAACAGTCACTGTGAGCAAACCAGGCCATGCCAGCAGTGCTGTATAGTTTATCCATCCACGGCCCTCGCCGTATTCCTAACCATATCCTATTCTTCTCATGACATACCCCATAACGCAACCTCAACTCCATGCAAACTACAATACAACTGAACCCGCTCGCTATTCTATCCGCCAGGCACACCATTGGACATAAGCCCTACCAAACTACCCAAACACAGGAAAGTCATCGTCGTCTGTTGTCGTAAAAGTGCACACCCCTCCTGTTACCCCCACAACCTGCTCAGCATCTCCAGCCCCTTAGATAATGTTGGTCCGGTTCCCTAGCGGCCGCCGCCGACTCAACTCGTCCAAAAATCTCGTCTTGTCGTCGCCAATCTTGCGCCGGAACAAGTCCAGATCCCGCAGCAGCCCGCTCATGTGCTCATGCATGTCGTCGGCATGCCGCTCATACCCTGTTCCTCCCGAAGCATACCCATCGTCGTCGTAGTCATCATCACCGTGCTCATTCTCCTTATTCTCGCCCTCCTCAAGATAACCGCCCTCATCAACAACTTCTTTCTCTTCCTTTTTGGCTGCACCAAAAGCAGGGACAGCGGGAATCGGATTCCTCAAACTCTCCAGCGCCAGCTTCAGATGCAGCCTCAGCGCCTCATTCTCCGTCTGCAAACTCCGAATCTTGCCCTCGGCCACGAGACTCCGCTCCTCCATAGCCTGCTGCAGACCTCTGACCCGCGCCTGGTACTCTTCGAGCTTCTCCTCGGCCTCGCGCGCGTCCTTTTCCCTTCGCCGGCTGTCGCCCACCACGAGCTGCAGCGCGCGGATCTCGGCCGCCATGGCCGAGATCTGGGCGTCTCGCTCTGCTTGGCTGATCGAGTCGACCTGGTTCACCACGGCGCGCGTGCGGATCCGCTTGGCCTGGTCCGCATACCGGAGGGTTGAGAGGGTTTCTTCGTAGTCGGAGGGGGCGATGCAGGCAATCATGGCGGTCTTGGAGTTGCCGCCCAGAGAATCTTTGAGGAGCCAGGTGAGGATGCTGTCGCGGTAGGGGACGACGGATTCTTTGCGGGAAGAGCCCGGGCGAGGGCGCTGTTGTTTGGGGTCGGCCAAGGCGGCGATGACGCGGCCCAGGGTTGTCAAGGATTTGTTGATGTTGCTTCCTTCGCGCAAGCGCTGGCCTGTAGCTTCGGTGGATTTGGCGCGTTCGCTGCCGGCCAGATCCACCAGGCGTATGCGGCTGGAGCGCTCGGTAGTCTCGTCCGTTTCGAGATCGTGGTGGATTTGCTTGAGCATGATGGTGAAGACGGCGTGGCTGCGCGAGCTGGTGTCGTTCATCTTGGTGCTGGCCGTCGTGCGGTTTTTGTCGCCAATGCGCATGTACCGGAGGATCTCATGCAGGCTGCGGACGGGGACCTCGGTGAGGTCCTTGACGTAGGGGCCTTCGGTGGGCGACTCCCGGATCTTGAGGTAGTAGGGCGGCTGGTGCGGGACGACGGGGACGAGGAGGTCGCGGACATGCTCGTTGTAGACTTCAAAGTAGGAAACGCGCACGTTGTAGCTGATGTTGGGTGTTTCGTCCTGGGCCGCGGTGATGCGCTCAAACAGGTCCTCGCATGTCCGCGGTATCAAGCCAGGCTGTTCGGGTGTTCCCATCATCGTGTACGACTTGCCAGAGCCCGTCTGGCCGTATGCAAAGATGCAAGTGTGATACCCTTCGAAGTTGTGATCGAGGAACTCCTCTCCTAAGCTATCGTAGACATCCTCTTGCGTGGCGTAATGCTCGTCTTCCGGGTCGTGACTCCAGAAGCTGTTGTCGAATGTGAAAGTCTTTTCCTCGACGACCTTGCGGGAGCGCGCCCGCGCGTTGGCCGGGTCGGTGTCGTTGGGGACCAGGAGGGTGGTCTGTTGGGTGAGGGGATCCATGCGGATGAGGCATTCTGCACTCCTTTCGATCTCTGGAATGACTGTCAGCGGTGGCCTGACCGATGAATATGGGGAGACACGATGACGATACTTACCCCTTGGGAGAAACGCCCTCACCCGCACGACAACTCGCACATTTCCTCCTGGATCCACCCTCGCATGAGGTGGGACAGTGCCATCGCGAGAGCGCAGCGACGGGGTACTCGCGCACGAGCGGACGGACCGCTGGGCGACGTCGAGGTGGCCTGCAGAGTTCGGCATCAGGCGCGGGTCGAGAGAAATGCCAATCAAGGTCTCATGGATGTCGGCGATGACGTCTCGAAAGCGCGCCTCGAGGTTGCTGAACATTTAAGAGAGACGGGTCTTCTTGGTCGCAGCTGGCGCTGACGGTGAGCTGCGCCTGCGATTGTTTACTCGACCCGGGGGTGCAGTTGCCGGGGTGAGCGATGCAGCCCTAATGCAGCTGGAGCTTGGCGGGCAGCGGTTTAAACAGCGGAAGTGGGTCTTATCTTAGTCGTCGTGTCACGCTGTGGTTGAACCAAATTGTCTTACGGGTTTCGTGAGGATCGCATTTGTTGATGGCACAGCACTGGGAGGTGGTGGAGCTATTCAATGACATGAACTCAAGTGACTTCAAAGGTCAATCCTGCGCATCGGGTGGTAGGTACGTATGTAGGGATGAAATTGCGTTGGGGCTTTCTGAAACATCCGAGATTCCAAACCTGAGAGCATGTTGATTGTGCATGATGTTGTTGACTGTACAAAATTCTTGAAGATAGCTCGCACGAGATGTCTTCGTCGTCTCACGCACGGTTCTATACTCTAATAATGCTTCCTGTCGCCCTGCTGAAAGCAAGCCATTGCCAACCAGTCAATGCCATCTTTTCCAAAGCTTAACCCAACACCTTCGACACCTCTCAAGCCCCTCTCAATTTATACGCCCGAGATAAGCCTTTCCCCAGCAACTCCCCGCCAACTTCCATCACCAACTTTCCCACCACCCCATCCTTGAACCCCTCCGCCTTCTTCAACACCACCTCTCCCGCCTCCATAGTCCTCAGCAATTCCGCCAGCTCCCCCTCCACCGGCAGACAATACACCAACCACCCGAGCGCACGCACCATCCCCTCCAACGCCTCAGCCGACCCTTCCTCCTGTGTAATCGCCTCGAGCACGGCTGCGGCCAGCTCGACCTGCTCCGCCTCAGGCAGCTCGTCGCCAGGCCCGCCGTCCCGCCTCACCTTGCTGTTCGCCAGCGCGACGTTGAATAACAAACTCGCGGCTGCCACGCGCACGTTGCTGTGCGATTCGTCCAGGAAGCTGGACGATATAAGCTTCGTAACCAAGCTGCGGAGGACAGGGTGCGTGAGAATCTGCGGAAGGTAAAGGGGGGAAGTGAAAAGATTGCAGGTCATTTGAAGTGTTACGAGGCGCAGGGCGTAGGGGCAGGTGGCGGGCGGGAGAGTGGTGGTGACGTGAGTGAGGACGGCGTTGAGGGTTTGGTGTGGGGGTGATTCCTCTGCGAGAAAACCGCTTACGCGCGGGTCAATTAGGCTGCAGCGGAGGAGGTCGATGAGGGGGAAGAAGTTGGAGGTTGAGAGGGTGGTGAGAGAGGTGCGGAGGAGGGAAGTGAAAGCGGCAAGGTCCGGGAGGGTCGCTTCTGCTGGTCCTTCGGAGACGCGCGTGTCGAGGAAGGTCGCGATGCTCTGGATTGCTGGGTCGGTTGATATGGACCCCAGTTTGGCGATGAGTTTAGGCAGTGGGGGGATCTTGGTGAAAGTGACAAATTCCGTGTTGGGGTTTGAGAAGCTGGGAAGATGGAGGGCCAAGTGTGGGTGAGGCGGCCAAGCCATCTGGACGAGGAGCTGAACGTTGCCTCGCAGTGCACTTGGATCCGCGCCCGTCCATCGGTTTTCCTGTTGACCTCTCAGGAAGGTTATGAACGTTGGCGTTGCCGAGACGGAGTACCGTCTGCCTACATCGAGGGCTTGCGAAATATCAACTTTGAACAGGGCCCCCTTCTCCCCAACCTCGGCTGCCAGGTCGTCATAGAGCGGATAGAGTGTATTGCAGGGGGGACAGGTCGAGGAGGTGAAAAAGACGACCGCGCACGACTTTCGAAATCTTTCCAACAACTCGTCGAGCTGTCCAAGGGTCGAAACGACATGGACCTTGCCGAGGGGATGGTGGAGCTGCGATTTGGGCTTGACCGAGCTGCCAGGAGTTCGTTGCTCGATGCCTAGAACGCCGCCGCGCCGTTTGTTGGCGTTGATTTGCTGGGTGAGCGCGGGCATGAGCATCTGCCCAAACGGCGAGTCTCTGTGAGGGGTCAGTATCGGCCTGGAGTCTATGATATTTTACAAGGGCCGAATCCCGGATACGTACAGCACCGCTTGAGGCATATTGGTGATGTGGCTGGGTATGCCTTTCCCCAGGAGGAATGTGACAAAATCGTTCGAGAAATTGTTGCAATTGTGTCTCCACAAGTCGTATGCCTGCGCCTGTCAGTGCTGACTCCGGTAGGTCAGGGCCATATCGACTCACCTCGACTGTGTAGATCTCGCGCAGAGAGTCGAGGTACTCTTCGATGACGTCCATGGGTACTTGAAAACGCCCATCTGTCAGAGATAAGCCGTAGTTGACAGATGAGACGCTTACATTCGGTTTTTCCCAAATGCAACTTCTGCATGGGCTGGCCCAGGTGCGAAGACCCTGGCTCGATTGCCACAACATTCCCGTCGTAGACGTATTCTCGCCCATTCAGCTGAACGGAGGTGTGGTACACGGCATCTAGCTGGAACCCGAGCAACCCCATAGACATTTGGCGCGCCAGACCGCGAGAAAGGTCATATACGAGGAGGTAAACGTCCATCACGGAAAACGAAGACAGTGACGGTACGATCAAGATGAGGATGAGCTGAGGGACTGTAAGATGACTTAACGGGGCTCTTGCAACGAAAGTTGGAGCGGATGAACGAGCAATTTGAGTTCAAGTGAGTATCGGGTCAAAGACTTGAGAAGAGCGGTTAGCGTTGTGCGTGCTACCTGTGGCCTGCTGTCTAAGAGGCAACAGCCGGTTACGAACCAGAAACTGCCGCTTCTGGAAGGCGAAAGAAGCCGAAACCTCGCCGCCGGTACGTTACGGTATGATACGACCGAGATGTAATGAACCTTACAACAGCTCCCTCTGATACTAGAGTCACCAAACGAAAGGGCAGAGAGGGTGAAGCAAGCAGATCGAGACAAATGAGAGAATCGATAGGGGGCCAGCGAGTAACGGAAAGGAGATGGCACTGGACGTATGCCAACATCGTCCCCTGCATCTTTAGCCTCCCCTGGAATAGGGCCACCGTGATCGAGGACAACAGGGAGGGACGGTGGGTTGGATGACTGAAGGCCCCAGACGGCGAATCATGGGATGCGCGTTGCCTCTCAACTCGAATCACAAGCCGGGCAGCTTCAGACAGCCAGGCGCAGCGGTGCTCGGCATCCGTGCCCGGACAATTGAGGCATGTTAGCTTGGGTCCGCCTCACCATCTCCGGGGCGGCATGAGACACAAACCACCATGTCCGAATTGAGAACATGTCTTCCCAGATGAGGAGCGAAGGTCCGGTGGGGGACAGGCTAAGTATACTTACGTCGATATCCGGTTGACAGGTCGATATCGATGCTCCTTGGGGCTCAGGCTCCGGGCTGTCTAGCAATACCAATAACCAGCTCCAATGCGTACTTGTGAAGACTTTTCAAACAACACAGCCCCTTTCAACCTCTTGGAATTAATGTTCGGTGCCGATTCGATTGACCCGTACAAGCCTGCCTCATGAGATCCCAAGTCAATGGTAGGATTTCGAGAGTCTGTTGTTGTCGCCTGTCGGGACGAGATGAGCGTGCAGAGAAGAAGTGGAGCGATTTGCCAAGCCCCTGAGGCCTGCCCTCTCGGAAGACTGAGCCGGCCAGGGTGTACTTGGCAGCTCCACACCCGGAGGGGCGTGACAGGGGCTGACAATGGCTCGCACCGCCATCCTTGCCCGAGTTTCACTGCCAGAAAATCGAGACCCATCTGTCCAAACGACCAAATCTTAGAACCTGCCCCTATTCGGCGTTTTGCTCATAACTTACTTTCTGGAAAGCAGCCGCCGACAGCAATCCGTTGCCGTCCAGTGCCTGCCTTTGCGACAGCTCCTTTCATGTCTCTCGTTTAGTCTCCGGTTCTTTCACTCAATCAATCGCCACTGGGCGGTTACCTATGTCTGACGTTTCCTGATCACCGCCTTGAATCTTAACGTTTCGACCCCTCTGCGACTTGGGACTCGTCCCTATGCGGCGCACGTCGGTTTCGCTGCCGACCAAGCACATCGCGCACGATCCGCACGAAAAACCCGATCGCTACGGTAAAAACAACCGAGACGAGAGCCTGATCATGAAAATGCAGTCGGCCTGGATGTCGCAATCACAGCGGGCCCGCTACATCAAGACGGGTGCCATCGTTTTTGCCGTGTTTCTGCTGTTCTACTTCTTCTCACCGGCAGGGGTTGATCTCTACCAAGGAGGTACGTCATGAGAGAATAAATCGGAGAAGAGTCTATATTGCGCCTAGTTGCTCACAAGTTGTTCCATCTGTCAGATGCCCTCGCGAATCAAGGCCAAAAACCGTCCGATTCGTCATACGGCACCGACAAATGCGCGAGGTCATTTTCCAAGGACAAGCCCATCGTGCAGTACGTCTCGATGATTGACGCCGGCAGCACCGGCTCGCGCATCCATGTCTACAAGTTCAACAACTGCGGGCCCGCTCCCGAGCTCGAAGGCGAGGTCTTGTTCAAGCAGACCGAGGTGAGAGAGGGCGGCAGCGGGCTGAGCGCGTACAAGGACGACCCGGAGGCGGCCGCCAAGAGCTTGGACCCGCTTCTTGATGCTGCCCTCAACGTCATCCCCGACAAGCTCAAGGCTTGCAGCCCCATCGCTGTGAAGGCGACGGCCGGATTGCGCTTAATCGGTCCTGAGAGGAGCGAGAAGATCCTGAAAGCCGTCCGACACCACCTCGAGCACGATTACCCCCTTCCCGTCGTCTCCGAGGCCGAGAACGGCGTCTCGATGATGGACGGCGCCGACGAGGGCGTCTACGCCTGGGTCACGGTCAACTACCTCCTCGGTAAAATCGGCGGGCCCGACCGGAGCGAGACGGCCGCCGTGTTCGACCTCGGCGGGGGCTCCACCCAGATTGTCTTCCAGCCGACATTCACGGGTCTCACCTCGGGCGGCATGCCTCAAAAGCTCGCTGAGGGTGACCACAAGTACGAGCTCGACTTTGGCGGCCGCAAGTTCAGCCTCTACCAGCACTCCCACCTCGGCTACGGCCTCATGTCAGCGCGCGAAGCCATTCACGCCACACTTGTCAATGACCTTTACGAGGACAACAAGGCCGACCAAGCCGACCCCGCCTGGACCCATTCCCCGGTCGTCAACCCGTGCTTCTCAGCGGGCATGACCAAGACGGTCAAAGTCAAGCTGCCGGAATCCCACCCGCTTGGCGCAACCCTCGAACTCAACATGACAGGCCCGGCCACCGCCGCCCCGGCGCAGTGCCGCAATCTGGCGGAGCGCATCCTCAAGAAGCAAGCCGAGTGCAAGCTCTCGCCCTGCTCCTTCAACGGCGTGCACCAGCCGTCCATCGCCAAGACGTTCGCCCGCGAGGATATCTACTTGCTCTCCTACTTCGCCGACCGCACCCAGCCGCTCGGCATGCCCGAGTCGTTCACGCTGCGCGAACTCTCCGACTTGGCCCGCCGCGTGTGCGGCGGCGAGCAGGCGTGGGACGTCTTTAAGAGCGTGCCCGGCGCGCTGGCCGAACTGAGGGACCGCCCGGAGCACTGCATGGATCTGAACTTTATGCTGGCGCTGACCCATACGGGCTATGAGATGCCGCTGGATCGGGAGGTGAGGATCGCCAAGAAGATCAAGGATAAGGAGTTGGGGTGGTGCTTGGGAGCGAGGTAAATTTCCTTCCTTTTAACTGGTTTATTCCATTAGGTTGGATGAGTGCTGACTTGACATGCGTAATAGCTTGCCGTTGCTATCTAAGGGATCGGGTTGGCAATGCAAGGTTACCGAGGTGCATTAAAGGAGGGCATGAGTTGGTTTGAATGAGCAAAACATGTTTGACTGTTCGCATAAGATATATCCAGGCCGGCCGGGTTGGCTCTGAGCGTGATCGGCGTTATGAGGTTGGAGGGTTTGATTCCGGGACTATCGAGGACCGCCTGCACGAGAACAGGCTACGGGGGAAAAGCACGTAACTCATAATTCAGAGGATTGGGATTGATTGACGGTTTGGTTGGAGACTCTAATGGCTTGTGATCGACTAGAAGTATCATTAACTGATCTACGGTCCCTGTCCAAAGCCAAAAACACTCTAACCTATTCCCAAAACTTCTGCTCCAGATTCTAGATTCCCTCTAATCACGCTTTCATCCGTGATACAATCCAACTTTCTCTGCCATGCTTCTCCCTAGCTATGTATATAGTTATACAAGAGTCGATTTCCATTACAGCTACACAGGAACTTTTACCAACTCCAAGGTATCCTCAACAACGTCCTCCGCCCCAACGCCCTCCAACATCGCCCTCACCGTCTCGACCTCGCTGCCCCACTGCACGCTCCTCTCCCTCTGCGGGTCCCGCACCACCTCGATCCGGTGCAGGTATACCTTGCGCAGGGCCAGCGCCACGAGCGACGGCGTGACGTAGCCGATGCCGTGCAGCGGCGCGAGCGACTTGGCGAGCTGGTCGAGGTGCCGTGTGGCGGTCGGGGTGATGCCGCCCGCCACGGCGCGGTGGGTGCGCAGGAAGGCGACGAGGTTGGCCTGGTAGCGGGTTATGGAGATGGGTGTGTGGGATGTGCGGGCCAGCTGGGAGAGGTGGGATATCTCGGTTTCGGTGAAGAGGGGGTCTTTATCATCTTCTGCTTCCTCATCTTCGGGGGGAGGAAGTTTTTGGGGCCTGTCAGTGTTGTTGTTGCTGCTAATGCTGGTGGTGCTGTTGTTGGGGGCGAGCCATTTCGGGTCGAGGCCTAACCCGGCGGCGTTGGAATGAGGATGCAGGCTTAGTTTCACAACGCTGCTGCTGGAGACTGTCGAGGCGGTGTCGTCGAGGTCGTCTTTGTTGTTGTTGTTGGGGATGTGACGATTAAAACGTGAGTCTAAGTAGGGGAAGCCGTCTTCCTCTGGGTCGTGCCAATGCCCTATGTAAAAGAAGTCATTTAGGTGGGGCGTGACGCGCGCCTGACCGCCGCTGCTGGCACCAACTAGGCCGATGAAGAGGAACTGCTTAGGGGCCGTCTGTACGCTGGTTCGCGTGAAGATGCGCCGCGTGCGGAGGAGCTCAAGAGCTTGAATCTGAACAGCTCGGGGAGCACGGTTGAGGTCCTTGGCCAGGACGACGTTGGCGATTCGAGGTTGTACCACCTGGGAGCTGCTTAGACCTCCAATGGACGGTGAAGCTGGACTGATCGGGCCCCCTATGCGCGGGGATGGGTTGATGGAAAAATACGAGCCGGAGGTAGAGGCTGGGACTCCCGAAGAGAGGTGCGGTTGCTCATGGCGCGGGCGGTATGGGGAGACGGAGCGTGTATTTGAGGGCGACGGGGGTGAGCCGAAAGGATGGACTAACAGGCCGGTCGCGAACTCGTCAAGGGTTATGCGGGCGTGGCAGCTGACTATGGCCGAGTCGAGGTTGAAGGTCTTGGAGGCCACCAAGCGTAACTCCTCGGCAAGCTCATCGACGCTGTCTGGCTCGGTGCTGATGAGGCAGTGCTCTCGGGAGATGAGACAGAGGAGAGCAGCAAGCTCGAGATCACTGAGACTGTGGATTTTGTTGAGGAGCTGTTCATCCGCCATTGCCTAGGGTTCCGCCGGCTCGCGATGCATAGCACAGTCCATGCAGAGTCGCAGCAACTGCAGCTCGCAGGGTGAAGATAGCTTCGAGCTCCGACCCACTGTGAAGTTGTTAAAGGTTGCCGTATAAAATACCGCCCTTCTTTCCTTGTCGCTGAAGTCACACCATATCGTTCATCTTATCGGCTCTTGGTTTGGAAATCGTCTTGCCATCTCTAGTTCATGTTCGTTATGCGACGATTGTAGCCCTTGTCAAGAGTGTTGCCTCTGCTCGCGTGCCTCGGTCAGCAGCGGTGCCTTGTTCGATGACGACGAAGCTCGGTGAGCACCACCCGAGGAGCTTGGGCCGAATCTGACGGACACGGGGGGGAGTTGTCAAGGCCCGCTAAGCTGAAAACCGCTTGGCTTCATCAGTGGGCCAACATCGACAAAACATCTGATTTGTCCAGTGGCTATCAGGTGCCTGCTTTGGCCGTGCAGCCAACGATCAGTGGCTCCGCCTTCGTCACTCCTCCGACGCTGCATCCCAATATCCTGCCCGTCCTTTATAGGTGTTGCAGCCTATACTGTTGATTCTCGCCAACGATACCATCCCGCATACCGGCGCGTCCTTTGGCCTGATTCCTCATTCCTTTTTGTTTTACCTTGCCTTACCTGAAGGATCGCTTATTCGCACTGACGGGTGTTTCCCAAGGCATCTGACCACCGCTGCTAGCGTGATTGGCCGCTTTCCCCGCCCATCAACAATTCACACAGCGCCGCCATGGCTTCTCGAAAGAAGGTCCTTCTGAAGGTGGGACGCGACGCCTTGGACACCAAGACGTCCATCGCTAATCAATGGTGTGGATCCAGATCATCATCTTGGGCGATAGCGGTGTCGGCAAGACAAGCTTGATGAACCAATATGTACGCAGCCGCTGCTGCTGGCGAACTCGTTATTCGATAACCTCCCATGCATGCCTCTGACTTGTCTCGAATTGCAGGTCAACAAGAAGTTCAGCGCCAGCTACAAGGCCACGATCGGAGCCGATTTCCTGACGCGGGAGGTGATGGTGGACGATAGGCAGGTGACCATGCAGGTACGCAGGCGGACCATGATCCAAGAACTCGGCTATCTAGCGGGAAGAATCGCGCGCTGACATGTGTGATATGGGTGACAGCTCTGGGACACAGCAGGACAGGAACGCTTCCAATCTCTAGGCGTGGCCTTCTACCGGGGAGCCGACTGCTGCGTGCTGGTGTTCGACGTCAACAATTCGAAGAGCTTCGACGCGCTCGATAGCTGGCGGGACGAATTCTTAATTCAGGCGTCGCCACGAGACCCGGATAACTTCCCATTCGTCGTGCTGGGGAACAAGATTGACGTGGAGGAGAGCAAGAGAGTGGTGAGTGGGCGCCTGTGCTTTCAAATTGTGCGCGATGTTACGTGTGGGAACGGGCGGCTGAACAAGCTTAGATTTCGACTAAGCGAGCAATGACTTTCTGCCAGTCCAAGGGAGGTATCCCCTACTTTGAGACGAGTGCGAAGGAGGCTATCAACGTGGAGCAGGCGTTCGAGGGTAGGGCACCAAGCAGCCGCCAGAGACGTTGAAAGTGGCGTACTGACATTTGCCAGTCATTGCGCGGAACGCGCTGCTTCAGGAGGAATCAGAAGAGTTCAGCGGCGACTTCCAGGACCCTATCAACCTCCACCTCGAGAGCGAGCGGGAGGGATGCGCGTGCTGAATGCAGCGGTTGAATTGATCCGGATTTTTTGAGGGTTTGTTTGTAGGATACCAGGCTTCGTGCGTTGGTCGTGTTGGTCGTGTATCGCAACAGAGCTGGGGCTGGCATTTGAACGAGGAACTGACAGAGGGTTCCCCAGGATGCTCGATAGAGGTTGCATGGGTGTACGTAGGAATAGGGCGAAGGGATTCAGGATGATGATGCTGTGTTCACTGCTCTAGACTGTGGTAAGTATTGGCACTCCCTGAATGGATGCTCACAATGAGGATTCAGGACTTGCGAAAGCAACCTTGAACCTTGTCTTGATACCTTGATGAGCCCATGATGGTTTGACGAAAGAGCCACCACCTATCGATGTGCTTTGTTCAACCCTAAACCGCTGCATTTCATGTTATTGCAGTATGAGGCAGGGGCCGGCTTGGCAACCGTCTGCTCGCGTGCGTTTGGTGCTTCAATCACTGGAAGTCTCCGACAGAGACGTTATCCTTCGACCTCCAACTCCCGTTTTTTGAGATCTTGCTGCTGGATTCCCACAGCGCTTTTCGCAGCGATTCTTTCTCGCTCTATTCCATCCTTTCTTTTCCATTTATCTCTTCTCTTTTAATTCCCTCTTGACTTACCATTCGTTCCCCGACCCGGCCTCGACTTGCCCGTGCTGACCCAGTGTTCTCGGTGCGATTCCGCCTGGATAATTCGGCACACATTCAAGCGACCATCGTTTGCCAGGTCGCCTCCGCTCGGTCCCCCTTGGGGCTGATATATTAAAACAGCAATACATCGAACACACGAACGTACAATATCTCACCCGGCTTCCTAATCCCTGGCTTGAACGGCACCCATCGGGGCCGACGAGCCATGATGGCTCCCATCGAGCCGCTCCTACCTGGCGCGCTCGCGGAAGACGATAAACATACGGAGCACACGAGACATGCCGGTGATCATAGCGCTTGCGCGCGCATCACGACTCCCTCGTCCTCTTCCTCCTCCAGGCGCAGGTCGCACTCAGTCACAGCAGCCATACTTTTATCAACAACAGACCAGCTCGACGAACCCCCACTTTCTCGCTCCGCATCTTCAGCAATAACATCTAATTCGACCACCACGACCGCCGGCATCCGGGACAAGCTCGGACTTGGCGGGGTCGCGCGACGAACCCTAGGCATTGCGCTGCTGCTTGTGGTGGTATTCCTCTGGACTGTGTCCAACTTCATGGCGAGCGTGAGGGCTCAAATCTTAACGAGGAGTGAAGCACACGCCGCTGACCACAGTCTTTGCAGTACATCTTCTCTGATGGGACATACAGCAAACCCTTTTTCCTGGTCTATGTTAACACATCCTGCTTCGCCATCTCCCTCGTCCCGCTCACGATACGCTACGTCATGCAGAACGGTATAGACTCACTGATGGCTGTGGCGCTCCAGATGTGGCGGGAGCGGAAACTGGGTTTCACGCCACTGAAGACGGTGGACGATGGCCAGGAAGAGAGACGTGCCAGGGACAGGGGTGACGATTCAGGGGTGCGGCTGCTGGTTGACGACGAGGGGAGTCTGGACATGCCAGGCCGCAAGGACGACGAGAAGCTCAGTGTGGGTGAGACGGCGCGGCTGAGTCTGGAGTTCTCGATGCTGTGGTTCGCGGCCAACTACTTTGCCTCGGCGTGCCTCGAGTACACGAGCGTCGGCAGCGTGACCATCCTGACCTCGACGAGCAGCATCTGGACGCTGATCTTCTGCGCCATTACCAAGGTCGAGGGGTTCACGCTGCGCAAGCTGGTCGGCGTCCTGGCGTCGCTGGCCGGCGTCGTGCTCATCTCGTCGGTGGACTTGTCCGGGGCCAATGACGATAATCGGGGAAGCTTCCCCCACAAGTCGACGGCGCAGATTGCGATCGGGGATGCCATGGCCTTCTTCAGCGCTATCGTCTACGGCATCTACGTCACTGTCATGAAGAGGCGGG
This sequence comes from Parathielavia appendiculata, assembly GCF_033297405.1. Classification (NCBI taxonomy): domain Eukaryota; kingdom Fungi; phylum Ascomycota; class Sordariomycetes; order Sordariales; family Chaetomiaceae; genus Parathielavia; species Parathielavia appendiculata. The sequence goes on from NW_026944221.1 coordinate 3,259,287, forward strand.
TCGGGAATGAGGACAGGGTCAACATGCCGCTGTTCTTTGGGCTGGTGGGCTTGTTCAACGTGATGTTACTCTGGCCGGGGTTCTTCATCCTGCACTACACCAGCATTGAGCCAGTGGGTCCTCCTTGTCCTTTCTGGGGCTCGAGTTACGTGCTTACTTGGACTAGTTCGAGCTCCCTCCGACGGGCAGTGTTTGGGCCATTATTGCGGTAAGTCATACCCCGTAACATATCAGAAGACAGTGTGCTGACACGTGCTTAGGTCAATTCTGCCGCCTCCTTTTTCAGCGACATCCTCTGGGCGTATGCCATGCTGCTTACAACGCCGCTCGTAGTGACGGTCGGGCTCTCGCTGAACATCCCCCTATCGCTTATTGGCGAAATGATTCAGTACTCGCAATATTCGAGTTGGCTATACTGGGTAGGAGCTGGGATCGTATTCATATCCTTTTTGTTCATCAACAATGAGAGTCAGGAGGACACAGGGGTTAAGGAGGAAGTGGCAGAAGATGTGGGGAGGTCAGCGGTATAGCATTTGAATTATGATTTACAGGTAGAATTACGATGATTGGAACGCTCATGGGTTTCCTGCTGAGGGTATAGACGGTAACAGTTGGATAACCAGTGCAGTTCTCATGGATTGACAGGTCACCTTTGGGAGTGGGCTTTGACTGGGCAGCCTTAAAGCTCCTAACACCACATATTCAGGGGTTCCGGAAGAGTCGTTCCAAAAGGTAACTTGGGCTTCTCGGGCAACCCTCAATGCTACTATTCCTTTGGCCCTGGCAAATAAAGTATCATGGTTGATGCTTTCCGATTCCTTTCACTGTTTCTACAAGACTGAACAGCGCTGGCTGCTCCTTGAAGCCCAAGCAGCTAGCTCTAACAAGCAGGATGCTATTCTGCTGAACACCACCCCAAACGCCTGCGCCATAACTGTTCCCATGGTATGCGTGCCTGCTGTACACAAAAACCAACAACGCGCCGCTGCCATGCCTTCCAAACAGCCATGCCCCTATAAACAATCATCCAGACAAACCGTCGATAAACCACCAGGCGGGACATCACCAATCATCCCGATCCCCTTCCCACTCATCACCAACATCCGCCCACCCACATCCCCACCTCCTTCCCTCCGTCTCGCCACCAAGCCTCAAATCCGCCGCGCGCTCCCTGTCCTCACTCCAACACCTCACTATGAAGTCATCCCCCACGGTGACCAGCTTCCCCTCGCTCGTCCACGCCACCGCCCCAACTTCCTTCCCATGGCCCCTCACAAGCGGCGTGCCGCCCCTCACCATCGGGGTCCTCGCCCCATCCGCCCCCTGCCTGCCGGCAAACAGACTGCTCATACTATTGGACCGCGTCAGCGCGGGGTGGGCGGCGGCAGACCTCAGCCCCGGTCTAGGGAGCGGCGCGGAATCGGTCGGATGGCCGACGTAGTAATTTTCCTGCTGCTCTGTATCCGAGGACGACGACGACGACCAGACGTCGCGGAGGTAGCGCTCGTCGGTGGGGAAGAGGACGGCTGCGCCGTCCGAACTTCCGACGGCCAGAAGCTCGCCCCGGCCGTCGGCTGCGGAGCGGATGGCCGCCTTGACGTAGAAGCTCGTCGCGTGGAAGAGCGGGTGGCGGAAGCCGTAGAGCGGACCGAGGCCTTGGTGGGCGGTGCCGTGCGGGTGGTGGCGCCGGACCCGCGGGGGCTCAACCCCCGGGCGGGCGGGGTTCAGTTCCGGGGCGTGGCCGAGGACGAGGTGAGCGGTGCTGTAAGCGTAAACCGTGTTGTCTTTGCAGAGCGCGTACAAGCGCGTGCCGTCGCCGCCGAGGGTCATGGAGCAGATGCCGAAGGGGCGGAAGGCGGCGTGGCCTCCGGGCGGGGTGGTGAAGGAGACGGGAGTGCTGGCTTTCTGGTGCCGGCTTGTGTGGACCGCGCGAATATCCCAGAGCTTGATACTTGCGTCGGCTTCGCAGGCGGTGAGGAGGAGGTGCTCGCGGCCGGGTGGGAGGAATTGGAGTGCTGTGACAGAAACCTCGCCAAAGCGGCCGGGGACCTCGCCGAGGCGGGCAACATCACCGGAGATAGAGGCGGCCGGCTGACCTTTGGTTTGCCGCGTTGCGCGCGCGTGGGCGTCGTAGATGCTGTTGACAACGCAGCCTGGGTTGAGCGGCTTTGGCAGACGGTAGCGGAGCTCGGCCTCGGAAACGATAGGCACGTCCTGAACCGGTCCGCCCCGGCAGCGAAGGTCCCAGATCTGGACGCTCCCATCACGGCCCGACGTCGCGAGGACACAACCCGAGCCACGGCCGGGTTGGAAACGCACTTGCTTCAGGGAAGCGGTGTGGTGGCCGAGGATCGAGACGGGCCGCTGAGTCATCATGTCGATTACTCTACCCGTCTGGTCTCCCGATGCGGTGGCTAACAGGTGGTCATCCTCGGAGAAGGCCAAGTCGATGATGGCATTGCCGTGGGCCTGAAACGACAGGTGTATCTTGGAAAACTCCCTGTTCGAGTCCAGGAGTCGTATATAGCCCTCCTCATCGCCCACCGCAACGAGGCTGTTTTCTGGAACTTGTCAGGGAATAGACGACAAACATGGTTGGGCCCATGATACTTACTATGACATGTCGCGGTGCAGAACGGGATGGATCTGGGAGCTCCCTCATGGCTAGACGAAAAATGAACATCTTCCGGGCGGCTTTGGAAATTTGCCGTCTCGGTTCTCCAGTCTACCACATGGTTAGTCGGACCAAGAGTAAAAATGACGGGCTGCATACCAGCAACAGGGCATTCAAGTGCCCGCTCACTGGCAAAGCGCATAGCACCCGTCATCCTCTGCACCAGCTGAGCTCCCAACCCTCGCCGATGAAGCGGCACTGGCTTCTTCGGCTCGGCAACTGTGGGCTCCAGCTCCTCTTGGTCGTCCTCGGGCACGTCGTCATCCCTATAGACGCCATCCTGCAGGGCCTGTCGAGACCTAAGGCTCCGGAAAGGACTCCTCAAGGCTGGCCTTAGATCCGCGGTTGGGAGGAGTGGCGATGACTTCAACGGCGAGGGCAGATGGTTAAGCTGCTTCTCGGGCGTCGAGTGATTGATTTTGCGGCGCTTCCCCCGGTGCGAATCCTGGTGATGGGGCATGCCGAGTTCCTCCGAGATGGGCTTGAGCGGACTTGACGGGGTTTGGCAGCGGTTGAGAGCCGGGGCGGTAAGATCACAGAGGGCTTTCCGGGCAGCGCTGGGCTTGGACGAGACGCGAGATCGAGGAGTGAAGAAGCGTTGAAACTTCCTAGGTGTAATTGACGGATTTCTTCGCTCCTTGCCGCGACTGGTCGAGGCTCCGGGAGGTGACGAGAGCAGGCTTGCGTTCGAGGCAGCCGACCTCTCCACCGGTGAGGATGGGACGCCGCCTGCCATAGTCAATGACTACAGTGACCCTTAAAGATTGTTACTCAGTGCTATGCCTGCCCAATGGCCGGGGAAGAACTGGATCTTGGAATAGGAATTAGAAGTTATCGAATATCGAACCACGCGGCGCGTTAATGGATTCCTCGACAACAATGACCCTCGTATAGCTTGACGGCAACGGTCAGGTCTGTGAAGGTCCGACTGCTGCAGAATCGGACGGATGAACATGCAAGAAGATCCAATGTCTGCGGGGGTTGATACATATGGCGGCCGAACTTCGCGCCTCCCAGACGCGGTCCGCGATGGACGCGGTTTAAGTGGTCTTGGAAAATTCGAGCCAACCAGAGCATTCAACTGGACACCCCGCTAACCCGACGCCAAGGCTTACACCTACCTTATCTTATCGCACTGCATCTCCATTCTCGGCCAAAAATTTCGGCCATACTTCCGCAGCTTTCGCAGCATTGTCCTTGGTCGGCAAGCCCATCGTCGTCTCTTCCCAGCCGGCATCTCAAGGGTCGCATATGCTCGTGCCAGTCAGCCAACACCATGGCGATTCAAAAGAAGCACGGCAAAGGCCGTCTCGATAAGTGGTACAAGCTCGCCAAGGAGAAGGGCTATCGTGCCCGTGCCGCCTTCAAGTTGATCCAGCTCAACAAGAAATATGGCTTCCTCGAGAAGAGCAAGGTTGTGCTCGATCTCTGCGCGGCGCCAGGCGTAAGTCTAGATTGATTTGTATCGTAATGCTCATCTGGATGCTGACAGAACCAGTCGTGGTGTCAAGTATGCGCCGAGACCATGCCCAAGGACAGCATCATTATCGGTGTCGATCTCGCCCCGATTAAGCCTATTCCCAAGGTTATCACCTTCCAGAGCGATATCACCACCGAAAAATGCCGCGCAACTATCCGAACACACTTGAAGACTTGGAAGGCCGACTGCGTGCTCCACGACGGTGCCCCGAATGTCGGTACCGCCTGGGTCCAGGACTCCTACAACCAGGCCGAGCTAGCCCTCCATTCGCTTAAGCTTGCGACTGAATTTCTGGTTGAGGGAGGAACTTTCGTGGTACGTGACGGAAAAGTGGTCATGTGGGTTGAGCAATGCTGATTCCGGGGCAGACCAAGGTTTTCAGGTCCAAGGACTACAACTCCCTCCTGTGGGTTCTTAACCAGCTGTTCACAAAGGTGGACGCAACGAAGCCCCCATCATCCCGTAACGTCTCGGCCGAAATCTTCGTCGTATGCCGCGGTTTCAAGGCCCCGAAGCGCATCGACCCACGGCTCCTCGACCCCCGATCCGTCTTCGAAGACTTAAAAGACCCAGCGCCGAACAACGAGGCCAAGGTTTACAACCCGGAGGTGAAGAAGCGCAAGAGAGAGGGTTACGAGGAGGGAGACTGTACGGACCTCGGTTTATCCCTGGCTTGACATCGCTAACCCTGTGTACAGACACGCAATTCAAAGAGATTGCCGCGAGTGAATTTATCCAGACGACAGACCCAATCGCGATCCTGGGCCAATACAACCGGCTGACCTTCGAGCAAGCCAAGAATGGCGATGTGGCGCTGGCCGCCCTCGAAAAACTTCCCGAGACAACCGACGAAATCCGCCAATGCTGCGCCGACCTGAAGGTGCTCGGAAGAAAAGAATTCAAGCTTTTGCTCAAATGGCGTCTTAGGGTACGGGAAATCTTTGGGTTTCCTACCAAAAAGACCACAAAGACGCCACTTGCGGAAGAGGTGGCCGAGGTGGAGAACATGGACGAGGAGCTCAGGATCCAGGAGGAGTTGCAGAGGATAAAGGACAAGGAGTCCCACAAGAAGAAGCGGGAGCGGCGGAAAGAAAATGAGAGGAAGCAAAAAGAGATTGTGCGCATGCAGATGAATATGACGGCGCCAATGGATATTGGTATGGAGCAGGAGGGTCCCCGGGGCGAAGGTGCCATGTTCCGCCTCAAGGTCATCGACCAGACCGACGTTCTGCGCAGGATAGCCAAGGGAAAGATGGTCAAGGTCACCGAGGCAGAAGCCAAGAAAGACCGTGACTCAGGTATCGGCTCCTCAGGCGAGACGGACGACGAGAGTGACGACGAAGCGGACCTCCTGGAACGGGAGCTAGATAACATGTACGACCAGTACAGAGAGAGGAAGGCGGCCGCTGACGCCAAGTACCGTGCCAAGAAGGCCAGGCAAGAGCACGGCGACGACGAGTGGGAGGGCGTGTCAGGAAGTGAGAAGGAGGGAAGCGACGACGACGACGACGACGTGCTCGAGGAAGACAGCAGTGATGATTCGGATGCGGAGGAGCGGGGTGACACTAGCAAGCCGCTTATCCGAGACCTCGACAGCACACCACAGGACGAGGCTGGTCTGTCAAAGCGAGCCCGGGGATTCTTCAGCCAGGATATTTTCCAGAGTATTCCCGGGTTGCTGGACGTCCCGGAAGAAAATGAAAGCGAGAACGAGGCGATGAAGATCGATGCCAAAGAAGAATCTGAGGATGAAATACCGACCATCCAGGAGCAAAAGAAGATGCGCAAGGAGAGATCTGCCCGCAAAGAGGAGAGTGGAGGGTTTGAAGTAGTCAAAGAGCGTGACGACGACGATGACTGGGAAGAGAAGGAGAAGAAGTCGAAGGACGGCAGGCCCAGTAGGCCCATCTCTCGTTTTCAAACGCATCAAGGCGGAGGCTAACAGTTCCAGATATCGACATCATCACGGCCGAAGCTATGACGCTAGCCCACCAGCTGGCCCGCGGCGAGAAGACGGCCCACGACATCGTCGACGAGGGTTACAACAAGTATGCCTTCAAAGACCGGGATGGGCTGCCAGACTGGTTCCTCGACGATGAATCCAAGCACGACAAGCCGCACAAGCCAATCACCAAGGAGGCTGCACAAGCCATCAAGGACAAGCTGCGGGCCTACAATGCCAGGCCCATCAAGAAGGTCGCCGAGGCGCGGGCCAGGAAGAAGCTCAAGCAGGCGCAGAAACTCGAGAAGCTCAAAAAGAAGGCCGATTTGCTAGCCGGCGATGAGGTTTGTCGCGCTGCGTATCTTTGTTTGTGGTCGATCTGGATGCTGACTCGCGTTGCTGTAGGGTATGTCTGAAAAGGAAAAGGCCACCAGCATCGCCAAGCTCATGTCAGCCGCGGCGCGCAAGAAGCGGAAGCAGCCTGTCAAGGTGGTTAAGGCTGCCGGCATGAACCGCGGCATCTCCGGCAGGCCGAAGGGCGTCAAGGGACGGTACAAGATGGTGGATCCACGCATGAAGAAGGAGATGCGGGCGCTGAAGAGGATTGCGAAGCGGAAATAGGATGGTCAAAGTGATGCAACGTGTTCATAGTTGGTGGTCATGCTGAGGTTAGCATGCTGAGGCATGGAACATCAAAGATACAGGGCGTCATTCTGCCCTTTGCAGTGCTTTACTGGAGATTGACCGTACGAAGGTGCTCAACGGATACAGAGGCCCAGTGAAGTCCATATCATACCTACTCCAGTCAGCATCGGGGGAAAAGGAGGGTAAGAAACCAAGGCCGGGACTCACCGATAGTTGACGGCGATACAAACTCCTTCAGGTGAGCAGCTTTGCGAAACCTTGTGATACCTAACCGGGTGTCAGCCTCTATCCGTTTTCCAACCCGCGACATTAAACGACGCACCACATGCAAGGAAGATATAACATATCCCCGGGATCCAGTGTCACCAGCATCGGCTGCACCAGCGCCGAGTACCTCGTCGCGTTCTCGCCTGGCCGGTCCGGATCCCAAATCGCAAAGGGAACTTCTTCCCCTTCCCCTTCCTCAAGCACCAACTCCAGCCCTTCTTCTTCCCCTCCTCCCTCCCCACCACCAGACACTTCCATGCGCCGGCGGCGGTACACAGCAGGCCTTAGCCTCGTCTCGTTGACGGCAGCATGGCACACGGGCGGGAGCAGGACGAAGTGTTTCTGGCCTGCAATCTGCACGTAGATGTTCTCGTAGTTGTCCTTGTGAAGCGCGGTCACGGAGCGGGAGTTGCCGATCCACAGGTTGATGGCGTCGGGGTCGCGGGCGAGGGCGATGCGGGCCCAGGGGATGGTTGCGGGCACGTGGGCGAAGAGCGGGAGGTACTCGTGCCGAAGGTTATCATTTTGGGTTTGGGCGTAGCGGATTTCTCCTGTTGCGGTTGTTGTAATGCTGGTGGTGGCTTGGGAGGGGGTTTGGGGGCTCTGTTGGCGGTGTTCTTGCGAGATGAGGTAGGAGAGAAAAGTCATGAAGGGCTGGTCTTCCTCATGCGGTTTGGCGAAGACTAGGGTGGTGGTGCCGTCGTCAGGGGAAGTGTACGGCGTGGGGGCGTCGGCGTTGCTTGGAGGCGTGGTCAGTTAAGGAGTGGTGGTGAGTAGGTAGAGTGCGACGATGAGAGTTGAAATTACCCTGCTGGAGTAACAGCGACATTGACGGATTCATCACGGAGCAATTCCCTCAGGTAATTGACCGTCCATGTCCGAGTCGCCTGCCAGTTGGCAGCGCCGCTCCTCACGACAAAGGGGGTGTTTCGGGCGACAAATCTCATAAATTCAAGGGCGCTCGGCTCCTCGTCGAGTTCCTCGATGACGGAGCTGTTGAGCTCATTGTAGTTTATAATGAGATCTTCAAGCGGATCTTCATTCTCGGAGTTACCCATCATGAGATCATGAGATTCATGAGATTGTGACGGTATTGTGATGAGAGTTGTGAAGTATTGTGTAATGTCAGAGCAAATGCCCACTCAGTTTCCTACTCGATCTGCCCATATTAGCCTCCTGTCTCCTGTCAGAGAAAGGTATCCATCTAGACAAGCGATAGCGATTGATGGAATAATAATATATCAAAGACAGGAATGAAGTCATCAATTCCCTCCCGCACTTTTTTCTAACTTCCTTCCCTCCCCATAGGTTTGGACTGTGCATGATGAATGTTCGTAGAGACAGCCCGAGGGAGAAACCAACTTACCAGCAGGCTTCAATGTTGAATCACAGACCCTTCAGTGAAGCATCAATCTGGATTTCTTGTTCCGCCTCTCCTTCGCTAACATTCATCGGCTTTCACTATTTATCGTTGTAAGAATCACAAAAGACCAAGGGCACATCAGTAGAGAACACTCTTCAGTAAAATGCTTTTCAAGATGCTATCGCAATCGCGGGGGTGTCTATCTGCCGGAAAACCCCTGGTTTCTTGGCCTTGAAAAGGGAGAAATAGGAGCCCCATGCGTACAGAAAGGTGATGTAAGATACGTAAGGTAAGATACGTATACCTCACCCGCAAAGCTCACTGCCCTGGTTTGGTTTCTATCGGATTCTGCACTTTCCCATTGTGGGATTTGTGCTCAGTTGAAACTGGGATGCGACCCACCCGAATACGGTACTGTTGTGGTAAGTGTATGGAGTGCGGTCCGTACCTCCCGTTCCATTGAACTCTCTGTTCACATGTCTCTGCCATCACCTGGAAACCAACAATCCGACATTTTAGTCTGGTAACTCAAGCGAGTATAGCTGACAGACCTGTTTTTCCAGCTGCGTTTTGTGTGATTCCCTGCAAAGACTGCAGAACCACTCTTGTCTCCTTGGGACGCTGGCCATTCAATTACTACCCCGTTGATCCCTCACAACGTCCCTCCGGTTGTCACCCGAGCCATCTTCATGCCAACAACAGGAATGAGGATGTTGCGCAGTTCCTAGCGCAATGCCCCTTCTACCACAAGGGGCTCACCTCATATCGCAGTCTTGGCTACTATTACTTGCCCCAAAGCTTGGTCACCGATCACTGCGGGCCATTGCTTTGACACGAGCACACGGTGACCCCAAACCTCTTCGGTCAAGTGATTATGTTGTGGTATCTCCTCTATCCGCTGAGAGGGTAGGCCGCCACTCTTCTTGTCTACATTCTTCCATAGTGCATGCTGAGACTGACTTTGCAGCAGCACGACCGAAGTCCCAGTGTTGGCTCCTGACCATCCCCTGCGCCTACTGTTTACGCGATACGGAACTTGGACCGCTCGCCATGTCAAGACCGTCTTGCCGCTCTCCGGGGCAGTTATTTTCATCTTTCTATACCTGTTCCCCTTTCTTTATACCACCGATGCCTCCACTATCACGAGCGGCGTCTCGCATCTTCCCCACCACGTCTGGACCGATGCTCGGCCCCTGAGTGATGGCAGCGTTCTTGAGCCAGACGTTGTTATGCGCTCCATCTGGGTTCATGGCAGCTACATGCGGGCTCTTGAGCCAACTGTCTTGCTGGGAGCTCTCGAGCTGCAGGACGAAATTCTCGGCCCGACGACCGACTTCAACCCGCGCCAACCACCAGGCGCCCAACGAGTGATGCTTGACCCAGGAGATGCCGATTTGGACCGCCAGCAACGGGACGCCTTCCACATCGCAAACGGCCTGACCGATCAATCGTGGTTCTTTCATTCGCCGTTGCAGTACTGGGGCGGCGCTGCCGCGAACATCGCTGCTGACAGCGACATCATTTCCACCGTCAACGCACGGAAGACGCAGTCGACCACGGTCAACACCACCCTACGCCACTCCATCGTTTTCAGCGGCAAGCGCTTTGAGGAACGCCGGCTGGTGGCGGCTGATGCACTCGTCATCACCCTGATCCACCTGCGCGACTCTCCTGTGGGGAGACAATGGGTGAGGAGGGCCGAGGCCTTGGCCCAAGCCGGCAAGCAAGACGGCAAGTGGCAGATTATCCCTCCTGACGGCAAAAGCACCTCGAGTCAGCTCTACAAATTTCAGTTCCAACCGATGTCCTGGTCCGACTGGGCCATCCTCACGCTCGCTTACTCCCTGACCATAGCCAACCTGCTGCTTCGCATGTCCAGGTTGCGTGCCGTCAAGTCCCGCCTCGGCCTCATGGTCACCATCTTCACCCAGATCGCTGCTTCCATGGTCTCCAGCTTCACCGTATGTGCCATATTCAAGATCGACCTTTCGCGCGTCCCGCACTATGCGTATCCACTCGTCATTCTCGCCATCAGCATGGAGAACACGTTCCGCTTGATAAACGCCGTCATCATGACTTCCTCGACGATAAGCGTCAGCGACAGGATAGGCGAGGCGTTTGGCGTAACAGCTCACATCGCCATCGTCAATCGCGTCCAGAACTCTCTCATTCTCTACGGACTGTCCAAGGTCACCTCGGCCGGTGTCTCGGCCTTCTGCACCTTCGCTGCCATCGCAACCCTGTTCGACTTCTTCTACCTTGCCACATTCTTCCTCTCGGTCCTCAGCGTTGACGTACGGCAAAGGGAGCTCTGGGAGCTGGAAAAAGCCTCATTGAAACGGGCCAAGTCCTCCAACAGTGAGCTGACCAGGCAACCTTGGATTGATGGCATCTACCCACTCCGCCTGGGCGAAACTGCCATGTCGACAAGAATCGCCGGGACCATTGTGCTTATTGGTTTCGTTCTCATCGCTCAAGCTCATTTCACCTCTGAGGGGCGCCGACAGTGGTTGGACCAGCTCTTCAACTTATCGTGGAGGGCCTCTACGAGCACGCCCAAGTCGTCCCTCTTGATCGACATTAACCAGGCCAGGAACCCAACCTCTTGGCTTCGCCTGCAAGACCACGAGACGGCACGCGAAGTCATCAAGGTCATCAAGCCATGGGCACACAGCTACATAGCACGCGTCTACGATCCCATCATTTTCGTCCTCAAGGGAAGCAACCGCACCCCGGACACAAAGGAACCGCGGTTGCTACCCGCTGTGTACGATTTCCTCCACCATCAGATTCCGCGCTTCATCGTCTGGCTGTTGACAATGCTGGCTGCCCTGCGCCTGTTCACAAACCATCTTATCAAGGACCAACTAAAGGACGGTTCACGGCCCGACAATCCTCACGACGAACCCTTGCTGTCAATCCGTTCTCTGAGTGGAGGGCATAGGTTAGACGTTGCCATGCTGCGTGCTTCACCTGCTGGGCAGCTCGTCTCGGTTGGCCTTGACCGGGCCATCCAGGTTTGGGATGTACTGTCGGGCTCAAGGAGTCGCGTTTCATCCAACCCAGACGTGCCTTTCAAGAATCCCTTCCCGGTCCTGGGAATGGCGCTCGACGACAAGTCTAAATGGCTCGCATTGGTCTCGTGGCAGAGAGTGTTTCTGTGGGACATCGAGGAGCAGCAGTGGGCCGGGCTCTGGGATGTCGACCTGGGCGGACACAGACCCGAGGCCGTCTTCTTCGTTACGAAGGCTCCGGCCATGGCCCCAACGCTGGTGCTGGTGAGGAGGAATGGCGTGGGCCTCGAGATTCAAATCGCGAACGGGGAACCGAGGGACTTCTTGATCTGCAAGACGCCACTTGTTTGGGCAGTTTCATTTACCGAGAAGTGTATGTATTCGGCGTGTCGAAGATAGCCCTGGTACCTCTGGTTATTGACGTCTAAGCAGGCAACGCCCAACAAACAACCCCCCTTGTCATCCTCACCGCCTCTCGTAAGAGCTGCATCCATCTCGTCCGGCAGCAAGGCAAGGAATGGGTGTCAGATGAAGTGAAGCTCGAGGGAGGCCCTGGGGCAAGAGATATCCATTGCCTGCTCCCTATTCCAGCCGTATCAATGTACCTGATCGGCCGGTCACAGTCGGTTGATCTCGTCGACCTTGACTCATCAACGGTCGTCCACACCTTCCACACAGAGATGATGCGGCCACGAACGTTGAAGCAAATCTCCCTAACCCGGCCGCAGCAACCCGGCCTTGCATCGTTGACGCTAGCTTACACCAGCGCCGAGACGGGCGACCTGGTTATTCACACATACCTACCCGAAGCCGATAAAGCCACGATTCGCACCTCCAGCCCAGCCGAACGAAGGCTTCACAGTCCATGGAGCCATACCCGGGAAACAATCGAACACATGGCTAACCCAGGCTCATGGGAAACCCTGCCCACGGGAAGCTTAGTGGGCGTTCGCAGGGTCCAGCCCCCGCCATCACCCTCATCGCCATCCTCATCATCAACATCCCATACACCCGGCACAGGCCTACTTCGCAAACGAACATCCACTTCCCCTCCTACCACCCCCGACACCAATAACACCTCAGAAACAGGCGCACAGTACAGGCAAGGATGGGAAGCATGGGTCCTCAACCTCGACCTGAACCTCAACCTGCGAACAAACCCCATCCGAAAAACACCGCTCTTCGAAACCCGCCCTCTTGACGAGACTGACCGTGACTTTGAGGAAGCCGACAGCCGTGGGCTCATGATGATGACAAGGCAGCACCTGATGATCTCTGAGCTGGGGCCGATGACGCGGCTGGGGACGATGAGCGTGGCGGTGGGGATGGGCGATGTCATCAAGGTGGTGAGTGTCGGGCACGAGTACTTTGACGACCGGGGGAGCGGCCCTGGGTCGTTGGGGTTGGGGGATGGGCTGGTGCAGGTGGTGCCTATGGGGCTGGGGAATCGGAGGAAGAAGGTTGGTGGTGCGTCCGGGAGGGCCGGGAGTGGTGGTGGTGGGAGAGGCCTTAGTATTCCGTGAATGGAAAGAAGGGGTGAGGAGTTGAGGTTCCATTACCCATGATGAGGTGGTCGTTGAGGTTGGCTCTGTTTCTTTTTGGTAGGAAATCTCTCAAGAACTTCATGGAGGGGGTGGATTCTGTGCTTGACAGGAGTGGTGGAATTGTCTATACCCTTGTATAACTACTAGGAAAAATAACAATCAATTCGTTAGAGGAGAACTGAGCTTGGCGTGGACGAGCTGGGGTGGGATGGGCGGGAGGAGAGCAAGACTGCATAAGCTGCACGGGAGATGTTCATTGGTAAACTTTGGGGTCGTAACTATGGTCCGGTATTCCTCTTGAGATCTGTGGATGGCGAATCTGTACCATATAAACCCTACCGTTACATGGTACTTGGCGGAGATGGCAAACAAAAACCGATGACTTGTGGAGTACGCTGCGTTGAAGGCAACAAATCTTCGACCTGGAGAATCAGTAGACTCTACAACGGCATGCATGGTACAGCGAATAGCCCACTCGAATGAAGCCGCTGCCTCGTAGAATCAACGCTAATAACGTCACAATAACTTGAACTCAAAGCAGAATGTGGTCGTGAGACCCTCGTCACCACCATGTTCTCCTATCATCACTGTTCTACTTGATTCTTATGACTTTGTAACCAAAAGGGCCTCCCGGTATCCGATGTAAAACAAATAAACCTAAAGCAAAGATAAGGAAATAAACAGAGTGCCTTATAAGATTCTAGTTCACAACAAAAGGGGAAGAAAGGAAAAGATAGTGTAAAAAGAAACAAACCAAGAATGAAAAGCCCCATCATCCCCTTCTCACACCCCCTTTCCCCTGACCATGCCCATACCCACCACCCCTGTAGTACTCATTCTGCTGCTGCCCCTGGCTATGGTCACGGGCCTGGTACAGACCGCGACAATCCTCGCACGGCTCCTCGACGGCAATAGTTTGCCAAATGTGCTGCTCGCCGCACGGGTTCTGGATCAGCGAGGCCGGGCCGCAGAAGGCGGCGAAGGAGAGCGAGATGTGGGTGCACCTATGCCGGTGGGCGTAGTAGCGGCACATGGCTTTCTTTCTCTTTCCTTTCTGTTTGTGCTCTTTTCTCTCCTTGATGTTCGGGAGCGGGTTGGGGGGGAAGGGGGGTTATTCCGTTTCCTTCTCTCTTCGGAGAGGTGTGCTCTGTCTAGAAAGAGGTTCGAGGCAGCGTGGTGAGCTGTTTGGTCGATTGAGCAATGGGAACTCTCGGTTTGCGTGGAGTTGACTCTGGGGGACGAATGAAGGGTGAGGAGGGTCGAGAGGTGAAAGGAAAGATGGGTCCCAGATGTTTTGGGTATTGAGTTGTGTAGAGTGAAGTGAGAATTGGAGACAGCCGTCGAGGACAACTGGAAAAAGCCGGCGAGATATTGGCTTTGAGAGACAAGATAGGTCTCGAGGCTCCGTTGAGTCAATCATCTGTGGCAAGCCCAAGGGCTGACGGGCGAGGCTGACTTTAATATACGAAGCTCTGTTGCCGGCTTTGGTTGTCAGGCGCTGGCAAATAGATGATTGATCATAAAACGAGCGATACAGAGCAAGCTTGGATCATACAGCTGAAATCGGACCGCAGTTGATCTCGCCTCACTTGCGCGGCACAGATCCGTATTCCTGCCAGACGGTGATTGTCGACGTCCGGAGCTGACCGGCGTTTTTCACGGATACTTCACTGCTGAACTTAGCTCTCAGCTGCATCGCGCATGTCCCGTGCAGCCTCACGCCTACTACCCTCCATCTCGGGCGACACGCGGACCTAACGGGCCAAGCTGACTGCCGAGTGAAGCATCTCGTGACACAGGGCGCGAGGTTACAAGTGGCAGCCCAGAACCTTGGTGAGGCTATTCACGAGAGCTTCCGTGTGCTACGGTCCACTTACCGCGCAATCTGAGAGCTCGCCAAGTTGCAGCACCGTGCGGCCGCTTTTCGAAGCATGCAAACGTATATACGCATGAAATGCACGAGACAAGTGAGGTACCACAGTGATCGCCTAGTCTCGTCGGCTTTCGACATGAACTAAGAACTCCAGATCTGTATGGGCCCCAACTCGACACGCACTTGCAGAGCATGAACCTCAGAATAGTGAGCCATAGAACTGCTATTGTAGGGCTGCAGGGTGAGGGCAGATGACGCAGTGTAACGATCACGGCGACCATCTTGTGATACAGCCGCGTGTGCGAAGGTAGGGTAGTGTACGGATCCGTACGGTGCTCGCTAACCATCGATATAATGCAATTGGGGCTCTTTGCGCCACTGCAAGTGCATATGCAGGCTGAAAAGCAAGGATGGCCTAAAGTCCGTCAAAATCTCAAGCGACTCTCTGAGGCTTCTGGACGGCTGATGATGATGTGAACTATATCAAGTCTTTTCCCATATCGATCGGCCTTGGACCAAGTCCGGGGGAAGAAAGCTCGGACTGCTGCTCACCGCCAGTTTTTTTCCGTTTATTTTTATTTCGAGGCCGAGCGGCAACCTGCGCGGAGCGATCATGGATAAGAGACTCCGCCATGCTGTGTACGTACAATCGAAGCGCTGCTCAGCGTGTCATGGTACTCCGTAGGGTGGTCGCATACTCGAGGCCAGGCGCGCTGATGGTGCGGGCTCGACCATCGTTGCAGAAACTCGATGGCTGGGAAACAATGGCAAGGGTCGGTTTAGTGATGCGACTCGTGGCACCGGCCTGGGAGGCTTGAAACCCTGGAAAATGGGCAGGCTCCGGCGAGCGAAACTTGGCGCCACGGTGGCACTCGGGCCCGCCTTGGTGCTGGCCAAGGCCCGTGCACCTGGTCCTTAGGTAAGCAGCAGTTTGAGACATCCAAGGAAACTCGGCTTGATGTTTGCCCATCTCGGTCTCGGTACCAAAACCATGATGGCATCTTCCATCCATTTTACTTTCACCACGTCCGCTCTCACATGGTAGTCACTCACTTTTCCGTCTCCTTGATACCTCCATACCATACAGAACCGGCGCTTGGCTGCCGGTGTACGGAGTACGTCTCCCCCGGACTCCTGCTAACGCCACGCAATCGCACCCGATGCGTCTCGCGCGTCTCTATTGTCGGTCTTTCAATCGCTGCATGGGCGCCGCTGTCCCCGCTTGAATGGAGCCGTGGGGCATGCTGCAGATACATCTCAGAGATTGAGGGCGTGGACAACTCACCTTGCAGCGCACCATCTGCAAGCCCTCCAACGGCCTGCCCTTCATTCGTTTTTCGAAACCAGTACAGACAGGACCCGTCGTTTCTCGTTGTCCAATAACACTGTCGCTCGTTCCTTTCATTATTCAGTCTCGAGATCTTCCTGCTGTTGCGAGCTGCGCTTCTTTCTCGCCTTGCATCGTGCGTCTGCGTCATCCGGTGCGCTAGACTGGCCGCCGAGTCGGGTCGTTGTTGATTTGCTCACTCTCGCCGAGGACATCCACAGCCCACTTCACCCCCAGGCCCGGCCAGCGGGTCCAGCTGTCCTGCTTGTCCATTCCATGAGACCCTCGCCAAGCCCCGCTGCTGCAACTGCACTTCGGCTTCCTTAAGACGCCTCCGGACCCCCGATTCGGCGCAGGGTGCTGCCGCCGCATGCACTCTCTTGACCTTGTCTACCTTCCTTTCACCCCTCTGACCGATATCACGGCTATCTGGGATCCAAACCTCGCTCCGAGCCCGGTTCCGGGCATGACCCACGCCGCCAATTGACCCACCGCGGTTTTCGGATCAAGTCCAGGCTGGGTGCTGTTCCAGCTCCACGGCTCCACCGCCACGCTCATCCTCAGCCCCAGAGCAGCATAGCTTGACTTCACCGAGTCCTCCGTCAGATCGCCTTCCCTCTTTTTGCGCTTCTCAGAAAACGTTACAGAACGTCAGGTCGAAGATTCACTGGGTGGTTTTGCCGGCTCGGGTTGCCGGCGCTTTTCCAGAGCGGCTCGTGTCTTGTGCCGCTGAAAATCTGGGAAGACGGACTCAGTTTCATCTCAACTGGACAACACCACACACATCGCCTGCTCGCTCGCTCACAACCACGAAGTCGTCGCCATGCCCTGCGTCATTATTCGCGTCCCCACCAGCTTCAAATTCGAGCTTCGACTTTCCTTTGGATCACCCTTCTGTTGATGCCTGTCCGCTGCAGTTGCTCATTCGCTGTCCATTCGGGCCTGCCCTGTACAAAATCACCTTGTTTCAAGCGTACTTCCGCTGTATCATATTGGTCAGTACTTCTCCAATGGCTCAAGTTACCCGCCCGCCTCAGAAATCCTGATCCCGGCCGCAGCCTTGCGTAATCAAAGGACGAAACGTGCCCATCGACGAGCTCATTCCGGGCGCTGTCGAAGCCAAGCATACCCACTCCTACCACATCACAAGCTCTTCATGCGTGACTGATGCAGAAGTCGAGCAAACCGACCGCCATTCACTCGTTTAAGGCGCTGCTGTTGGGACGGGGTTGCGCTCATCGCACAGGCTGAAATTGGCCGATTCGCGGCACAATCCTCGCTTAGTTCCTCCTCCCAATCGACGCCGACACCGTCGACGGCCCGTCTGGCCCGAACTCTTTCATGGCTTCCTCGGAGGTGGACCAGAAGTTTCTCGGCAAACTTGCCAAGGCAGTTGAGCACGACAACCCTCTCCTTGCGTCGGTCTTGTTTAGGATCCTTGGGCTTTCCATCAACCTCTCGGCACAGCTGATCAAGGCACGCAAGCAACGTCGACAGGATGCTGCTCAGGAAGCCGCCGCCTTGGATCTAACCTGCCACATCGTCTGGTTGTCGCGCGAGGGACTAGTTCTACTGCAACAATACGTCCTTCCCATGGTCGGAAACTATGTCGAGCTCAAGGTACTGGCGTACAAGCTACGCGCCTCCTTTTACCACATATTTGTCCTCTTTCACAACACCCCGCCCGTCTCCACCATGGGTGTCAACACCCCTGAAGGCCAGTCAACAACAACAGTACCGGGTTTACCGGCCCGTGTCGACAAGGGGAAAGGACTTGCGACGGACGACCAAGACGGGAACCCATCCAAGGGTGGTCCCGTCGGTCCTCCGCCGGGCTTCGGCCCAACGCCACCAACAGCGTTCCTCATGAAACCGGGCGACTATCTCCCGGAAGCGCACCGGTATTTTCGTGAGGCCGTCCAGCTGGCCGACGAGTTATTATGGGGGTCGCACTCGCTCCGCCTGTCTGTCAAGACCGAGTACGCCGCGTTTCTGTACGAATGCGTGCATGACGCTGAGGGCAGCCGGAAGTTGGCCAAGGATACCATTGCGGAGGTCTACGAGGCCACCGAGGGCATTGACAACGATATGTTCAACGACGCCTGCGAGCTGGTCACTGTCCTCGGCAAGATGATGAAGCGCGGGCTTGGGTCGAATACCACACTGCGCAGCAAGGTGCACGGGTCGGGCTTGGAGACTCAAGGGACGCCGCGGGGTGAACAGAGCGAAGGGAGTGCGCCCCCGGGCATGATATAGCGCACACCGCGCAGCTCAGATTTCCATCCCGGCCGGCTGTGCGCTCAATTATCGAAAGCCGTATATAACCAACGTCACACCCACAATTTTCGGCTGGCCATAATCCACAGTCTTGATGGCCATCTGCCTCTCTCCCCAAGCATATATCAATGCATGGCGGGCAATGTCTGTCATTTCGCGGCCACTTCTTGATCATGGCCGGCATCATGTATGTGTATACCAGATCATGTGTGGGACAGAGTCTTGGCGTTTGAAGGCCTAAATTGTCATTTCTAATGTTTGCATTTTCTTCCGTTTGGGGAATCATTCTGTTTTTTTCTTTTTCTTCGTGATACCCGGAGCGTCAACAGCAGGCGACGGTGTCTTTTATGGCTTTGAGATGTCCTTTTGGTTCACACTATATTCTTGACCTTTAAAAGGAAGGGACAGAGAGGATGTGTGTAAATGTTGGTTGCATGTTGGGCTTAATATACGGCATTTGGCAGTGCGAGCCCAGTAACTCAGCGTGATGTCGGGTAGAGACTTTGATACTGATTGCGTTCTTCTCGCTTCAACCAGCAACCCCTTCTCCAACGCATTACCGCGTCGACTTGAGACGTTGTTGCCCAAGTAGTGTACAAGTCATCCCAAGGGCGCGGCGAAAGCTATCATCATCCTTTCATCTACCTTCAAGCGTTATGTCACGCTAGTGTAAATGCCATATCACCGTGGCTAATTCAAGCGCACGTCTCGTACCCCGGACGCAGAACTGGCATGAGCTCGGTTTCCCAGTTTAAAACAGATTCCTCAGTAATGATGCGTCGGCCACGGAAAGAGCTGTCATGCGAAGGGAAGTTCAACAGAACGAGGGCGTCAGCAGGGCCGAGAAGGTAATCTCAACGTCACCCTCCCTCTTATATAACCAGAAAACACCCAGAGCCTCAGATTATCCTACCAAGACCTCTCGAGCAGCAGCATAAAAAACATTAGTCCCCCAAGCCCGCTGGCACTCCTTGAAAGTCTCTACTGCACTCGAGACAACCTCCTTCCAGCAATGAGCCGAAGATCCACAACGACACCCAACGGCTCAGTCTCCGCCGGCTCCGCCACGACGTCCACCCCCTCCACCGCCACGGACAACCAACTTCTTTTCCCGCCCACCCTCCCGCCGCTCCGACAAGTCCTCGTCCTCCTGTCGGCAGGAGCCCCAGAAGCCCTCCTCTCCGTCCCCATAGACGCGCCCCCGACGCTTGCCTTGTGGCCGCCGCTTTGGATCCCTCCTCCCGGCGTGCCCGTCCCCGACCCGCCGCTGTTGTCCCACTGGCAGCCCCCCGTCCCCCCGGCAAACACAGTCGTCAACCGCCTCCCGCGGGCACTAGAGCCCTCGGCAACGGTCTACGAGGACCTCCACTCTGGGCAGGGGCCGGATGCGCGGCGGCGACGGCTCCCGCCCTGGGCGGCGGGTGGGCCCCTCCCGCAGCCGGTCGACCAGAACCGCCGCGATGTCCTCCGTCAGCCGGGGCCCACCGCCCCAAGTGTTAGCAATATCGACAACCATCCGCTGGGGAAGAAGCAGGGAGTAAAGGACGGGAAGCGGCACGATGTGGTGAGACAGAAAGGAGAGGAGCGGGAGGAGAGAGGGGGCGGAGAAGGAGAGGAGGAAACGAGGGAAGTTGAAAGAGAAAGCGAAGAAGGGAAAGGAGGTAGACACCAGTGGCCAATAACGCCGCTGAATTAAATCAAGCCTTGCCTGACAAGTTCATGCAATGCTTGGGGCTAGAAGAGGAAAGATGGGTTGGTGGAGGAGGAAACTGGGAAAATCAGTTTAGAAGCATCCAGCAGTGAATACTTCAACACTCTTACAAGCAGTCCTGCTTACTCCATATAAGATCTGAGCTCAATTCAACCATGATACTGTTCCACGATATCCACAGCTCTATGCTGTCGTGCTTCCTGAACAGTTGACACATCTCAATCATAAAGGTAATGTCAGTGGTCGAGCACTGGGGGCAGTGACTTGGTAATGATTCAGACCTTTATTTTCGCTTTCAGAAACTTCCACCACTACAATCCAAGCAGATTCTTGAAGATATACTCCGATACCAATGCCAGTAAGGTACTTTTCCCAAGGCCCAGAAAATGGGGGCCACTCGCATTTCCCTACACTAACCCTAACCCTTCCTTTGCTTGAGCCCCTGAACCAAGTCAACAAACAATCAGGATTCCATCAGCCAAGTCTAGTCTCTTGCCTGACTCGCGCCCAGAAAGCAGCGCAGAGACACATATTTGCTTTCGACGGACTGTTCGTCGGGCATAGTTCCAAATGACGCGTGTTCTGATCAAGGAAGGCCCGCGAGTTGATAGGTTTGAGTAGCGCCCAGGGAGCTGGCGCTGACTCGGTCCGGTGAGACAAGTCATTGCCTGCGTTGTCCCGTATCTGCTGATCAGTTTCCAATACCAGGTCAGAAAGCCGCTGCCAGAGTCGGGCGCGGAACGTGGTGGCGGTAGGGGAAACTCGCCGTGGATTGGGGCGCCTTTACCCTTACCCTTGTGAGAGCTGGAGAAATTGTTCCCATTCGCGTTTCACTTCCTCATCCATTTTCAGCCCTGTGTCGCGGCCACTGTTGAGAGAAGACGGAGGAGAGATTGGTGGCGGAAGCGGATACATGCCGTAGATTGGACCGACCGGGCGCCCGGGCGGGTCGTTTGGAGTGTTGCCGCTCTTATGGCCATTGTCCTCGGTGCTCGAATCAATATTGGGGGTAATGATGTGCGTAGCGAGCGAAGAGGCAGGCGCTGGCAACTTTAAGGGAGACAGACTGCCTGCGGGGTCCACGTTCAGCTCCGGTCCGGCGGTTCTGGTGTCCCTATGGGTTTCGGATGCCGAAATGGTAGACTGCGAGTGCGACTGCGTGCGTCCTTTTGTCTTTGTCAATCGAACTGACACTGTACTTTGCTCAGGCGGCGTGGGAGGTTTGGGGAGTACTGTAGAGTAACACCCGAACGGCATGGTCAGAGACATTTTGTCTTGGGTGAGCGGGAGGGTGCGACACGTACTGCGCCATTTGAACTTGCATTCGTCGCACCTGTTGTGGCAGCAGTCGAATCCGACGCCAAACACGATGTGGTTGGCAAGCTCGTCTCCGCAACGATCTGCCGAGGGCGAGTAGATGTTTCTCCTCCCGCAGTGGCAGCACCTCTAGAGCTTGTTTTTCCTCCTGCTTTCAGGGGACGCTGGCAGAATTGATACTGTCATGTTCCGTATATTGAAAAGTGTTGTTTGGAGGAAGGAGTTGCGAGGATGTTGAGGCCAAGCTGCCAAGGCGAGGAGGATGTTGAGTCGAAGGTGTCTTAGGTGGAGCGCTCAGAGATCTGTTGCGAATGTACACGTGCAAAGAAAAACTCTGAAATCTGGACTTTCGTCCTGAGTATGTGAACTTCAGGGCGGAGAGAAGTCATTGCCGCTCTTGACGGCCGTGCTCCATACCGGCAATGGCTATCAGCAACTGCTAACACGGCAGGACCATCGCCAACACGGGATGCTAACCTAGTTGGAAGCTCCCTTTCCCTCTTCCGCAATCCCACTCTCGCTGCGGCGGATTTTGTTGGAAGCAACATGTCCGCCCGCACAGGCATGAAATAATACAAAACTTCGAACCATCATTCTCACGCCCTGAGAATTTCAGCGTGCAAAGATTAGGATATTTTAGAAAGAACAAGCCAAATTACTTGTTAACTATGCATTTCACGGCGTAAATATAGCAAACAGTTACACAGCAGAGAACCCTAGACCTCACATACCTCTCGAGACCCCACACACAATATCAACAGGCTCGCTTCACCTCTCGTCCATTGCATCTCCATCCAAACGGTCTTGGCCCATAACTGAGCCCCATTCCCTCCTCATCCGACCCGTCCTCCACACGAGTAGGTTGATATTCAACCGGACGCCGAGACGTAGTCCAAGCACAACCCACCGTCGCCGTCACCTCATTCCATCTTTCACTCCCAATCTGCCTTTCCTTCCCGTTCCCCATGTCCCTCCGCTTGTTGCCATTCTCCTCTACCCTCCCCCTCTCCCTCTCCGCTTTCCTCTTCCTCGCCTCCCTGCTACCTTCACCACACCACCCGTTACCACCACCTTCTCCGACCATCCGACTGCCCTCACCCCGGCCCATTTCGTCTTGACGCAGGCCATGACGATGATGAGTCGCTCTCATCCGCGGCTTTTCCCCTTCTTGATGGTGCTCGTGTCCGTGAGGGGTACGAGTAACCATCATATCGTCATCATCATGCTCATGCTCATCGTCATTATCACACGCAACAGAGTCGCTCCTGCCGCTACCACCGGCAGAGTAGTCCAGCCGGAGATTGGCCAGGGCCAGGAGCTGATCAGGACAGGTGTCTGCTACTGATGACAGGCGGGAGGGCAGGTGGAAGGCTTCGGCAAAGGTGATGGTGTTGCCGCGCTGGGCAGCGGATTGGAGGTAGGTTGTTGTGTAGGGGAACCGGGTGTTGTTGTTTCTGGTTGAGAAGGAAGTGTGCGAAGGGCAATAGTCGGGGTAGCAGCGCTGAAAGGGGCTGAAGGGGTTGTCTTCATGCTGCGGTGGTGGGGGAATGAGGTGGACATCTGGGCCGTGGCAAGGTTTTGCTGAGGGCCTTGGGTTGGGTGTGGTTGGGGAATAATAGTAGCCTCCGGTGAGTGGTAGTGGTGTTGGTGGGATGTTGCCGTCGAGATCGTGGGTGAAGTCGTCTGATATATTGTCAGTTTACATGGTTTATCAATGGTGTTGAGTTGGTTTGGAAGACGAGAACGCGTACCGTCACCCTTCACGTAGCATATGGGACAGCGCCGGTGATCGCAAGTCTCGCCGTAGCCGTCCGAGTATGGGGAAACTCCATCGCGGACATGGTGGCCGCCAGAGTTGAGGTTGGAGCACTTGCAGCAGGTCCACGCTCTGGAGGACATGCTGGACTTGGCGCTTGGGGTGCGATTTTTGGGGGGCATGATTTGCGACGCTCAGGGGAAAAGATGTGGAAGGTCGAATAGGAGACTCGAGTGTTAGTGACTATGTACCTAAGGTGTACAAGGGGAGCAAGTACCTAAGAGACTTGGAAGCGCAAAACAGGTTTTATAGGTCCCTATGGAAAACAATTATAAGGTATACAAAGTACTGTATCTTCCCGAGTCACCGAAGTCTGTTTTGTGTTACCTCAGCCATACGATGCATAATATTGTCTGTATGTCGCAGACGACCCTTGTAAAGAGTCAAGGTTCCCTGCTTTCAATGTCGCGGGCGGGACGGGATGAGGCAGCATCACAGTGCGCTGAAGACCTTTGAAGACTTGACGCATGTCTTGACAACCTGTGGAACGTTCTCGGGAACCAACATAGCTCAAGTCCATGAACACTTTCCTCGGCGTCTGTGCCAGGAGGACAGATCTAGGGATATCGAACTTATGAATCTCAGTTTGAGTGGTAACTCCAGCACAAAGCATAACAGATAGGGTGGACGTCGAAGGAACAATAAAGTTAGACCAGCCCATGTTGCCGTCCTCAACAAGTAGAAGATGCCCACTACTTCGCGATTCACGTAAAGCTAGTCTAGCACTAGGTGTTTGCCCTTACAGTAACTTTTCATAATATGCTACCATTCAAGTCATCTGCTGATCATACTGGTCCCTTCGTTAGCGTGTCTTGCCAGACATATAGTTTCACCATATATATCATTAGCAATAAAGCAATGTATAAGGTAGGTTTAAAAGATGATTCATTGTTCCTTTTCGGTCCAAGTGAGACGGACCAGATGTCACCAAACGAGTGGACATCTGTACTGTAGCAGCCAGAGCCTGGGCCAGCTAACTGGAACATACAAAGAGTTTATGACAGAACTCCAGCTGTGATCCCCGCCAGACCTCGCAGCCTCTGAGCCATCCGAGTCTCCCACCTTGCATTATCCTAACACATGATCACCAGCTGTCTCCGCACCCCACGCAACTTGTCTTCAGTCAACAGCAGAGTTAAGGAGATGACAATAGTCTGGCTTGTACTTAAAGAACTACGGTCCTACGAACTACAAACAAATACTGCAAAGGAACGCTAAGTTTCATGTTCCTCGCGTATATCGCCGTCATCACCACACCACCTTTTCTGTTGTCATTGCTCTTGGTGCCCAATTACCAAAAATTGTTGGATGTAGTCAATCGCCTTAAACTGCCAAGTAACAGTGAATAGAATTTGATCAGCGCTCAAAACTCACTTCATCTGCAAAAATAGCAACGGGAATGGAAGCAGTTCGCGCCAGCCGAGTCCTTCTGCCGACGAGTACTGGGGCGGGAGTCCCTCTGCCCTCACTTACAGCACGTCCAAGAGAGGCCGTCGTAGTAGCAGAAGAGTACGGAACAACGGTGATAACCTCCTCGACGTGTTCGGAACCTGATATCACTGCACAGTAGTTTGACTCCCGTATACTTTTTTGTAGAAGCATCTGGGCAGTATTCGTATGTGAGGTCTGTGTTACCGCAAGGGAGGTTCCAGAAGTTTTGAGTGCACATTTTGAAAGGTAGTAGTACTGTGAACGTTGATGTATTCGTGGTCCAGCTGTTTGGCGAGCCTTTGCAGCCTCCTCTGATTGTGGAAACAGGTTGTATAGAGCCAACGTGTGTGGCCAGTCTGTCAAGACACCTTACCTTAGTTGTCTGATACTGAAGCCAGAGTACTACGGCCTGCTGGCCGTGGTCCATTTCCCTCGCTTGAAACGTTTGGTTGGATTCCGGGATACACGTATTCGTTCGAGCTTCAATGAGCACGAGGATCCATTATCTTTGGCTGGCCATAAGCAAGACAAACCAGGCATTAGCAGCATGTCTTTATCAAGCTGGAGCATGCCACCTCAGCTCGTTGAACATACAATGAAGCTGTCGCACATGACCAACCAGGGTATAGGGATAACATCATCTTCAAGACTTGGTAACAGGTCGCGGGTGAAACGGTTGTGCTCAGGAGGAGTGGCAACTAAGTGGCTAGGTATATGGAACTAGAGGCCCCCCTGTATCGTCTCATCGTCGTAGGGTTAAAGGCACATCAAGCAAGGCCAACTCAGCAGTCTGAGCCAAGCTATATTCTGTAAGGCAAAGGGGGTAAACGGGATCGAGTGGAAAACGAGGAGAACTACTTACAGTCAGGTCCCAAGAACAGCCAGTGTAGGGTCCAGCTTAGAAGATGTTCGCCAGCAACGCTGACCATACAGGTAAACAAGATAGCTACTCATAAAATGCTGCAGCCCTCCGGGCGATGCGGCGGGAGATGGCCACACGCCGACAGAACAGTGCATTCCTGGAAAATGTGTCGCCCTTCTTCTCTATCAATTCCTCAGGTCACGGTGCCTGCCGGCAAGGCTTCAATTTGCTGTTTTTATGCCCGCAACGACGACAACGGTAGATCTTCCTGGTACAGATGTTGGGCAACGGCTTGATGAAAATGGCGTCGTTGGATCGGTGCAGTCAGTTATCTTGGTCAGAGTCGTAGTAAGTAGTATGATGCTGTTGAGCGGTGACAGTATCAGGGAACTGACGTGAACTATATAGAGCTGGAGGCCACCTACTATACCGTACGGTCTTAACATGGTCATTGGATGGCTAATGAACCAAGGCTAGCTGGCCGCAATATATCGGCGTTTCCTTGGTGAGTTGTCGCTTTAGCTCCACGTACTTACGCTCACTTCCAAAGATGGTCAAGGCCGAATGATAAGGAGAAGGAAGTGGATGGGCCATTAGAGACTTACTGCAGTTGCTTGCTGGTGCCACCAATCCCATGACGGGGAGCTCGCAGGCTCCTTGAGCTTCAGTGAGTTCAATCAGCGGCTGCTGTTGTTGTATCTGGCCAGTACACGGGCCCAGCTGTGTCTGCGCCTAGGACCTTCAGGTAGTGTCCATATATTCCTTCGTCCTTTTTCGTTGTTCTGTGTACCATAAAGGGCATCCTGAAGGGCCCATCATGAGAATGCTTATGTCGAAGAAGCCAGGGAACCGGGGGGGAGGAGGTGTGGGGGAGGGGCGGGGAAGGGTTTCAAACGTTGGTGGCGGCAAGGGAGACAGTTGGCTGACCCCTATTAGTGTACGTCTCACTGTCATGGGGCTTTCTCGTTGGGATAGACCCAGCGCTTGAGCATTCTCCATAGGTAATCTCCGTGCTCGAACGCCCTCGTCGAAGTGGCAGCCCCTGAGGTGAAGTTGGTCTGTTCAAGCCTGCTGACTCAGCAGTCTTGCATCTCTCCCTTATCTCAGATCCCCAGCTATCACTCACCTTCACTTTTGTTCACCACCACGGCAGCAACATGGAGTCCTTTGAGTCCCTCGGGGCAAACTACGCCACAGCCATCAGGCTCATTGACGATGCTCATTCGCAGGACCCCAACACCATCCCTGGCGATAGTGGCCCTATACCGTACGAGCTGCACTACGCCCGGAAAATGACTCGCTGGCTAGCCTCCCGCAAGCCCGACGCATCGCCGGCGCTGCAACTCGCCTGCCGGGCCCAGCACTTTCGCCGGTGCGTTTTCTAAAAACCCGGATTCCATCCTCAATCATCAACAAGACTCCGACTTCACTTAGCAGGTTCTAACTTTACATACATAGCTGGGAACTCCCGCGCTCGAGCTACCCCATGACGCGCGCGGGCTACCTGACGTGGCGCGCCAAGCAAAAGTCGCAGGCCGCGGCGCAGGTGGCGGAGCTGCTGGCGTCGAGCGAGATCCAGCCGGCGCTGGCGCGAGACGAGATTGAGCGGGTGGCGGCGCTGGTGCGGAAAGAGGGTCTCACCAAGGGCGACGTAGAGACGCAGGTGCTCGAGGACGTGGCGTGTCTGGTGTTTTTGGACGACCAGTTTGACGGGTTCGAGAAAAAGAGCGAGATTGACGAAGAGAAGGTGGTGGGCATCTTGAGGAAGACGTGGGCGAAGATGAGCGAGGCGGGGAGAAAGCTGGCGTTGGGGATGCAGTTGAGTGAGAGGGCGACGGGGTTGATCCAGAAGGCGTTATCGCACAATTGAGGAGAAGGCAAAATTGGATTGGAGGATTTGAGCCTGCTTTGTGAGTTTCAAGTTTTCTAAGGTATGAGAGCTTCTTTCCCCTGTGCCTGCTCCTTCCCTTTCCAGCCATCCGCACCCCCGGAGGCCGATTTCCGGCATTTCGGGCCCGGCTTTGACGGAATGCCCCACTTCTCGGTGTAATCTCCGCCGAATGCCCCGTTCTCGCCACTTCCGATTGGGACACCGGTGGCCGATAAGAAGACGGCCTGTCTCGGAGCAGGCCCATGAACATAGTTGTGTTTTGTTTGTTATTGATTATTTTCCTGTTGCTTTCCTCGTCAGCATGTCGCGTACAATATCGGCGTCGGAGCTTTCGGCGCACAACACCGTCTCCTCCCTCTGGATTGCAATTGAAGGGATTGTCTACGACTTCACTGAGTTTGCCCCCACCCATCCCGGCGGTTTAGCTATCCTCCTCGAAAACGCCGGCAGGGACGGTACCCCGGCCTACAATGCCGTGCACTCGCCCTCCCTGCTCAAGTCCATCTTGCCCCTATCCAAACATGTCGGCCGTCTGTCGTCACCCCTGCCTTCGGCCTCTCCGTCCTCGTCAACGAAGACCCCCTCAAAGCCGAGCCTGTCTACGCTGATCTCGGTCAACGATTTCCGCTTGGCCGCCCACACCTTCCTCCCACCCAAGACGCTGGCATTCATCTCGTCGGCCGCCACCGACTGCCACACGCACCGCCGCAACAACACGACCTACGCTGACATCACTCTGCGACCGCGCGTGCTCGTCGACGTCTCTGCCCCAGTCTCGCTGGCAACTACCATCCTCGGCCAGCCAGTGGCCTCCCCGATCTTTGTCTCGCCCACCTCGCTGGGCAAGACGGTGCATCCAGAAGGCGAGCTCGAGATAGTCCGCGCCTGCAAAGAGCTCGGCGGCATCGCCCAGATTGTCAGCACCAGCGCGAGCTTCTCTGTCGCAGACGTCGTCCAGGCAGCGCTAGACCATCCTTTTCCCGCCGGAGACGACACCACCGTGCCGGTCTTCCTCCAGCTCTATGTCGACAAGCACGCCCCTAACACCGAAGCCCTGCTCAAGTCCCTGACCACTCCCAACGCCAACAGCGACACCCCCAGGATCAAAGGCGTCTTCCTCACCGTCGACGCCCCCGTACCAGGGAAGCGCGAAGCCGACGAGCGCGTGCCCCCTCCTCCTCCTCCACCTCCACCACCTCCTCCTCCTCCTCCTCCCTCCACCACCTCAACCCCAAACCCGACAACAACAACAACAGAAGCAATGATTGTGACAACACCCATGGCAACCCAATTAACTCCCACCACCGACACGCGCGGCTCGGCCCTCGGCAGGCTCATGGCAAGTTACATCTCCCCCTCCCTAACCTGGCACGTCACCCTCCCCTGGCTGCGCTCGCTGCTGCCGCCGTCGGTGCCCATCGTCGTCAAGGGGATCCAGACGGCCGCCGACGCGGTGCGCGCCATGCGGGCCGGGGCCGACGGGATCCTCGTCTCGAACCACGGCGGGCGCAGCCTCGACACGGCGCCGGCGACCATTCTGGTTTTGTTGGAACTGCAGCGGTCTTGTCCCGAGGTGTTTGCGAAGCTGGAGGTGTTTATCGAGGGCGGGGTCATGAGGGGGACGGATGTGTTTAAGGCGTTGTGTTTGGGGGCGAGCGGGGTTGGGGTCGGGAGGGGGGTTTTGTATGGTGAGTTTGATTTGATATATCACTTCAATGTTGATCGGGAATCGCAAGGCGTTCATCTGAAAGGGGGGAAGCTGCTGACCGGGGTTGTTCATATCAGGTTTGGGGTATGGCAGGGAGGGGGTAAAGCGGGTGTTGGAGAGTAAGTTCAATCCCAACGATTCGTACAGAGACCGGATGGTGTGAGCTGACGAGATAAAGTACTGAACGACGAGCTGGTGACGACCATGAAGATGTGTGGTGTTACCCGCCTGGATGAGCTGCACCCGGGCTTGTTGAATACGCGCGCCATTGACCATCTCGTACCCGACAGTATCAGCGAGGAGCACCCGTACGCCAAGTGGAGGAGAAGCAAGCTCTGAGCGAGGCCAGCGATACACTTGTCGAGTTAAACTTCTTGTTGGTTGGCACCCGCGCGAGAGAGCACCGCCACCATGACGCATCGACCGAACGAATACAGACTCTGAGTTCGCAAAACCCCTTCTGACGCATTATAGGAGCAATGTCATATCCATCATCAATCCTTCGACTTAAGTATTCACCACTATCTGTTTCCAATATCATTACCACTCCCGTTCAATCTCCCCCTCCCCGACAATCGCCAACACATTTACACTCAACCCTGCAACTCCCTCAACTCCCCATCCCCCCTGTGCACAGGCAACTCATGCACATTCGCGGGATACCCTTGCTGCTGCCCAGGATGCTGCTGCTGAGCACCCGGATGATAGGGCTGATAGCCCATGTTACCGGAGATCGTCGTCCCGCTAGGCGAGACATTTCCATACTGCTGCTGCTGCTCGCCCGGATTACTCGGGTTTACGTTCCCATACGCAGCATACCCCTGCTGCTGCTGCTGCTGCTGCGCGAATCCTTGCTGGTTAGGTGGAGGCGGCGACGGCGTGCTGTGGTGCGGCGGCGGTGGGCTCTGTGGCGGTGGGCTCTGCGGTGGCGAAATAGTAGTCGGAGCGATGCTCGCGCGCGGGTCGAAGCCCCCTACAACGGAGGGGTTGTAGTAACCGCCGTGCTGGTTGGGGTCGATCTTTGTCATGCCCGGGTCGGGGGGCGGCGGCTGGGCATAGGCCATGTTGGGAGGGCCCGGAGGGCCTGGAGGCGGGTGTTGTTGTTGTTGGTGGGCAGCTCCTACAGCGGCAGCGGCAGCTGCGTCGGCTTCGGCGGCCTTCTTTTTCTGCTTATCGTTCTGGCGCATCAAGGCCCAGATGCCGAGGATGATCAGAGCGACTGCTCCCACACCGCCAACCACGCCGCCCACAATTGGACCGGTGGGAGTCGACGAGGCGGGGGCCGGGTCGGGGATGGGGGTGGCTGTTGAGGTGCTGGTAGTGCTGCTGGCGCTCGTTCTGTCGCTGCTGCCGGTACTGCTGCCGCTCCTGCCGGTGCTGCTGCCGGCTCCTCCGCGGGTGCTGCTCGTGGGGTCGTCAGTGATTCTAGGGGGAGTGGAGGTGGAGGACCGCCGTCCTCCTGTGGTGGTCGGGCCGTCGAAGGCTTCGTAGTAGATCGGAGATGTGCCGGCGGCCACGGCACACCCGTACAAGGTATAGCCAGTAAAAACGGCGTCTTCGTAGGTGTACTTTTTGCAGTGAGGGTACTCCTCGTTGCCGCTATCGAGAGGTTAAGCTGTGTCTGTCTGTCAGGCAGGGTAGAAGCCGGCATACCACCAGAGAGTGAAACCGTTGTCTGTGCTGTAACTGGCGCTCTCGGTCGAGTCGTAGCATGTCGTCGGGACGAAGCAGGAACTCGTCGTCTTGTCATTGCAGCATCCAAGATGGGAGTGCCTCGAGTTGTACACGCAGTGAGAAGTCGTGGCGCCGCACCAAAGCGACCGTGCTGCGTGGTGTTAGCCGGGCTTCAACAACGAGTAGAGATAAACGAGGCCTACGTACTGAATTCGCCCTCTACATATCCGCACGTATTGTCTGTCGAGTCACGAACCTCCAACACTCCTCTGGCCTTGGAAGGTTTCGGCGCAGGTGTTGGAGCTGGCGTTCCCATGGCCGATACCCGGCCCAGCTCGGGCAAGTAGTCAAGCTGAGTCTGCGCGGGTGGTTCCCATCTCGGATTGTTGTCTAGCCACTTCACGGCTTTGGCACCAGCGAGACTTAGCGCGCAGCTCAAGGCTGCGCAGCCGACGGTCTTTCTCATGCTTTTGCTGCGGAGAAAGGATGCTGAGGAGGTTCGCCGTAGGGATCAACAGGCAAGCAAACAAATGAGCTTCTGTCGATCTCACCAGCGCACGTTTTCCCTCTCCAGCAGCAGCAGGGGAAGGATGCATGGGGAAGCTGGGGAACTGGGCGAGCAGCAACGGCTGCGTTCCGCTTTTGAGCACCCGCTGCGTGAGGCTCTGTGACACCCCGGTCACGCCAGGCCTTCAGCTGAAGGCCGGTGCCAAATATTGGATGCAGCCAACGTCGGTATCATTGGTGGGCGGTGACTTGTGTGGATGTCCCGGTAAGGTTAGCTACTCTAAGTTAGCTTGGGCTCATAGCAGCCCAGGCCCCCAGGGTGCAATGATGAGAGGAGCCATTGTTTATTGTTGAGCTTACTTGTCCCAGACAAGGAAAAGTCGTCTTGTCCGCCCCCCCCGAGGCTGTTGATGTTTGGTTGCATCAACCTGACTTCTTCAATCCAGGGTCCATCCCGTTGTCTCATAAAGAACTTCATCTCATCAGCCCAGTTGCTGCCGATCAGCCGTAAGCCAGGGGTCGGAGGCTCGGCTCAACAGTGTTGAAACGCGTGGATGATTGGGCATGGGACCAGTGGCGCCAACTTGGGCACCGTTGGCGTCTTGGCGCCATACAAGCTGTCTGTCACGGTGGCATCGGAGTTTAGGAAGGCTGAGCATCCTTTGCTGCGGGCGGTGCTGTCTTTGGCAAGCGAGTCCTTTTTGTGCGGGGACATGAGAAGAGGCTGCTGCAGGGTATTTGAATTGAGCGTTGAGCCAATTAATTGCAATTGAGAAACGGCAATTGCAATCCTGACGGATCATGGTCGCGACTCGCGAGGCATTGGAACCTTGCCGATACCGAGACAGCATGTGGGGAATTTAATTGGCTCAGTCTCCAAGTCCGCAGGCTGGCACGTTGTCGGCATGTGTTGTCCCGTCTGCTGGCGACGAGCATGCACTCTCTGTGTACGGATACTCCGTAACAATACTTCATGCAGAACTAGACTTTGATTGTCGAACTGTCCTGGCCCCTTGTGAGACCACCAGCCTCTATAAGATACCACGTGAACCAAGACCTCATTCCCGGCACTCCTGACTCTGGAATCAAGCCCAAATTGCGCCCAACACACCAAAAAAAGAAAGAAAAAACATCCGTGGTAGTGTCGCTGCAGCCCATCCATTGACAAATTTTACGCCGTGGATTAAAACAAAACACCTCGCCATCCGCAACTCTAGCGCATCGAACTAAGTCTCTTCCTCATCCCGCAATCCAATTCCATCGCTTCAATCTCTCCGCAATATAGCCTCACCCACTACCCACGACATATAGAGCTTCTAGCCCTCAGTATCCATATCAAAAGCCCCAAAATCCATCTCTCTCACCCCCGCCAACCTCCCAAAGAATCCATCACCCCCCAAATCCAACCCCCCCGTGCCGCCAGCCGCCCCGTCCCCAGCCAAGTCACCACCCCCTCCCAACGACCCCAGATCCGGCACACCACCATGGCCCGCACCATCCAACCCGCTCGTGTCCATCACCATGCCATCATGCACACCGGCAGCAGCAGCCGCAGCAAGGGCATCCTCCAGCACGACATCGCTCCCCAACCCGCCCAGCTCAGGCTGCGTCGATAGCATGGCCGCTGTCGCAGCGGCGACCACAGCCTCGTCCTCTGCCGACGGCGCGGGCGGCGGCAGCGCCATCTGCGCCTCGACGCGTCGGTAGAGCCGGACGACCGTATCCGACAGTGCCGGGTCGGTCTTGCGGATCCGTTTCCAGTATTCCGCTTCGGCTTTGAGGGCTTGGCGGAGGGAAATGCGGTGGTCTGTGACATTGGGTTGTGAGGCTACGGCGGCGGTTGTTGTGGCGGACGGAGAGTGGGAGGAAGACGACGACGAAGACGCCAGGGAGGTGTCGTTGGTAACGTCGGGTGCGCAGATGACTGCCGTGACGACGTCGTAGGCGGCGCTTGCCTGCGGGCTGTCGGTGAGGGACTTGAGTTCATCGAGGAGGATGGATAGGATGCGTTTCGCGCCGCACATTTTGACGGCCGCCAGGGTCTGGCGGTGTGTGTATGTCGCCGGCATGCCGTTGAGTGGCGGGTGTTGGGCCCACTGGACCAGGCTCTGCACTGTGTGCCGGACGGCGGCGGGGAGGCCGCTGTGGGCAGCGGCGCCGTTGGTGCCGTTGTTAAGGTGGGTGCCGCACCAGGACTCGAGCTCGTTATGGTCAGCACCGCCGGTGCGACGGGATAGCTCAAGGTTCTCCTTGATGGCCCGCAGGAGCGGCTCGACCTCTTGACATTTCGGGTCCTGTCGCTGGTACGAGCGGAGGGCGTGTTCGAGCGGTTTGGCGACGATGTTGAGGACTGACGAGAGCATGTGGGATGCCTCGTCTGAAATGGAACTTGGCCGAACAATGACCTGGAGAATCTTAATGATGGCGGGTTGGATCTGCGGCCCGCTCACCCAAAGCTGGTTGGAGAGATAAAGGAGCGCGGGTACCAGAGACGGTAACAAGAGGACATCGACAAGATCTGTACTATATCAGCACCGTCGATCCACCATTCCACGACCAAAAACTTACATTCGAGACCGCCTTTAAGCATGTCGTCCGTGAGATATCCCGCGCTGAGCCCCATGGCGATCTGGTGAAAGAGCGTGGGCATGAGCAGGTAAAAGTCCTGTGGTGGGCATGAAGCCATGAGATCATCGCCGAGACCGCCGGCCTCAGTGTCGAAGAGCCCGTGAATCCAGCCGTTCAGGTGAGACTTTTCCTGCTCATTGAGCTCCTCAAGCGGGCGGTAGAGATTACCTCCGCTCAACAGCTTGCCCACGAAGGAGTCTGGCGAGCGAATGCCCAAATCCGCAGGTGAGAGGCTATACCGGTAGACGAAGGCCAGCAGCAAGAGGAGGATGGACCCAAACTCCTCATAGACGGGCTGGTACTCGCCCTGGTCCTCTTCGTAGCCTGCCCAGTTGTCGAGCAACTCGCACAGTGGGTGGAGAATCTTCTGTGGCCTGTCGAACAGAAGAAGCACGTCCAGAGAGAGCGGCTTGGCGGCAAGCTGACCGCACAAGTGCTTGAGTGTCATTGTCTCTCTGTTTCGGCAGAGGCTGCCAATGACCTGTGGGAGTTAACACCCTCATCAAAGAAACGAGCTAGTCAAAGGTACAACGTACCTCGATGATGGCCTGAGCAGCGGCACCCACGTTGCCATTCATATTATCCAACTCAGCGATAAGCTTCAGTGTTCTGTCAACTTCTTGGAGACACGACTGGACCAGGGTCTCCTTCACATAGCGGCCCTCGTCAGGCAAGGATTGGTATGTGATGTCACCCAGAAGACTCTCTATGGCCGCCGGGGAGAGGAGCCCATGGAGCTGACAAGAGAAGCAGAAGTCCTGGCGGACCGAGTCGTGAAACGAAGAATTTGTGTTGGACATCTCGAACATGCCGGATAGCGTGGGGAAGACATTGGTGTCCACCTGCCGGAGGGCCTCGGTGATGCACATCTCCGGGTTGAAGGGATACATGGACGACGTGGAGGCCAACGAGACGAGGATCAGGGGGACTTTGTTTACGACAAACGACTTGAGCAGGTGGCCAGTCTTGACGCCCTCGTTGCGAAATACGGCGTTGGCGAGAAGGTCAAAAGATGCCAGGATAAGCTGTACTGCTGTGGATTGTAGGTCTCCCTGGGTATTCTGTTAGTAATGATCTAAGACTCATCCACAGTGTCGAATGCGAACCTGATATCTGTTGTGTAAGTATGTGAACAGAGCGCTATCATCAACCATGGGGCGTCCAACGAGCTGCAGTCGTGTCAGCGTGAATAGGTGGTGCTCCATAACAACAACGGCTTACTGCAGCGCTGAGGTAGATGTAGAGGCCGGCTCTGGAGTTGACGACGGGTACCTCGGGAACCGGAACGTTGTCAAGGTTAATGAGGCCATCCATGTAGCTAAGCGCCTCGTCGGCCTCCTTTTTGTCGGCGGGCAGATGCTTGCATAGGGTTTCGGTGCGGAACAGGTCCAATCGCGTGACAAGATCGGGCGACACTTGCATGACCCATGGCATGAAGCGCCGCAAGGCGTCCGAGAGCAATTTGCAAGTGCCTTTGCAGAGCGGCTTCTCCAACGTGTAGCGAACCAACGAGTTGTCGCTGAAGGCGGCAAGAAACAGGATGAAGGCCTTCCTGGAGCGTTCTGTTTCGTCATTCACGCGCAAACCTTGAAGCGCGCGGTATGTCTCCCTCCCCTGCAAGCCATTGAGAGTGCCCCATGGGTCCCTCGAGAAGTCGTCCGCGGCCTCGGCGAGGAGAGGCATCCATTTCGCCAGGACTCTGGCGACCTCGACGACACTCCTGCACCTCTTGATGGCGGTGCCCTCTTTCACGGCGTTGGCAAGACGCGAGAAAATGAGCTGCTCCTCGTGGTACGATTTCTTCCATCTCAGAATCTGGCGCTTCTTCTGCGCCCCGTCACCGTCGCTCGTCGTCTCCCCCTCCTTGTTACTTCCATGGCCAGCCAAAGCGTTGGTGCCCTGGATCCCCTGCACCCTAACGTGTATGGTCGAGTATTTGAACAGGGCCCTCAAGATGGAGGCCGCGTCGACGCGCTGCTGCTCGAGCAGATGTGTCAGGTAGGCCACGGCAAGGGGGTCGAGTCTGTAGTTGCAGTCCTCGGTCGGACGCAGCAAGATGTCGGCGGCGACGACAGCGGGAAGCGGATACCGATGGTTGGCGAAGTGGACCGGGGCGAGGGCGGCGAACTTGTCCGGGCTGATTCTGTCGCGAAAGCAGCACTTGAGGAACCAGGACCACGCCGCTATGGCGGCCGGCAAGTCTTCGTGGGCGTCTCGGTCCATGGTTGGCGCATTGACGGTCGCGTAGGGATGAATATGGTGTGGGAAGGGGAGGAAGATAATAGGCAAGCGATTCAGCGCGCGTTACATGTTTATGTATTGAAGCGTGATGTAAGATGGCTAGCCAGATGCTGCGTACGATCCGTATACTGTCCAGATGCAAGGTCGACTATCCTGCAGGTGCACATGCAGAGATACCCTGAGCTTGGCTCGGGAGGAGCCGATCATCTGCTTGTAACAAAGAGTGGGACCCAGAGTGAGATCTGGCCCACCCCAGCGTAGGTACAGTATATATAACATCTTTGTAGCACATGTAACGTATGTATTAGAGAGTGACCCATATCATTGAGTGACCTAGCTTTAACAGTTTTAGCAGGGCTGCATCTCAATGTACGATGAGAAATTGATATCACTCCTAACAACTTCTTATCAAGTTTTGGCCTGCAGCCCTGCTAAAACTGCTAAGCTGGGTCACTCGATGATATCGGTCACTCGCTGATAATACACATCAAATAACATTTCTGCTTTCATTTTTGACGTTTTGAGGGACCATCGCATCTCCCACTGTCAGCTGCACCACCGGCACACGAGATGGAATCCGACCGATCTTCACCGAATCAACACAGCCGAAGCATCATGTTACGGAACTGGCGTGTTGGCACCACCAGACAAGCCAAACCACGCTGTATTTCCAAGGGCAGGTTGCCTAGCCTACCAAGTAAGTGTTCAAGTTGATAACCAAGAATTGTGTACCCACACTGGCAGTAGGCAACCACTCTGAAGGCTTGACTCAAGACGAGACTTATCTTCCACTCTCTCCCTTCACAGTATATACCACCTTGAACCATACAACGCCCCCCACGCTTGACTCCAGTCCATGCAAGACGGTACAGTGCTTTCCCAAACACCCTAACATGTCCCACCAGCTCCAGCGGTATCACAGCACCAGGTATCCAACCGTGGCACCTTGACTCGCATACTTAACACTCTTCAGTCCTCCTCCTGCTTAACAATCACCCCGCCATCCGCCCGCCCCACTCCTCCCCGCCGCCGCAGCTCCTGGGGAGCCCCGGCCATTCCTTTGACCTCGACCGTTCTCGGTCCCAGCATACTGTTCGAGTACAAACGTCAATAATGGCCAAGAAGTGAACCCTTCTCCCCTGATCCGTCCGCTTCCCATAACTTCCGACAACAGAGATCTTCAAGAAACAGCACAGACAAGAGGGCATTAATGAACACTGTATGCAAACCGACGAAAATAAGTTAACCTACCAGTTCTGCATAGCAAGCCACTCGTGCCAACCCCGCTTCGCCCTGACAATCTCCTCCTCCGACACGTTCCGCAGCGGCCGGAGGAACGGCATCGTCTCGTCGTCGCCCGGCACGTCGTAGGCGCCCTTGACCTCGAGCCAGCTGCCGCGCTTGGCTGCAGACAGGTAGTTGCGCCGCTCGTACGCGTGCAGCGGCCGCACGCCCCGCTCCCAGTCATCGCCAAATAGCCGTGCAGCACCGGGGGAAGTCGAACCCAATCGCCACCAGCCGGCGTATGTACGGCTGCGGCGCGGTGTGGTGGTGGTAGGAGGCTTGGTGCTGCTGTTGGTAAGGGTGCGGGTGGGGTGGTGGCGGACCGAAGGGGTTTGCGGTCGCGGCGGCTGGTGAGAGGCAATGTGGCCCCCCTGGGACGGTTGGCACGAGTCGGAGGGGTTGGGCCGTGTGATGGGCTCGTTGGAAGGGGAGTTGGATGTTGATGTACGCGGCTAGGGCTTGGATGGCACCGTTGTACTGGGCGTGGTCGAGGAAATAGCGAACGCAGGATTGGAAGTAGGGGTTCCACTCAAATATGTCGAACGAATCGTCGAGGAAGAGCTGGACAGAGTAAGGGACAGGGTTAATTTTTGGCTGTGCTTTTGTCGGGTGAGAGGGGAGTACCTGTTGTTCCTGAAATGGATGGTCAACCAGGTCCGTCCGCTGCCATGATTGCGAGATTGAAATAGGGATTGCTGGCCGCAGGCAGAGGCTCGTTGTTCCTACTACGGTTCTGGAGACGTTGCACCGAGGAGAACAGACAACTTGAATCGCAGGTCCAACACCTCAGCTTAAACGCGCTCGATGGCACAGTTAAGAGCGGGCAGTCTTCAACCGTGCGTCTTCGTCGTGGTGGATGAATCAGAACCTGCTTGTTCCCAACAATGGAAGGCACCTATTGAAAGTGTTCATGTGACGGTGGGCAAGATCAAGCCGTTCGGTATGGCTTCCTACCTAGGTGCAAGTACACTTAATCACTGCCTGTGAAAGGATGACGCTCGGTTGAAGGCTAAATTTGAAAAGAAGTGGACTTCGACAAAGGTTGAAGGACAACGAGCTCTTTCTGGGACCGTCCTTTGTTGACGACTTGACGAAGGTTCGGTTCGTAGACATGCGCTGGGCGAAAGGCTCGGAATATATGTCAGTCAAGACAAGCTGTGCAGTCCAGTCAGTTAGACGGCAAGGTGAGGATGACGGCTGCATTGTGCAGCTGAACTCCATCTGACAGGCACGGGTCCCATTGCTCCGTGGACGGCGATCAGCAAGGCTGGCGTGTGGTTCTTATGATGCACACACAATTCCAGATCAGGAGGAAGGGAGTGAGCACAGTCAGGACCATGACCCAGGGTCCTTTTCCGAGACCTGATGTCAACAGCAAACAGAGGGTTGTGGCCGTCGTTCACTTACCATTTCCAAGCACCAAGGGCCCTCATTGGGAGGCCAGTAACCAACCCATATGTTGAGGCTTTGCCCCCACCAGGCGGGAAAAAGGGTATGTGGGAGCAGGTAGGGCGGAATATCATGGTGACACCGCGCTGGCTCCCTCACCAACGGATCTTGGACTAACTTTCATCATGGGATGGACCGGATGGTTCCCACAGCGCCGTGAGAGGGAGTGGACTTGGCGTTCTGGTGGATCCCTAATGTCTCAATATGGCACACAGGCACGGACAGGCAGGGGGTTTGATCTGGGCTCTAACCAGGTACGGTGTAACTGCGAATCACGATCCAGCGTGGCACTTTTGCAGATCTTCCTCAGGCAGAGCTGAACCAGCTGGGACGGATCTGTTCAGCTTGACAGGGCTGTTTGACCTGCTAACCTGGAAAGCTTGCAAAGTTACAGTTCACCACCGCTTGTAGGAGGTACCAAACGCGACTTTGTCCCGAAAAACTTTCCATGCCAAACCGGATTGCAACCTGGAGCTCTTTCCTTCGACTCGGTCGACACAACGGGTGTACCGAGTAGTTTGGAGGCAAGACAAGACCATCGAACTCGTCCAGATGGGCATCGGTGTGCCATGTTGCTTCCATGGGGGTCTGCTGACCGTACCGTGGGGATGATCTCTGTTCTGGCTGGGCTGGAATCGCCCGAGATCTAAATCACAGATGTTGAGGTTACAGCCGCTTAGGCCCAGATGCAACAAGATGTCCATCCTGCCCAGGCGTGTGTGGAAGAGCTGGACCTTTGATAGCACGTTATATAGATGCTCATTGATCTGTAGATATAGGTAGGTAAGGCGCATATTAACAGCTTTCGCTGCAACGGTACTAAGGTAGATCACGGAGCCTAAAGCCGGTTTGTTCGGCCACTTTCTCTCAATAGTGAGGTGGTGTTGGTCAAAGACCGGATTGCTAATGTTAGGTCAAGTATTTGTCTCAATTGTCAGGTATCACAACTCAACAGTGCGGGTGGAGGCTAAATTGTCCATGACGCTCACTTTTTTCAGCCCATTGTTTTAAGATTCTTTCACTGACCATCGGGTTCTTAGCAGTATCTCATGCGGATGATGTCCGTTAATAAAGTGCCTGAAGTACCTTAGTACCTTAGCGGAGGACTGGGCGATAAGCCTATGCCAAAACACATCTCGACCCGATATATGGATTACGGTACACAGTAAGGTAGTTATCCGAACCTGAGATCTCGGCCATCTCGTTATAAGCATATTTGGGGTACATTATGAACGAGCTAGCGCCAGTTGCCAGATTGCACACACGACGAATTTACGACATCGATTTTCCAAGCTCCAGTTCGGACTTGGACCTCCTCCGATCTCCTAACCCCTCTCTCTCTCTTCTTTCACCATCTCCTCTCCCTTCTTCTTCAATCCTGCACAATGGTGAACTTCAAGTGGTCTTCTCTTGCCCTGCTCGCCCTGCGCGTTGCTACCGTTTTCGCGGCCGAAGATGTAAGTTGAACGCATCGTCGCGCGACTAGCCCCTATTCCGCTTCTCGGCGCATCCATACTTCAATTGTTCACACCCTTACCCAGGTCGATGCCGAGCCCGTCACGGCGGTGCCCGTTGAGCAGCCCGAGGTCAAGGCTGAGTTCGAGACCATCTTCCCGGATGCCGACATCTTTGGCGTTAAGATCGTCAACGGCCGTGTCACCAAGGCGCTGATCGAGGTCACCAATCGTGAGGAGACGCCTATTGAGGTCGCCTTTGTCGCCGGTCATCTCCGGAGCATGAAGCCTCTCCCTGACGGTGCGCCGGAGTCGGCTGCCGTCCTGCGCAACCTGACGGCGGTCCGGTACGACGTCTCGATTCCCGCCGGCGAGAAGCACCAGCTTCCCTTCCAATTCGTCCTCGACATGATGCCCCAGGACGTTATTCTTGAACTCGTGGCTATCGTCAGCAACTCCGCCACCAAGCAGACCTCCTTCCTTCTGGCCCACAAAGGTCCCGCGAGCATTGTCGATCCTCCGACCAGCATCTTCGACCCTCAGATGTAAGCATCACCCGCTCCGTATCCCTTGCGCAAGCCCCCGCACAGCAACTAATCCCCGCTTCCACCCAACACAGCATCTTCCTCTACCTCTTCCTGACCGGCGTCTTCGGCGCAACGCTCTACTTCGTCTACAAGACCTGGATTGAGGCGCTCTTCCCGCAGGCGCGACCGGCCAAGAGTTCCGGAGGTGGCAAGAAGAGGCGCGCCGTCGTCGAGAC
Source organism: Parathielavia appendiculata (assembly GCF_033297405.1). Lineage (NCBI taxonomy): Eukaryota > Fungi > Ascomycota > Sordariomycetes > Sordariales > Chaetomiaceae > Parathielavia > Parathielavia appendiculata. The sequence continues at coordinate 3,300,429 of NW_026944221.1, forward strand.
AGAGCCGCTCTCAGGCTCCGAGTCGGCCGGCGCCACGAGCGGCGGCGACGGCAAGAGCTACGACGAGAGCTGGATTCCAAACCACCACATCAACCGCCCCGTGGCGAGGCGCGTCAAGAGCGGTGCTAGCGGCAAGGCGAAATAAATTATTCAAAAACGTCTATCCGAATCCCAGCGGCATTAGCGATGGGTGCGCGCTTTGGATGGAGTGAAAGTTGGTTGAGTGGAAAGAGAGGTGGGAGTGCATGGAGTGTGTGTGTGACGATACTCAGACGAGAAGGATAACTGGCTAACAGTCGAATGTGGTGGCGATCTTTCCCCAGTTGTGTTAGATCATCTGCAAAACTTGGTGTCATTTGTCTGATTGAATGGGTTGGGCAGAGGATCAAAAGGCCGGAACTGGAGGGGTACCATGCAACAATAAGAAATTGGCGTCTTTTTGCGCATGGTGTTCACCGGGTACTTTGGATCATTGTTCCTCCAGGGCTGTTGGCAGAACGAAGTGGGAAATCTGGCTTGGTTGTCTCCGTGATGGGACATCCTTGCATTGTATGTACTGTATAGGGCCATATAAACAGAACTGACTCAAATCTCACGATCGCAACGGCTACAATACGGCAGTGGATCTCATGTTTCTGTGTTTAAGGCTCGAGAGGGGTATGCGAGCTACTTAGTGTACACGACATTTATTTACCATGCCCATCCACTCTAACAGCTGGCCCAGCACGATACACATCATGGATGACAGGGAGAAAAGAAGAAGGGGAAAAAACAGTGTTGTCAAAACAACAACCGCTACCACCCGATACCGATTTCACCCACCTGAACGCCATACGTGTCACAACCCTTGAAAGCAAACAACTATGCAAACCCTCCCTCCCGCCAATCCCCCACTCCTCAAGCCTTCTAAGAAGCCAACCTTAGAAAAACCTCCTCCCGCTCCTCTTCCCGACCTCCCCCGACTCCCTCACACCTACTCGAAGGCCCATCCCGGCAGCGGCAGCACCCGAACCCCCACCAAACCGATGCAGGTCCTCAATCTTGGCCAGTACCAGCTCCAGCAGCTCCTTGCGATGAATCAGATCGAGATGCCTCCTGATCTTGGGATCTTCCCTCGCGAACCGCTCCAGCCCGCCGGCGGCCATGTGCTCGCGTAGCTTGGACTCGACCTCGCGGGGGAAGCGCACGTAAAAGTCGTTGAGCATCTCGACATTCAGGAACAGCACGGCCGTCTGGGCGAGCTTGGTGGCGACGGCGTCGAGGAAGACCTCCGGGCAGTAGTACTTGTTCTCGAGGATCTTGCATTTTCGGGATTTGGCGGCCTGGATGCGCATGTTGATGATATCGGCGCGGTCGCGAAGGAAGACGGCTTCTCGGCCTGTTTGGGGACACGGAGGTTAGCGTTTTGCAGGAGAAAAAGGAATGGGGGGAAACAATACCTCGTGCGAGGAGCGCGGAGCTGAAGCCGCCTGCTCCGCTAGGGTGGTCGCCCTCAACAATAACTTCGCCTTTGCGCGCCTTGTCGACAAACGACATGACTTCTTTGAGCTTCTTTCTCCCGCCAACCGAATTCTCGAGGCTCTTCATGGCGGCTTGGCACTGGTCGAGCTCGGTTTGCAGGAGGCCAACGACATGTTCGCGCGCCTGAGCCCACTCATTGGGCTGAACATCGGGGTCGAACTTGTATGGCTTGATAGAAATCTCGATGCCGTCGCTTGTCGCGTACGAGCGGTCTGCCAAGACGGTAGAGGCGGCCTCGCTGATGACCTTGCGGGCTGAGGGGTGCTTCGAGAAGGATGACTTGTCGAGAAGCTTGTCGATGTTGGACTGAACTGCGCTCGCGGCCACAGCAGCTGCGAGACGGCCCACGCCGAGCCTGGTGAGGCCGGAGGCGGCTGTGTCGAGTTGCCGGTGCCAGTACGGAGAGTTCGGGTCGGCCTTTGGTAGATCGGCGATGGTGTCTGGCTCGTGGGGCGCAACAGAAAGATCTTCGACTGGCCGGTTCCAGTACCTGGCCGCAAGCTGGTCGAGCACCTTTTGATCAAGAGCAGACTTGAGCAACCCTTGCAGCTGGGCTCGGCCAAAGGAAGTGGTGAATTCGTGGAATTGATGCTTGAAGTCATCCAGGCTCGCCGCCAAGTAAGCCTCTGCGCTCATGGGTTGCTCGTTGTATTGGACTTTGAACTGATACGTTGTCTCCTCGAGCTCTCGCTGGATCGACTCGGTTGTCTCGTGCAACTTGGAGGACATCTGCTGCTCCAAAACCTGCATGAGTTTCTTCCGAAGCGTCATGGTGCCAGTACTGACCCCAGACTCGGGTCCGAACTGGGATGGATACGAGTTGAAGAAAGCCTTCTCATTCCTGCTGATACCGACCAAGAGATTGCTGGTCTCTCTCCTGAAGAGACCTGTTTGCGGAGGGAGCTTGGAGATGACCCCAATGTAGCCCAGCCGGAGGGGATACTGCCTGTCAGTTAGAATGGCAACCCCTTTCTCGGGTTCTACCAGGTCCATCTTGGTAATAACACCAATCGTCCGTTCTCCTCTGGGGTCCACTCTACGGCTTGCTTGTAGCGCAGTCGAGTTTGCCAAGTCTGTGTCGGCGGCGGAAATCGCTAGAATGATATTGGGCCCCCTGATATACTTGTCGCAGAGCTCCGAGATTTTGCGCTTCAGCTCTCGCGGTTGGTTTTCTCCAGCCACTTGGATGTATCCAGGGAGGTCGATGAGCGACAGATCTGGTATCCTCGGCGAGTGGATAATGAGCCTGATGGGATCATCTGTGACACACAAAGACTCGGGGACGGATTGGTTGAGCTCCGTCAGAGTTTTTTGTATCAGGGTAAAATCAGTGACTTTGCTAAGACCGAGATCCGGGAATTCACCGTAGTCGGTCCGCGCTTCGGGGTTGTTCACAAGAGTGAGCTCTATGGGCCGCCGGGTGATCATGTTGCTGCCCTTGGGCAGAAATTCATGACCGACGATAGCCTCCAGCACAGAGCTCTTGCCTGACGACTGCGACCCAATCACCACGATGGACGGTAGCGTGACCGTGTTCGACTGGCCGACCTTCTGAAGAAGGTTTCGGATCTCGATCATCCTCTTCGTGATGTACATCATGTGGTCGTCCTTCAAGACTTCTTCAGGTGTCCGTTCATCGTTCTCGTCTGGCTGATCATAGCCGTATGCAGCGGCCGAGGCTCCTGCCACGGCGGCGGCACCGGCCCTGCTCTGCTTGGGCGGTTCCGGCCCGCCTTGTCCGCCCGAGCTACTCTTGCCGTAGCCAGCTTCCCCTTCTCCGCGCATGATCTTGTCGAGCCACTCTGGCATCTCAAACTGATCCTTAGTGTTGTCCCACCCCTTTTTCGTTTGTTCAGCAATATCCTTGGCGCTTCCCCATAAGCTCGAAGCGGTGGACGTGACAGTGTTCTTCATGTTGCCATACATCTCCTGGGCGGAATTGCTGACCTCTACGTCGAATCAGCAAATGACAGTATTAGCACAGCGGTCAGAGGGGTCCTTACGGATGGCTTGATACTGGATCCATCCCACGGTTCCAATCACTAAGCCGCCGAAGAGGGCGGGAATCCTGATGAACTTGATGGCCAGCTTCGGGAGCAACCGGGCAAACGAGGCATTGCGCACAATGACTGCATTGTGGTAGGCGTTAGATGGAAACTGCAGGGATCGTCTAAAGCTGCGGGCAGCTAGCTCGGCGCGCTGGATGCCGCCGGTAGGGAGCTGGTGGAAGTGTCGGACTGCGCGGACAGTGACGTGACGGGCGAGGGGGCTCATGGCCCCTACTGCACGGAGCTGCGCGCTCATCGAGGTGGACCGAGTAGCAGAGGTCTGTACGTCATACGGCAGGATCGCAGCTGGCGGTTGTCGAAGCAGCAGCAGTATGGGAATGTGCGCCGGGCATGCGGTTATGAGTTGATGCTTACTCGTATGCTTTGTGGATTGAACAGTGACTTCCTTCGTTCCCCAATTGGAATCTGGAACATCGAGCCCCACATTACGATGTAACGCTAGCTTCGAGGTGTCCTACGGTGTAATTGCAAGTGTCGGGGCTTGATGCCACTGCCTCGCAAGGCAAGAGACCAACAACAATGAAATAATAGAAGCAGGAGATAATTTGTGTCCAGGCGCTGTAACCTTTCGTGACTTGGTTTGACTCTCAATGTGTATATGGCGGTGGAAAGACATCAAATGGTAGGTAACTTGACAAGTAGAGGACCTGGCGGTATCACTCGATTGACAAGCGCAAGCCCCTACCTACGGTACCTTACCTTTCCTCAGAAGAAGTTGGGGGTTCCAGTTCGCATACCGTCGGAGCTACCTCCTGTACACGTGTACAACACGTATCAATGCTGTCGTTTCATCGAGAAATCCGCATGTCCAAGTTCGGTTACTTGAAGACCGGCAGTGTTACGGATACGGTTACAGGCTGTCTGAAACATTCGAATGACGGGGGCTCTGGGAAATCTCCACAAATCCCGTGGATGCAGTTGACCCCTGACGCAGATGCTTCGCTTGGCAGCGAGTTACCTCAACAGACATCATGACAGCTGCGCTCTTTGTGCTTGAAAAGACAATCTTGAGTTTTAGCCTTGAAGGATAACGAGGTAATATATTTCTTGACTTACGGGCATCTTGATAACCGCACTACTTTGAGATGTTTGTGTTTTCCTCATTCATCATGACCTCTCTACCTGACTGAGTGCAAGTACAGCACTATCATTGCCAAACAGCGCCTTCCGCCATTTGACTGGCCGATTTCGTCAGCCTTGCCGCAAGGAGCTTTCTCGAGCCATGTCCATGTCCGCTGCCCACTCCCCTTCCCATAACTGGACGAACAACGGCCAAACCGCTTCGCTGCAGTCGTGTCCTACTCGTCCCTGTCACACGATCGCACGTTTTGGGAGCAGAACCTTGACCTATTTGGGCATTGTTCAGAGGCTACCGTTGATTCTCCTCTCACGCAAATCTGGGTTCGATTCATCCGACCAACATCCATCCGACTTGCATTTGATCCTCAGACCTCAGCCGCCCCGTCTTGGGCGCCATCGTCACCGCCATGTGCCGGTTTCTGGTAAGACGTTGCGCCTGCGCCTGCGTTCAGGGAGCCCAAGTTTTGACAATACTCAACCGTTTTAGGTTTACAAAGGCAGCGACGAGATCCTCCTTTCCAAGCTCGTCCTCGACCCCGCGCATTCCATCCTCAAGCAGTCGTTTGACTCACGTCTCCGACTCGTGAGCTAGCCACAGCGAGTCGCCCTGCAAACCATAGCTAACCGGATTATTTGCGTTCTTAGGACACCCGCCGCGGACAGAACAATGCAGATGGGTTTGGCATTGGCTTCTACACTGACTCGAAACTCGGCGCCGCTCCGTGCCTCTTTACCTCGACGACGCCCGCCTGGAACTGTGTGAACTTACAACGCCTCGCCTCCAAGACAGCGTCACGACTGGTCTTTGCTCATGTCCGCGCAACTACCGAAGGCACTCTCAGCGAAGACAACTGCCACCCTTTCTGCCACGGCAGCTTGATGTGGATGCACAATGGCGGCCTGGGCGGTTGGAAGCAGATCAAGAGGAGGCTTGGTGAGCGGTTGGCGGATAAGTGGTATTTGGGCGTGGTAGGCGGCACTGATAGCGAGTGGGCGTTCGCCTTGTTCCTCGACACGCTGGAGCGTATGGGCCACGACCCCAGCTCACAGCCTGAGAAGGGTTTTGGGCCGACAGTCCTCAGGAAGGCGATGCTCAGGACGATTGCCCGCATCAACGAGCTGATCGATAACATACCCGAAAGCGTTGTCCACGCCGAGAATGTCGACACGAGGAGTCTCTTGAACTTCGCTGTCTCAGACGGTCACAGCATCATCTGCACCCGATACATTAGCAGCTCGTCGGATGAGGCTGCCAGTTTGTACTATTCGTCCGGCACGCTGTGGGAGACGAGGGCGCCGATGCCCGGTAGTCGGGACTATCAGATGGAGCGAAGCGACAAGGGAGCAGATGTGGTTCTGGTGGCCAGTGAGCCTCTCACGTTCGAAAGAGGTACGGACGAGAGCTCGCATTTGATCAAACTATGAGGAATACTGACCATGTCTAGAAAACTGGGTCAACGTCCCGACCAACTCCATCCTCACGATCCACAACCAGACAGTCATGGTGCATCCGATCATGGACCAGTACTACGACCGCAACCCGCACCATCGCCGCTCAGCTGCCTTTGTCCGCACAAAGGGCCTGTCCGCCAACGAGAAGGGCACCTCCAGATCCGGTACCCCTTTCGACCTCCCGACAGGGATCCCATTAATCCCTTCCCTCCCACAAATTTCGGACCACCCGGAACCTCACAAACCACGCTTCCACGGGCCAACCATCCCAATTCTACCCAGCAGCCTCTCGCGCTCGCGCACCCCAGACCCCTCATCCTCGGGCTCTACCCTGCCACGCTCCCGAACTCCCCTCTCCCACGCCGAGACGCTCGTTCCAGACCCGCCAGCCACCCTGCAGGCGCCACCGATGGACGTCAGGGCGCTCACCGAGCCCCCTGTCTTGCGCGTCGTCTCACAGCCGCCGCCAGCGCAGGGCAACATTAAGAAGAAGCGGGCTTCGCTGAGCGCGGTGGAGGCAACGGCGGGTGCCCACGGCGGGGGTGGTGTCGGCATGCTGGCGCAGTACGCTGTTGATATGAGCCCCATCACGCCGGAGCCGGTGCGGACCGAGTTTGGGAACTCGAACAAGATTGCGCGGATGTTTCCAGAGTTGGCTTTGCAGTAAGGCTTGCTTCGGAGTTGGATTGGAGTTTGCCCTGAGGTGGGATCAGCCGAGTTCATGGCGTTTGGCGTCTGGGTAAAACATGGGAAACCTGGAATAGCAGGCGTGTCGATACCTACCCTGCCGTTTGTTTGCGTGAGTGTAGTACGGGCAACAGGGATTCGCTTCTTCTAAGGATAGTATGGAACGTAGATATGAGGCAGGTTTCGATACGATTACATATGGCATTGAGCTGGACAACGTCAAGTCACCCGCACTATTCGTTGTCAAGTCGCATCAGCGCCTCGGCTACTCAGGCTTAACATGGAAACCCAATCCAGACATGGAATGTGTCACCAAAACGAAGATGAATATTCAAACTTTTCCAATATATACTATCCCAAATCCACCAGAAACGCGCTACTCACCGCTAGATGACGGCATAAAATAGCCCTACTCTACCCGTCGCTACAAGTCTGCACCGTAACCTCCCACCTCAAGCTCCCGCCCCGCCCGTACCCTTCCCCGAGCCGGTTCTGCACCACGCGGGCCAGCCGCGCGCGCAGCTGGCTCAGCGTCCCGTCGTCATTGCCACCGCACCCCTTCGCCAGCCGCACCTTGAGGTTTGCGATGGCTAGCCCGTAGTGCACCTGCCAGAACTGTGCCTCCTCGACCTTGGCGACGTGCGGTTCGGACTCGATCTCCCGCAGGACAGATGATACCGTGCTGCTCCTGCTGGCGGTGTCGACGGATGTGGTGGCTGTCTTCTTGTTGGTGTTGTTGTTTGTGGTTGAGGAGGACGACGGCGGCGGTGGTGGTAAGCCGCTGTCGTTGTAGCTCATGAGCAGCATCAGCCCCTGCGCGACGGCCAGGCGGGTGCCGAGCACGAACATGCTGGCGGCGATGGCGAAGCAGATCAGGCGGTCGAGCCAGACAAAGTGGGGGATGCTGACGAGCGGGAGGAGCAGCATCAGGAAGGAGAAGCAGAGCGTCAGGAAGTGGAACGGGTTGGCGAGCAGTCCCGCGCCGGGCAGCAAGCTGGCCAGATAGGAGAAGGGCACTCGCATCATGCGCCGAATGCGCCCGTGGTTGCGCAACCCGTAGGCGCTTACCACCGTGCTGACCGCTGCGGCGAGACTGGCGAGGTCGACGGTGCCGGGGGAGATGTAGCGCGGCGCGCCGTGGCTGTGACCTGTGTGGCTGGACGTTTCGTCGGGGATGCTTGTGGGATGATGCGCAGCGTGGTCGCCGACGGTTTCGAGAACGTGCTTGAGGTTATGCGAGATGAGGTCGAAGCCGCCGAAGACGAGGAAGACGGACATGGCGAAGCCCGCGAGCACCTCGGCGCGCTGCAGGCCGAATGGGTGCCGGATGCTGGAGCGCCGCCAGACCTCGAAGTTACCCAGCACGTCGACGGTCACGCACACGGCGGCCGAGCCTACGTCGAAGAAGACGAGGTGTGAGAGGGCCGTCATGGCGAGCGAGCCTTCTGCGCTGAAGAAGACGTACATGGCAACGGCTGCGTGGCAGCAGCACCACCAGAGGCGGGCGCGTTGGTCGCGCTGCATGCTGGCCCATGCTTCTTTGAGGGTCGGTATGGGGAGAGAGGCCGGCAGGACGGGTGGCGGCCGTGGCGGCGGTTCTTGGAAGATCTGGTGCTGTGCGCTTATGGAGCTGTGTTTGTAGCGGTGACCTCGCCTTTGGCCAATGTTCTGGTTGGGAAGGTCATTAGCCGGCTGTACTCAAGTCCACAATCTCGATGGTGACAGGTATTCGATGTCCTCAAAGGAACTGACGTACAGACTTGACCGGGCCCGCGGAGATGAACTGAGTCTGGAAGTTGAAGGGGTTCTTTGGCGGAGATGTGCCAAGGCCCCCATTCGCGGGCCCATCTTCGGTCGCCATGGTGAAGCTAGAATCGGGGGTCGGTGGGCGCAGCGATACGGGGTGCTGAGGATGTAGAAAATTACCGGGAGTGCTTCCCAGAGCGGTGACGAGGTGATCGTGGTCTGGAAAGCCGACGGCGGGAAGTTCAAGGCCGACGCGCCCGTCTCGATCTCGATCGTGGTCGTCGCAGTGAAATTCAAACGAGGGCGAGCCGTGATTGGTATCGGTATCGGTAACAACGAAGACGGGAGTTTTCGGCGCGGCTGAAGGTTCAATCGAAGGCAGGCAGGGAGCCATGTGCTTTGCTTTGTTTTTCTGGCACTCTGGACACTCATCAATGGTTGTGATGTCCACCCCTGCCCGGGCCGCGGTGTCAGCGATCGTCAAGCGGAGTCGAACGTGGGCCTTGAAGACTGAAGAGCAGGGACCCGTTCCTTTCCCTACGAACTACCGATACTGCGTATTCTGAGCCCTACTGTGGGGTGCAGTGGCAGACACAGGCAACGTCGAGGTCCGGATGCCTATTCTCAATCCAATTGTGCTCACAGTCGCTGCATGTATCGTGAAACAGCAGAATGTTCGGCCTGATGTCCATGTCTCCCGTTACTGCAAAAAGTCTGGCTGTCTCCGGAAAAAGTGCCTTACACGTTTTGTACAATACATACCTTGGACAGAGCAGTCAAAGGGACCGAATCTGTGGAACGGGGATACGGACCAGGGTCCTGGACGGTCGAAGACAAGGGCCCACTTTACGAATCCCACGCTGCAGCAGCCGATAAGCTCACGCCAATCTGCAAGGCACTGAACTAGCATGTGGCGTACGTCACGTCTTCAGGTCTCGCTTCATTGCTTCAGCGATCGATCAACAGCTGGGTGATTGAGACCACGTACGGATACTCAGTTCGGGTATCACAGAGTCGAGGACACGGCACCAGGTGCATTGAACATGGCGGTTTTATGAGTGGCTTCCGGGTTATCCTTGTGGTTGCGGGTTCAGGGGCTTTCGAGCTCCGTGGCCGACGTCTTGATCTGACCGTGACTGCCGCGAGCAGGAGCTGCGTCCACGGCCCGCGCCTTCTGTCAGTACTAGGGCTACGGAGAGTGCGCTGATAGACCTGCCCTCATGGACCAGCCTACGTCACAGGCTGGCATCGATTCAGATGCGACCTCTGCCTCAAGCCGCCCGCCTGCGCCAGCGCGGAAGCGGAGCACGTCTGGGGCTGGTGGGTTGTTGTCCAAGCTTCCCTTCATACGATTCTCCGGAGAACATCGCCCACGATCCCGTCGCAATACCAACGAGTCGGAATTGGCTGGACAGGCGCCGACACTGCCTGTTCCCTCCTTCACTACGATTTCTGCCGACGCACCTCAGCGCCAATTCCCTGCATCCGCCGCCGCCGCGCAGCCGCCGCCGCCTCACATCGTCCAGCACCAGGCATTGCAGCCAACCCAACAGCAAAAGACACGGCGACGGAGGGGTTCGTTGAGGAAGGTTGCGTTGCTTGGACGGGGAGCTCAGCGCGAGCGTCGTGAGGGCCGGGGTTTGACCATCGATACAAAACTCGAGGTAACCGAGCTCCAAGGGGCACTGAAGGGCACCATAGCAGCAGAAACAGAGATCGCATCAAGCCCGGTATCGCTCGACGGGCACAACAAGGCATTCCCAGTTCTGGGAAACGGCAAGGGAGACTTCCCACGTTACGGCCTCGGCATCCCAGACCGAACACCCCGTCCCAGCATAGACAGGTGCACCATTCGGTCCGATACCTCCGACCCCGACGCAACCCCAACAACAGCCCTAACGCCCAGGGCCATGACCTCGGCAACCAGCCCACCCACACCCGCCGTCGACACGAGTCCCAGCAGAAGCTACAGCACCACCGACGACGAAGACGCCCTGCACATGGCCCGCCCCGCCACCGCCTCGCTCCCCATTCCCCGGACCACCACCGCCTCCCTTTCCTCATCCTCAGCAGCCAGCCTCCTCCGCCCCGAGCGGGCATCCCTCTCCTCAGGCTCCGAGTCCTACTTTCTCGCCTCTCGCCAACCAAGTACCGGCACCAGCGTCAGCGGCGGGGCCCTCCCCTCGATCCAGCGACGCCGCAACACCATCCAGCGCGCCAAATCGCCCCTCGCCCTGACCTCGCTGGCGACGCCGCTGCCGCAACCCGATGCGGATTGGGACTATGCCGAGACGGAGTGGTGGGGTTGGATCATACTGCTCGTGACGTGGACCGTTTTCGTCGTCGGCATGGGCTCGTGCCTCGGGGTTTGGAGCTGGGCGTGGGATGTCGGGAAGACGCCGTACGCGCCGCCTGAGCTCGAGGACGACCCGACGCTGCCCATCGTTGGGTACTACCCCGCGCTGATGATCTTGACGGGGGTAATGGCGTGGGTGTGGGTTGTCGTGGCGTGGGTAGGGATGAAGTACTTCAGGCATGCGCAGGTCAGCGGGGATTGAGGCGGTTTGCATGGCGCTATACGCTGATTTTTTAGGCATCTTTCTTGACTATGTCTTGGCGTTTCCATGTTGCTGTTTGCTGCTGTTACGACTAGATATACCCACGGGCTATGTTGCTGCAAGATATATATAATCACACCGGATTACCACTGCGCCCTTCTTGGGCCGGTGTTGCACCGTCGGGGACGCAATCACGGAGAAGGAAAGCTTAGAATTAGGGAGCCATAGCGTGATTTCAGGGTGGAGGATCATGGTCTTTGGCTAAGTTATCCATGGAGACCAGAGGGACAACAAAGGATAACTCGACGCTTGAGTCTGACAACCAAAGTTATAGAACCACGTCGACGATGGTTGCCAGTCCACCGACCACCGCTGTCCTTTCCCTCTTAATGTTTGAGCTCCCCGAATCGATTGCATTGCCGTTGATGACAACAATCCATGTTGACTGTCTGGCAGTCTGATCTCGTCGTGCACTCCTTCGCAGACACTGCCAACTCGAATCACCGCCGGAATGTAAACTGCATTTCCGCCCACTGGTCCCATCAACGTCCCGGCAGGCTCCCTCGGCGTTGAATCGTCTCTCAATACTACAGTCAATTCACCCACAGCCACCGACATGCAAGCCCTGCACTGAAGCCAATGCGCTGTCCAACAACAAAGCTCGCACAAGCGCGCGTGTTTCAAAAGCCGCCAGGAAGCGAAGGAAAAGATAATCGGCCAGTCATCTCGGACAATGTCGACCCAAGGCTGCGGTACACCCCCTTGGTTGTGCATCTCACGATGGCAGCCAGTCTGTGATTGGATCGCGACGCGCTGCATGGCCATCATGCAGTGCCGTAGCCTAACGCATCCCTGAGTTGCGTACAGTATGTACCTCCTCGAGACTGGGTTGCATCTCAAACTTTGCGATTTCTGTAAACCGCCCCTGACTCATTTCAAAACCAGCTGCCGTGCGATTCCGAGTCGCTTTTGGCTTTGCTTCGTGCTGGTTCAATTGCGCCGGTCACAAAACCGCGCCACATTCACAGACAAAGAAGAAACCAAGGCCAGGCGGGATCGCGGATGTAGGCAGCCTCGGAACAAACAAGACTCGCGTGCTTTTGCTGGTGAGTAGACTCGGTTTATGCGACGCACGTTCAGATCGCGACCAGCCACAACAGGATTCATTATCGAGCCGCGACCAGAGTCTGCAAATACAACCCCCTTCGCCAATGATCGCTACTGCAGATTCGATGTTGAACGACAAGCAAGTGTGTCCTCGCGAACCTGAAACAGACCGCCCATTGGCCCGCAGTCAGGCAGTTTAAGCGCTGCACTGCGGGCGTGCAGGGGTGCTGTGCACACAGCCAGCGAGCCAGCGAGTCGAAGCGGTCGGTTCGCTAATTTAGCCGCAGCTGTCGACAGGAAAGCTGGAACAAACAGTCTTTCAGGTTGCAGTTCCTCTTGTCAAGATGACCTTGCCTTGAGATTACGTTGGTGAGGCAAAGGATGGCTTAAGGACTGAGCCGCGGCAACTGCAGCGGGTATGTACCTACCGATTCAAGGTCAAGCCGTACGTCATAGCTCCGCTCTGGGACGAGGAAGGTCTGGTGCCCTGGGCAGTTATCGTCGCTCGAGTTGAAATTGACCGCCGCGACTCGCAAACGAGTTTCGAATAAATGCATGGTAGATGTAAATGTATGTGGTGAGGGAAGTGGCCTTAACGTTCAGCTGGATGATCTGCATCGGAGTGGCCGAGGCATTCATCAGTTATGTAGTTGCTTCGAGAATGCTGGGCTGACACAGAGGGTTGTAGTCCTTCGTATACGGTACGGAATAGGTAGTCAGTAGCGTACACGTGTACTGTGTATAGCATCTCGCCGCCCATTTACTAAGCCGTTTTCGTCTAATTTGTCTGGCGACGTTGGTGACATGTGCAACGGCCTAGAACTGATCCGCTATCAGATACCCAACCCGATCGAGCTGATATCCGGGATTTACTTGCGGCAGCCAGGGGCAGTATGGGTAGGCAAGATTAGGCTTTAGCGGTGATGGCGATTCCGGAACATCCATCTCAAGACCCGTAGCCCGTAACTAGACCCGTAGACATGACCGTCGGTGGGGTGCGTTATGAGTCTTGGCTTGAATTTGATGCCAGGCATGATGGACCCGGGACCAGACACTCCACGTTGAAAAGAACAACCTTGAGAGCTAGAGGATCGGGAAAGACTCTGGAGGAGCCGTGCGAGCCATCAAGTTTCCAGACGTTTATTGAGCTACCTAGTTGCTCAGCCAAGACAGAAATTCGACCAGTCACACACAGCTGGGAGGCGTGACATGGTCCTTGTGGCCAGTGGCCACCACCGACGAGGTGCCCCACCCGCGAAAGATGCTTGCACAAGGGTCACAGCCGAGACCCTCGCCCGTCCTAGATTTGTCATAGGCCAGAACACCTGCCATGCCCTGCCTGTCAACGTTTCAAGCAACATAATAGTTGAATAATGTTCTGTGCGTAAAGCAGCGCAATAACTGGCGGCATGGCGGTCTTTGTGAGCTTGGCTCAGCCCTCACAGTCTCTAAACATCACGGAACATGGAGACACCGGAAGGCTGGGTGCAAGGCAGGCTTGCAAACGAGATGGTAATGGCCGCAAAGAAATATGTAGACATGGTGATTGCCCACTTTACAGATTCCATCAGAAGTTGGAGGACCTCGCCTCGACTGACTAATACCAGATGCCTTCTACATGGCTCTCTTCCCCTGCCCGTCGAGAACCTGCGATGTTGCAATTGGCATTGCATACTGTAAATAAGTTCTTCTGTCCCATGCATTCTGGTCACACCCCCGCATCAAGATTTGCCCTTCTACGTCGGATTTCTGGATAGTTGAGCCGAACCCCAAATTCCCGTCGAGGCCTCGTCTCCGCACCTGATTCCGGGACAATCCCGTAATCAAACTCGGAGATGGGCGAAGCATCAGGAACCCACCACGATGAGCTGTTCAGGTTGTCATATGACTGGCCTCTGAACAGAGGACCGTCAAGTTTATGAAAGAAGCGAAACAATACATTAAGACCAGGGACGTGCCAGGGTTCAAAGCTTTGTCAGTACAGATACCCTGTTTCAGCCTCAGGCAGCGATCTGAGGGACCAGACCCACTCGGAAGGTGGAAGGCGTTGAAGAGGGTCTGGCCGAGACAAGCAAAAAACCAGTGCTCTCTGCCTGCTCTCAGATTCCCATTCACCCAGCCTTTCACACTACAGAGCCACGGCGAGCACCGGTCACCACCTCATTTCCATCCCGTTATCTTCCCGCCACAGCCGGCTTCTGCATCCCCATCTGCCTTCTCAGAAATACCATATCAAACCTGTACCGCATTGCAATTACCGCGCACTCCACGCTTCCTCCAACTCGCACCGCCGCTGAGGCATTTGGCCAGGATCGACTCGATCGCCGCCCATCAACTCGAGGCGACCCCGACCTGAGCCAGACTAACCCAACACCAGGATTTTCGCTCCTGTCGACGCTTTGCCTCAACGATTCTATATATCTTTCTTTCCTCGCCTGTTGCTCGATCGGTCATCGCTGCCAATTTCCTAGTCACCGTTTTCGGCGTCGACATTCTCCAACGAGTTTCAAACCTCACAGGGTTAACAGAGCTGGAATTCGGTATGATAGCCCATCAATCTCTAATTGGCACATAGACCTTTGAGAAATGCGTTTTCGTCTGACCGTTCTTCAGGAATAGACACGGCAACTAATCTCTGCCGCCCCGATCGCGCCGCGACACGCCGATCGGATTACCTCGACGCCTTTCTCTTTGCTCCCCGACCCCTCTCCTGTCTTGTGCCTACCCTATTTCTTGTTGGGGCAAGCCGAGATGAGGGAAGCCAACTTCAGCATACCCAATGTCAACAAGGCGTCGGTGGGCATCACCACGGCCTTGTATGACCGACGCGCCCTCGACTGCACCTCGACTCTTCCATTGATTAATTCCCTAAACCACCTCGCCTATCTCACCACCTCTTCGGCTAGAATCCGCGACATCCTTACCGTCGATGGCGGCATCGAAAGACTGGTCTGCATTTTAAAGGAGGGACGGAGCAAGGATATGATGGACATGTGGAAGTGGAACCTGGCCTTTCAATGCGTGGTCAACATAGGGGTTAGGGGCACGGAGGCTGTCCGGACTCGGGTCGTCGAGGCCGATATGGTTCCCGTCATTGCGACCATCCTCGACAACTACATCAAAGTCATTGAGCGGGTCCGGGAAAAGGCAGAGGAGGCCAAGCAAAAGGATCATTACCGGCACCGGATTGGCGGGAGCAGCCGCGCGCACAAGTCGTCGAGTTTCTCATCTAGGTCGGGGACCTTGGATGTTGACCAACGAACTTTCCGCAGGCAAGCTCCACCCCCTTCGATTGATGTGTCCGCGGCGCTGGCCGGGCCATCCACAGCATTGGTCCATTCCGGTGCTGACCCAACGCCAACTGCTCCGCAATTCCAAGTGACGCCTCCAGCCGAGAGAACTCCCCTGACCGCCCACCGTCACCATCATCATTCCATCCCCTCCCCTGGCCCTCAGACAGCCCAGCCGCTCGCACCCATCGTGCCGTCAATGGAAGCTGCCGATGGCTTCGTCAGACCCATCCGAGACACCGATCGTCTCGGTGGCATACTGCCATTCTCCCGCTCCGCCATTACCTCGCAGCCAGCTTCTCCCACGACGCCTTTACCGCCTCCGCAACTTCGGTCTCCGACTGTACGACCCACATCAATGCTGGCCGGGACATCCCGGCCGCGGAGGCGGCCTTCAATCCGCCATCAACACTCCACTGCTGCCGAGCCAGATGACATGAACACGGATAGTATCACCTCGGAAGACTCACCTGACGCCGAGATGTCAGGGACGGGCGACCTGCAACCCGAGGTCGGGGGTCCGGATATCACGGTGGAAGATAGCGATAGCATCATGGCAGGTGGCGCGATCGACCTAACGACTCCAACTGCCTCCGAGACCCAGGACGCGGGGACCTTCAACATTACTCACCAAGGCCCAGTGGATGGCAGCGTCGACACCAACAACACGCCGACGCCCGTGCCAGCCATGGGCTTGTCTCCAAACAGGCCAACTTTAGTGAGCCCGCCGCAGCCAGCGCTACCTAACGCCAGCGTCCCACGTTATCTGCTCGACCGTCAATTCAACCCGAACCCACAATTGCTCGCCGCGATGCCGAGGGAAGAAGACGTCTTGATGTCGCTGCAGCTTCTTGCGTACGTTTCCAAGTACTGCAACCTGAGGAAATATTTTCAGAGGACCCACCTCGTTCCCAAGCTCAAGATTGGCAAGGAGATTCAGCTTCTCGACGGCGCCGACCCAACTGCCCTCGAGGCCGAGCTGGAGCAGGAGGAGGAGGCGGCTGAGGAGGAGTACTGCCTGCCCAACGACCTGAACATTTTCCCACTTGTGGAGAAGTTCACGGTTAGGTACCATAGCACCGATATGCAATATTGGGCCGGCGTGGTCATGAGGAACCTGTGCCGCAAGGATGACACGCGGGGCGGGATCCGACAGTGCGCCTACTACCAGTGCGGCAAGTGGGAAGAGTTCACGAGGCAGTTTGCGAAGTGCCGCCGCTGCCGACGGACCAAGTACTGCAGCAAGGAGTGCCAGAAGAGCGCCTGGGCTTTCCACCGTCACTGGTGCATTGCTGCGCAGCAATAATGTTCTTTTCCTCTTGGGGGCGGCGCTTGACTGCAGTAAGGGGAATGATGACATGGTCACTTTATTGATACCCCTTTCTGGTTTTCATCTGAACCTCCTGCTGCACCTCCTGGGACACATACAACACAGTCTCCTCCAGTCTTTCCATAATATCGACCTAGGTGCTACTGGCCGAACCAAAACGCCGTTTCCTCTCAGTGGACGCTTCGGCACAGTTGAGCGGCGGCAGCATGGCCAAGTACAGCACAGCATGACGAAGCACAGCACAGCATATCATCTTTCTCCCGTCCCTCTCTGTCTCTCAGATACGGCACCTCTGCGAGCATGGCATGGTTGGCGTTGCACGATACCACGAGGATTCTCCTTTCCTCTGATTAGTCCTTTTTTGGTTGGGTGCCTGTGTCTGTGGTTTACTGCATTTGGCGATGGGGATTTCCCGCGAACCTAGGGCGGGACAGGCAGACAGGCAGAGATGCCCCTTTTTGTTTATAGTGGTGTTTACTTCTGCTTTGGACGATTTTCTTTTTGCTCCTTTCTGCCTCGTTTTTAGCAAGCAAGCCGAGGCGAACACACAGGTCATGGAAGTGGAATGGAATCATATCAGGTACTCCCGTTTTGGTAGCAAGGGATGGAATAACGAGACGAACCATGGATGAAATCTTTATTTACTTTGCGACTTAGTCTTGTGGCATGTTTATCCACATGTGTGCCCTGAAGTGAAAAGGGCGAAGGAAGGCTTTTTGTCGAAGCATCGAACTGAGCTCCTTTCCCCATGCATCTTTCTGTCTCATCTCTCTTTCTGACCATGGCTGATGTAGAAAGAGGGGTGGTATTGTGAGGGCATCTTTGGGGGCTTGCCCGTTGAGTGGACGGATGGATCCAGTCAGGCTTGTGACCGGAGCTATGTTCGCGACGGTGGGTTTGGCCGAGGAAGTGACATAGCATGGTTTGGCAACGTGTGTCAATTTTGGCTGGGTTGTGGCTTATGTTTGCAGCACATGCAATCCAGGGCTGCGTTCTCTGTTTGGGCACACTTCGGTCCCTTTGATGCTGTAGCAGACGATGCCGTTCATGTGGGATGGGGTACTATCGAAGATGCCGTCATTGTTGAGTTTAGATGGGTGTTCACTGCTCACAACTTATAAGGCAGTGTATGTGCCATTTTGTGATTCTTGTTCCTCGACTCTCTTTCGTGCTCGGTTCTGCAGATGATGGGATCAAAGGCAACGAAAGCGAATGGCCAATTAGTTGCCCTGCCGCAGTGATAGGCGCAGGCATGAGGCAGTCCACTTATGCTTTGGCGGGCCAAACGAGTGCTAAGTGGAATGAACCGCTGGTGAGGTGCCGGAGAGGACAGGAAGGTTGTTGCCGACTGAGGACTGAGAACGATGGCGATGCGGTGCTCTCAAAGCGTCAGGACCACTGGGCTGGTGACAGATGACCTTGGGCCGCTCCGATGTATGGAGCTGGGCCGCCGAGCTAGAAACATTACATGGTTCACAGCTGTCTGAGGCAGAATGCTGGGTCCCTGAGGACTTGCGCTACAAGCAAAGGGCTACTTCTGGAGAGGTGAGCTAATGTCGAGTGTCCAGTGTCTCTCAGCATTACGATATCACTGTGCGCTTGACTAAGGTACGGATGGCACTGAATTGTCAGATTGGCTTGTCCCTGCTGGATTCGTAGCATAATATTTGCCGCTGTAAGCTACTGTTCGAGTTCCGCCAAGGAAGTCCTCGGCGGCTTGCTTTGTCGTCGACACGTATGGTGAGTCCCATTTCACAGGCGATTTGTCACACCAATTCTTGTCTTGTCAAGGCCGGGCCAATTCCGGCGCGGCAACCTCCAGACACCGCATTCCGCAGCGTAAGTACCCTTGAATGAATAAGACAACGACTCCTACACACCCACAACCGTGCCGAGCTACCTCTTCCCAGCCATGGCCTTTCTCCGTGACTTTCCTGGCCTAGGCGCCTTGCCCCCTTTCTTCGGCCCCCCACCCGCGGCTCCGCCGCTCTTCATTCTCTTCGCACTGAAGCCGCTCAAGTCGCCAGACGACATGGCGTCGCCCGACTTGGAGAAGCGCTTTTTGCCGCCGAAGCCGTACTTGGCGTCCTTCTTTTGCCGCTTGGCGTTTGGCGCACCGCGGCTGTCCCCTGTTGCCGCGCGCTTCTTGCTGTTGCCGGCCGACCGGAGCTCGTTGTCCACAGCCACGTCGAAGAGGTCGTCTGCTTCGGTTGCGCCGAGGGCCGACGAGCCGCCTTCTTGTCGTTCTGTTTTGGGACCAAGGGTTAGTATGGCGGAGAAAGGGAAAGGAAGAGGTAAGGAGGAAACGTACTCCGCTTGAGCAGGTTGATCTTCTCGAGCGTCTCGCGCTTCTGCTTTTGGCGCTCGAGCTGCTTCTGCACCTGGACCTGCTTGCCGAACTTCTTGAGGTCGCGCTGCTTGCGGGCCTCGGCGGCCGCCTTCTTGGCTGTCGCATCCTCGACCAGCTTCGCCTTGACCTTCTGCATAGTCTCGTCGCTGCGGACTGTCTCGGCAAAGTAATCTGTCGGCCGGGTGAAGGGGACGCCCTCCTTGCGCAGCAGGGCGCGCCCTTGCCGGGCGGCTTCAAGGGCTTGGTTCATGAAGGCCAGCTCACGCTGCAGGTCGTCATCGATGGAGGGTATAGAGTCTTCAGTCTTTTTAGAGGAGACGACTGACTGGTGGAAGGCGAACGGGACGGTCTTGGGGTTTGTGTCGAGGGCGAAGCGTCGGAGGGCGGCGAGGAGACCCTCCTTGTTGTTGATGGTTTGGCGAACGCGAGTGCCGGCGGCGATCTGCTCTTCGTCTTCCTCGTCCTCCGCTGACAGCTCGTCGACGTCAATTTCTTCTTCATCATCATCCTCCTCCTCTTTGTCGTCGTCCTTTTCGGCATCGCCGTCTGAGTCAAGCTCTGATTCCGAGTCGGAGTCGTCTATCCCCTCGAGATCGATGCCGCCGTGCTCATGGTCGCTATCCTCGGAATCGCTCTCTTCCTCGCTCGGCTCGTCATCCCGGGCTTTCCTCTTGTTTCCTTTGCTGCCATTGGTCTCGGGCGCCTCTTCGTCGCTCTCGTCTTCCCACTCCTCCCCGTACGCCTCCACCATCTTCTCAACAACCGGCTCAAATGACTTTCTCCTGTCGCTTTTCTTTTCAACTGACTTGCCGTCTCTAACTGGTGACTTGGTCTTGGGACCTGCCTTGGGAGACTGTGTTACGCCTTTCTTCGCCATATTGCCGCTGATGAATATTTGTTTGTGGTGGGACGATGAATTGATGGACTGCTTGCAGCTTTGAAGACTTCCAAAACTTTTTTTGGCTGTCCGGATGACGATAAGATAAGATACTGTGTGTAGGTGGGTCCAGCGGACACCGAAGTCGTCCTGCTCATTCCCTCACCCAGCTGCTCCTTCCCTCTCGAGGACGGATTCTCTAAAGCATCGCAGAGAGGCAAAATCCTCTTCACCGACATCGTGATTGTGTGTGTGTCTGAGAAAAATTAAATTATAAAAAAGAGATGGTAACACTCAAACTGGGTGTTATATGCCCATTGCCAGAGTCGAACTGACGACCTTGTCATTACCCAGTAGAGACAATTATCCTGTCAGTACTAGTGACACGCTCTACCGCTGAGCCAAACGGGCTTGTTAAACAAATCAAATCAATTACTTTTTTATAAACCTAAGCCGCAATTTCGCGATGTTTCTGTATTCTCCGCCTGCCCGATGGACCCTCGAATGGATTGGGAATCTTTGTGGGCATGTTTGGTGGGACTCGCCGGGTGGTACAGGTGGACGGCGATGGATATGCCGCATACCCACGGACGGTAATCACGGTGATGTATATGGTGATGCTAAGGATTCCTTGGGCACGATCAGGTGACAATTTCTCTCGGGGGATATCACTGATCACAGTGCTACATGGCGATTGACGTCTCGGGGAACTCAAGAACATGAGACCTCTGGTATCGGCTGAGCTTGAGGCTCTCCAGGCCTGGTGGAGTTGGGCGAACTACTATCGTCAAGCCTGCAGGGCTCCTCGCCTTTTAGTTTGGATGTTACTCACTGGTAGGGGAGACAGACATGTGCGGAATGCCATGTGGAACACGGGTCGATCAGCATCCGTACCACGATCACGACTCCCAAACCTTACCTCCGTACCTCGAGCCACTACCCCGAACCGCTGAGCCCAGACGCAGACCCACTCACTCACAACGCCCGCATGGCTCAGTGGTAGAGCGTGTCACTAGCACGATAAGGTTTCTAACGACAAGGTCGTCACAGTTCACCAAAGTCACAATCACAAATCACAAGCAAAAGCACCAGCAAAGTGTGTCAAACCGGCCTCGTTTTCTACCTGGTTATGTATCATCCTCCTCCGAATACCAGAAAGCAGCAACCAAAGCCGTGATCGCAACACCCTCCTTCAGCTCCACTGCATACAAAAAACAGCCCCCCATCCATCCCCCTTTCTTGAAAAAACAAGGAGGTCGCGAATCTCCTCATCGCCATCTCCCGTCACCAAGCAAGGGCGACATCGCGAAATAGCCCCTGCTGACGATGGGTCGGAAAATGGACTGTTAGCGGTTTCTGTACTTGTGCCGAGTGAGGTTGGCTGTTGTTGAGAGAGCGAACGAGCGGAAGAGACTGCCGAGTTTTGGCCGCCGTGATGTTGTCAAGTTTGGGCTGAAGAAACGAATCAAGGAAACGGTCGGTGGTGGTGTAGGGGCGAGGCGGGATGAGGCCGGCCGACGAGGTTTGGTGAAGCGTGACGAGCGCATCTTGCCACCATTACGAATCTCTCAGGGGGCAGGAGGGTCCTGGTGGACGACTGGAGGACACATCCTGGGATGATTGATACTGAGAGGCCGTGCGATTGTCAAAGAGGTCAGAGAGGACCCGCTTGTGATGATGGGATGCAGGAGAGTCGCTCGTGCGGCCGCTTGCACCGGGATTTCCCGGTTGTCATTTACATGACAACGCAGTAGGAGTTGAAGTTGGTCTGGGGAACCTGAGTTTGAGTGGAAGGCATGTTGATGAATTCTGGGTTTTGCTTTGGAAAAGCTGAAGTTGTTCTGTGAGGCTGCGTTGGAGTGCTGGTGTGGAGAGGGAAGAGACCGACTCTGGCTCGAAGGAGATGAGGTTTCTTATACTTTTCCTCGAGGGTATTGAGGGCATCCTTGGATGGTGCTTCGACGAGGACTCACTGCTGCCCTCGCCAGTTTCACCAGGCCGAGGATAATCGGAAGCGTTCTCGACGCCGTCGTATTCTTTGACGGCCGTCGCCTTGGAGGTTTGACAAACAAACACGCCAAAGGACCTGTGAGGGCATTGATGGGGCAGGTGAAGCTTAGTATTGTTTTCTTAGTATTGTCGTCTGTGGTGGACAATGGCGTCTTTGGTCTCGGTCCAGGAAGTGAAGGCTTCTGACCGCCATCAGAGAAGAGGGGCAACGAGGAAACATGATCCGCCAAGGCTTCACATTCCTCGTTACCTCTTTGATTGCAGATCAAGATGAACTAAGAACGTGGAGTTTGCCGCAAGGGCGGACTAACCGTTGAGATAAGAACGCGATGGCGTTGGCTTAGTATTGTTACCCCTGAACCCCTTAGTATTGTTGCTCCCGAACCTGTTCTTGTCATGTGCCGCATGCTTAGTATTGTTATCCCTGAACCCCTTAGTATTGTTGCTCTCGAGCCTGTTTTTGTCATGTGCCGCCCAGCTCCAGCCTAAAGGATATTAATTCCACACAGCCAAATCGAGGCTTCTAGCCCCTTGAAATTTAAAGAAAGGAACGACTGATGTTTGCCATCTGGGCATCACTGCACTGGAACCTCTCCGCCCACCCCTTTCGGTCCCGTCGCTGAGCCCGATCAAAGGATGTAAACAACGCCGTGGCCCAATCCGAGATGAGCACACTACATCAATTGGAAGTCTAGAACCGAGAGAAAGGCAACCTGATCGTTCAGCAATCAGCAAAGGCGTCCAACTGGGTCAACCGAGGATCACTGAGAGACGCACGCCGAAACTGGCAACACAGAGACGGTGATCGGTGAAGGAGCCCAATTAGACATTTGGAAGGGAAGGAGATGTGACAGAGGACAGAGAACACCTGGCCGTACCGCGGGAAGGACAGCATCATACTCGCACGGCAGAACGGCATAGGTAGCACTGCGGACTGAAAAGTGAACTTACCACTTCCCTTTCAGTGTGATGACCACCCACGGCGCGCCAGTCTCGTCCTGCCCACAACATCAGCAATCTGTCCTTCCTGTTCAGGGGCCAGGGCAGATGGCAGGAGGGGTATTGCTCAACCCGAAGCAAGTCGGGCCGCCTCCTTGCCCCGGCACTCCTCCTCCTCTCATAGTTGCATAAGGTAACACCTACTACTTCCTTCTCGACGGTGCTCTTGAAGCAAATAGCACTCATGATCCCATCACCAAACTTCTCATTCATGACCGCCTTGAACGCATACCCGTAGTTCTGCACAATCTCGTACAGCCGGTAGATGAGGGGCTCAACGGGCGGCATGGGTCCTGCGCGGCCGCGGTCGGGGAACCCGACCATTTGCGAGGCGATGGGGGACTCGGCGGACAGGCCCAGGAGCTGCGCCAGCTTGGTGGCGTCCTCGGGGGTCGCGCGCGCCTGCCCGTAGAAGAGCGCCGCCACGGCCACCTCGCTTCGGCCCAAGTGCTGCGCGATCTGCTCAAATGTGAGGCGCCGCTGGGTCTTGGCTTCGAACAGCGTCGCTGAGTAGGATGGCAGGCGGTCGAGCATGGACGACTGGGGTCGGTTAGAAGGATGGGTGGTGTCTGGGTGATGGTGGCTTGAGGGGTGTTGTGTGTGAGGCCTACATCAATGGAAGCGAGGTTTGGGCGTTCCGCTGCAATTGCGGCAATGGATGAGCGGCGGTGGTGTCGACTTTCCATTGTGATGCTATTTGGGTGAATATCTATCCAGTGTCTTGTTGCTGTGAATGTCCTTGTGTAGGTTGTTGAGCTCGTCGGCCCGAATGAGATGAATCTCGCTCAATCAGCGAGCAACTCTGACCCATTTAGTACCCCCCTTACCCCCCTCTTCTATGTCACCACATATTGCTGTTCCGCGCGGAGATGTATGAGCTCACAACCCCACACCTGGTGGGCGACTGCATACTCCAGTGTTTGAGTGTTCCGAGCGGTAACGCGCATCCCCGCAGGAGATAAACCGGACTCTCGGGGAGGTGGGGTTGAGCAACAAAATCGGGCGAGACACCCGCAGCAGATATCGACACCTCACCCAATGTCCATCTCCGTGTTGTCGCACTCTTTGCAATGATAAATGCTGTCTTCTGTGATGCTGCCTTTTGTATCATGTTGCCGGCCATGATCCGGCCAGTCACCTGGTCCTCTAACCGTATAGTTTCTTGATGTCTCAGCACAATCAGACACTAGTTCGTTTGTTAGCGCGGAACTTGGAAGGGAAATAATACTACAGTAGTACTCCATAGGGGATGTATTTACCTTCCTTCTCTCGTCTTTACTTTTTCTTTTCTTTAGTTATTCCTTTCTATTCTCTTCTTCTCTTTTCTTCTATATTTCTTTTTTACTCTCTTTTTTACTCTAACGTACTTGCATAACGAGTGGCGCAGCATAACGAGTGGCGCAGCATAACGAGTGGCGCACTTTCTTCCTCCAACAACCACCTAACTTCATCACGAAATTTCTTCCACAACACAACATGGAATCTCTTCCAAAAGAAAGTCGTATGATCCTTGCGCTTGAAGCTCTTAAAAATGACCCTAATCTTTCCGTACGAAAAGCTGCTACAATCTACGAGATCCCCGAAACCTCGCTCCGTCACCGACGCGCCGGAAAGCAACCACGACGCGAATTACCTGCCAACCTTCGGAAATTGACCGACTTGGAAGAAAAAGTCCTTCTTGAGAGGGTACTCGACCTTGATGCGCGAGGATTCCAGCCCCGGCTCTCCGACATTCGAGAAATGGCTAATCGCCTTCGTACGGATCGCGACGCGTCAGAGGTTGGAGTTCGATGGGCGAACGGGTTTGTTAAACGACATCCCGAGCTTACGACGCGTTTCCGACGCCGAGTCGATTACCAGAGGGCCCAATGCGAAGACCCTGACGTGGTGAAGGCGTGGTTTCGGCTCGTACGGAACATGATGGACAAATACGGGATCCAAGAGGAGGACATCTACAACTTCGACGAGACTGGGTTTCTGATGGGCATACTCTCGAGCGCAAAGGTCGTGACAAGCTCCGAACGCCGTGGCCGGCCTCGTACGAAGCAGCCTGGCAATCGGGAATGGGTTACTGTGATCCAGGCTGTGTGTGCGGATGGCTGGATCGTGCCGCCGTACTTCGTAGTCAAGGGAAAAAACCACCTTCTCCCCTGGTACCAGAACAGCCGATTCCAGCCCGAATGGAGAGTCCATACAAGCGAAAATGGCTGGACAACAAATGAGATTGGTCTTGATTGGTTAAAACATTTCGACCAATCTACCAAACATCGTACGAAGGGAGTCTATCGACTGCTCATCCTCGACGGTCACGAAAGCCACCACTCGATCGACTTCGAAGATTACTGCAAGGCCAACAACATTGTTCCGCTCTGCCTGCCTTCCCATTCATCTCACTTCCTCCAACCTCTCGATGTTGGGTGTTTCAGCCCACTCAAGCGTTCGTACGGCAAGCAAATCGAGCAGATGATGCGAATGCAAATCACCCACATCACCAAGGAGGACTTCTTCGACGCGTTTGTAGAGGCATTCCACGCGTCTATCACAGCGAGCAACGTACGAGCAGGCTTTAGAGCAACTGGCCTTGTCCCTTTCGACCCCGAATCGGTGATCTCTCGCCTCGACCCTAAGCCAATCACCCCGTCTCCTCCGAGCTCGCGTCCTGGAACAGCCTCGTCTTGGGTCCCAAAGACCCCGTCCACTGCGTACGATGCGACCCGGAGCTCCAGCACTCTCAAACGGAAGATCGAAAACCATCAAGGCAGCTCTCCCACCCACATTTTCGACATTATCGACTTGCAGGCAAAGAGCATCTCGAAACTGGCGCATGAGATGGTGTTGCTCCGAGCAGAGAACAAGGAGCTTCGTGCGGCAAATGAGCGGCAAAGCAAGCGACGCAGGACCAAAAAAAACACGTTTGCAGGATGGAGGATCACTTAGTTTACAAGAGGCGATGGTTTTGATGGCAGACCGGGGACTTGGTGGTCAGGATTGCGAGGAAACGTCTGGGAGTGGTGCTCGTACGAATGCAGGCGAGCCGCACGTTCGGCTCTGCAGCAACTGCAAGAAGCCCGGCCATAACGTACGAACTTGTCAAGTAGGTTGCGAGACGCCTGAGGAAAGCGATTCCGAGTAGTTTCAATTGATTTGAGGTGTTGTGGTTGAATTGACTTACAAGGTGACTGAAGTCTAAGAAAAAGTGCGCCACTCGTTATGCTGCGCCACTCGTTATGCAAGTACGTTTTTAATTTCTCTTTTTCTTCATTGTATTTTTTCTCTTCTATTCTTCTTTCTATAACTAACTAACTTCTTCTCTTTTCCACCCTCTTTACACTTCTTTATCATTCTTAATTTCCTATCTTTCTTTCCGTTATCTTCTTAATTTCCTACTTCCTCTCCTTCTTTCTTACACTCCCGTTTTCTCTATCCTTAATTCGGCCTGCCATGTACTACGCTAATAAGTAAACAAAGGCTGGTCCTTTAACTATGGATATTCTCGATGTCTCTTAGTATCGTGACGATCTCTCGTAGTATCGCGACCGTGGACCTCTCTCTCGCAACCATGGACCTTCTCAATGTCTCGCTCTCAATCATAATCGATAACAGACACATCAACACAGTCAGACTCGCCATTCCGTCCCTCTAGAACGTCCCGGGCTTCGTCCAATCCTGCTTCGTCGCCGCATCCAAGTCATCGACATTCAGCATCCCGATTCCTTCCTCCACCAGGACCTGCCAAACCCGATTCCTCACATGGATCGGCCAGGCCGGCAACCCCCAGTACCGCGACACCAGACCCCTACTCCGCGCCTCGCGCAGATGGCCCCGGATCTTCCCCAGCTGCGCCTGGCTCGGCTCGCCCTTCCACCACACCTGCCCGATGGCGTCCCAGAAGTCGACGCTCGCGTAATACGAGTTGGTCGAGTTGAAGCCCGACTCCTCGAGCTTGTCCAAGGGTGCGTCAAAGAAGGCGACGCGGGGAGAAGTCGTCGAGTTGCCGAGGATCAGGTCAAACGGCGTGTTGCCCGTCCCGACAACTGTGACAGGGCCTTGGTGGAACTGCCCGTTCTCCGAGTAGCTGAGCCAACCCCGCTCGCGCAGCGGTTCCAGCTGCTTCATAATCCACGGCCAGGTCTCCGGTCCGTTAGTTTTGAGATCGATGAGGAGGACGAGGGTTTGCCTGGGGTCCGTGTCGAAGACGCCGTTCTGGGTGCCGTTGTAGAAGTCGGTCGACGGGTTCTGCCGAGTGAGAATGTCGACTAGCGGATTGACGTACAGGCTCTGGAAGGTCCGGTTCGGCTGCAGGCTGGCAGTGTCGTGCCCGACAAGGAGGTCGCCGTTGCGCAGCCACACGTCGGCCTCAACCCCCGTGCAGCCCGCGTAGAGCGCGGTAAAGAGCGGCACCTTGCGCCAGTAGTCGTTGTGTGAGTGACAAGGGAGGGGGACAACATCTCGGAGAAAGTCGGTCGGGTACCAGGCGAGCTCCTCGGTGGCCGTGCCCGGCTTGCCCCAGTTCCCGAATGGGTCGTCTCCGGTGTTGCGTGGCCCCAAGAAGTGCTGCGCTACCGTCTCGCTGATGCTCACGACGAGGAATATTAATGTGCTGGTCGGGGTGGTGAGCGGATGAGCACAACTCGAGATCGGCTCACTTACACCACTGCTAGACACATCAACCATGTCCGCCATGTCCACTTTATCCTGGGCGGATGCTGAGCCTCCGGGGGACCGTCGCTGGTGGGGAGATATTCGACGACCACTGTCGACGTTGACTTTTCTGACGTCCATGAAGCCATGGTCGATCTAATAGCGAACAACATGTTGGATATCCTGCTTTGGCGGCGTGAAGTCGGTGCTGAGGAAGGTTGGCTCTCCTCGATCCCCGCTATGTATACCTCGTCTTGTGCAACATCCGTATCCGGGCTCCTGATCCTGACTTCCAACAGACCCACCGACTCCGGCTGCATGACTGACTCGAAAAGTCCGAGGCTAGTGGCTAATAGTAGAGTCACACTATCAGGTTAAACTGGGTTGATGGCACCGTGTGTCTGAGAGTCAAATTCTATCTGCTCGCAGACAACGATTGACCCAAGCAGTCATGACCTGGAGTGCGACTGATAATAACTTCTTGGCAGCGACCACGTCAACATCAAGGGCAGGTCCGATGCTGAAACCAGCTAGCGAAGGGTGTGGTGGGAGGAATGCGAGAGAGATGAGGCGCATTCTGTTTGTAGACCGAGACCGTTGGCGAGCTGAGGCCTGGCTCGCCTGGATATCCTGTACGGTTGTACTCCGTAATTCCGGCATCCATGGACCCACTTGGCGAGCAGCGTGAAGGAAACCCACGTGGAGGAGAGACGGGGTTGCATTGTGGTCGGCCATGGCGATCCAGACTTTGCTCAGCCACACCCACTCCAAGCTTTGACCAGTTTGTGGCTACAATCCAGCCTTGGTATGTTCCGTTAGCGTGGCATCTGGCGACATGACGAGATAAATGAAATCGATATAACTAGTGATTAACACTGATAGCTAAATACACTCTTTACCGGGGTTATTGTCCAACTATCTCTTTATAGTATGACTATAGTTAACTCTATTAGATAGTAAGAGCAGCTAACGTTAAGTTAATGTATATGATAAGCGAGCGGCGCACTGGCAAGAGCTGCATTTACATTTAGCTGCAGCACTAACATGTCATTTCCAGCTTATTTTCTTGTTAACGTTAGTGCTACAGCTAAAATGTCCATACAGCCCTTATCAGTTACCGCTCGCTTGTCTGTGCCGCACGCTTATCATATTCGTTAATTATATTACTAACGTTAACCAGTTAACGTTGTATAGTTAATAAGTCCTCTAACCTAACAATAACTTGAAAGAAATATAAGAAAATAAGGAAGAGAGAGAAAAATAATAGAATATAAAGACAAAAGGTAAAGAGAAGAGGAAATAGAATGAAAAAGACAAGATAAAGGGGAAGGGAAAGAGAAAGAGAAAAGAAACAAAAAAACATTCAAAGGAAAGAAGATGAGGTGTAATACCACCTGAAATTTCCCACATTCCGCGCTAACAAATCAGTCTTGACCTGTACGACAGCAGCGCGTCACGCGATAAATTGGTCAATGTGATTTCCCATTCAATTCTTTCCCATGGCCTGACTTTATTATTCAGTTCACCGCATTCATACACGGCCTCCATGAACTAGGCTCATTCCGAATCAGTCACGATGCCGGCCCAACACAATCAACCGGGTGCTGCTTCAGGCAAGCCCCTGAGCAAGGCAGATATGCGAAGGTTCATAGAATCGGGGCCAAAGATTGAGGAAATCTTCCCCAAGATGTTCCCTAAGGAATGTGAGGTGTGCAAACGCAAGGATAACCTCTTGCGCTGCGGAGGATGCAGCGTCTACTGGTACTGTGGTCGCGAGCACCAGGTTTCCGACCGGTCAACCCACAAAGGAACATGCAACCAAATCAAGGTGTGTAATACCAATTCTCCTTTGTTTGTGGATTGTTTATGCCCCTTCTGACTGTCTGGGGAGCGAGATGACCGCCGTCTGAGCATTTGCTCATCGCCGAAGTCATCCATACTCTATAGGAATCTCACAGCTGACATTGTTGGTCCAAGGGCGCCAGGACAAAGGTGGAGACTCTTGAGTCAAAACTGCGAGCCGACGCACCAGAATACCTCGAAGCCTACGCCGGCAGACTGTGGATGTTCCAGCCCGCTCGGGACTACTTGACCGCAGTCGCCAATTACGGCGAGCTTTTGGTCAGATCGTGGCGGCGACAAGGCATCGAGGACGCGTTGGAGGTCTACCTTAAAATACTGCAGTTGAACCGGGGCGATAATCAAGGTGTGCGAGACCTGATTCCGGCACTGTATATCCGACTCGGGCGCGACCAAGAAGCCTACGACTTCCTCAAGTACTGGGGCCTTCAATTCAACAATAAGCTTGATAAGGAGCAGCCCTTCCTGGGCGTCAAAAGGGCTGATGCATTCGAGGACGTTGAGCTCTGGACGGGCAAATCCCTCTACCTCACGCACGCCGTCAGCGTCCTCTTGATCAAAATTCGGCTCCTGATAGGCATCCAATCTGTGCAGCGCATGAAGGCCTGGAAAGCGAGCAAGGGCGAGGACGTCGCCGCCATGTCGGGCGCTGAGGTCCTCGACTGGCTCCGTGATGACCTTCGTCCATTCTGCGGAGACATCTTTGAGCGTGCGCCAGAAGTTCTTGGCGATGATGCTCTACTGGAACAGACGTTGTCTGAGGTGGTCGACCGGATTTCGGCGCTATTCCAAGCCATCAACCGTTACAACAAGTACTACCTGGCCACCCTGCTAAACCCGGAAGAATCGGATTTCGAGTCCGAAGTGGTGGGCTACACGTTGGGATCCGAAGAAGAGGCGAAGTTGGCCTTTAAGCGGACCTATTCGGCGTGGTGCGAGACAGAAGGGGCAATTAAGGGGTTGCGGAACATGATATCCAACGGGCTTGCAGAATAATGCGTTTGTTGGGTTTCCATTTGGTGGACTGTACCTTTATGGGGCGCCCAGCGAGCGTCGTTGAGGTAAACCTCTAGGAGTCCCAGAGCATTCCCTGGATTTCATAGTTTGGTTCGGAGGATTGCCACTCTTTGTACCTTCTCCATCCAATGAATGTGAGCATGGTGAAGATGGCGAGGAGCCCAATCACCAGGTATCTTACTCGCAATCTCTCTCCAGTGTCTTGCATCGACAGAGCTCGAGGACATAGGGCCACGGACCTCGACAGTATCACCAATACCTCACATCAGCAGACAACAGCTCAACCGCCATATTCCAGTAAGGACTAACAGAATGGTCGGTAGGGAGGAGGAGCTATCCTAGGTAGCCTGTAAGTTATATGATGGGAAACAATGAGATGCAGTCTGCGAGTTTCTTGACTTCAGGATTCAGAGGGCCAGGGTGCTCAACAATTTACAATCCAGCCCTGATTTGTTTATTAGAGTGGTACATGGCAGGCCGAGTTAGAAAATGGAGAAAGGGGGAGTGTGAGAAAGAAGGAGCGAAGGTAGGAAAATAAGAAGATAAAGGAGAGAAGGTAAGAAAAGTAAAAAGGAATGAAAGGTAGAAAAATAAGAAGATAAAGAGGAGTATAGAGAGGAAAAGAAAGAAAGAAGGATAAGAAAATGAAGAGAATAATGAAGAAAGAAAAGAGATAGAGAAGAACGAAAGAAAGGAAGAAGAGAAAGAAAGGGAAAGAAAGAAATAACAATCCCTTTCTTGGTTTGATCGTTAGCGCGTGACTTTGGTGGGCCATGCGGCGGCTGAAGAAGCCAATAGATAACAGGCTGCAGGGCAAAAAGAATGGCTTGACGCTGACTCAGCCGCAGCTCGCACAAGTCAATAGCTCGTGCGTCAGAACACTCTAGAGGCTTTGGTTGGTTGGTCACTGTGAGAGACAAGTTGGCATCAAGGCGAGGCGTTGGGCACTGCGAATGCCGACTCAATTCTGCTAATCGAAAGCTTAGGAAAGGAAGAGGGAGAGTATAATCCGTACAGGAGGCGCGTCTGCGACGCGTGATAAGATAAGTGAGCGCACAGGCACCCACCGATGACCCACCGAAGAGGCATCAGTTCAGGGTGCGCTTTCCGTCACAGTCACCCCCAGTTCATCTCTGCCAAAGAAGGAAAGGCGAGGTCCCGCGCTAACATACAAACAAGGTTGAATTGTAAAAAAGAAAGAAAAGGAAGGAAAAGTAAGAAAACGAAAAGAAAAAAGTGATACCTTATACCCGTGGGCCAATGCGTTTTTCGGCTTGTCCCACGTTTTCGGCTCGTCCATTGGTCCACCGGTAGTTTCCCTTCCCAGTCAGCCAGGTCTGGTTGTAAGCTCCTCTCATCTTTATCGCTTTGTGGGAAATTTTCCAGCAGACAATCCCCCTGCTTCCAATTTTTTGCCTTCAATCGAGAAACAGCATCGAGCCACACGAAAACATTCTACACGTGTGCTGCCCACGATGCCGCACAAACATACCCGGCGAGAGCAGGACGAGTCAACGTAAGGACACGTCTTCTCCGTTGTCATGCCCTTTGATATCTGACCGCAAACAGCTTCGACCTCGCTCCGACCCAAATCGCAAAGCCGCTCCCACCAACAACCATCTCAAAGAAAAAGGCAGCGGAAAAAAAAGCCGATGACGCGCAGAAGAAGAGCGGCACGAAAAGGAAACGGGGTGTTAAAGATGTCAACGATGCGCCGCGCGCATTCAAGCGGCTAATGGCGTTTGCCAGCGGCAACGCGCCGCGAAGTGGTCTTGACAATGGCGACTCTGCAGTGAAGGGCAAGGGCAAGGGCAAGAATAAGAAGAACAAGACGGCGAAAAGCCCAGCGAACAGCACAACTCCGGAGGCCACCACGCCAACGGCCCGGGACCTCAAGATCCGCCCCGGCGAGCGCCTTTCCGAGTTCAGCCACCGCGTCGACGCGGCCCTGCCCATCAGCGGCCTGGTTAACAAGGTGCCTGTCAAGAACGGCCGGGACCCGCTAGGGATCAAAGTGCGGCGGACAAAGAAGGAGCACAAGATGCAGAACATGTACGCGGAGTGGCGCGAGATAGATCGCAAGGTCCGGGAGCGACGTGAGGAGGAGCTCGAGGAGGCCGAGGAGCGCGAGATGGAGAACGAGGCGCTGGGTGTGTCGTGGAAGCTCGAGCTCGAGGCGGCGGTGGCGCGGGGCAAGAAGAAGGCCAAGAAGGGTAAGAGGGGGAGATACCTGGGCGAGGCAGGCGACCCAGAGGGGGATCCGTGGGAAGAAATCAAGATGAAGAGGGGAGAAGGCAAGGTCGGCATCAACGAGGTCGCGCAGGCGCCGCCCGAGTTGAAGCTGCCGAAAAAGAACCTGCTGGTTCGCGGCGCGACGGTGGCGGTCGAAGACATTCCCAAGGCGGCGGGCAGTCTGCGGCAGAGAGAGGAGCTGCAGGGCATCCGGCAGGAGGTCGTGGCCTCATACAGGATGATGATGAGCAAGAGGAGGCCGGCACTTGGGACGTGAGTTGAGGCGTCTGCGTACTGTTGGGATGACAATTGATCTATGGGAAGCATGGGGACTTCAACTGGCTATCCAAGACGCCTACCAGACCTGAGCTGTACGCTGAATAGCCTGCCGTAACTGTGAGGTAAGCTACGCTCGTTTGTGAACCTGCAAGCCATATCCGTCAATGATAAGAACAGAGCAAACACTTGAGCCCAAATTTTCATCCCATATTTCTCAGTCGAACGTGACTCATAACTTGTATTTTAGTGGGGCTGTGATACTTTTCAGTTTCCCTTCCCGTTGTTCTATTAAGTGCATCAATCTCAATGGTGACAGTTCGGTGGTACGTACTACAACCACCCCCTTACCCACCCCCTCCCCCACCTTGGCTTTTCTTTGCTCATCTCTGCCCCTCCAAAAATCCTCCCACATCCGAGCCATCGTTACCTTCCTCAATCCGCCACCAACCAATCGTGAGCATCAGTGTTCAATTCCCAATACCGACTCATCATCGTAAAATTTTCGGTAGCTCAGAATGAGAGAAGTTGCATCGCCATCATGAGTGGACAAGGTCTTGAGGTCCTGCTGGAGGGCCTGATACCAGAGATTGCATATTCTGGGGAAGAAGGTGAGTCGCATGCTCTGGACGCTTTTATATCAACGACGATGACGACAACACGACTCGATCACTGAGCAAGTTCTCCGATGTGCTGCTTTTCATACATCATGGATAATTCAGGCGTGGTCGCTGGAGCTGCCTTGCCAGTTCGGTGTTGGGTCTCTACAACGGCACATCAAATCAATTTCATCAGTTAAGGGTAGTGCTAACTTGATGACAGGAATGTCGATCAACGACTTTCTGAGAATTGTGCGGCGATATCATCTGAGTCTTGGCGGGCAAGATGCGTCAACCCAGGGCGACGCAGCGACGGGGCTGCAAGGGCAGGTCGACGATGCGAACCTGGAGAAATCGCTTACAAAGGCCGAGATGGCATCAGCACGCTGGGCATGGGACTGGCTGCGCTCCCGCCCGCAGATTCTCATCAACGGCAACAAGCGATGGAATCGACTCGAGCTGAGCGAAGCACTTGGGCTCCCAGAGTCCGAGTCGATAGACCCAGCAATTGCCTCGGCGGCAGGGGATGCCAATGAAACCGAGGAAAACAAGGGCAAAAAAACCAAGAAGACGCTCACCACCCGGCCAAGGATACATCCTTCCAAGGATCTGGTCTGGCAGACATTGACTCGTCATGGAGTCGACTACAAGCGGGTACCCGCCCTCGAATGGGCTTGCTTGCAGGGCATCGCATCAACCAGGTCAGAGGGCATCCTCCAGAGCGACCTCCGACGCCTGGTCAATCAAGACAAGCGGTCCCTGCCGAAGCGGACCGATTCGCTCGCCCGGAAAGGCTACATCGCCAAGCGGACAGTCGTTGTGCAAAAGATGAAAACCAGCAGGCTGTGGCTGATCGACTTCGCCCCTCCGCTCGTCGAGGAGGAAACATGTGGCATGGACCTGACACCCGAGACTCTGAGCAAAGACCTGGAACCCGTGCCGTGGCATCAGCGCTGGACCGGCAACAACATTGACATGGACGCGCTTGGTAGGACTGTCGTCGGTGTCGTCAAGGCATTCAACGTGATCCGCTACGCCGACTTGAGATCCAAGATGGGCGTCTCGGGCAAGCGGTGGCAGATGAAGACGCTCGCCAAGAACTGTCAGCGTTTGGTTGACGTCGGTGTGCTGAAATACACCGCTGCTTCATTCCCAGGCATGCGAAAAGTCTTCAAGGACTGTCTCAAGTTTGTGCGGGATCCCAATGCAGAAGAGTGGGAGAAGTTCCTCGCCACCGGCAAGAAGACATCTCTGTATTCGGACCCAACCAGGCACAGGGAGCCGAAACCCAACGCCCTGGCCCTGTACGGGAAGTCTGGAGGAGATGGCACGGCGGGTGGAGATGCACGCTCCAAAGTGAGGCGCATCTTCAGCGGCTGGACACCCGAAAAGCCTCTCGCCCAAACGGTCTTTGAGGTCATCCGGCGCGCCGGCACCGAAGGGGCATCTAACCCTCAGGTAAGCGTGGCTACGATTGGCTACCAGCATCGACGGTACCTCTCGAGTTACCTGATGAAGGTCGCCGAGACCCAGCAACCGCCGCACCTCAAGAAGTTCGAAATTGTGAGCAAGCTTGTTCGCACAGGAAAGACATCCGCCTACATGTACTCAGCACCCGGCAAAGCCGCTCTCTCGCAGATTGACGAAGAAGGCCCACGGATGGACGAGCAGACCGCAGCTGAGAGCTCATCGAGCTCAGCACCCGCGGATTTATTCGGCTTCGGTGCAGTACGACCCAAAGCTTTCAGTGCAGGTCCAGATATCTCGCTCTCTGAAATGTCGCGGGTCGCCAGGAAATGGAAGCCTTCAGGCAAGCGGAAGCTGTTGCCTCGTCTCAGACCAGAACACGTAGTTGTGGCAGAGGTCGTTTCTGAGGCAACAGCCCAGCAGGATGCCGTGATGATAGATCAACAAGAGGAACCTGCGAAGCCTGGAAACAGCGGAACTGGAAAGCGCTTTTGTGAGGAGATGGCAAAAGAAGTTCCCGAGGGGCTTGGCAACGGCGCAGTTCAGTCACTTGATCAACAAGCGCAGGCCCCATCGTCCAACATCGCCGTTACCAATGGGGTCGCCAAAGTTCCAACCGATGAGGACCTCGTCATGAACGTCCAATATAATGGCATTGTTGGCAAACTCCGGGTTCACCGCTCGGAGGGCAATCTCTCGTTTCTGAGAACTGGCAGGGGTCTTAAGAAGCCTTTACTCATCCCCATCGACGACAATCTCGATGACCCTGCCATACGGAACGTTCCAGGAAGCGAGGAGAAGAGCTTGGTTCTCGCCTCGGGTGATAGAAACGGGGCGTCGGCCTGGACTTACGTCTTCATATTTGACGATGAGAGTCAAGAGAACGCTGGCTGGATTCAGCAAGAAGTCATCAAGATGAAATCACCTACCTACAGAGAGCCTACTCTTATCTCAGAGGAGGTTGCAGCGGCTCCCGAGGAGATAACAGTTCAAGTTGCCCCACCTGAACCTACTCGTGGCCAAGCACGAGGCCGTGGAGGGGCTCGCGGCAAAGGCAAGGGCAAGAAAGGACAGGCCACATCCGCAGGCGCAAAGCCCTACGTCTGCTCAATCTGTGGCGGCGCCTGGAAAAACGACATTGGGCTCAAATACCACCTCGAAAAGGCTCAAGTCCCCTGTAACCCCAACTTTGATCCCGCCATTCTGCTCGAGAGGACTCGAAAGCGTCGCAAGCCATCACCGGTTCCCCCTTCCGTGGCAAACTCTGAAGCTGGGGATGACGAGACTGTGGGCCGCACCGGCAAAGCCAGAAGTGCAAAGAAAAGCCAGAAGACTCGCTTTTTGAGACTAAGAGTTCGCTCCGCTCTGCGCTCTGTGCAAGGCCCAGCCCACACTTTCCGTGGTATCAGAGCTGCAGATGCTGGAGATACGGAGGCGGCAGCGAGCTGGGTCCCAGAACGCCCGAAAGATGCGTTCAGGGGTCTCCTTTCACAACAAGCCAGGGGTCAAGAGCCTGGGTCAGCAGCAGCTGGTTCAACTAAGAACAACCTTCTGCCCACGGCCCCTTCAAGCAGCTTCGGGGCAGGGACACTCTTTGGCATGAAGTTCCGCCCTTCGACACCTGCTGGAACTGTGCGATACCCTGCATCCATCGCCAGCGTCAAACACGACGCACCAAGGAACGTCCCGACCGTCATTGATGAGCATGCCCCGGACGTGGTTGCGAGCCGCCAGCGATCGGGGGACCTGCCTTTTTTGCAAACCGCGTCCGCAACACACTCGCCGTCTCGAGGCCCTGAGGGCCCTGTGATGACAGGTGATGCATTTGGCCACAAATCATCATGTTATACTGCTTCCGAGGAGGTAATCCTGCTTCCTCCGGACGGAACACCTCGGCCCAATCGATACGATGACCCTTCCGTTTCGAGGGGTTCCCTTAGGACCGGCCGCTCAGAGTCGCGTCACAGCGAGTACCCCGATCCCATACCTCAACATGCTGACGACCAGACGGGACAAGTGTTCAACACTCATTCATCCACGTCGCAGAACGGGCAGGGACTTTACAAGGCGTTTATCCCGAGTATGAACTACAACCGCATGACCAGCGAGGCGAAAAGGCGAGCCTCCCAGGCCTTTGACATCATAATATATCTGCTGGACAACAACCTCGGCGTGTTCCCTGGCGATCAGGCCCTGTTCTACGCACTGACCAAGGTCTTTTTGAAGGAGTTTCCCAACCAGACACCGCCCAACTGGAAGAACTTCACCAACGCGGTCAAGGCCATCGAGACTCGCAAGATCGCCGTCCTTCACACTCACATGCTCAAGACAGACCGGGCAAAATTGCAAACGTGTACACTGCTTGTTAAAGCCGGCGTCGACCCTAACGGGATAATTGCATCCACCATGAAGCAAAAGATGCGGGAGAAGTACCCTGGCATATTCATTCCGCCTGCCTTCTCACCGACACAGGAAGAGCTGGCTTTATTGCAGGATCTCGACAGAAAGACGCCGGGCAAGGATGAAGCCAAGCCGAACGCCAATGGCCAGAAGTTCCGCAGCAGGCGCAAGATCGAGGAGATCGAAGTCTTCAATGCGCCTTACTACACCAACACTGCCCCCACTGCTGGGTCCATAGGTGATCTCGTTTGGAATCGGGGATATTCTGGCGGAGGAACGGGTGGTCGAAAGCGGTCGGCTTACGACAATTCATCCGCTGGACCCCCCCAAAAGAGGGCGAAAGCGAGTCTGCAGCACGACGAATACGGAGACGTTCCGGTGGATCCTAGCATCATGGGGGTTTCGACATTGTCACAGTTTGGTCAGCAGGATGGCCCGTCTGTGCTCGAGGCGATCAAGGCGTATAGCCTGTTGCCGGCGAAACCGGGACCGCGCGGCCGGCGAAGGCTGTCTTATTCATACAAGCCGTTGGACAAACTTCCGCCCGAGCTTGGTAGAGTCAAGAACCCTGGGTTGGGCAGTTTGCCTGACAGCTTCTTCGCGAACGCGCCTGGGGCAACCCCATTTCAGTTCGTCACACCCGATGTCTTGTTTCTGGAACCCAACACCAACCTCGAGGAAGGACCCGAAGAGGCAGATGAGGATGGCCAGAGCCAGAGCCCGGCTTCAAGTCGGGAGAGCACCGAAGATATCTTGGAGGAGCCTGAGATAGACGAGGGCACCGATGCAGCAATCGAAAACCCTAAAGGGTTCAGATTCGTTACTCCAAATCCCCTGAAGCCCTGGACGAAAGGCGTTTGGCCCGCCCACACTCTCTGGTATTTCGAGCGTTACGTGGGCGGCAGCGTCACTCTCGAGGGGTGGATGCCCGGTCGGAAATGGCTTCTGGCGCAAAACCTGCCGTGCAGCGCGGAGGATATGGCAGCGAAACAGAAGGCTGAGAAAATAAAATTGCGCGACTGGGTCGATAGGGACTATGCCAGGTTTTGCTCCCTCATCAACCGATGCGCATCATGGGAGCAGTCGCAGGCCGGCACGGCAGTCATGTTGGGCAGTGATGTGGCGCCTGGCCACATCTTCATCAACGTCTCAGCTCCGCCGTCCAGAACCAACATGAGGCCGATCAATTTGGGATGGTCAGAGGATACACATTACAACCTCGAGACTCTGCCGTACGAAGATTTGGAAGATGATGACTACGGCGATGTCATGTACTACGAGGACGGAGAGAGAGTTGGGAGAGCGGGTGAGCTGTCGCCCAAGAAGCGCCGCGTTCAGA
The DNA here is from genome assembly GCF_033297405.1 of Parathielavia appendiculata. Lineage (NCBI taxonomy): Eukaryota > Fungi > Ascomycota > Sordariomycetes > Sordariales > Chaetomiaceae > Parathielavia > Parathielavia appendiculata. The sequence goes on from NW_026944221.1 coordinate 3,339,336, forward strand.
GACCGCCTGGGGCGAAGCGAATGCAGGGGAGGCCCCCCAAGCTTAGGCTTGCGGCCATCAAGACGATGCGTGAGCATACGGCATTCCCGAGAGCGCCGGAAGACCTGCTGCGGGACGAGCAGGATGATCTCGACTGGTCGAGCGAGAACGTCCGATTGGCGGCCTTCATCGTCGTTACGACCTTGCTCGGTGGTGTGGACAGGGTTGTGGATTGGGGGTTGATGTTGAGGCTCGTGCCAGACCAGACGTGAGTGAAGCGTGTTGTGCCTGGTTGATCGATGGCTACTGACAGCAAGCAGGATTAGCCAACTCCGGCACTACTGGTGTGCCTTGAAGAAGGATCGACTGTCGACCATTGTCAGCCTGACCGAGAAGTTCCGCCGGGCATTCCTCAAGGCGTACGAAAAGAATGAAGTTCCGCCTATCGACTATGACAATGTTCTGGCATATGACTGGAAGTTCCTTATCAAGTGGACCACGCAGCTGGACATGGCTGAAAGACGGACACTGCCATCGACTCGGAAGGCGCTGGACGAGACGGTAACGGTATCCAACGTTAAGCACGGAAACCGGCATTGGATGGAAGCCTACTATCATCCCCAGCGATCCATGTTCAACAAGTTCCAGGACGCGACATCCGAGGCGCTTGCTCTTTCGGTGGACGACATTCCCGAGCCAAAGCCAAGCCTCGAGATGATCCTGGCGATGTCTTGGACGAGGTCGCTTTGCGTGACACCGGTCGAGGCCTACACGGCCGAAGCCGTTCTCCACAAGCGCAACAGCCTGTTCCCAACCCACACCAAGACCGAGATCACCGAGTTGATCATGAAGGGCGTCGACCAACTCCAGCGCAAGGGCGTCATTTCCAAGTCGTCGTCCAAGTGGACAAACGGGCGCTCATGGCGCTTCAACACGCGGGTGCTCGACTGCCTCGAGAAATTCGCGCAGCAAGACAAGTTCGTCAAGGCCGTGCAGTTCAAGCAGGAGCTCGACCGGGCCTTCCGCGCGGACGAAAAGAAGCGCGTGACGTACCTCACCAACGATGGCATGATCATGGCCCTGCTCAACCTGCAGGCCAACGGCCGCGTGCGCGTCGAGACCACGGGCCAGCCCAACGTGCCCTTGGGCCACGAACCGGGCAACTACGAGACACGCAAATACACAAAGAAATACATGCACTTCCGCCTCGACATAGTCCCGACCGGGTCGTACCTCTACGATGATGCTGAAGAAAACGAGGATGCCACCCTTGCAGACCTGCGCCACCGCGTCAAGACCGCCCTGCCACCTACGCAGGGCCCCGGCGGCGCGGTCCCCGTTTGGTGCGACGTGTTTGGCAACGTCGACGCCGACCGCTGGCTGAGGTACCTTAGTGCGGTGCTGGTCACGCTTGCGTCGCGTGGGTCGATGGGCGCCGAGGACCTGGTGCGGACGCTTAAGCCGATCATCATGATATTTGAGGCCGAATTGATCATTGAGTGGGCCGGCAGGCTGGGGCTGGTGAAAGCGCAGCTGGAGGGCTCCGCGCCGGCTGTGATGGAGTGGTGGTGGATTGCAGTCGAGATGCAGCGAGTTGGGCTGGAGGCGGCTGAGACGGGGACCATTGGGAAGCCGAATAGGAACGTGAATTGGACAGGGACGGGGAGTGTTGGGGTTGCAGGGAGGAAGAGGAAGGCTTTGCCTTCGGGGCGGCCGGTCAAACCCGGTGAGGGGGTAATTCGCTTGAGTCAAGGACGGGGTAATACTTGAGTTCTTGACAATAAAGGTTGCGCGTGTAAGTGTGGGAAGGCGCTGGTTGTTCGTGGTGGAGTGTCTGCTTTGGCGTTGGGTGGTACAACGATCTCCTGGCATGGTGAGCATGGAGAAAATGCGGCTGGAAAATGGGTACCGGAGTTTGGCGATACCCCTTTTACAGCTATCTTCTGCGTTACTGGAAGCCATGGATATATGGCTGGGGAAAAAGTATGTTTTGTCTGGCACAGTTGTGAACTCGTAGTGGGAGCAGTAGATCAAGTCAGGATTGTTCGCTTACCCCTGAATCATTCCACGCAAATCTGTAGATGGATAGCACCAAACGTTTCGATTTTCTCAAATATATAAATTTATTTTCACTGTTGTCATTCTATCTCTGTCTCTTACTCTTTCTCTCTTTTACTCTCTCTCTCCTTACTCTCTCTCTGTCTTACTCTCTCTCTGTCTTACTCTCTCTCTGTCTTACTCTCTCTCTGTCTTACTCTCTCTCTCTCTTACTCTCTCTCTCTCTTTATTTTGTTCTCACCCTCTCTGTTTCTTTCTTATACTGTGAAATTCTTTTTATATATATACTCCTCTCTCTTCTTCCCTTTCATATTTACCTCTGTCTTTCTCTTTCTCTCTCTCTCTCTCTCTCTCTCTTTTTCTTTCCCTCTCTCTCGCTTTCTTTCCCTCTCTCCTTGTTTTTTTCCTTTCCTTTTTTTTCTGGCCTGAGCTCTACACCTTGGCATTCAAAGGAGTCTCCCGCCTACAGACAAAGCAACCGTTCTCTCGGATCACACATCCTGATTCGTCACGATTGGATGACCATCCTATAGCAGCGACCATCAAGCTGTGTGGCATCCACATACACGACGCGAATCGACCTCTTCATGTCATACGATGCCGCGCTACAGCTTTTCGTATGTCTCTGTTTTCGCCCAAATTGAGTAGAACCTGCAGACAGCATGTCTGATTGACTGCGCAGGCTGGGGTCACGGTATGTCAACCCATCATCTAATTATCCTCCGGTGGCCGATTCTTTCGACCAAACCGGATTTTGGTCTCGACCGACAGTACCGAGTATGCAATCCTGCAGTAATACCTGTTTCGCGTCAGTCTCTCTACTCCTACCACTGCTGCTGCTTCTGCGGCAATGAGACCTGCATGTTTCCCTGGTCTCAACTTTTGACCTGTCTGAAGGCAAGGCAACCCAGCTCGTTGGAGTGCACAGCTTCAGTTTGGAATGGAATCGTGAACTGTAAACTGGTCCGTACCCAAACTTCTTTCACCGGTCTCATCTACTTTCGGTATGTGTGCATGGGGTGGCTTGCAGAGGCGACCTTCTCCCAGTCGGGAATGATGCTGGAAGTCGGACAGTCTTGCATAAACTTAGTTCATAACATTGATTCCCGGAAGGATGTAAAGGGCAAGCCAGAGTTGAGGCTTGCTTCTTAGCACATCTTGGAGATGCCTGGCAAGGCAAGGTACTTTTGGTGATCTGTGCCGGGAGGCTGACGAAAGTGTTCACTTGCTGTACTTGGGATTGGACGATGGGGTGATACACAGCAGCCTGAGGCGAAGCCTGGCTTGGTGTGTTGGTCGGTTAATGAGGAGGGCTGTCTGGAATGATGAAGAACGGGTAAGGGGTCGGCCTATGTTTGCTCTGTGGAAGATTTTTAGTCTCCCGCTCGGACATTCTATACAGTGCCCGTCTGTATACCAACCTTTCGGGTCAAACAACACGTGGCGCAGGGGAACCGGACTGTTGATGGCTGAATGTGACTGGACACGGCCCGTTGTCTTTACTCAACAACAACAACGACCAAGATGGTCCTCGTGTGTTTCTCTGATAGTGAATCACCACCAGTGTTCAAATTCGGGTCACAAACGGACAAGGACCGAGTTTTCGACAAGAAAGGGCCGGCCCTCTGTCTCTTGATTAGGCCAACGGACTCATCCTCAAGCTTTACCGAATTGGATCGTCAGCCACATACACTCAGCAGATAGGCAGGTCTCAGCCCAGCCAAGCCTTGTACTGCCCGAAACGACGACACAACATGGATTCGTTGAAACAGAGAGAGGCCGCGGAAAAGATCAAACAGCTCGAGACACGCCATGGGAGTGTTGACCACGACGGAACTGCAACCGGAAGACCTTCTTTATCGTGAGGTGACCTTCCAAAACGCTGCAGTAGTGCATTGTAGAGTACTTGAGGTAGACATGGTCAGTGGAGTCTAACTCGGGCTTACACCATCTAAGTCAGTGTCACTCGGCTTTCGCAACAGGGCAGCTTGGTGTCGTGTGAGACAGCACTGTCTCAGTTTAGCGTCCCACCTAGCTGCTTGCCCTGACTGGAGTAAGGAAAATGAATGCATTCGCCATGCCGGCGTCCTCCTGTTGTTTTCCACAAGCCCTGTCCTTGCTTGCCGTCACCATTGTGGTTCCTCGACAGGCTTGCTAATGGCGTCACGCATGTCAGGTCTCCTGTATTTCATCTCCTCAAATACCTGCTCATGATACACTGAGTGCCTGCACTTGGGATAAGGGGCATCTCATCTCACATCACCTTCGTCCTCACCGGTCTCCCCTCGCCAGATATTACATGTACGCAACAAGACCACAGCTCCTTGCTGCCGACTTGCACCGATATTGGGAAAATTACCTGTCTGCTGCCTGTCAGGTGCTGGCCGGTGAGACATCTGTCTGCGGACTGGACAGGCAGCGTCCCGTTAGCTGGAGATCTAAACTAAACATAGTACGACCCTTTCGGCAACAATACCGATCTCAAATGCGGTAACTGTCACTACGCCGTAACACGTTGTGCATCTGATCCTCCTAAATCCCGCAACTCCCGGTATTGACATTCAGAGGACCTTGTGCTCACCACCAAGCTGCGTTCAGGAGAGAAGGCCTTTACGATGGCATCTGGGGTAGTTGTCGTTTCAACAACAGTCAGCAACCTTCCATGTCAAACCAGTCCATGCAATGCTGTCCATATACTTTGTACAGGAAGCTCGAGATCGCCTCTCATGGCCAAAACGAGAGCTCAGGGGCAACACAAGCCCAGATGGAGCATCAAGGTACGCAACAAGCCCAATGAACGAGATAAGGCAGGAAGAACGGAACGAGGCAACCAAATTCCGAAACGCAGCTGAAGACTGCATGGCAGCTGCGCCCGAGCCAACGGTGATTGGCCACCCCCTGTCGAAAGAAGCCACAAGAAGCCCTGGGGAGGCAACAACAACCTTCGCCCATGTCCTGTCTCCCCTCCCCTCTCTCTCTTGATGCTTTCCCCCTCTCTCACACACCCACGAGTAACAGTAAAGGTACAATACGGTATGGAGACACAGACCAGCACCAGCTGATCCCTTCTCGTTTCCCCCGATTCTCAGTCATTGCCCAACGACAGATCTGCCGGAGTACACGAATGAGCGTCAGAGGACTGGACAAAACGGGTTAGGCGCAGCTTGGCGCGTCCAGACGGCAGGAGTTGACCATGCCGTGGGACACGACGCCTTTTGCACACCTCATGCCAGACCGCCATGGACCATCGACAAAACGGGCTCATCGGAGTCAGCGAGTGGGATGACAAGGACCTGGAATGGCTGCGTTGTGTTGATGACAGTTCAGTCCGGTGCATGGTCAAACAGGGCGAGGATCAACAGGTGGAGGTATATCGAAGTACAAGTCCAGTCAAGATACTCGCCAGTTTTCAGGAGAGGTACTCAGCACACCGTGGTAAGCATCATCACCGGGAGATGATGAGATATCATGCAGTCTGGTGCACTACGGACTGGAGACTCAGAGAGAGTACTACCTCCCCTCAACTTCGCGAGACTCGTTCTGCAGTGACTCTGCATATCGTCACATTTCCATATCCCATAACGAGAATCCCGGCGTTATAACATGATGGATGGCCTCGTCAGATGGGTCGTCCGGTGACCTAATGGTACACGCATCCCAAAGAGGGGAAAGGAGGCCAATCCTTTCCTCTTTGAATAAAACCGTTACGGAAGTGATGAAATGATGCTATCCCCATCTTTCCCTCCTTGCACCCCTCGGTGTCACCACGACCAGCCGGCAATGGATGGGAGCGGACGGGTTCCTGGGCCTTGTGGTCCACTCCTTAGCAGTGTGCGGTACCGAACAAGGTAAAGACACATACGATCCAGTATCGGACTATTGCTGGATGGCCAGAGGCCAAGGCGGCCAGTACCTCGGTCCAAGGCGCACAAAGAGGCTCACTGTCTCGGAAACAGCCGAGCGTGGCAGGGCATGGAACGAAAGACAGGGGCAGGCTTTTGAAGAGTCCAAGGCTGAATTCGATATCTGCATTGGCAGTTCCTCACCCTTGTGGAATTGCGAACCATATTCCTGACCGTGGCTTAAACAAATGAGACAGACAGAGAACCGAGATACCACAAACGGATAGGAACAATACTACTTGACAGATGACCAGTTGCAGCAACGTACCTAAGGTATGCTCTCATATAGCACGAATCCTACGCCCGCCCAACGCTCCGCAGTCGACATGCCATGTAAGGTCAACAACAGCAGCAAATCTTAGACCGTTCCCGACCAGGGCTGGAGGCCAAGCAGCCCAGCCCAGGGTGAGGTACCCGTACCAGTCTTGTGTGTACAATACCACCCCGGGTCCTCTACCTAGATAGCAAGGTGACATTTTAGGCAGAGAGTATAGCTTGAGCTCCTCCTTGCAGTGCGCCCTTCTGCAGGCTGACAGTTACAACCTCGCAGGGCACCCGTCAGATTCCTCCTTCGTGATTCGATTGACAGTCCTCGGCTGGCGCCAGACAAAGCAAGAAAAAAATCTCACCGCCGTACATCTGCGTTTGCTTTGTGCCGAAGGATGTCCGATTTCCGAGTCCACGAATCTGAAAGGGTGAAGGGACCGAGTGACATGGACGGATGGATGGACGGGATGAGATGGGATGGGATGGGAGGACACCTCGTCGACATCCGCAATCAGCATCACAGCATCAGGAGCAACTCATGTGATCTCCACTCACGCACGCACCCGTGATCCCAAAGGTATCAAGGTACATCTTCTCTAACCAGTCAAGTCTCCATGCGGGTACTGTTATTGCGCCCGGCTGATAATCCCAAGGTAACTTGCTGCTCTGTTTGCGGTTGGGAGGTCCGAGTGACCTGAAGCTGACATTTCCCAATGAGACCCTTGCACTTGCTGTCTCTCAGGTTACACAGGACCAGGCCCTGGGGCCTGAGGCTGATTGGGTACCGGTCCCTGGGTTTTTCGGTGTGAGTGTGAAACGGGGGAAGCTAAAATAAGGGAGTTGCGGTGAGGAGAACATGACTTCGCTCACCGACGGGCTTGGGTCGGCCTCCGCCTCCCCTGACCTCCGCGTCGGTATTGAGAACGAGAGGGAAAGATTTGCAGGTGGATATTCTTGAGAAACATAGGGAGGCACTCACTGGATTAGGCATGACGGCGCAGGCTTCCAGCTCTTGCTTTGAGCAGCGGCGGACAATAATGCAATATTGCGGCGATTGAGAGCGAGGCTGCATCTCCCCAGTCCACAGACGCCGCAGGTTGTGCCAGCCCAAGTACAACAACAGACTCCAGACACAGAGAGGACTTCCCCGTCTCCTCCCCAGTCCAGCTCAGCCGCAATCAGTCAGTCATAGACACCCATGCAAGAACAAACCAACGACGAGGCAACAAGGCCCAACTGCAAGAACCGCACAGCACCACCTATCGCTTGCCTATCGTACCTACCATGCTCGGCTCCAGGCCAAGAAAGCGCCATTACTTCCGCAAGGACCTCACCCCCAATTCCCCCTTTTCGCGGGCCGAGCGACCCTGCTCCATGTCTCGACAATTGAGCGCTCGTAAGTTTTAAGGTAGCCGAGGGACCCTCCTGTGCAATGCGCTGCTGCGTCAAGCCCGAAATGGAAACGGCATTTATCATACATACGTGTCCGTCCTCATTCCCAGCATCGGATGTTCTGCAGGTGTTGATGGCTGACTTAGGTTGCCTCCAACTTGCTTTAAGCGACATAGTATACCCTGGCTAAGGCAGGTTAGTTGTGACTTGTGATCGCGAAGCGCCATACGTTACGTACTGTACTTGCACCTACCTCGCTTAGGTAGAGAATGGACTGCACAAGTTCAAGCCGACGATGGCTGGCGGTGGTAAGTATAGCAAAGACCGGGTTGAGTAGGTAGTGGCGGTCTGCCGAGGATTGTTGAAGAATCGGGTCTTTGCTATGGGTGTGTCCATTGCGCCGGGAACTCGGTAATCTGCTACTCGCGCAAGATAAGTCCGGGACAGCACTGGAGCTGCAGGTTTTGCAAACGACAAGCCGTGTGTTGTCACCCCTTTTTCTCGGTATTAACAACCAGGTGAATTGGGCGCGCCTCGGTGTTCTTGCCTTGCTAGGGTACGGAGTTCGATGTCCGTGTCTTGGTCCAAAGTTGATAGCCTGACGGCCGATATTGAGTCTGATCCCAGGGGTCGATGCATGACGATAACCCAGCGATGCCGTGCAAGATGGATGTTGATTACCCATCCACAGGGCCCAAAGGTGAGCAACAGGGACGCCAAGGTGTGGGGAAGGTGAGGGTTGGTGTTACTGTGTTACGGAACGTCGCGGCGGGGTCAGAAAGGACTTGCAAACGAAGGGACCGCGCTGCAAGAAGTGAAGCAACGGGATAGATGAGGTGACAATGATCCTCTGGTCGAGTCATGCAAGTCAGCACATGACCTCTGTCCGCCTTGGAAAAGATAGGTGGACCTTGATGGCGGCTTTGTGGCCGGGCACGCGGGGAACTCAATGAGGTGGCTTATTGCGGGTTGGTGGAAAGGAATGGAGTGGTGAGTTGGGAGGGATACACGTACTCGCAGAAGCAAAGGACAGACAAGCACAACCAACAGAATCTGAAAACGACGAGTGTTGATCACCGTTGTTGCCTTACCCCTTGAGATTCGATGCCTGAAGCCTCCTTCCTAGGACCAAAGGCAGAACTTGCTTCCACGTGCAGTGACATACGTCATAGCTTCAGCCCCACACTCGATCCCAGGCGAAACAGAGCGCTGGACGTTCCGACACAGCCGAACAGGCCGATCGTGTGTTTTAACAGGGATGCAAGTTGCGGAAGCGGAGTCCTGCCGGGGGGTCATGAAGATTTCCAGAAACAGAATGTACTGTCAATCTCCCAGATCTTGCTTGGCCAGCGAGATGGTGCCTGGTTCTCGGTTTGGTATTGCATGCTTTTACCCCAATTACACTGGCCTGTCTCGACACTTGAGTGCAGTGTGCGGAGTGACTCGCTGCATGGACAGGCCCTATCAAAGACAGGTACGGAGTAGGCACAAATTGTGCGAATGCGTAATTATGCCCTGAAACTTGGCGTCTTGATTCCCCTAAGCTGTGGACACCATGTGCCTGGCGAAGCCCAGGTCAATCCCGGCTGGTTCACTGGGAAATGGGATGGCCAGTCCCCCTTCGCCTGATGAATCCTGAATGCGCATCTTGTTTTCCGCATGACGCTTTGGAGATTTGAATTGTCGTCAGCGTGCCTTCAGTGGGAGATTATGGTTCGATTTTCGAATCGCGCCGTCACACCAGCTGCTGAAACGCCGCCATCTCGGACCCCGGCCGGCGATCCGTGTCCATCCTTGCGTCCTGCAACATGGGGAATGATGTGCAGCATGGCAAACAAAGGGTGGCGGGGATAGTAGTGTGGCAGTCGTGTAGTGAGCGCAAGGGTTTCATTGGCCATTTCTTGTTTGTCCATGCGAGATGGGCAGCCGAGGACATGGCTTCCCTTTGTCTTTTGTTCAGGCAGGTTCTTGAAGTCGTCAGAATAGCCCTCTGTGCCTGCCAATACGAGCTGCTGCATCTGCCAGCGGGAGTGCTGCATAATCAACAGGATCTCGCTCGAGGACACCGTTTGCTGGCCACGTAGGCAGATTCCTGACACCAGCGCCATCAGAGGCAGCTCGTGACCTGTCTCCCCTTGCCCGATCGAGCTCTTTGCAGCCAAAAGGCGGCCGGCCTGCGGGGGAGAGACTCAAATTGAAGAGTGCCGATGCAACCCATCGCGATGCTCCCTCAACGTGCCGGAAACCCTCTTCGGCCTGGCGCATTCTCCTGGCCAGTTTGCAGGCCCGGCGTACGGTATCTCGACAACGTCATAACGAGGGTGACATCTCGTGGGGCGTTCGGGCTTGCAGACCATCCCATGCGGTTAAGCAAAGGCCATCGGGCAGGGGAATAAACAACTCGGTTTCGATCTTGACTGTTTCCAGCGAATTTGCGTCGGGCTTCTCAAGGATGTCCTTCAAGCATCGGCCCATGAGTCCGCTGACCGCGCTGTTTCGCAATTGAGCAGCTGTAACGCCTGTTGAGGTCACCAGGAGAAGACCCGTACGGTGTACTTGGCCCGGCGTGGCTGGCTCCCGGATACGCAAAGTTGCTTTGCATACTCCGCGCGTGGCGGGCACGGGGGGAAGGGAAGCTGGATAAGCCCCCCAAAGCTGCAAGATATCACGGCTTAGCCAGCTTGCTTCCTATCTTGGCCGGTGTTGGAGCGGTCAGGAAAAACTGCAACCTGCAGATGTCGCCATAGCGCACCTCACGCACATAGCGGCCCCTCCCGTCGAGGTTGCCGTGTGGCGACGGCTGCGGCCAGTACTCTTTTGTATCTACCTTGGGGTAGCCTATGGCCGGCATCGTGCCGTTCGCCCCGGATCTGCTGAGACGGCATCGTGACGCACTGGCCGAGCCGTACGACGCGAGACTCAAGTTCGAGCAATCGGGCGAGATCACTCCCAGCGGCCGGGCTAATCGACAAGCAGACTGTTTTCCCCCGTCCAGTCGCCTAAAAGTGACAACTTCGCGCTGCGAGAATTTTGGAGGGGTGTTTCCGTGTGGGGGTCTCCATCGTTACATCGAGTGACCGAGTTACCGCTGAATAAGAACTATGGGCCTGGAGCGAGGGCGAGTCCTCAATTCCTCATCCCATTCCGGATAGGAGGATTCACACATTTAGTAGTGTAGGAAGTTGTTGTAAGGAAAGTTTGTCGTTGTCTGTGGAGGTGACGAAGGGAAACAGCAAAGGGCCATGGCAAGCCTGGACGGCGCTGGTTTGCCTGACATGAACTCCTGGCTAGTTGCGCTAATCCCCACGGGCGTCGTTATCAAGACGGGGGAACCTGGAACTGCCAAACGTGAAACCGGCCATGCCGGCGCGGCGACTAACACGCAAGTCTCGCCGATCGGTGGTGGGGCTCCGGGTTTTGACGGCCATTCAGGACCCGGCCATATGGGTCAGATGTCGGCGGCGTTTGGTACTCACAGGCATGGCCGAAAGCAGATCAGGGTCCAAGAGAGCGTTGCGAGTTGAAATTGAATGTCCGCAATTCGCGCTTTGTTTTCCGATCAAGGACCAGCTAGCGAAGGAGCAACATCGTCGCCAACTATGGAGAGGTAGACCGGGCCCGGGACTTAGGAATGAGATTGCAGCCTTGGCCCCCCATTCCATTTCTTGCCGAGCTGCCGAGTACTCGTACTATGTTATATTGCTGTTTACTTGGCGTCGTCGTGCTTGTGGGAGGCGGTGTTGCACCGCCTTTGTGACGGCCAGAGCACTCCCCCTCAGGGTGTCGCGATCGAAGCCGCGATGTGAGGGTGGAACAAACGGCACTCGGCTTGCTCGATATAGCTCTGCCGAGACGGATGTCGCGTCAGCATGATTTGGGTGGGGTGGGATAAGGTGCAGCCTCCTGCTGGCGACCAAGAAGCAGGGGCTTTATCGTGTCACGCAAGAGAGTTGGGCGCCAAAGAGTCAGAATTTTGTCCTCGTGAGGAAATTTTGGAGGACCCTGGCTCTATGCCCAAGACCGAAGATCCAAGGCGTCCAATCAAGGCGTGTCTTTGGTGCAGATGGTGCCCACATTCCCGCGGTGTCCTGCTTCCATTGCTCCCGCCGCTCGTGGCTCGAAGAGGGAAAAATGGCGAAAAGAACAAAGTGCGAAAAGCATGCGAAAAAGGGGATGTGGGAAGAACGGGGCGGTGCTTTGTCATCCCAGCAAAGACGAGAACAACGGTGATGCCCAACGCCCATGGGAGTCTGAGAGAACGCGATCTTCAACTTCAGAGGCAAATTGCAGAACCTGCCACGTCCCGGTTGGAAGTCAGGACGAGATCGCTGTTGGCATTGGCAGCGCACGCCCAGGCAGACAGTTGATGCCGTGCATGTCGATCGGATTGTGTGCGTCCCGTTGCTACCTCTGTACAGTAGGGCGATTGGCCTGCTTGGCAGAGAGGTGCTGAAACGAGGCGTTTCTGCGCAATCTCGTATGTGCGTGTTGGGCAATCCCGTCTCGATCCACGGGTGCGGCCGGCTACGGAGTGGGCTGAAGAGAAATGTCGGTGAATGGGGTTGTGTGAGGGTCAATGAGGCCGATTGATTTCTTTAGTGGGTTGGCAAAGTAGGTTTGTCGAGAACAACACTGAGGTAGGTACTAGTATGGTAAGGACTTGATATCCTGAAGAGAAACTGACTTGTGAAATCTTCGGTCCGCAACTCTCGGAGCCTGGCCTGTATGGTAGGTAGTTGTGGGTGGCTCCTGAACGGAGGAGCGGAAATGGAGTTGAGTCCAAGAATTAACAGTACACGTACTTTACGCTAGGTATTTACAGCTGTACTGGCCATTACAAGTAGAGTACATGATAGCATACAAATTGACCCTTTTTGTGACCCATATTGCCGGGTTTCCGCGTTTCTTTTGTTAGCCATGCTTAAGGCACCTCACGTACGCAAGGCAAAATTCTGCCAAGTGGGCTGCCCTGCTCGTGCACACAGCAGGGAGAGAGGTATTCGGGTCTCTCAGCCTGAAGACACCTGTATCTGTGTTCTACCTTACCAACACGACAACCGCCCAGCACTGGAGTGCTGGTACCCAGGGGTCTGCTACTGATGGAAGAGGAGGTGGACAGGGAGAGAGTCCCAACCTGTGCCATGTGCGTAACGGTCTCGGCATTGTGGAGAGAATTGGCGGTTAAGGCTGCATCACCGGAAAGCCACCCAACAGCTCGGAGCAGCTCGGTTCCTTGTCACTGGCGACGGCATGCTCTGGCAGTGAGATCGCGGACTCCCCCCCTTTTTCACGCGAAACAACCATAGTCAGGTATTAGACGGCATCGGTCTCGGGGTGGTTAAGTCGATTACCTTACCGGCCAGCTGTTTCCTTCAAGTTCACCGAACAATTTCCCCTCTTTGACACCGCTTGACCCGGCAGCTAACCTCATCCTGGCGTCATAACATCCGCTTCGTAGAGCGGGGTTCAACCTCTTTTGTTTGCTTGCTAGGGAGGTAAAGTAGTCTTTTAAATAAGGACTCGGCTCCCTGGCTTTTATTTTTTCCTACGGAAAGTTCAGGCTTGGCTCCATTACTTAAAGCTCCTGTGATAAGCATGACATTTTTCCAACCTTAGAGCCTAGAGCCATGGAAAGTTTGACTCCTGGCAATTGTTGTTCGGATCAGGCAGGCTCCCAATGAATAGGTACAATTCCGGCACAGGATGACTCGAAGCCGACGACCCACAAAAGAATACTGAGTCGTCGCCTGTTGAGGGGTCAGGAGCTTCTCTGCTATGATCTCATCCTGCCGCGTTCCCCCATCCTTTCATCAAACCGTTGGCGAGAGAAAACCAGCGAATGGGCGAGAAGCCCGAGCGGAAGATGGCTCGTCAGGTGGTCGAATTGATACGAGTATTTCCGGTATGTTTCGAGACGTACAGCACACGCCACTACAAGCAGGGCAGTTACACGATATTGGGGGTCCGATTGATTGGCGTCTTCCAATTGTTACGGTGTTGCTTCTCCGGTCCTCTGTGCGTCCCGATTGAACTTAGGTATCTCGCCAAAGAAACGTCATTGAGAGATTTATACGCCCGAACGTGAAGAAACAACCTGGACGTGCTTGGCTGGGCGGCGCAGGACATACGTATTGGTATTCGATGATGATACTATACCGCAGAGGTGGGTACCAGTAAGGGTTTAACACCTGGTAAGGAAAGCTAAAGTGCCCTCAAGGTTCCTAAGGTGTAAGTTACTTAACTGGTTTGGCAGTTGAACTTCCAGGTTGGGAGGTGAATCTCATGAACGTCCAATGTTGGGTCCAAAGAGCTTGTCCAGCGGAGCTGACGCAGCACCAGCTCTGACCCTCTTCGCCAATGGGACCCGTGGACTCTGGGAAGACACCCAACGCCCAACCTCGGCCTATTTCCCTCCAATTACGGATACCAGAGTAACGTAACTTTGCCTCCTGCCAAGAATGGCCAGCACCAGCTTTTGACTTGCTCCCGTCGTTCAGCTCTGACGGTTTTTGCGCGTGTATCTGAGTGGGTAAGGTATAATACACATATAATAAGTGGACGATGACACCAAAGTTTTGTCATGTCCCTGACATTTGTTTCCACGTTCTGTCAATGATCATCACCCAACGCCAATTGAACCACCTCCCGCCGCTACCGCCCTTGTCCTGGCCATGACTCCCGCACCGCCCACACACATCCTCCGCCCTAATAATAATCTCCGGGCATTGGGTACCTTCTGGAACACGGCGAGACAAAAGGACCATCTGCCCTCCACTGCAGCCTGAAATAAAGTTTGCAAGCAGACGCACCCATCATCATCACCCACCCCTTTGGATCGAGCTCCCCTTTTTGGGCCCACGGATGTCTCGCTTTTCGCATTGCACAACACCTTCGCCATTCCCCCAGGGGCACATGCATACACCACAGCGACATTGAGAGAAAAGACTTGTGTGGCATTGGTCATCCACCATCGATCCACGCCGCCATAGCAGTCCATACTGTGCCCGCCCACTTGGTCCCGGTCAATACAGGGGCGACTAAGCAGTCAATCGTCAACCGGCAGCACTTGTCGTCGACCTCGGTGAATTTGCGCCGAGCTGCAAAGCTTTGCATCCACTCCTTTCTGTCTGCGGAATACCTGCCCGTGGCACTCAACATCCCATACTAAAGGACCATCGGGTTGTTGTTCGGCTGTCTTGCCAAGAAAGCATCTACCCGGAGACAGCTGCAATTCGAGGCGTCCCCTTCAGGATCCCGGAAACGGCACGCTGCGAAGCTTTGCGCCCGCGCCCATCACTACCGCCGAGGGTCGCCGCCGGGATACAGGGGCCGCTGCTCTCCTGCTCGATCCGGACGACTGCGCTGGCGACACGACGACTGATCCTGTTATCCTGTTTCGACTTTCCAATTTTCACGACCTCCTTTTTTTCTTGTCAACAATCTTCAGGGCTGGTTACTCTGCGCCTTGGGTTTTTTTGTGGACCTGCTCCGAGGCTTTTCTGTCCCGCACTCGAGAACCGGCATCCTGGGAATGCAAGTGCCCTAAACAGACACTTGCATACGGCCTGCCACCTCATCTTCTGCCGTGGGCGACCCAGGCCATCACCACACGGGCCATTCGCGGCCCATCTTTGCCCAGATAGTCGACGCTGCAAGTCGCACATGTCGGTACCTGGGTTGCCTTTCGTACCTGTACCCGCAGATACACCTGCTGCACGACGACACGCCGGCTGGCTCGGTTGCGCCTTGTTGCTTGCTGATCTCGCGTCGGCTCGTCCTGGTCATTCATCGCCTTGCATCCACGGCCCTGGCCGGCCGCTTGTCTCTGCCTTCAAGAAAGACCCCTTGGAGGACCTGCCTCTGCCGGTCTCACTCGGCTCGTCCATAGCTTCCCCGCATTTTTCATCATCCACCAGGGAGGCCGGAATATCAGTTCGTTCTAAGTAAAATGCGGTCCAAGGCGCTTCGTCCCATCTAGGCCTCGACAACTCTCCTTTCAGACTGACCGCGGCACTCCGCCCTCACGTCTTGGGACGTTTCTTGCTCCTCCCACCGACAACATGATCCCCACAACCGATCCCAACCTCCCATTACCCCCTGTCATCTCAACCATGACGCCCAAGTCGCTTGAGACGCGGCGGGCCCGTCCTCCCAGCCGAGTCAGAACCGATATGGACTTCCAGACTCAGCTCGTCGTCATCCCGTCCTCGGCCATCAGCACTTCATCCATCTCGCCCAGCTCGCAGCATGGCTCACCCACCCAGTCGTTCGGCACTGTTGGGACTGGCATGACGACGGGCAGCTCACTCCAAGAGTCCCCGGAGCCAGTAGAGGACTGCCACGAGGGCCATCTTGACGACATTGACGCGCTTGGTACTCCTTTCCACCTCCCAGAGCCCATCAGCGTGAAGCCGCGGCCCGAACAGACGGTTAGCCGGCTGTCTAGGAAGGCCAGTACCGCCTCGCTCAGCCAAAGTTCCGCTGTCAGGGCCTCCGGCACGACGGCCATGGGCGAAGCCGTCAAGATGAGCATTGTCCGCCGCGCCTCGAATACGGTTCGCAACGCTGCCGCCTTTATCAATAGGCGGCCCTCATCGACGCACCCGAGAAGCCGGGATGGAAGCGTTGGCCCTGGCGTCATTCGCCGGAGAGGAAGCATGAGCAACCCTGTAACGCCATACGAGAGCATCAGCCCCTTTGATAGCGACTCAGATATCGAGGCCGCTGTCGCACCCGACGATCGGATTGGTGACGACGCATCTCTGCTCGAGACTAGTTCACTGAACTCGACTTCCGCCGACGGCTTCGGATCAATTCCCTTGGCCCTTCGCCAAGGCGTGACCTTGACCAAAGTTTCCAAGAAGAAAAGCACCAAGACCATCACGCTGTACCTCGATCCCGACACAGCCAAGATCTGGTGGGACAGGAACAAATATCTCTACATAGACGACATCAAGGAGATACGCTCAGCCGAGGACATCCGGCAATATCGGCTCGATGCGGGGCTGCCTGAAAGCGTAGAGTCGCGCTTTTTCTCGCTCATCTACACACTTCCCGGCAAGACCAACACCAAGCTGCTGCACCTCATCGCCGAGAGTGACGAGTCGTTCCGGCAGTGGATTGACGCGCTGGAGACCATCTTCAAGCATCGCCAAGACTTCGCTCTGAGCCTGATGTCGTTCAACGACAAGGCCGTCCGCGCATATTGGGGGATGGAGATGGAGAGGCAGCTAGGAAAAGTGCGCTCGGCCGAAGCAGAGCAGATTGACTTTGCCGGCGTTGAACGCGTATGCCGCAGCCTACACATACATGTGTCGAGCGAGGAGCTGCGCAGGAGGTTCGACATGGCCAAAGGGAGACGAGTCAGCGCAGGCGATCCGCCGTCCGGCCCCAGCAGCAGCGCCCGTCTCAACTTCGACGAGTTTCTCGAATTTGTGCGGCTCATGAAGACACGTGGCGACATCCGGGGCATCTACCAGACGCATGCAAATGACATCGAGGGTGGAATGACCAAGGACGAGTTCCTTCAGTTCCTGCGCGACATGCAGCGCGAAAATGTCGACGAGGACTTGGGCTCCTGGGAGGCTGTCTTCGCGCGGTTTGCGCGCAAGGGCAAGCTCAGGGATGCTGAAAAGCAGGGAGACGTTGGCGACGAGGGCTTGACCATGTCGGAAACGGCTTTTGCCAGCTTTCTTACATCCACCTCGAACGACGTCATTCCCAAGGAGCCCCAGAATTACGTGCTGGACCGACCGATGAACGAGTATTACATTTCGAGCTCGCACAACACGTACCTGATCGGCCGCCAGGTCGCTAGCGTGTCGAGCCACGAGGGCTACATCTCGGCTCTGCTGCGCGGCTGCCGCTGTGTCGAAATTGACTGCTGGGAGGGCGAGAACAATCAGCCGGTGGTGACGCACGGCCACACACTCACCACAAGCATCTCGTTCCTCGAGGTGGTCAAGACCATCAACAAGTACGCTTTCGTCAAGTCGCACTTCCCCCTCTGGATCTCGCTCGAGGTGCGCTGTCCCCCTGCGGTGCAGATCAACATGGCCAAGATCATGATTGAGGTCTTTGGCGACAAGCTTGTGCGAGCCCCGCTTGACCCAGCCTCGGACCGGCTGCCATCGCCGTCTGAACTGATGGACCGCATCCTCATCAAGGTCAAGAAGTCGGATGAGTCTCTCCGGCACATTGACCGGCCCGGACGGAAGCGCGGCAACAGCATGCCATCGCCGTACATGCGAGCGCTCGCGATGGAGAATGTCCCCGTGCCGGCAAGTCCGCTCTTGAGCCCGTCGCCGGCATCAAGGTCCAATCGGCACATCAACACCATCACCGAGGGCATGGTCCACGAGCCCGTCAGCAGTAGCCCTAGTGAGTGCGACAGCGAAGGTGAAATGGGCCCGGCGAAGAAGGTCAACAGCAAGATCCATCCCGTCTTAGGGGAGCTCGGCGTGTACTGCATGGGTATCCACTTTGACGGTTTTGACACTCCCGATGCCAAAAAGTTCAACCACATCTTCTCGTTCAAAGAGAAGACGTTCGCCGAAAAGAACCAGCCGGGCGCGAGCAAGAGAGCCTTATATCGCCACAACATGCGCTACCTGATGCGGGTGTACCCCAACGGCTCCCGCATTTCATCCAGCAATTTCGATCCTCTCGTCTACTGGAAGCGCGGAGTGCAGATGGCGGCTCTCAACTGGCAGACATTTGACACGGGCATGCAACTGAACCAAGCCATGTTTGACGGGGGCACGGCTCACTCGGGTTACGTGCTCAAGCCGCTTGAGGGACGGCAGATTCAAGTGATGCCCAATTTGTCCCCCGACGAGTATGCGGGCAAGCGTCCGCGAAAGAAGGTCACCTTTGAGATTGAGGTCATCTCTGCCCAGCAGCTGATGCGGCCTTGGAACTTTGGCGAGAAGCGCTCGCTGGATCCTTACGTCGAGGTTGAGGTGCTGATGGCAGACGACAAGCGAAACAAGGCAGACGCGGCCGCATACGCTGCGGCTCAGCAGATGCAGCTCAAGCAGCGCACCAAGATAGTCCGCGACAACGGCTTCAATCCCGAGTTCAATCAAACGTGTTTGTTCGACGTCACCACCAAGTACCCGGACCTGATCTTCGTGCGGTTCAGTGTCAAGCTTGCCGATAAGGGCTACAACGACAAGGCACCCTTTGCCACCTTTACCGCCAAGCTCAGCAATCTCAAGCAGGGCTACCGCACGATCCCGCTGCTCAATGGCAAGGGCGAGCGCTTTCTGTTCTCCACCCTCTTCTGCAAGATCAAGAAAGGGCCCATCACCGACATCATGGTGTCCTACCAGGAGGATGTCCCCAAGAACGGCAACAAACTCAAGAACATTGGCAGGAACGTCTTTACCAACACGAGCCCTAAATCTAGCATGGACAGCGGCCGGACGTGATCGTCCCTCTTGAGACCCGTCGTTCTTGCCCTGGCTTTGGCAATCTCCAGACAGCTACCAGCTGAAGAGTTTGCGAAATTGTACCAAAAGATCAAGTGCTACAAGCATCTGTTTCACTTTTTCTCTTCCTTCTTTTTTCCTATGTCGTGTTTTCCTCCGTTGGTCTGTCACAATCGGAGGCGTTGTTTTTCTTTTTTATGCGGAAACAGGGGGCGCATCTATGCATCCACGAGAGGGGTGGCGAGGAAAGGGATTTGAGGCATTTGCATGCGCCGTCGACACGTCCTGGCGACCCGAACGGACTCTTCTGATACCACCACATGATACCAGCATTGCGAGGCATTTTTGCTCATTTTAACGAACTGGCGCGAGGGCTTATAGACGGGAAAGAAGCAAGAAAAATGGAGGGTTATCATTGCTTTGCTGTTTTATCTGTTTGGTCTTGTCGTCTCATTTTTGAGACAAAGTCCCTTTTCCCCCTATTGCTTATGAAAGGGAAGTCTTCTTACTGTTGTGTGTTGTCTAGATGGTGCGGTGTGGTCCATCATCTGGTTGCGCTGGTTGGGTGTTAGCAGGGCTCATTTTCACATGACAAAATAGGGACGGATAGGAAGCATAAACATGGGAACAAGCATCTGGATCGGGACAGCATAGTGTATACCTCACCCTCTGGGAGCACGGTGGTGGACGGGCGGGATCTGGGCATGTGCATTATTTGGTAGTTCGTTCAGGTTTTGGGATTTGATGGCGCCATGCATCCATTTGTTTGGGCAGGGCAGGTACGCTGCCGGATATAGCACTCTTCGCTTCTCTCCGCTGCTAGTCAGCGGCCTGGGTTGCATGAACGATTTTTGTCTTTTCTTCCCCCTTGTTGCCTTGTTGGCTTTGGCGGTTCATGCATCGCTTTTGCGTTCTGGGCGGGCGGCACAAACCCAAAGTCGGCGTCTCTGTCATGGCAACCCTCTCTGTCTCGTTTGATGATGATGGTCCATCAGCCTCATCCTCTTCAAGCTCTCGGAGGCATTCATGGAGATTGCATTCGCAGGTCTGCGGGGCCCAGGAACTAGGTCCTGAAGAGGAAGGGACCAGTTCATCGCAGCATATCATATGATACCAACATGCTTGGCTTGGCTGGCACCACTGTGTAGAATTATATTGTTCTCGGTTCGGTGGTGGTGGGACGACTCGGGATTTGTGTGACCGGCCTTCTTGAGATTGCATTCATCCTCGCTTACATCCTATGGCCACACTTTGAGTGGCCTGGGATCAGTACACTGATTCTTAGCGGCTCACGCTGCGAATTGAGAGTGCCTGTCTGAACCCGGGAAGCCAGTTTTCTTGGCTGAGCTTATCCATCAACTTGGAGGTTCTCAATATCGTATCTGCTCCCATTGAACCGCCGATATCCCCTCCGCAACCAATATAGCAAAGAATACAGGAGTGAATGTCTCACCACCATCTTCAGCAAAACATCGCGTAACCTCCTGCTGCTATCACCACCCACCGAGTCAGGGAGCAACAGGGCGGGAGGAGAGAATGGGGTGGACAGATGATGATAAGGGACTCGATAAAGACGAGGGCGATAGTTGACGACCTTTATGACACCGCACCAAGGGGGTTAGACAAAACAAGCAGCCTCGGTACAGTATGTTACCCGACGTGGCACATGGTTTAGAGATTTCGGGCGATGCTGAGATGACTCGGAGAGATGCTCGCTGCACTAGGCAACGCACAACTGCTCATGCCGAATATATCCAACTGACTCATCTATTCAGCATCCGATTATTCCTACAAATATGCAAAACACATACACCGCCAGATTGCTTCTAGGAACTCTTGCCAAAGAGAAAGCCACAAAAATCCAAGACGCTAAATAGACTATTACAACATCCTATATCTAGTCAACCCCATCATTATCACTACCATTATCACTCCCAAAGGAGCCACTACCCGCACCGCTCCCAACGCCAGTCGACCCAGACCCAGCGCCAGGGGAAACAGCCCCCCTCAACAATCCACGCACTCCGCCTGGATGATTCCCCCTCCCCCAGCGCCCGTTGGTAACCACATCCAGCGGTCTCCTTTCCACCTCAGCCCGCTGCTGTGGCAGCTCTTGCCGCTGCTTACCCCCCGTCTCATCCGCCCCATCCTCCTCCTCCTCCTCCTCCTCTTCGTCGTAATCGTCGCGGTCAATGGCGTCCAGTTCGTCCTCGATCGTCCGCCCCGACGGGCTGAGCCTCCTCAGAGAGACCGCGTCGGAGGCGTCGTCACCGTAGAGATTCGGATCGCGGCCCAGAATGCGGTCTGCTTTGCTTGGTGTTCTGCGGCCTGGGAGGTTCGGTGACGGAAGGGGTGAAAGGGTATTCGTCTTGTTATTGGTGGTGAGGTATGTGCTTGGAGTGTATCGCCCAATGTATTGCGGCTGTCGTGACTGTTGTTGTTGTTGTTGTTGTTGTTGTGGAGGGTAGAGGTAATGCCTCCCGGCTCCTCCCTGCGCACCATGACCCGCAACCTCCTCCACGCCATCCTCCTCCTCCTCCTCCTGCCCACCCCACCCCGCCGCCCTCTCCCGCTCTGCCTGCTGCCACCGCTCCTTCGCCAGCCGCTCCCTCGCATCCAGCCACTTGGGATTCGGTTCCCAGCTCCATCCATCGCCCGTGGTATTGCACACGGGCACGGCCCACAGCCACGGGTTGGGACCAAACAGATGCAGCAGATTCCGCCTGGGTCCCAAGTCGAACGCATTAGGCAGCTTGGTCGAGTCTTGCTCGTCGAGGTACTCCTCGTAGCGCTTGCGGGCGCGGTAGCGTTCCATCTCGTCATACGTAAAACGGCGCGAGCCGGCCTGCAGCTGCGGACCGACAGCGGGGTCGTGGTGCGGCAAGTGCGGCAGCGGCTCCGGGCGTAGTTCCTCGCCTTCCTCCGGGCGCGTGACGCCTGGGATGGCGTTCTGCGCCATGTCGAGCAGCTGCTGGCCGTAGCGAGGCAGCGGCACGCCCTGGCCCGGCGTGTGCTGGTTGATGTAGGTCTGGTGCATGCTGCGGCGGAGCGGCGAGAGGTAGCGTGTCTTTTCGAGGCACTCGATGGTCGTCTGCCCTCGCGCGGCCAGGTAGATGTGCCAGCCGCAAAAGGCGCCGATGACCAGGCCGATAATCCCGGAGATGACGCACAGCATAATGTAATTTACGGGCATGAGGTCCTCTACGTAGGTGCTGTTGGCGACGAAGAGCTCCTCCCAGACCCAGGAGCCCGACGCGGCGAAGCAGTACAGGCAGAAGAGGGTGGTGTAGATGAGGAAGAGCAGAAAGGCCTTGTGGTTGCGCAGGCCTACGCAAGTGGCCAGCCAGGGGCAGTGGTGGTCCATCTTGAGCACGCAGCGGCGGCACGTGGAGCAGTGGTGGGCGCGGTCGGGCTTGCGGGCCTGGCACTTCTTGCAGAAGCGCATCTCACCGTTGGACTTGACGGTGAAGGATGTGGCCGTCGGCGCGGCGTGGGTCGGGAGCGTGCTGTAGCCATTATCGTTGGTCGTACTGCCGGGAGGGGTGAAGACGGCCGTGGTGTAACACCAGTTGAGCAGGAGATAGAAGGTGATGCCGGCCGCGGCAGCAGGCTTGCCTATCAAGGGATAACGTTAGCCGAGTGGAAAGAAAACAAGGAGTAGGCGTACGATCCATACCATGCCACGGCACCTTCGAGGGGCTGGAGCAGAGCGTCGCCAGCACAAAGACGGCCCAGGTGGTCAGGCCGTAGACGAAGGCGAGGGGGAAGTACTTGGCGCAGGCCCAGCACGAGCGCTCGAGCTTTCGGGCCCAGCGGCGGGCGGACGGCATGTTGGAAGGGCCGGAGGGATCGGAGGAGAAATCGGAAGAAGCAGCATCCATCTGTCGGCTGCAGGCAGCACTCCGTGTTTGGATAGTGGCTGGTTATCGATCCATCGTCGGGGGAGTCGAATACAGGGTGTTGGAGTGTTGGGTTCAGGAAGCGGACGAGGTTTCAACAGAAATACCGACCAGTCGGGTCTCGACAGGGATGCTGCGCCTCGCCCGCAGTCAGCCTCAACTTTGGCCAATGGCAGCAGCACGGTAGAAATTGTCCCTGCTTCCGCGACCCACTCGCCGATCCCTTTGCACACGAAACCCCTGAAAGCGCGTGTCACATTCGCCAAGGACACAGACAAGGCCGAGCACAAGTTCCAGAGGAAGGAAGGTATTCTACACTATGGTTTTCTAGCGACGGTTTCGCTTCAGGAAGATAGCCATTCCTTTCACCGACCTCAGGACGCGAAGGCTCTGTTTGCTCTACCAGTCATACTCCCCCGGGTCCGGTCAGTCTCACCGTCCTCCCGGCCCCAGCCCTGGCCCTGCTCCTCCCTGACTCCCTCTTGCGCTGCTCCATGGCCCACCTGCCCTGCTCCGTGCCGAACCACTCGCGAGACTGGTTGGGCTCTTCGTACTTCTCAATGCCGTCGTCGTTCTTCTCGGTCGTGTCCACAAGGCCCGCCGTCAGCTGGTCGAGGAACTGGCGGTAGCCGTTGGTCTCGCTTAGGTTGCAGCGCACGCCCTACGACTTGGCGTGAGCCGTGCTGGCCGCCGTGCTGTCGAACCACTTGCAGCAGCGTGGGCACTTCACCCTGACCAGCCCGGCATGCTGCGCCGAGAGAAGGTGGGCGCGGATGCCTGCTACGCTCGGGAACGACTTGCTGTCGCGCTGTCAGTATGTGTATGTGCATGCTAGGGGGGAAGGAAAGCGGAATACTCACGGGTAGCGGTTGTGACGGCACTTGTACTTCTTGATATACGCGACAAAGTACTCTGCCGGATCCCATCGCGGGTTTTGAGGGTTGTGTGGCGGCCACGCAGTGTCTTTCGTCTGGGCCGGCCGCTGGAGGGCCTCTTGCGTCTCGCGGCTGGGGCGCAGTGCGGGAGGGGCATCTGGGAAGAGGTTTATGTTCTGACTCCAGGGAGAAGCAGCCGCCTTTCCTCTGCTGTCATTAGGCCCGCCGATAGAAAGCTCGGCTAGCCTGCTTCCGAGCTCCAGGAACTCGTTCTCTTTTAATGGCAAAAGTGACCGGATTCGGGCGCACAGTGTTCTCGGCTTTCGGGCGGAGAGATGAGAGGCTGCGAGTACCGCTCGCTACATTCCTGACGTGGGAGAGAAACGGCGTGAAGTTCTACGGCCCTTGTCGGGTGGGCGCCGTTTCTGCCAGGCTGAGGGTGGCGACTGAGCTGTCGTCGGGTAGGTTCGGATGGAGACGCTGCAACTCCCTCGCAAACGCGAGCTTCTCCTCGCGACGGGCGACATAGTCGTCGTTCTTGATCCGCTTGCAGCGGTTTGCTCTTGATGTGGGCGGTCAAGCCCTGGGCGGTGACAGACCGCTCATTGCATCCTGGACAGTCAAGGTTCTGCTTGGCTGCGTGGATCTTGAGTAAAGGTCAGTCTCCGTTGCTGACCCAAAAGTCAATGGGCAGGCCTACCTCTTTGTGATGACGATGTTCGGCCTCTGGAGTGCGGAAGGGCTCCATGCAGAGGGAGCAGTGGTAGTGGCGCTTGCCTTCATTTCGCTGTTTCTGCCAATGCGCCGCGAGGGCATCCCTACTGCCCATCTCAAGCTTGCATTCTCTGCAGGTAAGGGCTACCATCTTTATCAGTAGCGTGTGTCAGAATCCAACTGGGAGTGCTGAACGGTTGGTAGAGGTGATGAGGTGGTAGGCAGGACCTCGACTCCTCGAATTTGCGGGATGCTCGGAAAGGAAGAGGAATTGGAATCGTTTTGACTTCCGATTACCATTTTGCAGTCACATTAGATTTGAAGATTCAAACCAACTTCAATTCATAATCCAAGTTTATGTCTTGGCGAGTACCTAGCTCAGTTACCTGGTATCTTATAAGGCAGGAGAGAGCGGCCTCGGTCACGTTGTGAACCCATCAAGGTAGGTACAGATACGGTAGCTGTCGGCAAGAGCCGGTCCCATGACCTGGACAGCTTGAGGTTAACTTTGATTACCATGCACCACTGAAGGGACGGCGTGAGAACGAAACTAATAAGGTGCCTTAGAGACAAGACGCAAAGATTGTGACGGGCACCACCCAACGTCTGGTCAGCTCGCACATACAAGATCGATATTGCTACAACGAGATCAAGAGCTAGATGACAGGAATGGGCGTGCAACCAGACCTTAAGTACTGGAGCAGAGGCCTATGCGTAAGCATGACCATAGACGTATGATCAGACCCCATGACATATGCATGACCGCAAGCATATGACATAACCATGAGAACAGGAACGGGGAATCCCGTGACAAAGATCGTGTTATGAAGGATACCAGTATAAGGTGGGAAGTTATAAAGATTCTCCTGGTATTCCGATCAAATAAACCATGCCTGATTGACAGGATATAATATACGCTTACCAATACTGCGAGTTCGTCGGTCATGATGATCTTCTATATGCCGTATGCGACTTGAACTTTGGTTATTGCCTTACTCCTGAGATTCTGAAATGAAGGCTAAACATGGCTGAGTCAGGAGAGTTTTTAAATCCGAAGAATGCGGCTATCTAGTTCATTCTCTCCCCCGACTTCCACGGTCAGCAAGAACGGAGAACGTTGAGGGCCCTAGTAGTGCGTAAGGTTGCTACAGGGAAGCTATGCCAAGTTAAGCAGTATAAGATACCTACCACCTACTTAGTAAGTGGATAACGACAGTATATAGAAGCTAGTATTAGACTGCGCTGTGTAGTAGTAACTTGTCTAGGCCGCTCACCTTTGAAGTTGGGAACCTTGATGGCTCCTGTGGTGGATCCCTGAGCTGCTGCCGCTCTTCGACGCCAGACTCCACTTCGCCTCCACGTCGGACCCGCCCGGAACAAGTACTGTAAGTTACAATTTCTTGAAAGAGCCCTTCATCTATTCATCCGTGCTCTAGAGCGCAGCTCACCAAGTAGGGATGGATTTGTTGGCTCGCAAATCTCACAGACTCCCATGACTATATTAGAGAATGAAACGGATATTTGTCATTGATTGGTCAGTACTGTTGTGGCACGGGCGATATCCTGATGCGATATGGGAAGTTGCTGAAGTGGCATCAGCAGCATCGGATCTTGTTGCAACTTGTCCGTATGCTCCAACCAATAAGGTACCTTTCAATCCGTCATCACGCCGCGCTCCCAAACCATCCTAGTTCTCAACAGCTTAGCATGGCAACTAACGACTTCGTCTAGCTTCTTAAAAATAGCTCCCAGTTTACAATATACTCTCAGCGCCCAACAGAGCTACCTTACCAACGTCGTCGCAAAAGTTACCACCCTCGCCGCAATGGCAGCAGCCAGCCCTCCCAAATTCAACTCCAAATCCCCCACCCTCCGCCGCATCCGTAAGCCTTCGTCTCCCTCCTGTTCCAAACCACATCACCACATCACCCCCAGCCAAACAAGTCTGACCGACCATTCTCCCTGTCTTTAGTCCGCGAAGCCCACGAACTAACCACCTCCCCCTCCCCGGATTATCATGCGGTCCCGCTCGAAACAGACCTCTTCGAATGGCACTTCACCCTGCGCGGCCCGCCCAAATCCGCCTTCGAGTCGGGCATCTACCACGGCCGCATCGTTCTGCCGCCCAGCTACCCGCTTCGTCCGCCATCCTTCCGCTTCACGACGCCCTCGGGCCGCTTCGAGACCAACCGCGAGATCTGCCTCAGCATCTCCGGCCACCACGAGGAGACCTGGCAGCCCGCCTGGGGCATCCGCACGGCGCTGGTGGCGTTGCGGACCTTCATGGAGACGGACGTCAAGGGTCAACTGGGCGGGCTGGAGGCGCCAGAAGAGGTGAGGCGGAGGTTGGCTGGGGAGAGTCGGGGGTGGAGGTGTGGGGTCTGTTGTGGCGGGAAGACCAACGCCGAGATTCTGAGGGAGTGTGAGGAACGGGCAAGGGAAATGGGTGGTGAAGGCGCGGCCGGAGAGGAGGTCAAGGTGCCCGAGGAGTTGAAGATGGGGTGGAGGGATGAGATGGAAGGGAAAAAGAAGGAGGAGGAGGCAGCAGATGGGGAGAGTGATCGGTTGGCGGAGGGGTTTGTGCAGACTGCGCCGTTGGCAGCATCGTCGTCAAGTGGGACAGGCCAGCAGACGGCGGGAGGGAGCATAGTGCCGCCACTCCCGCCGAGCCAGCTTCCGGTAACAGCTGGTCCCGCGCTGCAGCACGCCCAGCGGAGGGCAGACGAGGTGTCGGTGTGGCTAGACAGGTTGATTGTTGCCGTGGCTGTCTTGCTAGCCGCCGTAGTTGCCAAAGTCATGCTGGCATGAGTGTTCTCCCCGGGTGGTATATTCAACCAAGGCAGGTTTCGTTCGGGCATAGCGGTACTATTTGGACGGAGTTGAGGCGTTGCATAGACCATTGGATGCCTACCGGAGCTACTTGTAACATTCCGCTATCAAGTAACCTCACAGCAACACCTGTTGGCATAGATGGTACATTGTATTATACAAGTACATGAGCATCGGCCTACAAGGCAATACAGAATTCGAGAGCAGACCCAGAGAGCTCAATAAAGGGATATTTCCAAGCCGCTCGACGACATAACCGGCGCGACTCCAAGCATGACTTTTAGAGAACACGTACTTGGACTCTATACGCATCAGCTGACTCGGTGGCAGATACCCCAGGTAAATAACCGACCAGCACTGGAACGTGAGCGAGCTTGATGCTCATGGACACAATCACAACAACAACACCACAATTTGCCAGAAGACAATGTGGTAGCGACGAAATCGACTGTGAAACCCTCTAACTTCCCCAACGCTACTCAACCCCCGATCGCCCAGCCCTACCAGCTCATGTCCCTTCCTCCCCGCGGGGCACCGGATACGCCCTAATCTCCCTAATCACCTCCCTAGTCCTGACATTATCCTCAAAGCTAGCCCTGACCAGATCCACCACCTCCTCGGCCGTAAAGTACAGACTCAGCTCCCCCTCGAGCCACAAGAACCTCACATCCCTCAAGTTACTCTGCAGGACCTCACTAAGGTACTTCAACCGTAACCAGTTCCCCGCGAACTGCGCCGTCAGGGGGACCTCGCCCTCTTCACTTCCTTCCCGCTGCTGCTGCTGCTGCTGCGGAAACAACCTGCTCGGTAGGAACAACTCGTCCAGCTGCTCTTCGACCGACGCGATCAGTTCGGCAATGTGGTACGCCTCGTCCTGGCCAATGGACGGCAGGTCCATGACGTCGCTGATCATCTTGGCCGCAACGGCGTCGACGAGGGAACCGACGGCCTGTTGCCAGACAGAGCGGGCAAGGATACTCTCCCAGGCGGTGGCGAGCGAGCGCACGTGAGATGTGGCCGCCGAGACGGATGACGTCGTGTCAGACTGGTGTATGAGGTTTTGTGAACCTGCATGAAGTATGGTTAGGAAGGGTGTGTTTAAGGGGTTACATTGGGGGCGGGGGAGCTTACCACCGAGGAGGTCACGCAGGACGGTCTTTTGGATGGCTAGCTCGTTGGTGTAGGCGCGGTTGGCGAAGCTTTGGAGGCATTTGATGTCGTTGTCAAGGCGGAGCATGGCTTGGGCTCGCGTACTGATGTCGTCGCGGGTTTTCCAAGCAGCGGAGAAGTCTGCTAGCCGCTCGGCGAGGTAGCAAGAGTCGTTGTAGAGGTACCTGGCTGCTTAGTGTGGGTTTAGCGTGTGGATGGGACTCGACATACATGTTGCCGCCGATTCCGGGAGAGTAGTAATGGGGTGAAACGGCCCTAAACATGGCCAAGGCAAGCGTGGGAAGACTGAACAATCCCGCTGCCTGGGCTGCGACTGGGCTGTTCGCGTAGGCGTCCCGAGTTAACGCCGCGCCATCCTCGACGACGGCGAAGATCAATTCCAGAATTGGCTCCGGCAAAGTAGATATGCTGTATGACTCTTTCAGAACCAGCTCCCTAGTTTCTGGCTCGGATCGTGTCGCCGTGTGGTGCCTTCCAGGGGCTTCAATTTCACCAGTGTTGCCGTCTTCACCCCAGCCCCATGCTTCCGTTGGGTCATCTTCATCCTCAGGTTTGCTCTTTTGAGGCTGCTCCTTCGGCTCGTCCTTGTGCTCCTCCGCAGTGGCTTCCTCCTCACCCCAGCCCCACGCATCGGTGCCGTCATCGTCGTCCTGTGATGCTTGTTCTGCGGCACCATTCGTTGCCTCTTCAGGGCCCGTCTGCTCCCCATCATCCCACGCGTCCCAGCCACCATCGTCGGCAGAAGTCATGGCACCGGTGGCAACCAGCTGTTTGCCCTCCGACTTTGAGACCATCTGCTTTTCGACCTTCTCTACCCGCTTTGGTGCGCCAAGGCCTTGTGAGAGCTTGGTCCGTACGGAATCCAGCGCTGCTTCCCTACATTTCGAAAGCCAGATTTTCGGAGCGTTCACCGTCCATTCTTGGAAACTGCCAAGATTAGTGAAGCCAAGGTCCTTTAACCTGGCGCAGAAGTATCTGGCAGCCTTGACGACATCTTGAAACTCGTCCATATCTTGAAGTGACGATGGGACGGCTGAATCAAGCCAGACACTTGTGACAATATGTATCGTCTGGGGTAGAAGGGTGGTGGAAATGGTTTCGACGAGATCCGGAGGCAGCCGTTGAACCAAGAAAGCAAAGGTCTGCTCGAGATCTCTAAATAGAACGTGGACTGACTTGTCTGCCGAACCCCGAAGTTCTAGAGTGCTCTGGCCCCAGAGTTAAAAATGGTCGCTTAGGCAAAGATGGTGTACTCACATCTTCAATGTGAATCCCTGGTATAATCTCCTTGGTGATGTCAATCCTGGGGAGAATGATGGCTTGGTTGATGTCTTGCCAGAGTTGGGTTGTCCGCTGGTCGACCTCTTTGAATGCCTTCAAGCCCACCACTGCATCCCTGAGGCTCATAGGCTCGTCTAAAAACGTCAGAGAGTGTCTACAAGCAATTAGGGTCGTCATACCCACCTTTCTGATCGCTACTTATGGATAACCTCTGGTTATCAATGTCGATTTTGATGAGCGAATTCCACACATGGTCAAAGACATCATGCACATCCGACTTGAGCTCGAATGCCCTTATGTCGAGTAGCTTGATAGCACGACAGGATCGGTTCACTCCAATGGCATCGATTTGCTTCCATGATTCTGAGACGTTAGCAGCACCAGTCAGGGCCATGGGCGCATTTGCTCACTTTCAAGCAGATGGAGGGCATCTAAGATGCGGCGTTCATCGCGGGCCTGCTCAACTTCGTCCAGTGTACGGTTCACTTTCCTAATACCCTTGAGCGCCTCCTGGACTTGGGCGTTGTAGTTCAGCTCGCGGATGAGAAAGTCGGCCTTGGCTTCGATCTCTCCTATTGTGCGCCCTGGCACGGCAGGAGCCTCGGACGCCTTTACAATCTCAGCCGCAAGTGCTTTGGAGCGGAGAATGTCGTCCTGGACTGACTGCGCATTCGCTTGCCATGTTCGCACGTCGTCGGCCGTCTCCTCGTTGATCGCGTGTATCTCGGCCTGTGCAGGACATGGATCAGCTGAGGCCGAACCCCGATGGACATGGGCTTATACATGAAGCTTCGCCTTGGCGTCCGCGAGTGCCTTGATTGCTGTCGGTAGGGATTCGGCGTCGAGTGGGAGTGACGAAACATTCTCTTCCGGGAACGAGCCCTGGATTGTGAAATCAACAAGCGCTTGCGCCATCTGCGCCGTTGGTAAATCTGTACTGGACATGGCGAGTGTGGTGGGCGACTCGTTCGCGATTGGGCTCAAATACGGTGAATTGCAAGCAATGCGCCGAGTCGAGGCCACTTGGCGCTCCTCAAGTTTGTTGTTCGTGTTCGAACTGCTGTTGCTCGGCTGTTGCCAGATAGTGCTGCCCAAAAATCCTGCAACTGATAGCGGCGTTCAAAAGATTGCCGTGGGTAAGATGACCGTTTGGTACGCGATTGCACGAGGATCACTCGGTCAGTTTGTCCGCTCTCCAGGCTGTTACGGTACGAAGCTGTCTCCAATTGGATGTTCATGGTGATATCAAAGCTCCTCGCCTGGCTTCACATGGCCTTGAACCCTGTCCTGACTCCCGATTCCCGAACTGCTTTAGAGACCCACAGCAAGTCAGCTGCTCGCAGCTGGCGAAGTGCCCCACTGTTTGCGAACTTTTGCCCTGCCCACAAAATCGAAGCCCCAATTTCTTCCTGTTTCCGCTCAACGTCAACAACGAGAACCAGCACGGCATCACCAGTCACAATGGCCGCCTCCAAGAACGAGACTCCCCGCAGCGGGCTGGCTACCGTATGTCTTCACCGATTCCCTCGCCAAGCGCCTGAAACTACGCGATGATTGCGGGCTGGCAATTGCGCTGCCCGGAGCGTTGCATGGTTCGATAATCGGAAAAATGCTAACTCGTGTCTTCGCAGGGTCTCAACAAGGGCCACGTAAGATAAGCCTTTTTGTCTCACCTCGTGGAGGATCTCCGCACTTGCTTCATCCTCTCGGGGATATATCGAAGCATATCCGCGGATGATGGACTCTGGCTGACTTACGTCTGCTCTTTTCCCAATACAGAAAACCACTGCCCGTGTTAGCAAGCCGCGCGTGAGCCGCACCAAGGGCCACCTCAGCAAGCGCACCGCTTTCGTCCGCGAACTTGTCAAGGAGGTTGCCGGGTACGTTTTCCCCTACTTACAGCTGCCCGTTGGGTGGATCGGACGGGCTCTGACAGATACTACCAGCCTTGCTCCCTATGAGCGCCGCATCATCGAACTGCTCCGCAACAGCAAGGACAAGCGCGCGCGCAAGCTCGCCAAGAAGAAGGTGAGAAGGACCGATTGTGCTTTTCTGAAGGTCTGTCTAACAAAATCGCAGCTGGGCACCTTTGGCCGTGCCAAGGCCAAGGTCGAGGACATGAACCGTGTCATCGCCGAGTCTCGCCGTGCCCACTAAGCGCCCTTTCGCTTCTTGGTGACTGCATAAGGTAGACGTCGAGGGCCCTGATGACGGATTCTGAGGAGGATGAACAGTACCGAAGCGCACTGCTCTCCCGAGTATAGTCTCCAGCTTTGGCCCGTGAAGGGCCAGCTATTCTAGCCAGAATCGACCTCGCGTTGCCTTGTGATGAATTCATGGTCTGTTACCCATGTTTGACCCATACAACGTGTGCCCTCGTCCGTTATGAAGCCAAGATGAATCAGGGTGAGAACCCCGTCGCGATCCGGAATCTGTCCCGTTGATGAACTGTAGGGTCCCTGCTGGTGTGGCCGCTTGCTTGGCGCGTATGGAGTTTGCCCCACCATTTGAAGGTATCACAATGTCTCGTGCTCTATAAACGGTCCGAGAAGTCAAAAAGGGAGCAGTTTGTTGTGGCAGAAGTGACCCGTTAGTTTGCGTTTAACTGCCAGTACTACAATCTTGCCCGAAGATCTGTAGCAAATTTGAGCCGAGGACATTCATCAATCTCATCACCACGTTCCATCGTCCCTCTCAAATCCACAGCCCCGCAACATCGCCGAACCCAACACGTCCTCTGTCCGCCTCCCAGACAAATCAGCTGGGAGCAATCAATCAGTTATACCGCCATTGTTGGGTGTCAGCCCTGTAGCCAAGCAGCTACACGGTAGGCGACTGTTTGCTGGCAGCCTGCATTTGCCAATCCGGTGAGTATGTCAGCATCACCGTCTGCAGTTAGCTCGACGTGCCCCGCCCCTTCCACTCCGACCATCACCACGTCAATTCGGTGGGACAAGGAGCTTGCGCTTGGAGCACAACTCAGGTTCCAGCTTTGCTGTCTCAGCGTTCAAGTCGTGGAAGTCACAACCGCCCCTTTGACTGTCTGGCGTATTTTCATATCCTCCCTTCTACCTTGCCTTTTCCCAATGAACATCGCACCTTGCACCTCCCTAGCTCCCAGGGCAAGATGCCTTCCTCCAGCCGGGCATCACGGATGATGCTGCTGTTCTGCGTCACTGCAGCACTCGTAGCTGTTGCCGCAGCACAGCGCACTTGGCAACAGACGTGGGAGTGTAGGTATGCCGCCTACATATAAGAGAGACCTACTCTCACTCTTGTCTCGTATTGTCCGTCACAGGCAGATAGACCCCTTCACTGTTGAGCATCTCGCTAACCCCCAACAACCAACGCTAACAATACTCCAGTCACTTCCACCTCCTCTTGCAAACGGAGATCAGCCACAACATGACCGCCCACCAGAAACCGCGGTTCCGCAAGGTCCAGAGCTTCCGCACCGACTATGCCCCAACCACCATCACCCAGTACGAGTCGGAGAGAAGCGGCATGCAGGTCATCGTGGCCGACCGCAAGGGTCCCAAGGTCTACGGTTACTTCACCCTAGCCACCGAGATCTTCGACGACTCCGGTGCTCCTCACACCCTGGAGCATCTGGTTTTCATGGGTTCCAAAAGCTACCGGTACAAGGGGCTTCTCGACAAGCTGGCCGGCCGGGCGTATTCAAACACCAACGCGTGGACTGCCGTCGATCACACTGCCTACACGCTGGAGACCGCCGGCTGGGATGGCTTCGCCCAGATCCTGCCCGTCTATCTCGAGCACGTTGTCCTCCCCATCCTCACTGACGATGCCTGTCTGACCGAGGTCCACCACATCGACGGCGAGGGCAACGATGCCGGCGTCGTCTACTCTGAGATGCAGGCCCTTCAGTATAGCAGCAATGAGCTCATGGACCTCCGCGCTCGCCGACTGCTCTATCCGGAGAACGTTGGCTTCCGATATGAGACTGGTGGTATGATGGAAGCACTCCGAGTCTTGACCCCGCAGAAGATTAGAGAGTTTCACAAGGCCATGTATCAGCCCCAGAACTTGGCCATCATCATCATTGGCGAGGCCGAACACGAGGGCCTTCTGAGACTCCTCGATAACTTCGAAGAGAGCATCAAGGACGATGTTCCGCCCCCCAACCCCAACTTCAAACGCCCATTCGTCGACTCCGCCCAGCCGCCGCCCCTGGAGAAGACCATCGTCGAGACGGTCGAGTTTCCCGAAGAAGACGAGTCAACGGGCGAAATCGTGGTGGCCTTCTTTGGCCCCAGCTGCATCGACCAAATCCAAGCGACCGCTGTGAATATCATCATGACATACCTTTGCGGATCATCTGTCTCAGTCATTGAAAATGTCATGGTCGAGAAGGAGCAGCTGGCGAGCTCTGTCTCGTACTGGTGGGACAGCAGGCCCAACTCGGTCATCTGGTTTCAGCCCACGGGTGTTGCCACCGAGAAGCTGGCATTCGTTGAACAGCGTCTCATATCTCTTCTCAAGGAGGTCGCGTCGAAGCCTCTCGACATGGATTACGTGAAGGAGTGTATACAACGAGAGAGGCGCCAAGTGAAGCTCCAATCCGAAAGCTCTGAGGGGTTCTATGCCAACAACATTATCACCGACTATCTCTTTGGGAAGCGAGACGGCACTACGCTGAGAGACCTTGAGACACTGCAGGAGTACGACGTCCTGGAGGGCTGGAACGAAGAGCAGTGGAGGGAATTTCTGAAGAAATGGATCTCGGATGCCCACCACATATCCATTCTGGGAAAGCCATCAATGGAACTTGCTAACACCCTCAAGGCGAATGAGGAGGCGCGTGTGGCCAAGCGGAGGGAGGAACTTGGAAAGGAAGGCCTTGAGCGACTGAGGGAGAGGCTGGAGAATGCGAAGAAGAACAATGACAAGCCGATTCCGCCCGAAGTGCTGGATCAGTGGCCCGTCCCTGGCACGTCTTCTATTCACTT
Organism: Parathielavia appendiculata; assembly: GCF_033297405.1. Classification (NCBI taxonomy): domain Eukaryota; kingdom Fungi; phylum Ascomycota; class Sordariomycetes; order Sordariales; family Chaetomiaceae; genus Parathielavia; species Parathielavia appendiculata. Next base: position 3,374,104 of record NW_026944221.1, read on the forward strand.
CATCGAGTCGGCCACCGCAAGGTCTGGCAAGGCACGGAGCCTGGGCGTCCAGGACAACTCCGCACAGAAAATCATCGACGCCGCACCCAAGGGTATGCCCCTTTTTCTGCAGTTCGAGGATGTCCCCACCGGTTTCGTCCATCTCACTGTTCACGTGGGCATGTCGCAGACTCCCGTGAAGTACAAGCCGCTGTTACCCATCTTCGCCGAAATCTTCTTCAACTCCCCGGTGACGAGGGACGGCCAACGCCTTGAGTTTGAGGAGGTGGTCAAGCAGCTCGAAAAGGACACCATCAGCTATCACATCAGCTCTTCATCTCGGCTGGGAGATTATGAAGGCGTGGCCATCCAGTTCCAGGTTGACCGCGACAAGTACTCCACTATCGTCAGCTGGCTGCGTACTCTGATGTTCGACATCATCTTCGATCCCGTCCGGATCAAGGCTGCCACCGTCAAGGCGCTTGCAGATATCCCCGAGGCGAAGCGGGATGGACGTGCCATGGCGCAAGAGGTCGACATGGCTATACATTTCAAACCTGAATCTTACCTCGCGGCTAAGCGGACCCTGGTCAAGGCCGTCTATCTGCGCCGTCTCAAGAAGCTTTTGGAGAAGGATCCTGATACCGTGCTCTCATGGTTCGAGGAACTCAGCAAGAGCCTCTTCACATTTGACAACATGCGTGTGCTTGTGACGGCAGATGTTGGCAAGCTTGACAACCCCGTGGCCGCGTGGGATACCCTCACCAAGACCCCAGGCCTCGACCCATCCAAGGACGTCCTGCCCATCACCAAGCTTTCCTCGATGCTGAATCCCGAGGGCCAGTCTCCCGGCTCTTTCGGCAGCGTCGTCATTCCCATGACAACCCTCGACAGCTCCTATAGCGTGAGCACCGCCGCCGGTCTCAAATCCTACTCGGACCCACGCCTGCCGGCATACCTGGTTGCACTCGGCTACCTCGAGGCGGTCGAGGGCCCCCTCTGGAACGCCGTCCGTGGCAACGGCCTCGCCTACGGCGTGTCCTTCTCGCGCGAAGTCGACGGCGGTTACATCCAATTTCGGGTCTACCGCTCGCCCGACGCCAGCAAGGCCATCGAGGCCAGCCGCGCCACGGTCGCTAAGCTCGCCTCGGGTGAGGTGCCCCTGGACAGGCACCTGGTCGAGGTCGCTGTCAGCGGCGTCGTGTTTGCTGCCGCCGACGAGCAGGCGACCATGTCGGCGGCGGCGCAGCAGAACTATGTCATTGGCGTGGTGCGCGGATTGGAGCCCGGGTGGAATCGCAAGATACTCGCGCGCGTCAGGGAGGTGACTGAGGATGAGGTTCGCGCCGTCATGAGCGAGGTCATCTTGCCTGTGTTTGAGCCGGGGAAGAGCAATGTGGTTGTGACGTGCGCGCCGATTATGGAGGAGGTGAGTTAGCTCTTGTGCGGGAGTGCTAGGTGTAGGGAACAGAAGGCTGACAATTTGGTTGTTGCAGAACATTGTCAAGACACTTGCTGCTGCGGGATACAAGACCCAGGTCCAGACGCTGTCGCATTTCTCGGACGACTATGGGTTGAAGGCGGACGAGGAGGACGGTGAAGAAGAGGAGGACGATGACGAGGAAGATGATGAGGAGGAGGAGGAGGATGATGAGTCGGGCATGCATGACTCTGATGAGGATATGGACTGAAGATGAATAGACCTGGTCGGCCGAATGCGTGCGCCGATAGAGATAGCATAAGATCTTGTGATGAGTTGCCACGGCGGCCTCAATATGACAGGAATTCGCTGAGCCTCAGTTTACCCGTAGTTGGCCCCTTCTTCTGCCTTTAATTGTGCGCGTGTTGGACAGACGGGAGGTGAGAATCAACCGGCTGATAGCAAGTGACTGTCTACGACTTCAACAATGGCTAGTTCCGTACCATATGCAGTCTCATTCCTCATCTATCTTCAAAAAGAGCGCCGTGATGCTCGATGCAAGGTTCGAGTGCCGCAGCTCTATGCCAGTCAACCAACAAATCGACATTACCTCGTCCCGGTTGATATAACGGTCACTGCTAGTATCCGTCCCATGACAAGCCCATCCAACCCTTTCAACGCCACCAGTGGTATAGTCTATATCACGCCAGCATCCACCGCCGCACCTACGGTATATGCACCCATCCATCAAGAAATGACACCTAGCAAAAGAGAGCACCCGTCTGCCTCACCACCACCTCGAAACGACTCCTTCACCACGTCTACCCCCCAAGCAACCCTACACCCCGCCATCTCCAGCCTTTGCCACAGCAGGCAAGTACACGCGCTACGCCTGGGCCGACTCGGCCCCGGAAAGTTGGACCAACCTCTCGCGCCACCCTTCGCATACCTTCTCAAACCCGCCCACGACCTCGCCGCACACGTGCGCGCACTCACGCCGGCGGAGCCGCTCGCCCCAGTTGCCCCTTGCCAGCCATCTCTCCCCTTCCTCGCGCAGCTCCTCGTCGCGGCGGAGCTCGGCCACGAGATCGCGCGCCGATTTCAGGCGCCGCGTCGCGGTCGTGGTGGTCTGGCGTGACATGTGCAGCGTGTCCGAGAGGTAGTTTAGGGTGTTGATCAGCTCGGTTGTGGAGGAGTGCAGGCTTGCGAGGGCTTGAAGGGACGGTGTTGATGGACGGGGCATCAGCTCTGCTAGGGAGAGGAGCATGGGTAGGAGAGCGGTGATTGTTTCTTCGGAGGGTGGGGGTACTAGCGGGGAGAGGAGGGGGAAGGTGAGATTGTGCAGTTGGCGGGTTTGGTGGGTTAGGTGGGTTGTTAGGGCCGTGTGGGCGGTTATGAGACTGAGAGGGGGTTAGTCACGGGGGAAAGGGCATTTAGGGGTTGGGGAAGAGAATGAGGATGGGGTAACTGACCGTGTTGCGCCACCTTCAATGCTGGCTTGAGAGCCTAGGTCGCGCAGCCATTCGGTGACGCGCTTGAAGACGCCGTCATTCGGTGAGCCGTTGTTTTCTGTGCCTCGGCGGGCGAGGGATTCGACCTCATCCATTTTCTCGACCAGCTTGGGCGGCATGCCGGGTGATTCTAGGTCTGATTCGCTGCCGTACTCGCTCCCGTCATATTCGCTGCCCTTTCGGCGATGGCTCCGTCCGTTTGGTTTTGGCAAGCCCAGACTCCCCTTGCTGTTATGGCCCTTGGCGGAGCCCGACGGACTCTCCAGGTCCACGCCGCTATCGGGCAGTCCCTCATCGCTCCTCCCTCCACCTCTGACATGACCGTCCTCGGTGGTGTCCTCGAGGTTTATCCCCGGCGTTCTCACCTCTCGGTCTTGTTCGTCCGCGGCGGCCTCATCATAGTCGCCCTCCTCATACCCGTCGTAGTCATCCTCGGCGTCAGAGAATGCACCCGCCAGTTCGTCGGCAAGGTTTCCCAGCCCTCCACCACCTCCTCCGCCTCCGCCAACGCCGGGTATGCCTAGATCCATGGATGAGTCGTTAAGCGAGGAGGCTTTGGACTGGCGGCGGTCTTGTTGCGGCGAGTAGGAGCCGAAGGATGCGGCGGAATTGAAGTCGAGGGAGTGGTGAGGGGAGTGGAGCGGTGTCCGTGGGGAGGACATTGTGATGGCTTGTTTGCCTCTTCGAGGTCGGTGACTTGTTTTCTGTTGGTACTGGTGATGTACCGGCCGTCAAGGTGTTGCGTCAGGTCGTGCCTCTGTCGTCCGGTCGTCTGAATGTAGGTTCCAGTGAAAAACGTCGTGACTTTATCGTGCGTTGCCACGGCTATGCACGCGGTATTGTGCAATGAGTGGTTCGTTGTCGTGGCCCGGAAACAGAGTCGCAAACAAAATGCGAGGGTATATCAGACGCGGTCGTCTATAGTTGGGTGCCTCAACCCAATGGGACTGGATCAGGCGGGCCCGGACAATGCCCAGGGCGGGAAAACTGATGTTAAGGTGACCAGGTGGCAGGTGTCAGAGAACGCTTGTTCCAACGATTTGACCGCGTCTAGCAAAGCACCACTGTCACTAGCGCTGAACGAGTGTTATGTCTGGGGGTTTGTTCGGTCGTCAGGCGGCACTTACTTTCAGAGTCTCTAACCAGTGGTCGCGGGTGCATACAAGCCCAGAGTTCAACCCATTTTCGGGCCCGGCAGTTTGGCCGACAGGAGACGACCAGGGGGATTGAAGGACCGTGCCAAGACAGGGGCCACTCGGACGTTGCACGAAAAGACGTGATGAGGCAGCGGCGGGGCAGAGCGAGCCAATTGTATCAATGCACATAGAAGCTGGCAGCTTAACCCCCAACCCTGACGACACCCTGCCCCGCATCAACCTCAGCGACCGAGAACTGAAGACGAATCTTTCGACAACCCGGACTGCGATGGCCAACTTCCGCCGGTTCAGGCCCGACGACTTGAACAAGTTGTCCAAATGCAACCTCGACCCATTCACCGAAACATATGACCTCGGCTTCTACCTGCAGTACTACGCGAAATGGCCGTCGCTGTTTCAGGTTGCTGAGGACCAGCACGGCAACATCATCGGCTACAGTAGGGCTGACCCGTCGTCTATCATCCGATTCCCGACCGTCTGTGGCTGACCGTGGCTCCCCGCAGTCATGGGAAAGCTCGAGTCGTCGCCCGACGTCTACCGCTTCTCGGAGCACTACCTGCCCTGGCACGCCCATATCACGGCCGTCACCGTGGCCCCCGAAGCCCGCCGCCTCGGCATCGGCAAGCTGCTGACCGAGCAGCTCGAGGTGGCCGCTGACGCCGCTGATGCTTGGTTTGTCGACCTGTTTGTGCGCGTCAGCAACCACAAGGCCATTGCCTTCTACAAGAGCATGGGCTACAGCGTCTTCCGTGTGGTTAAGGACTACTATGGCGAGCATTCGACCGACCCCACCCTTTCGAGCGAGGACGCCTACGACATGCGCAAGCCCATGAAAAGGGACGTCAAGGGGGAACATGTAAGGGAGGATGGCGAGAAGCACGAGGTCGATCCGAGCGATGTGTGGTGAAGAGCATCCAAAAGAACTGCGTCATTGGGACACGGTGAGGGCGAAACATAATTCGCCATACAACGCTTCCTTTTTTCAAACCGCTTTAGGGATTCGCGAACATCTGCACGCCCATGGCGGTTGTGAAGCCCACCAACTCGACGACCGTCTGCCAAGGGCAGTGCCATTTGCTACGTTTTCAAGCGGCACCCGCGCAACATAGCCTAGCATATCGCCCTTAGAGACCTATGCGGTGTGGTTTTTGGGTTGATCACAGTCAAGGCTTAGGTTTTGCCTTGCTCACAGCCAAAGGGGCAAGCCTTGAGCGGCAGCACAGCGATGTTTTGTTTCATACAGGAGGTGTCGTGTGTACACATCTCTCTCAAATATCATTTTGTGCCGGCTGTGGGTCGAACGCCTCTTGTGGGCTCACATCCACACATCGTCGAATGTCCCTAACAAGTGTTGACCGCGACCTTTCCAAGTGGAACAGGGTGACTGAGGACCAGACAGGTACTTTTCTCCGCTTCCGGACTTCCAACTTCCGATCCCTATATCCCATTTGAACCCCTAGTACGGATCGATTGCAAGAGTCCAACTAATGGAGCCATGGAAATCAACACCACCCTCGATTCATTGCCTTAGGAGAGACTCCCTGAATCGGGTTAAGCTACCTATTCAGGTTATGCTTAGGGACATGCTGCTCTCGAGCTGTTGGATAGACTGTATGGGGAAACCCGCGTTGCGTAGGCGACTAGCAGATCCAAGGAGAGCGGGTTAATGATTGGGAAAGATGGCCGAAATCGAAATCAAGAAGCCAGATGGTATCCAAGAATATATTCTTGCTTTACAGCTTGCTTGCCTTGCTGCCACCCAAATATACGTTCGCCAGCTTCAGCATCTCGACAGCCTCGTCCACCATCTCGTCCACAATCTCCCTTGCCGGCTGCACCTTTGTGATGGCCCCTGCCACCTGACCCATGAGATACGGCAAATCAACCTCGTTCCCCTGATCCAAGTCATGCTCAAGCGGAACCACCCCCTTACTACACAGCTCCTGAATCTTGTCGGGCTGCGCATGCCACTTGCGGATATACTCATTCGTTTTCATCCTCAGCGGTCGTCCGCTGATTACCAGCGTCCTTTCGGTGTCATCAAACCGGCAGCTCACCACGGCTTCCTTATGCTCCTCGCTACACCCCGCCTCGACACTGGCCACGAACCTCGTGCCCACCCACACCCCAGCAGCTCCCTGCATCAGCGAGCTCGCCAGGCCCCGCCCATTCGAGATGCCCCCCGCAGCCACCACGATTGCCGTTCGCTCCCCGCCCAACATCTTGGGCCTGTACCTCCTCGCAACATCCACCACTGCCGGAATCAACACACTGTTGGCCACATTTCCCGTGTGGCCTCCGCCCTCACCCCCTTGTGCACACACCATATCCACCCCGAGATCAAGCGCCTTGACAGCATGTCTCGGATGCCCCACCATGTTCATCACGAGCAGTCCGGCATCATGCAACCGCTCAATGACCCTCTTGGGCGGCACGCCCACAGCGCTGACAAACTACCAACGATGTCAGCTGTGAATACTTCCTATTCCGGAAATGTCTAGAAGGGTTTCAGGAGCAAAATGCGTTGTCTCAGGAGCAGGACAGCTCCTGAGACAGCCAAAAAGGGCTAAAAACAGTCCACCAACAAAGGAAATTGTTGCCTACCAACCGCGCACCGGACTCGATGGTGATGTCGATCAACTCGTCGAGCTTGCCGGCCGTGTAGTCGTGGTTGGTCTTGCGGGCGCTGCCGCCGACCTGCGGCAGGGCCAGGTCGATGCCGAATGGCATGTCCGGCGAGAGCAGGTGCGCCTTGAGCTCGGCGATGACTTCACGCAGTTGGGACGGGGTGTACATGAAGCCACCGATCACGCCGAGGCCGCCTGCGTTGGATACCGCGGCGGCAAGGCGACCGGTCGAGGTGCGTGCCATGCCGGCTAGGAGGATGGGGTGGCGGATGTTGAGGAGGGTGGTTAGAGGGGTGGTGATGGGGCCTGTGGGAGACATGGTACTGGCGCTGGTAGGTGCAAGAGGTGACATGATGAAAAGAAAAGCTAAGGACGTGTATGGAGATGATGCGTTGAGGTGCAAGGAGACAAAGACCCGATCGGGATGGTTGGCATCGAGTGACAGAGCGAGCGGGTAGGATTAGCTCAGGAGCTTTATTGCTGGCAATTTCACTATTAGCATGATCACAAGCAGTCCCAAAACATTTCAAAAACCAACAAGTTCCCTTCTGGACCTCGGATTACAGCTCTCACACTTCCCAAGGAGGAAGTCAATCGACAGAACAGTTACCCCGGCCCGCTGAGCTATCCCCGAACCCTGGCACTCGACTGTCCAGAATGCGGGGAAGACAAGGCGCTGGAGAGAGGAGCCGAGGCATCTGCACGTCAACTCGATTTAGCAGTGAGTTTGACACCATATGATCAGAATGCTCTCCTCCTTGGGGCTCGAGCCTATGGCGACTACATGAGTTGAATGGGCGCTTTCAGCGCCCCAACGAGTAGATACGTAGCCATCTTCGATGCTTCAATGATAAAGTAGCCAGAAGAGAATACATTCAATGTCTGACACCCACGTTCTTCCCCTATCCAACACAACCAAACCAGGCATATAATATTCATACAACGTCTGCATGACCACCGGATAACAAAGGGGTGAATCGAACACATAATCGAACGTAATACGTGTTGATTTGCCTTCTCTTTTGCCTCCCCCCCTCATGTTTCCGGGATTGGTGATTCTTCGTAAGAGTCGTCATCATTATCATATCAAGCCATGAGGTTCGTTTCGAGCTGCCAGCTTTCGTGTCTGTATACGGAAATTGGTATCAACTAAAGTGAGGCAACCGCGCAGGCACAAAGGTGCTCTCGCGGGGAGCTGCGTCGGGTTTAATCGGTGGTGACGGTGTCGGTTTTGGCGTTGTTGCAGGAGGGGGCTTCGGTTCCTCCACGTCTTCTAATTCCCCGTCGCTGGGAGCTCGGGGAATCGGCCTCTCCGTGGAGATATCCTCAGGTATACCTTCACCGTAGCCATCATTTGCCTCATCACGCGTCCCAGACGCGGGGGGTTCGTTCTTGCTCAGCCCTCGCTCCATCGCCAACTGCGACGCAGCCTTCCGCCTCCGCTCAATTTCTTCGCGTTCTTCTTTCTCCGCTTGCTCCTCTTCCCGCCGGAGATCATCCAACGAAGGAACGGGTACCAAATCGCCCTCTTCCCGGAAGGATACCGGATAGCTGCCGCTATTATACTCGTCCGGCGTGTCCGTAGACGATATAGTAGTTTGTGACACCGTCCTTGACAAGCCTTTGCCGCTGTCAGCCGGCCGCTTGCCCTTGCTGCTTCGTGTTCTGGTGCTGCCCCGGTCGTCAACTCGTTCCAAGGCCACCGCAAACTCGTCGCCCAGCGGCACGGCGTCCTCGTCCCCTTCTTCATCACTCGGGAACAGATCACCCCTGGATCGGTACGAGCTCGAAGTGTCTCCCGAATGCCCCGAATGCGTTGTATCACTCCTCGGCCTCTGCCCCTGACGCCTCCGGTCGCCTTCACCATTGATGCCCAACAACGGCTCGTTCTCATGCTCTTCTCCAGTACCGCCTTCACCATGATGGCCCATTCCCACTCCGCCTCCAGCGCCCGGATGTTCCTTCAAATTCGCTGCAGACGGCTTATACCTCAGACTCCCCACAATCTTGAACGGCAACCTCCCTAGAAACCCCAGCGGCGCCGTCCTCGGAATGACATTCGGATCCTCCTCTCCCGACACCTTCCTCCTCCCCCCGACGCCTCTCGTTCCATAACTCATCCCCCTCTTCCTCCTGGGCTGATCCACCAACACATCACCGGTCCCGCTGGCCCCAACCCCTCCGTACCTCCTCCCTCCGGGCCCAGTCCCAGCAAGCAACCGATCCCAATCCTCCGCCCTCGCCCCCCACCCGCCCAGCAAACCCCTCCTCCCACTACCACTACCACCAAGACCCTCCCCATCCGCCTCATCATCCCCATTCCCCGCCGCGCCAAATTCCTCAGCAGCAAAATCGTCCTCCCAATCATCATAAAAGTCGAAGTTGTACTCCACCCTGCTGGCACGCACCCTCCTTCCGCGCGCGCCGCGCTCCCGCTCCCTCGCCCGCCGCGCCCGCTCGTCGCGGTTGCCTAGGCACACGGCCGTGCACGAGTCGACGGCAGACGAGACACCAGACAAGCAAGGGGTGATGTAGCTGTGGCCAAACGCCCAGATGCCGGCGGCCGCGTCCGAGGTGACGGCCTCGGTGGTGTGCGAGAGTTGGTTCCATGTTTGGCGGAGGCGGGGGTCTTGTATGAAAGCCATGTCTTCCTCTTCTTTCCCTTCTCTTTTGTTATGGTTGGCTGAGGTTGTGTTTAGGTCCGGTCGGGTCGGGTGCGTTGGGCGCGTGGTTTGATTTGGTTGCTGGGATGTAGCAGACGGTCAAGAGGACCGCAAAGAAATGAGGGTTGCAGTGGTTGACGGAGGGGTGACGGCGTTCAATGCCGACGGGCCTTCGTGCGCAAGAATGGACGAAGGTCGGCAGGTGGTTGTAAGTCAGGGACTGTAGTCTCGGCGTACAATGGGTTTCAGCATTGGCCGAAGACAAGGGCGACGAGTGCCCGCTCAATGGATTGGAATGCAGCGAGTAATGACAGTTGCGTTTTCGGCGGATGGATGATGTCGACGTAGTAATATTTGGGAAGCGGGCATTGACTTTCTGTGGCACGAAAATCGCGGGGTATTATGAGAAGCAATCCACGCGCAGATTCGGCCGTCAGATGCTGCGTTGCCAGCGATTTTGTTTCAGGGCGGTCGCATTCTTGGATGTGGACGGCAAGGCTGGGTCATGGGCTGCGCCGTTTGGAGTACGACAACGGTCCGCGGTCAAGTGGTGGAAGCATGGATTTGGCACAATACCTACAGTACCAGTACCTTGCATGTCTTCTGTACGGATACGGATAGAAGGTACTCAATCGCTTGGAGAGGGTGTTCCGAACATCCGGGTGATAAACCTCGATAACTACGTAACTCCACTGCTCCGGCTTGACTCGTAAAAGCGAGCAGGTTTGCTTGAACTGATGAACGCCAATTAGCACCGCCAATTGCATACCTCGCGGAGATGGAATAGTCCAGACGCAACGGTTACTTTCATAAAATCAGCCCAACAACAAAGGTCAAGAACCGTACGCCAGAGAACGAGGGAGATGCAGGGTGTACATTGTACTGAATCACGCTATGTAGCGGGGATACCCAATCCTTTCAACAGAGCGTTGTCGACCCGGCGGATAGTAGCGTCACGGGCCTGGGCGAGTACCATGCGCGTCCACGTCTAACGGTGGCCATTAGTAGTTGCGGCCGCAGGCGCGGGAGGCGGTCGTTCGGGCCCGTACGGCTGAGGCTGCTGCGGGTGGTGGAGCTCGTCCTCGGTCTCGTCGTCGTACTCATCGCCATCTTCACTACCCTCCTCATCCTCGCCTTCGTCGTACTCATCGTCCTCGTACTCGCTCTCGTCCCCGTCCAGGTCTCCCTCCGTGTACCCGCTCTCAACTTGGCCCGTCAGTCCCTGCGGGATACCCCGGCCCTGCTGCTGCATTTGCTTGATGATGCCGTTGAGCTTCTCCAGCTTCTTCTTCAGCTCGTCGATTTCGGCCAAGTTTTTGTTCCTCTCCTCTGCCATTTTGAGGATGTTCCCGTTCACCTGGTCGTGCTTTCGCTTAAGGTTCTCGTTCTCTCGTTCCAGGCGCTTCGTCTTCTTTGACATGTCCTCCATCTCCTTCCGAAAAGTCATGAACAGGTCGTTGCTGTTATTTAGCGTGTCCTCGACCTGTGCCCGCGCGTCAGTCTTCACGCTGGACCCAGGAGCTGCCAAGGAACAGACCTGTTTGAACTTGTCTACGTAGACGTTGAGTTGTTGCCTCAATTCCGTCTCCGTCTTGGAAAAGGTCTGCACCTGCGCATTGAGTTGCCTCGAGCGCGCGGTTTCCGCTTCGTAGTTTTTCTTCTCACGCTCGTACCGCGCCAGGTTGTACTGCACCTCGAGTTCCTTGGTCCGCATCTGTGAGTGAAAGTGCAGCTCCCGCAACTCGTACTGGTCGATGAAGGATTTGAACCGCTGGCGGAACCTGGAAAACAGTGAGCCCAATAGCCAAGCAGTATGCAGGCTAAACGTACAATTCCTCCACCTTCATGTCGACCACCTGTTTCCGAGGATTGTCCTTTTCCTCCTGGTAGTCGTCCATTCTCCGAAGAAGACCCGAGTATCTCTCGTCCCAGGTATTTTGGCTTCTAACCTGCGTATCGGAAAGGGTCTTGTTTTCGTTCTGCCCGAGCAGGTCCATCAGCACACGCCGTCCCCAAACCCAGCTACTTTTAGCAAAAAAAGGCACACCTTCAACTTGTTGTTTTCCTTCTGCAGCTCCCGGCAGAGCTTCTCCAACTTCTCCTTAAGAGAGACCGTCTTGTTGAGCTCATTCCTGCTGTTGTCCTTGTCCTTTTGCAGTTGATCCCCCCGTTTCTTGTTCTTGATGCTTTCGCGCTCATGCCGCTTCATCTCGGACAATAGATCGGAACATCGTTTCGTGAGGTGTTCGATCTTTTGAATATCGCTCATTTTGGACGTCTGCGAATGCAGCTCCCGGTTTGCCTTCCTGACTTCCCGCTCTGCAACCCAATCAGCCGTCACGGTCACAATGGACACTCAGGTCGCCACTGGAGTCCCTCCGGGTCGGATCGATGACATTCAGCAACGGCAATATACCGGGCGTTTGCCAGAATTTATCGCCGTGATTGACGTGCTCTGTCCATCTGCACAGGATTGGGGCGCAGGTACGCACCAATTTCAGCCTCCTGGTCCTTCTCCCCGGCTGCATCCAACTCCAGCTGCGAGATCCGTTGCGCTATTAACTTGGACGCTTCGGTCGGCTCTGGCGCCTTCTTCTGCTTCCCCTTCTTTCCGGAAACGGCGGCCGCCGGCGGCGCCGGGTTCTGTCGGCTGTCATGATTGGCAGCGGGATTCCCGGGCGCTTGAGCTGCGTCAGACGTCGGCTGGTTCAAGGCCACGGGTGTGGCGGGTCGGGGGGCTGCAGCTGGAGAAGCCATCGTGGGGTTGGCATCTGACATGAAGGGATGCGGTCAACGCAGCCGTGAGCAATATCCCGGGCCGATACGAGATTCACAGCCCCAGGGCTCCGAGCCGTGGCAACGTTCGGTCGCCTCGGGCAGGATTCGCTTGCTTCGAGCTCGAAGATTGGGGTCGGCAGGCCGGGTAATCAATCAGAGCGAGCAGGGAAACAACTTGTGTCCGGATGAACAAGAGGGACCGCAATGCACGTGTACACTGCACTGATGTTCTGGAGAGAATAAGAGCGTCTAGACGATAAAATCTGGTTACATCCGTGGAGCGTGCACTGCTGTGCCGTTCGCGGCCGAGCAGAGGCCCGAGAATAATGCGGAGGGTGCCGGAGGGATGTTCGGATGCTGGCGGTTGAGCAGACGAGCAACTGCAGAGATTGCTCCTCGTCTCCAGAATGTCGTCGCAAAACGCATTAGCCTCGCCCACTCCTCAGCCCCGGGAAGCATGGAACTGCTACTAAAACTCGATTGTGGAGCACCAATTCGCCTGAATGACAAGCTATCGGGCGTTAACCCGCTCCCGGCTCAATGGGTGCCCACTGACTACCCGGCAGGCAATTGGCGGTCAGGGACAATATGGAGTACCTCGGAATCACTGCGATTTCCATCTGGATGCTTGTATTCCTTAACGTGCCTGCCCACTTTTCCGTTCCTGGGACCCATACGGATGTCTCTATCAAAAGTTGTACCACACCGCCTATTTAGTTTACTGGCCATAGGAGAGTTCTCTGCCAAGCAGAACCACTGTGATTTAAGGCGGTGAAGCAAGACTTTTGGTAGGGACCTCCGTACTTCGGTCTCTTTCGATCCCGTCTCCACTGCCTTTCGTCGGTGGGATGCAAGTTTTCTACTTGACGAGCGCCATCCTCAACAAGGCAAGAACGCCACAGCTCCATGCCAACGCAGCTCAAGCCGCATCGACTCGGCTTCGTGACGGGTTCTTAGCTTTCCCTTCGCCGCGTTACTGCCACCAGAACAATGCTCCGTGGCACGGCCAAACGGGCCGCGAGAGCTGCGACCGACCTGTCGCAGTTGCCCAAGGTCGGCGAGAAGCTCCATGGCTTCACCCTCCTGCGAACAAAGCATGTCCCAGAGCTCGAGTTGACGGCGCTGCATCTGCGGCACGACAAAACGGGCGCCGAGCACCTCCATATTGCGCGCGATGACAGCAACAATGTCTTCTCAATCGGCTTCAAGACGAATCCCCCAGACGACACGGGTGTCCCACACATCTTGGAGCATACTACGCTCTGTGGCAGTGAGAAGTGTGTTGACCGTCCACTATCCCTCGTTCTGGGCTATGCTAATTAGCTTAGGTATCCGATCCGTGATCCATTCTTCAAGATGTTGCCGCGCACCCTGTCCAACTTCATGAATGCATTTACCGCCTCAGATCACACCTTCTATCCATTCGCCACCACCAACGCCCGGGATTTCAAAAACCTCATGTCCGTGTACCTCGACGCGACGCTCCGCCCGTTGCTCAAACAATCCGACTTTACCCAGGAGGGATGGCGCATTGGCCCGGAGAACCCCCAAGCTCTTGCCGCCGGGGCTGAGGTCAAACCCGAGGACCGGAAGCTCGTCTTCAAGGGCGTCGTCTACAACGAAATGAAGGGCCAAATGTCGGACGCCGGCTACCTGTTCTACATCCGATTTCAGGACCACATCTTCCCAGACATCAACAACTCGGGCGGCGATCCCCAGAAGATCACGGACCTGACGTACGAGCAGCTCAAGAAATTTCATGCCGAGCACTACCACCCGAGCAACGCCAAGGTTTTCACTTATGGTGACATGCCGCTGGCAGATCATCTACGGGAAATTGACGCTCAGCTTGGCGCCTTTGAGAGAATTAAGAGTGGCATGACCATCCATCGTCCTATCGATCTCAGCAGCGGCCCAAGGGAGGTCCGACTGCAAGGGCCCGTTGACCCCATGGTGGATTTGAATAAGCAGTTCAAGACCTCGGTATCGTGGGTTCTTGGGGATACGTCAAATGTTGTCGAATCATTCTCCTTGGCCTTAATCTCCGCCCTTCTGATGGATGGCTACGGTTCACCCCTGTACAAAGGGCTCATCGAGACTGGTCTTGGGACAGACTGGAGTCCCAACTCAGGTTATGACAGTTCAGGAAGGGTTGGGATATTCTCGATTGGCCTGACAGGCGTGCAAGAGGCGGACGTGATCAAGTTGAAACCCACCCTTCAAGACATCCTTCGCAGTGTGCGGGAGAAGGGGTTTGAGCGATCCAAGATCGATGGTTATCTGCATCAGCTCGAGCTGAGCCTCAAGCACAAGACTGCCAATTTTGGTATGTCTCTGCTGCACCGGCTGAAGCCGAAATGGTTCACGGGCGTCGATCCGTTTGACTCGCTTGCGTGGAACGACACGCTCGCTGCTTTCGAGGCGGAATATGTCAAGGGAGGCTATCTCGAGGGATTGATTGATAAGTACCTGTTGAACGACAACACACTGACGTTTACCATGGCTCCGTCTGCCGAGTTCGTGCAGGACCTTGCGAAGGAGGAGGAGGCCCGCCTCGAATCCAAGATATCTAAGGCCGTCGAGATTGCAGGCGGGGAGGAGAAGGCCCGTGCCGTGCTTGAGGCGCAGGAGTTGGCGCTGTTGGCGGAACAGGCCAAGTCTAACACGGAAGACTTGAGTTGCCTACCCAGCGTTCATGTCCAAGACATTCCGCGCCAGAAGGAGCCGGTGGCTTTGCAGATCGAGACTGTGGGCGGAGTAAAGCTCCAGCTGCGCGAAGCGCCAACCAACGGCTTGACTTACTTCCGGGCTATCAACACGTTGGAGAACCTGCCGGACGAACTACGATCCCTAATCCCCCTATTCACCGATTCCATCATGCGCCTTGGCACCAAGGACATGACCATGGAGCAACTTGAAGATCTCATCAAGCTCAAAACTGGCGGCGTGTCCGTCAGCTACCACTCGGCATCTCAGCCGACAGACTTTACGCAGGCGAAGGAAAGTCTCGTCTTTTCTGGGATGGCCCTAGACCGCAACGTGCCGGTCATGTTTGACCTTCTGCGCAAGCTGATCGTCGACACAAACTTTGACAGTCCAGATGCTGCTCAGCAAATCCGCCAGCTTTTGCAGGCCGCAGCAGACGGTGTTGTCAACGATATCGCCTCATCGGGACACGCCTATGCTCGGAGGGCTGCGGAAGCCGGCCTGACATGGGACGCGTTTCTGAGAGAGCAAGTTAGCGGCCTGTCTCAGGTGAAGCTGGTGACTAGTCTGGCGAGCCGCCAAGAATCCGACCGGCTGGAGGATGTCATCGCCAAGCTCAAACTCATTCAGCAGTTTGCTTTCGCGGGTACTATTCGCGCCGCCATCACATGCGACAGCGAGAGCGTTGCCAGCAATACGGGCGCCGTGACCAGATTCTTGGACTCGCTTCCCTCCCACAAGGTCAATTTCCCGGCGCGCCAGAACCGGGAGTTTGGGAGGAACATCAAGTCCTTCTACCCCCTGCCGTACCAAGTATATTATGGTGCCCTTGCTCTGCCGACCGTATCTTACACCTCACCTGACGGTGCCCCTCTTCAAATTCTCGCCTCTCTTCTGACCCACAAGCACCTGCACCACGAGATCCGCGAGAAGGGCGGTGCCTATGGAGGTGGTGCATACTCTCGCGCCGTCGACGGCATCTTTGGCTTCTACTCGTACCGCGACCCTAACCCGCTTAACACGATCAAGATTATGCGGAGCGCCGGCCAGTGGGCTGTTGACAAGAAGTGGTCCGATAGGGACCTCGAAGACGCCAAGATTT
Source organism: Parathielavia appendiculata (assembly GCF_033297405.1). Lineage (NCBI taxonomy): Eukaryota > Fungi > Ascomycota > Sordariomycetes > Sordariales > Chaetomiaceae > Parathielavia > Parathielavia appendiculata. The sequence continues at coordinate 3,390,047 of NW_026944221.1, forward strand.
CTGTATTCCAAGGCCTCGATGCCCCTCGGGCGGTCAACGAAGAGGGCATGAGTAACTTCGTTTACGGAATTACAGAAGAGATGAAGCAGAGACGCCGAGAACAACTGCTCGATGTCACCAAGGATCAGGTCCGGGAAGTTGCGCAAAAGTACATCGTCAACGCACTGAAGAAAGAGGCTGAACGCCTGGTTTTCCTGGGCGAGAAGCGCGACTTCGTTGACAGGTCTTGGACCGTCAAAGAAATGGACATCAACGGGTCTTCTTAACCTCACGCTTGGACCCGAAGGCAACCTAGACGGCCAGCGGCGATGTATTCTTAAGAATTTGTACAACATATCGCTGATACCCTTCTCTAATACGCAGGCACGCCATCTGCTCGAATTTTGCAGCACTGCCACAATAGCGAGAGCATTTGCCTTCAAGAGTGACTCATCGAGATCATCGAGCCCTTCCTACCCAGCATCTTCACCCCGTTCTCTTTCCTCTCCATACCAGCGTTTGGATACGATACGTCTCAATGCTCGACGCTATAGCTTTGAGACCACTGCGCGACGCGAGATCAAGACACCAGGTGCCAAACTTTCGAACTGGTTCTGGGCTCGTTCTCTCAGAGCCGCCTTCCACAGCTTTGGACTTGCGGACTAAAGAACAGAGTACATGCTTGCTTGTTGTTACCTGATATATTGAGTTGACATGCGTACTCATCTAGGTACTGTACATGCACTGCTCGCGGATCCGCGGTTTAAGTTTGAGGAGCTGCTGATCGAGCTGCCGCGACGAGGAAACTTGGTGGCCTTGGCTCTCACGGATGCCGATATGGCGCAGGGACATCCAAGATCAAAGTTCCCTCGCAAGGTCTGGTGGCAGCCAGATACGGCAGACGAGCTGCATGTGCGTGCCGTTTAAACTAGGCGTTTACGCGGTTTTGGTGAGCGATTTGCGCAGGTCACGTAGCCCTGCATCTCACGGCAACGAGCCGCGGCGTGCATCAGACCCGTACGGAAACGAATGAACACAAGCGCGCATCAATACAGCTAACTGGAGGAGTTGACGATCCCTCTTTCAATGGTTAATGCCGCTGCGCACGCCTACACCGTTACGAGTCAACCTGGACAAGGACTCAGGTTGATGTCGAGCCTTTGTTGTTGGTGCGCGATTTTTATCATTGACGCATAAGCCGTCGACCTCTCGAAACCGTCGGCTACATGGTATTGTGACGGACCTGGACCGGCAACCAAACGACCCCTCACCCTCGGGCGAAATCGATATGTCGTTACCGGTGTTTGATGGGGGGATGGTCGGATGAATCCTGCATTCCGCTTTTAGGCCCGCTGGCGCTGACCACAAGTTGCGGTGTGAAACGGCTGACCATATCCGTTGGCCGGTCTTAGCAACCACGACTCGAGAGCGGAGGAGCCGGCGGCCTCATTAGCGAGCAAGAGGGTCGTTGGTCGTTCGTCAAACCCGTATCCGGCCGAATATCCCAGCAAATAAAAGCTCGCTGCCGGCAGGCAGTCCCTGGATTGAGGTTAAGTTCGGCTTCGATCTCAGGTCTCCCGAATCCCATGCACATGTGCTGTGTAAAGGTACCTTGTAGTTTGGTACGTCACCAGTAAGAAATCAGAACTTAGGTACCTTCGACAAGCATCTCCTTCTGAATCGCTTCCACCGATGGTTAGCTGGCCACTCCTTCATCGTTATTGCACGTTGATCATGGGTCACGACGGATGCCTCTATGAGATTGTGAATGGCCCGCCGTATCCTTCCGGGCCCTTGGGGTTTTGGTGGTTGTGCACAGGCCATGGATTGAAATCAGGGAAAAAATCGAGCAGAACCCTCCCTGATCCCCACATTTGAATGCACAACCCACTTCCAAACCCCTCCATTAAAAACGAGCTCCAGCCCAGCTTCCAAAACTTCCATCTTTTTCACTCAACGGCTCCTTCCCAACACTTGTCTCACCTCGTCTCACTGTCGGCCCTCGTTCATCCGTGTAACAGCCACTCCATTTGCTGCGCACCAAACTGTAAGTTCTTTTCAATCAAATCACCGGTGTTTTCCTGTTGAGGCTCGTGCAACGTCACTCAAGGCACGACCCGGACTGGCGGAATGGGGGTGCAGCGTGGCGTCGCGTGCAGCTGCTCAACGCAAATGGCGCTGAGGCAGAGACGGCAACAAGCAGCAAGTTGGACCCGGATATGTTAACAATGCTCACATTGCGCTTCAAAGACCGATTTATACCCCCTCGCACCGAGACTGCCTTTGGTCTTTTCAAAGGCACCCCCTCGACAACGGCTTTCTCGGCCGTGACCCTTGTCTCAGACGAAGATTTCAGCCTCCGAAAAACCTTCCATATCATCAACGTCCTCCCGCCACCTGCTGAGGTCGCCTAAGGAAGCCGACATTTCCTTGCTCGACGTCTCCCGCCACCAGAACCCCGAGTTCGACTCCCACAACCAGCTGCCGCATAGGACGAGTTGTGCGGTTCTTCCTCTAACCGAGGAAGAGTCGACGAAGTCTCGTCAGACCGTTCAGGGATCCGTCTGCTTCCGCCATCGACCTCCCTAACACCCGCCCGAGCACCCGTGCTGTATATTCTTACACTCTTGTCTACCGACAAGTCCGATCTCGCGCGTCTCGCCACAACAGCCGACCGCGCCTGTTAACCGGTCCTCACCGTTGAGTTTCCCACACACGTTCATTCGACATATCCCCCTCGCTAAATCTTGGGATATGGTTATGCCAACGGTTGTCACCGATCGATTCACGTCACTTGATTATACCGACTTTACGAATAATCATGTCTTTTTGAAGGGCTGCAACAATGGGTTCTTCGACTACAATCGCCTTGGCAACCATGCCCATCATGAGGGACACAAGATCAGCTCGCCCAAGCAGCTGATTGGCGACGCTCTTCGTGAGCGCGTTGAGGGCATTGACCCTGAGCTTTGCGAGCCCGGCGCGGAGGACACCTTCTTCGTGGCCGATCTCGGCGAGGTTTACCGCCAGCACCTGCGCTGGAAGTTGAATCTGCCGCGCGTCAAGCCGTTCTATGGTAAGGCCTATGCTGATTCTCTGAATCCACGCTAGACAACAGAACTGACATGATTTTCAGCTGTCAAGTGCAATCCGGACACAAAGCTCTTGGGGCTGCTGTCCGCCCTCGGCACCGGTTTCGACTGCGCCTCCAAGGCTGAAATCGAGCAGGTTCTGGGACTAGGAGTGGAACCCTCGCGCATCATCTACGCGCAGCCCTGTAAGACCAATTCGTATGTGCGCTATGTCGCCAGCAAGGGCGTGCGCCAGATGACTTTCGACAACGCCGACGAGCTCCGCAAAATTGCGCGCCTCTACCCGGAGGCCGAGCTCTTCCTGCGGATCCTGACCGACGACTCATCTTCCCTTTGCCGTCTCAGCCTGAAGTTTGGCGCTTCGCTCGACTCGACTGACAGCCTCCTGGCTCTGGCGCGCGATTTGGGTCTCAATGTTGTGGGCGTCAGCTTCCACGTTGGCTCGGGCGCGTCGGACCCCCGCGCGTTCCTGAAGGCGGTCCAAGATGCCCATGTTGTGTTTGGCCAGGCAGCCGTTCACGGGTTCTCGCTCAAGACGCTGGACGTTGGTGGTGGTTTCTGCAGCGACAACACGTTCGAGCAGATGGCCGGCGTGCTTCGTGCCGCGCTCGACGACTACTTCCCGGCCCACTCCGGCGTCAATATCATTGCGGAACCCGGCCGGTACTACGCTTCATCGGCCTTCACCTTGGCCTGCAATGTCATTGCCCGCCGCACCATCGAGGACGTGACGGCTTCCAGTTACATGTTGTACGTCAACGACGGCCTGTACGGCAACTTCAGCAGCATCATGTTCGACCACCAGCACCCCGTGGCCAAGGTGTTGCGCTGCGGCGGCCGCGTCTTGTACAACACGCCGGCTGCCGAGGCGACTGAGGCCGCCGACGGCATTGAGTACAGCATCTGGGGCCCGACGTGTGACGGCATCGACCGCATCACGGAGAGCATCCGGTTCCCGCAGCTGCTGGATGTCGGCGACTGGCTCTATTTTGAGGACATGGGCGCCTACACCATGTGCTCGGCAACCACCTTCAATGGCTTCTCTAACGACCACGATGTCATTTATGTCTGCAGCGAGGAGGGTGCGAAGGCTCTGCTGGGCCTGCACTGAGTCATTGAGGGTTGGAGAGCTTCAGGCTGTTGCGGGGGAGGACTGATAATGCGCCTGGTCTGACTTGACCTTGTCATGACGCCAGGGGTATTTACTTCGCTTCTTTCAGTTGTTTTTAGAGAACAAAATTGGGTTGAGATGGACTTGGTTCCCAGTCGAGAGTCGTTTCAAGGATCAACCATAGAAACGTTTCGTCCGTTCTTGCTCCGTTTTATGGCGATTGCGACTTGCTCGTTTCCATGGCCTGTTTTGTCGAGGATCGTGACTTCCAGCCTGGAGACGCGGCTGGAGTTTGGTAGTTCATGAGATGCACCCAGGCCGCAGTTAATGTAAGTGTGGTCATGGTGTGCAAACAAATCCGATACTGACACAGCACGGGTCAGGGCCAGGCATAATAAGTACACAGCCGGGAGGCCGCCAAAAGGACAATCCCACGGTATGACAAGCCGTGAATGGTCGCCTTGTGTTTCCATTTGTGAAATTTGATGGATTCCCGCGCCGAGCATCTCGGCGAGTCCCGCGCCATTCAACGCCTCACCGGACCATTTACGGATCCTCTCCTTCCATTTCCGGCACCGAGAGACATCGCTCTCCCTGAGCTGCCTTAGCGCCTTCTGCTCATCCATGCGAGCTCGTCGACGCCCATCCTTCTCTGATGAGTGGGTTGCTGCCTTTTCCCTCGTGTGTTTTGATGTCAGTCCCGTATAGGGGGGGTTTTGTGCTTCCTTGCCTTATGGTCCCTTTGTTTGCAGACAATAGAAGAGGACAAAACCTGCCTAGCTGAGACGTTCTTGTGCCTCCCGACTGCTCTTCTTTTCTTTGTACTACCGGCCCGGCACCATCGGGGATTGGGATGCGAACGCCGTGCCACACTACAACTGGCCCATCACTGGCACATTTGTCGTCGTGTGCGCCCCCTCCTTCTTCTCTGCGTCTTGTTTGGCCTGTTTCGGGGTGAAAAGTGTCTTGGTGCCTGATTGGTTTTGATGCTTGGGCCTGGGCCTGGCTTCTGTTCACTCTTGATCTTCCTCGGGGTTTGTTTCGTTCATCACGCTCCTTCGAAACTATCTGAGGTGCCTGGGTCGATTTTAAACGTTTACAAGAACCGCCTAAATTGATCGGGTTGGGCCAAATACTACTTCAATTGTTGCGGCATACCGAATAGCATCCAACGACACACTCAACCACAGCTACGATTGCAGTGCGTCCATGGACGCGGTACCATCCATCCATCCATCCATGCAACCAGCCAGGCATCCTACTACTCCATACCAACCCACCGATCGCACTTGAATTACCATCGACGACAACACCCATCAACCAACCAAAAAACTTATCCTACCCGACCAACGGCCACCCGACGACCAAAGGTTTACATCAGGGTACCTCGATGTCAAGATGGTCCGCAACATCGTCATCCTCTCGGGAACCTCCCACCCGGCCTTCGTCGAATCCATCGCCTCCATTCTCGGCGTCCCGCCGTCGAGCAGAGTGCTGGCCAAGTTCTCGAGCGGGGAGACGCGGTGCGAAATTCGGGACTCGGTGCGTGGCAAGGACGTGTATATTGTGCAGAGCTTCGGGGTCGGACCCTCACCCTCCTCCAGATGCCGCCGCCGTGGTCAGCTCCGGATAGGGGCCGGAAGGGAAGCTGAGGCTCTGACGGGGGATGGTGTTGGTGGTGGTGGTGGTGGCGGTGATGGGGAGGTCGACACTGAAATTGGGGAGGAGGTGAAGGACGCTGAGGTGGCGAAGGAGGAAGGGGTGGAGGAGACGCACACGGTCAACGACTACTTTATCGAGCTGTGCATCATGATCTCGGCCTGCAAGACGGGCAGCGCAAAGAGGGTTACGGCGGTGCTGCCGCTGTTTCCTTACTCGCGTCAGCCGGATTTGCCGTTCTCCCACGTCGGTGCGCCAAGGGTTGGGTTGTGGCATCAGCAGGAGAATGGGAACCGGTGTGGGAAGGTGGATTACATGTTTGAGAGCGTCCCTGTCACGCCGGGGCCGAATATCCCCATGACGGCTGGGCTCGTAAATGCGGGGGTTGACGTGACTGACATGATGGGAGGTGTGGCGTTGGGAAAGGAGACGCAAAGTGCGTCGAAGGAGACAGGGGAGAACGGACGGGCTTCTCCGGTTGCGGGCCACCGCCGGCAGCTGACGGGGAGCTATACCACGCATGACTACGAGAACCCATCGTTGGTTATGGCGCTGCAGGGGCAAAAGCAGTTCATGGCGCAGGCTGGCTCGCTGGTGGCGGATTTGCTGACCTGCGCCGGGGCTGACCGGATCCTCACCTGTGATTTGCACGAGAGTTCCTACCAAGGTTTCTTTGACATTCCAGGTATGCTACCCTCCCCTCAAATGTGTTGCGTAGATCGGCTGCTAATCTCAATGGCCCAGTTGACAACCTCTATGCTCGCCCGCTCCTGCAGCGCTACATCCAGCGAAAGATCCCCAACTACCGCGAGGCAGTCATCGTCAGCCCCGATGCAGGCGGCGCCAAACGCGCCACTGCCATAGCCGACAACCTCGGGCTTGCCTTTGCGCTCATCCACAAAGGTATCCCTGTTTCCTCACTTCGGCTCCCATAACCCTCACTAAGCAACCTCCCCTCCAGAACGCCGCCCGCCCAAAATCTCCGAGACACCTAAAGCAACCATGATGCTCGTCGGTGACGTGGCGTCGCGCGTCTGCATCCTGATCGACGACCTGGTCGACACAGCAAAGACCATCACGAGAGCGGCCAATCTGCTGAAGCGCGAGGGCGCCTTGCAGGTGATTGCGCTGCTGACGCACGGCGTGATGAGCGGCGAAGCGCTCGCGCGCATCAACGCCTCGGCGCTCGAAAGAATCGTCGTGACGAATACCGTTCCGCAGGAGAAGCATCGGGGGTTGTGCCCCAAGTTGGAGGTGCTGGATGTCAGTGGCACATTTGCCGAGGCGATTCGGCGCGTGCATCATGGCGAGAGCGTCAGTATGTTGTTTCAGTATGACTGATCCAACTTGATGATGGAGGCAACTGGGTTGGAGAGAGGTCGGCCTGCGGTATGGGCCAGATATGGAAGAAGAGTGCTCTTTGTAGCCTGTCGGCTTGAGGCTTACCGGGATAGCGAATACGGATGGGACAGAGATGTCGGATGTTGCCGTGTTCTTTGTTACCCGGGATATCGGGGAAGGAGATTGTCTGGTCTGGAATACGATAATACGGAGAGGTATTCCGGCCAGAGTTTATAATACCCCCGCTTCAAAAAGACATCCCGAAGCCCTCAAGGTCAGATCGAGCACGTCGCTTGAGCAGCTCCTAGTCTCTGGCTTCATGACATGCCCTCATTTACTGCCTATGAGACATATGCATTGGCTCCCACTAGAGAGACGGACCCGTCTCTCTAGTGGGAGCCGTATGCATTGGATGGATGTGTCAGCAGCGCCTGTGGCTGTGTTTCTGTAGTGGAAATGACCCAGGCGGCTTCAGAAACTTGGCGAATAAATGGCCGCTAGAAGCGTGAGGCAGAGATCATGATGCTGAAAAAGGATCTGCTAGGAGCAGAGATGGGACCAGGCCATGACGTTGCGCAAGTAAATGGTGAATGGATCAAGTTTGCCAAGGCCGGGTGACAGATGAACTGCCGCCGACTCCTGCGCTTCATCAATGCAGCCATGTATGTACCGATATAGAGTGCCTAGAATGGAGCGATGTGTTCTGCATGGTGAGATGATCAAACACAAGGATCGATCCTGCGTCGCTATAGAGGCACTGAAGCACAATGAGGATTGAGTCTCGCAACTCGGCTTCTCTGCTGCGAATGGTCTGCCCTCCAAAATGTCGTAGCTCAGGTTGGCTGAGAACAGGAAGAGATGCAGGGCTCTCATTCAACGCGAAACGACGCGGGACAAGTACGACAGAGCGTGTTGATTGGTCAAGTTCTTGCTGCAGGTAGTGCAGCCTGCCAAGCATTTATTTTCAGCCATTCAAACGGATCCCCCACACGCCCCCCACCGTGACTCTCATGCATACAAGCCATCAAAACAACAACAAAAGTTAAAGAGAGACGAACCAGAAAGGGGGGGTTGTATGCGCGACGATGACCAGGTTGTGTGGCGTCAAATTCATCTCGTACATCAATCGCTCATCATGCTAGAGGAAGATTTAATGAAGATATGCCCATCTTTCTTAAACGCGCCTACACGGTAGACCAAGTTGTCCGTCTCGTTGTTCTGCAAGTCGGCAAAGCGAAGCCAAGTTGGGGTGGATGTCCCACAACCCAACCTCTGAGGCCAGGAGGTTGGGCAACGGCACCGTTGTGCTTGGAGTCGGGAGTTACCACTTATCGGCTAGCTACTATGTATATTGACTTGCTGCTGCAAAGCGATATCTTTGCTATTAGCGATTCAGACGATCCGGCTCAAGAACACTCTAACCGGCACTGTCCTGGAGGTACAGTACTATGTAGAGAGATGAAAACACCACGCATAGCATCTTGAACGCGGCTGGAATTGACATGACAGTTACCCGCCCACCGCGGCTGCAACGCCAAGCGGCTAGTGGATGTTTTGATGGACCGTGCATCCTGGGATGGGCGAATGACGGCGGAGCGCGTCTGCGTGCCAATGTAATCTTGAAATTACCGTTGGGACGTTGAAATGACTCCTCAGGATGGTAGAATTTATGGCACAATAGGATTCACACGGCGGTAATTACTGTCAGATAATAGGAACAAACAACAGCAGTCGCGGTAGGACTGGACCACGCTAGCCAAGCCTACCAATACGCAGGGGTGGTAGTACCCTCCATGACCCTTCCAACCTCATTCCTTCTCTCAACCACACCTTTCTTCGCCTTGCCACACCATCACCACCATCATCGTCGATATCTCGCATTCCCCGCTCTCCAGGTTTCCGACCCAACATACTCGAGATACGGCACTCCTGAGATGGATTCCTGACCTCCGGAGCCTCCTATCGACCTAACCGCTTGGGCCACTGCCCGGTGCTCTGTTGCCCCGCCATCGACCCAACGACGTTAACGAGCCCAACCGGTTGTGCGCGCCATTCTTCACCTGCGTCGCGTCGCTGCGCCGACCAGTTTACCCGCTTTACAAACGGCAACGCAAGCTCAGGAGGCGCCATTGTCCAATTTATCCTGCGACGACATCAAGCCAGCAGCACACTCCTTTTGGAGGATCGAGTCTCGCATTTGAGCTATTCGGAACAGAACAGAGGTCATATTGCTTGAGAGTTCACGATCATTAAAGCGCTCTACGTGTTTCAATAATTAGCGCACAACCTCCTGCCGTCCACACGATACCGGAAAACAGCACGCGACCTCCGCGGCACAACATTTTGTCGCATGGTCGCTCGCCTTGCAAACATCGACCTCTAAATATCCTGTCTTCATTTTCTCTAGAATGGCCTTCAACATTGCGACGGACGGCGATCCCTCCAAAGCTATGGCAGCGGCGGGGCCATCCAGCACAAGATTCAGCCATCCTTCTGCATCAAGACCCCCTTCTGGCCTGTTGCCTTACGATGCACCTTCTTCCAGAGGCTGCACAACCATTGGCCAGCTTCGCCCGACAGCGGCCGAGCACGCCTACGATGCTTCTACCAGCGCCTCGCGAGATAGCCTTCAGGGGACCCCGCGTAGGAAACGGCAGAGGATAGATGCTGACCGGTATGTCAAGCGCTTCTCTTCTGCACCAAGTTTGCTAACTCGTACTCAGATTCATTCCGGCCCGGTCCGGCCGGGATCTGCAGTCTGAATTTCACTTGATCCCACCGCCACCGCGACCGACGCCCGAAAGAGGGAGACCGAGGAGTCCGCCAAGGGGCTATCGCTCCCAGAGGAGTAAGCCTGTCTTTAACCAAGTCGCTTTGCCAAGACGTCCCTGACACCCTTGATAGGTGAAGAAGCGGATGAGACCTTCCAGGAACTTCTACGAGCAGAGATTTTTGGGGATGATAGTGTGCCTCAAGCCTCGCCAAGGTGGACGTCAGATGACCACATGCGCACACCTCCAAGGAATACACCTTCTCTTCCTGCAACACCGCAAAAGAACCTCTTCTCATACGTCTCTCCTCGCCATCAGCATCTTATCGGTCTTTCCACCCCAAAAAAGACACCACAAAGAGGCCACAGCCTGGTCCCGGACCCTCGCTTAGAAGCCTACAGCACGACTCCGATCTCTTATACGAGTCAGCAGATGCTGCTTGCCCCGCGCCGTCAACATAGAACTGTCGCCAAGGTACCAATCAAGGTCCTGGATGCACCGAATCTGGCCGAGGATTTCTATCTTAACTTGATGGACTGGGGCAGCTCGGATGTGCTGGCCGTTGGCCTTGGCGCCGGCGTCTTCATGTACAATGCGCAAAACGGCAAAGTAGCAAAACTGTGCACACTCGACGACGACAAGGTCACCAGCGTATCCTGGATCCAGAAGGGAACCCACATTGCCGTTGGAACCAAGAAGGGGCTGGTGCAGATATGGGATGCTCAAAAGTTCAAGCGACTCCGGACTATGACGGGCCACACTGCCCGTGTCGGCTCGCTAGCCTGGAACGCCCACATCCTTTCCACCGGTTCGCGGGACCGATCCATATTACACCGCGACGTCCGGGCGCCGGACCAGTGGGTGAAGCAGCTCCTCGGACACAAGCAGGAAGTCTGCGGCCTGAAGTGGAACTGCCAGGACGGCCAACTAGCCAGCGGGTCAAACGACAACACCGTCCTCGTCTGGGACAAGGTTATGGACCAGAAACCTCTCTGGACCTTCAATGAGCACATCGCTGCCGTTAAGGCGCTTGCCTGGTCGCCCCACCAGCGCGGCCTCCTCGCCTCGGGCGGCGGCACAGCCGACCGCCGCATCATCTTCCACGACACAGTGCGGGGGTCGGTTCGCAACGACATCGACACGGGCAGCCAGGTCTGCAACCTCATGTGGTCCAAGAACTCGAACGAGCTTGTCTCCACGCACGGGTACATACAGAATAACCTGGTCATCTGGAAGTACCCCTCCATGACCCGCGTTGCCAGCCTCACGGGACACACGTATCGCGTACTGTACCTGGCCATGTCGCCGGATGGGACGCAGGTGGTGACCGGCGCGGGGGACGAGACGCTGAGGTTCTGGGAGGTGTTTAAACCCAAGCAGCCAGTTAGGTTGCTGGGTGGGAACGTTGATTTGCCGGTTATTCGGTGATTATGGGAGGGGAGAAGGTGGGTTTAACTTGCATTTACGGGTAGGACTAGGGAAGGGGACACATTTGGCAGTGGCATTCGTGCATGGGATGGGATGGGAAGGAGTTGAGAAGTCGGAAGCGTTCATCGAATTCATCGTCAGCGGACTGAGAGGGGTGCTTAGCGGGAATGCTGGGTTTTGACAATGGGTAGAATAGTGGTTGGGATGGAATCTGGACAGCGAAAGAAATTGGATTCGGGGACAAAATGAAATGGGATGGGATATTTCAGCGGCCTCAATCAGGACATTGTGCTTGTGTGATTGGGACTGATTTGGTATTACGGGTTAAGCGATTGCCGAGCGATGCGCACGGGATGGGCATGACATTGGGCAGCGGGGTTGGTTTGGCATTGCAAGTGTGTTCAGGCTGGTGGTGGTCAGAGGTGTTGGGCGTTGGGGGTCAAGCAACGGATGGTTATGATACGGGCGGTTTGTGTTTATGGCAGCTATTGTCTGAGCTGAGCCTTTGCAATGCCGACTTCTTGACAATCATACATCTTCGATATCTCAAGTTCATTGTTTGGTATCCTCCTTGTTGCAGGTAAGCATCAGGCTCCATACCGCTTGATGCGACTGCGACCTGTTTCCTCAGGAGAGATCCAGCCATCTCTCTGATCATTGGTCTGTTTCGACCTTCCTAAGGACAAAAGTAATTGACTACCCTGGCCAAAGGGGCAGGCGCTGAAAGACATAATTGTGACTGATGCCTGGACACAGTATATCGTTCAGAACGCATAAGTGATGGTGGCCTCGGTGAGGCGGTCAGATGCTCGAATGACGGGAAATATTGCGGTGGTCGGCGTTGGGGCCGACAACATGAAGGCGAGGTGGGTGAATCTGAAACCCAGATCGAGAGACAAGTTGATGGGCACGGGAAGGGTTCTTCCGGTCTGATCCTTCTAGAAACGGCGAGCAAGTCTACGCTGAGAATCCATCTCTGTTCGACGTAGCTCCGTGGCCGACTATCCGCAAGCTTGAGCATAGCCAGGTACACCATTGATCTTAGTAGCCGGGTTGACGGTCGTCGTATAACCCTTAGCCCTTGAAATATCGGCGCCGGTAAGGAAAAGGAAGTAGAGTAGAAGTAAGGGAGAGGAGAGGACCGTAGAAGAAGACTAACACAAGCTTAGACATGACTCTTCGTACCGGGTAGTCTGTCTTGTTTCCTTTCTAAATGCTAGGCTACCTAGGCAACAAACAAACTAGGGTTACACTATACACCCATACTTGGCCAGGGACCGTCTCCGAAACGAATCCGCCACGGTGAAGTTTGTGGGATGAGAGGTGAACATTACCGTGTCGGATTCCCGTCTGACGGGCTGCTCCCCCTTGAGACGACGCTCATTACCAACGGGGTGCTGCTCCCCGACATTGGAGAGGGTTCAGGAGAGGCGGCTGTCAGGGCCGTTGACGACCACCCGAACAAGGACCAAGACACAAGAGCACTGCCATTCAAGAACCTTTCTTATTCAAGGACGGGAGCACAGTCCAGACCAAAGAAAACAAGCCAAGCTGGCTAGAGACAGTACACGCAGGGTATCATAGATAGGTAAATGTGTAAAATCCAGTCATGCCTCAACCAGTTCCCCATTCAGCCTTCACCCTCCCCTCTCCAACACTCTACCAACCTACTCAACCTGGGCCCTCGAATCATGGCATGTAAGGTGTAAAGTAAGAAAACGAGTAGAGGGGCGAAACACACCCCCTGATCATGGCCTCTAGCATCCAGCGCCGCCAAACCAGGAATATCAAGTTGTCCCAGAATCACTCATTATACCCAACATGACCAGAGCAGGAAACTCAGGATATCACTCCCCCAGCAGACAACAGCAACAATCACATTATAGACTCCCCGCTTCCAGCCTTCCTCTCCCTAGCCACATCCCTCGCGCCCCCATCCATATCTGCGCCTGTTGTAATGACCGCCGCCGGCCGCTCATCATTCAACAGCGGGATATTATCCACGCCGCCCCGGGCGCCACCAGCAAAAAACCCATCATCCGACGGTTTCCCCGAGATGGCATCCCCGACTCCCGGCGTCGTCCCGGCGGAGACATCCGCCACGCCGGGCGTCATGGCGCCCTCCTGCGGCCACACATCCGGGCTGTGCTGCCACTTGGCGACCTCGGCCTTCATGGCCTCGAGCTCCTTCTGGAACCGCTTCCCAAACACGTCGATGTAGTAGGTGCTCCCGTTGTACACAGACCACCCGAACACGACAAGCATGAAGAGGGCCGAAGCCCAGCGGCTGTAGAACCATAGCGGGCAGGGCAGCATGGTGAGTACGGCGTACGCGTACTGGATCATCATGAAGGCGGGCTCCTGCAGCGGCTCCGGCAGGGAGAGCACAAACTTGCCGATCCAGACCTTGCTGTACGACCGGCGCAGCCAGGTGAAAGACGTCGGGCGGCCCGCGGCGATCTTCTCGCGGCGGCGGACTGTAATGAAGAAGTAGTAGCTGAGCTGCCAGATGGCGTAGGGGATGGTGGACCAGGCGAGCATGGAGAGGACGTTGGCGTAGGCGGTTGCGGAGCCCGGGGATGACGTCTTGATGGTCCAGATAGCGGGGAAGCGGGCGGCCTGGTAGTCCGGGTCGAGGAGGTGGACGATGCAGTGCAGCGTCGCGCACGGCATGATGTGGATGAATAGAGAGGTGACCTTGTCGAAAGAGTGGAAGACGAGTGAGTTGCGCCACATGATGATGGCGACGGCGTTGTTGCCAAAGGCGAGGCAGTAGACGGCGGTGAAGAGGCGCTTGGACGAGGGGAAGACCCAGATGCTGAGCATGAGGAGGAAGTTGACAAAGTAGCAGAGGTCGGCAAGGAAGTAGTGGTAGCCGCGGCGGTGGTAGGTGTAGAAGCGGATGGGCATGAAGTAGAGAACCTGCATCGTGTACCATAGGTGGAACCACTCCGGGTAGCCGCCGATCAGGTAGCCGCTCACAAAGATATTCATGACGCCGCAGATGAAGGAGATCTTCTCGCGCAACGTGATGACCTTGGTGTCGTTCCAGCGGGCGCCCAACTTCTCGACGCTGGTGCGCATTCGCTTGCGGTAGCGGTCCAGCTGCTCCTCGGCCGACGGCACGCGGCGGCGCCACTCGTCCACCATGCGCTCGCGAGCAATGCGGCTCTTGTTGCCGAGGGCCTCGCGCGACTTGCGCACCTTCTCCGTCTGGGCCGAGATTCCCTTCTGCAGCTTCTCGAGCTGAGTCGACAGAGCGAAATTATCCAGTATGTCGAGCACCGTCAACCGGTCCAGGGGCGGGAACGGGTCCCAGTCCTCCTGATATGAGCTGCTCCCTGAAAACGACGGGTTGCGCGAGTGGCGGAAGCTCTTCGGCCCGGGCGAACCCGGCGTCGTTGGGCCCAGAGTAGGCGTGTCGAGGACATGTTCGTGCAGCGGGTGGTCATCGAGAAGTGTGCTACTCATTTCCGGTGTCAGGATGGCCTCGCTGTCGGTGGAAGTGCCTTCCCACTTGTTGTTCTTGTATGGGATTGATATAGGGTTACTCGTCTTCTCTGGTTCCGTCATTTCGAACGGCCGGGTGTGGCTTGAAACAAGTCCTGGTTGAGCTGGCAAGACTCCTGTTTGGATAATTGAAGCTCGAGAAAGCTGGAAAACGAAGGCGTCAGTAAACCATGGCTGAGATGAAGTCTACGTTCATCAACAACGATAAGGGCAAGCAGGGTGGATAATCATCGTCATTGATGGACAAAGGGCGGTATGGTAACCAGCTGTGGATCTCGACTTACACGGGTCTCCAACACCAGCGACTGAAATGCAGCGTAAGTGCACCGCCAGCCGCGGGGACTTTGAACGACCTTCGGCTATCTTCCGGGTCGAGGTATTCAAGTGTGGTGTTGCAAGGCGGTTGATGTGCTTGTGATGCCTTTTCTCTGGTCTGATAGTGGGTTGTCAAGCAACCTTGGATCTCAAGCTTCGATGGATTATTTGTGTTCTGTGTGCGAAATTCGCGGTCCGAGGTCGATCGAAGGATAAATGCGAAGAAGCTTCAGGTAAGCTGTAGGGGTTGACGCGACGGTGTCACGCTACGTATCAGGATGTTGACATGTGCTTGTGATGCAAGGTAGGGAATCCAGCTGACCGTGAACTGGGACAAAAGGGTGTTGAAGGCTGCAGCTTGAACTGCTCAGTGGCGCCTCAGCAGACCCATGCTACTGGCTGAATGCTTGACGTGTTTGAATCCTGGGTTGTGATTGGACAGAGATATTTCGGCAGCTCTTGAGGGAGTCCGATATTCGTACTGTCCCCCTCCTGATGCTCGCACGTATTCAACCGCTTACGGCCGTACGAAGACTTCGCAGCCCAGCAATACCGTTAGTTCATCCGTACATCACAAGCGCAGTCTAGACTCAATTGCAGGCAGGAAAGCGAAGTAATTACTACTCTTACAATGTGTGATCTTCCGAGCCCTAATGCTGTAGTGCCTTACATTCAGCTTCGAAGACTTGGTTTACCAAGCCCGGAGTTGGGTGCAAGACCCGGGTCCGCCAGCTCTGCCCAGTTTCGAGCCTAGGCCGCACTCTCAAAGGTAGCAGCGTAACTATAACTAACCTCCAAATGCAACTATATTGTTAAGGGAATGAGCCAGCTTCATTATGCAGTGTAGATAATCCTTATTTTACGTCTTGGTGTCCTCTGATATAAAGAGACGGTTATAGCTATACTATATAATCCTGATGTAGCTGGTGCGGTCCGGCGCTCTACGTGAAGCAGTTAAATATTTGCGAAAATCCATTGGAAAACAGTACGAATATCGGGCTCGCTCTTAAGGCGAACCTGGCGACCTGGGTAGCCAACCCTCACAGCCTGTACTGAATCGAGGTATTGAATGACTCTCGGGTTTTCATGTGCTGGTTTGCCGCCCAGAAACGGGTGTCTCGAGTCTCATCTGTTTCTCTCTTCTTGATGGACCACACAGGACCGTGTTACTTTGTCCATGCATCAAATTCATTCAACCGTTGAGCTTCACGGAGATGGGTTCGATAATTCGGATGTCACAGTAACCCGTAACAAAGGGTGTCAGTATCAGCTCAAATCCACCGTACTACCTAAGTTAACCCTGGGTTGTTGGTTAGCGCGGTACTCATGTAGTCCAGGTGTTACACGTCGTGCATCTTCTTCACTTTGACCTACTCTTATCTTTTCGTTTCTTTGCTCTTCCAGATCCTATCTATCTTTGTCTTTGTCTTTCTCTTTCCCCTTCCCTTACTTTCTGTCTTTACATTCATTAATTTTTCCGTCTCCTTTTCATTTTCTTACGCTCCTTGATTTCACTTATTCATGTCTTCAGATAGTGTGACCCGCCATGTGCCACGCTTACGAAGAATCAGGGGCTGGATTGTACAGAATGCAGGCCAACAATCTAGAAGCATTCAGCTTAAACATTAGTGAAATAGCTACATCTTGAAGAAAATAAATGTTCTTCTCAGCATCTACCTAGAGGAGCGGTAAGTTGCGTACGAGGGTCTCTTACCATCTTTCTACCTACCTAGGTGGCAGACGGCTGCTCCTAACCATAAGACCCGGTGTCTCTGTTATGTGGTTCGTATGTACATACGTGATACTTACAATACCTACCTACCTTACCTAGCGAACCCCGCCAAACAGGATCGCGATTGGAAATTTACGGCTTGTTGCGATCACTGACATCGGGACCCGGCGCGACTTGTGAGCGGAAGCAGGCCAACATTGAATCGGTATCTCGATTTCACGCGCGTTTTCATGCGCTCAACTGCGCGATCTACTCGGAACTACTATTCAACGCGGTAATACGCTTCTATCTCCGAGAGCCGGACGCGACGAGAACCAAGGGCAATCAGATCCGCGCGACGGAGCAGCCGTAACCATGGGCAAGCTCATCCGTCTTGAGCTATTCAGTGCGTGCCGCCGCTATCCTGTTCTTTTGAGCAGTGAAGCTTACCTCGACCCTTAGATTTCAAATCCTACAAGGGTCACCATACCCTGCTGTTTGGGGACTCCTATTTCACATCCATCATCGGCCCAAATGGCTCCGGAAAATCGAATTCGTGAGTCGCGTACCTAATACATACTCCATGTCAAATCGCGCTGACACAGCTGCCTCGTGTTCAGCATGGACGCCATCTCCTTCGTCCTGGGTATCAAGTCGTCCCACCTCCGATCGTCCCACCTCCGCGACCTAGTCTACCGCGGCCGGGTAATGAAGACGTCCAAGATACAAGACGACGGGACCGCTGCGCCTGCGGCGAACGGGAATATCAACGGCCACGAGAATGGCGACGACGAAGATGCGTCACAACGGGCCTCCCGGAACGATCCGAAGACGGCATGGGTCATGGCAGTCTACGAGGACGATGCGGGCGACGAGCAGCGGTGGAAACGGAGCATTACGAGCAACGGCACAAGCGAATACCGCATCAACGATCGTGTGGTTACTGCCCAACAATACAACGAAGCGCTCGAGGAGGAGAACATCTTGATCAAGGCCCGGAACTTCCTCGTCTTTCAAGGAGACGTCGAGGCCATTGCCTCCCAGTCGCCACAGGACCTGACCCGCCTGATTGAGCAAATTTCGGGGAGTCTGGAGTACAAGGCCGAGTACGAGAGGCTCCAGGCAGAGGCAGAGCAGGCAGCAGAGAACCAAAACTTCCAGCTCCACCGGAGGCGAGGCATCAACTCGGAAATCAAGCAGTACCAGGAGCAAAAGAAGGAGGCCGAGAACTTCCAAAGGAAGACCGAGGAGCGGGACGAGGCCGTCGTCACGCATATCTTGTGGAAGCTGTACCATTTCCAGCGGGTCATGGACGAGTCCAGCGCCCAGATCCAGGAGCACCACGAGAACCTAAAGGAGTTCCGCCGTAATGTGGAGACCTTCGAGAAGAAGCTCGAGGCTGCTCGCAAGGAGCAAGCCACTGTGACTCGCGAAGTCAGCAAGATTGAAAAGAGCATTAAGAGCAAGGAGAAGAGCATCGAAGAGAGAGACAACAGCCTCGTCCCAATTGATGAGAAGATCACGCAGAGCTCACAGGATATGGCGACCCTTCGAAAGCGCATCACGGATGTCAAAAAGGACCGTGATGAGAAGACGGCCAATATCCAAAAACTCAAAAAAGATCTCGCGACGGTTGAGAAAGCACACCAGCAGTTTGAGAAGCAATGGGCCGAGACGCTGAAGAAGCAGGGCAAAGAGCTGAGCGACGCAGACCGCAAAGAGTACACCACCCTGCAGGCCGAGGCCATGAGGAAGACGTCAAATAACCGCGCAAAGCTGGCCAATTTGCAGCGTCAACTGAGGGGCGACGAAGTCACAGTGAACAGCTTGAAGGGCAAAATTGACAACTTTGAGGCGGCCGTCGAGAAACTGCAGAGCGAAGTCCAGGCGATTAAGGACCGCCGGAATGCCAGCCAGGACTCCGTCCGCCAAATAACCAGTGAGATCGATGCCAAGAAAAAGGAGTTCAACAGCGTGCAGTCTGAGCGGATTAGAATCAACAACACTCATACCGAGCTGGAGGAGAAACTCCGTGAAGCGCTGAGGAAGCTGGACGACGCCAACATGGGCCGAAGACAGAACGAAAAGGAGGCCAAGATGAGGAGCATGATCAGCGATCTCAAGCGCATATACCCCGGCGTCCGCGGCCGAGTGGGCGAGCTCTGCAAGCCCAAACAAAAGAAGTTCGACGAAGCTGTAGCGACCGCCCTAGGCCGAGAACTCGATGCGGTCGTGGTCGACACCGAGAAGACTGCCGTAGACTGTGTCCAATACCTCAAAGACCAACGATTTCCTCCCCTGATTTTCATCCCGCTCGACAACATCAAAGTCAACACCTCGAATCCCGCAGTCAAGGGTGTTTCCGGTGCGCGCCTGACCATCGACACCATCGACTTCGACTCTTCCCTGGAGCGAGCCATTGCCTACGCCTGCGGTGGCTCCGTGGTTTGCGACAGTCTGGATGTCGCCAAGGACATCGTGTACAAGAAGAAAATCCAGGTTAAGGCGGTAACTCTGCAGGGGTACGTGATTCACAAGGCTGGCACCATGTCTGGCGGTCGGTTACCCGAAGACAAGGGCGGGAAACGTGGCTTCGAGGAGCATGACGTCCAGAATCTGCAGCGACTGGTCGAGAAGTTCCGGAATGATATTGCCAACCTGCCTAGGCCAGGGAGGCGAGGTTCTGCCGAAGAATCTCTGCAGAACGAGATTGGCGCGCTCGAACAGCGTCTCCGACTCCAGCAGAGCGAGCTGGCTGCCTTTGAAAAGAACCTCAAAAGCAAGCAGAAGGAGCTTGACCACGTGAAGCGGGAACTCAGGGACTACGAGCCCAAGTATGCCGAAAAGGAGGAGGAGTTGCAGCGCACTCGCGCCACTGTCCAAAAGTTCGAGAAGGCCATCTTTGACGTCGAGGATAAGATCTTCGCCAATTTCTGCAAGAGACTCGGGTACGAGAACATCCGTGCTTACGAGGCTCAGCAGGGCAGTCTTGAGCAGGAAGCGGCCCAGAAGCGGCAGGACTTTGACGTGCAGAAAAAGCGCATCCAGAACAACCTGGCCTGGGAGACTTCGCAGCAGAACGCGGCCAATGACCGGGTGAGCGTAATGGAGGCGACATTGCAGCGGCACCAGAAGGATCTGGAAGCTTATCAGCAGGAGAAGGAAGATATTGAGGAAGCAAGGGCGCGAGATCAAAACGAGCTCGGAGCCCTTCAGGGGTCCCTGGACGAGCTAAAGGAGACGCTCGGTGAGAAGTCCAAGAAGCTCGCCGAGGCGAAACAGGATCTGCAGAAGAAAACCAAGGAGATTGACTCGAGGTTAAAAGAAATCAGCAACCTGGAGGCCGCGGTGCAGAAGAACAGTGCTCAGAAGTTTGCCTTGCTCAGGAGGTGCAAGCTGGAGCAGATCCAGCTGCCGATAAGCAAGGGCTCGCTCGACAACATCCCCAACGAGGATGTGCTGCTCCGCAAAAACCAAGATATGATGGATGTCGATGGCGAGGAGGACGAGGAGGAGGTGCTGGAGGCTGCCATGGACGACTACGGCATCGAGATTGATTTTGACGCGTTGGACGAGGAGCTCAAGAACGTATGTCACGTTCCTGTTTTTCGCTTGAAGCCTCCGCCAGTCATAGCTAACAACCGCAGCCTGATGACGATCTCGAAGAGAAGCTCCAGTCAAAGATCAACTCCCTGACCAACGAGCTCGAAAAGCTTAACCCCAACATGCGCGCCATGGAGCGCCTCGAATCCGTCAAATCCCGCCTTGAGTCCACCGAGAAGGACTTTGAAGACTCCCGCGCCGCTCTCCGCGCCGCCCGTGAGGCCTTCACCCAAGTCAAAGAAAAGCGCTTCGAGCTCTTCAACCGCGCCTTCACGCACATCCAGGAGCAGATCACGCACGTATACAAGGACCTGACGCGCTCCGACGCCTATCCGCTCGGCGGCCAAGCCTACCTCGACATCGAGGAAGATACCGACACCCCTTACCTTTCGGGCATCAAATACCACGCCATGCCCCCGCTGAAGCGCTTCCGCGACATGGAGCACCTCTCGGGCGGCGAAAAGACCATGGCCGCCCTCGCGCTGCTGTTTGCCATCCACAGCTACCAGCCGAGTCCATTCTTTGTGCTGGACGAGGTCGACGCGGCGCTGGACAATGCCAACGTGGAGAAGATCAAGAATTATATTCGTGAGCACGCCGGGCCGGGCATGCAGTTCATCGTCATCAGCCTCAAGCCGACGCTGTTCCAGGACAGTGAGAGCTTGGTGGGCGTGTATCGTGATCAGGAAGTCAACAGTTCGCGGACGCTGACGCTGGATGTGAGTTTCCTCTCTCCCCCCCTTCTTTCTGGTCATTAATCGTGCTGCGTTATGACTTACTAACTGATTGCTACAGCTGCGGAAATACGTGTAGCGGCGTCTCGCGGTGACGTGGTTTATGAGGTTCATTTGTATTTGAGCTAGCAAGCAACTTCTTCGCGGTCGGTTTTGAGACAAGGTGAATAGGACTGTTAGGGTCTATTACTCTATCCATCTAGCAAATATATGCCCCCGTACGCGTCGAGTGGTTATGCTTCTGTCCTTGTAAATTTATGATACAGCCGATCCCAAAGCGTATATCTATCCCAAATGCGCTCCATGTCCGGTCGTCCCCCAAACTCCATCCCTTACGACATGCGTGCCCAAATGCCAACAACCGTTTCCCTTCTGTAGGTTACCCTTTCGACTTCCAAACCATGTCGTCCGTTCCTCAAGTCCCTCTTTCTCCGAATGCAGTATCGACGGTCGAGCTTCTCGGGTGTGTCGTGCAGATCAACGCCCATCCATAGCACGCGATCCGAATCTTGAATCCCAGTCCAACTTCAATGCCTCCGATTAACTCCATGCCCCGAGACTCCTGATCGCCACCATATCCATCATCAACATGTCGACTCGCGGTGTGCCGCGGTAGACGCTGGTGAACATGGCGTGCAAATCGACGCAAAGTCCACGGAAATCATCCAAGCCTAAACACGAGTCCCACTCCAACCCAACTCCAAGTCCGCCCCTTGAGCTCCCGGTTCCTCGTCGACCAAAAGTCGATTTGCGGTGAGCGGCGGTAGGCGTGTGGTGCTTATATGCTGGCATGCAAAACGCAGTCGATAGGTCGCTCTCCCACATTTTGGTGGGCTGAGTATTTGCAAAGGACAAGCCAAACCGCAGAACAGCTGAACCGCAAAGATCGTCGACCGCGGAAAATAGAAGCGGCTCTGGGCTGAAGGTGTCACCTTCTTGTGCCAGGCTGCTTACTGCTAGTCGAACGGATGTACTTTCGCCCTGATGAGCTCCAGTTAGTCTCGGCGTCAAAACAATGGGAGGTCAAGCATTGTCCTACAATCATGCGAGCGTTGGTACCAAACGATAAAATCCGCTCAGACGACGTCCTCAAACTCGAACTGTTCGTCGTCCTCCTCATCCTCCATCTTGAAGCTCATGGCGGCGCCCTTTTCGTCCGCCGTCTCGGCTGCGGTGTCCAGCTTGACGCGTTTGGCCGGCAGCATGTCGTCCTCCTCGACGTCGTCGTCCAAGGGGCGGTCCAGTGGTTCTTGGGTTTTCATCATAGCGAGCAGCTCGGATTTTGAACTGGGGACGGTGGTCTCGGTGATCCACGACGGCAGCTCGTTTTCTTTGGCGAGGCGCTCCTTTCGCTTGCGCTGCTCCATCCTCTCCTGCTCCATGTCGTCCGAGATGGTGACCTGCATAGTTTTGGGGCCGACGTTGGCGAGACCCTTGACGGCCGAGGGCTTCATGCCAAACAGGCTGCCGGGTTCAATAGGCACGCTGGCGAGGGCCTCATGGGTGGGCTCGCGCACGATGGGGCGGGCATCCTGGATGGCCTTGTCGAAGGTGCACTCAGGCACCATGATGCGGTCGATTTGCTGCAGCATGTCGGTCATGAAGCGGAACTGGTTGTTCATGCGCGAGAGCTGCTGGTGCCCCGCCGTGTCGTGCTCCCTGAAGAGCTCCAGCACGGTGCCGCAGCGCTGGCAGAGGAAGCCGGCGGACGAGACCTTATCGAGCACCTCGAGCTGGGTCCACTGGGCGCGGCAGCGCGGGCACGAGTACTCCTTGGACTCGTCGGCGGGCTGGACGCTGCCTTGCATATCCTTGTCGGTCTTGTAGACGCGCCACTTGATGGCATCGATAGTCTGGCGGTAGTCGATATAGTAGTAGGTCCGGTTGATGGGGCGCGACTTGCCCTCTTGTATCTCGGGCCGTGTATGGACGACCAGGAAGCGGGCGTCGCGCAGGCCAGCGCACAGGCGGTGGAGGTCTTTGAGGTTCATCTTCATGAGGTAGGCGAGCTCGTCGTCGCGCAAGGCCGAGTGGGTGACCAAGGCATCGACCACGAGTATCTCTTGGGTCGTGTAGAAGGCGCGCATGACGGCGCGAACCAGTGTCTGGACAACCTCCATCGCGACCTGGTTTATACGCTTTGGTAAAGCGGAATAGGTTGTCGGTGTTGAAGGACCAACAGTGTGGTAGTTGTTTGAGAGTTGAGATGTCTTTTTGAGTCGTCGACTTCCAGGTCGAATCTTTCGGTTCACAAAGCGAGCGTCTGGTGATTGTTTGGAATGAGTTCCAGGATTGTGATCCTCTTCGTAGAAGAGTAGCGGGAAGAAACGCGCGGGCAAAAGACCTGTTGACAACGAGTAGTTATGCCTGCTTGCGTCGGTTTCTGTCTGAATGACAAGAGAAGAGAAGACGAGGGAGCCTAGGCTGAGGCTGACGGCTTTTATGAGTGCGCGATACTGTGTTGTGGCGGCACCGCGCCAACAACCTGCAATTTCTTTCGCGGAAACCACGAGGTCAGAACAAACAGCTAGTGTGTCAATTCTACATTAGAGGCATATGTAACTGAATTTTAGTCCGGCTCCTAGCTCGTTATATGCAGTTTCCGGGCTTGGAGTGCAAGTCGAAGGCAGACGTGGAAAGGCAAAATACGTATATAGTGTAATTCTATAAGCTTGCACACAGTGCTCGCCAAGCCCTTGTCTTCGGAACCTCTCAGTCGCAACGTCGTCATCCTGCGAGGGCTCTCAATGTGAGTGGCCATTTCATTCTCTGCATGTTCGGTCGAAACCTTGAAGAGGAGCCCCACGCCGATCCGGCGGCATCAGTTCCGGAATTCTGGAAGGTGCACGTCACTGAAACCGCCGGGATGGGACGCAGTCAAAAGATGCTCACCGCACTCGACCTGGGTCGGCGCGTCCTAGTTGGCAACCGTTTTGCTGAACCCGCAGTTATGCTCTGCTTTGCTTGATTTGACTTACGCCCCCAGAAATCTCTTACGGTATTCATCTTGCTATGGTGCCCGCGGTGCTTTGCTGAGAAGTTCTGCCCGATGCCCCAAGAGGTCCCTCCCACAACCTGTTTCATGAAATTCCGAATGATCAATCGACACGACTTGGGGCGACGCCACCTGGATCTGCGAAGATGGCTTCGAGTAGTCGACTTCGAAAGAGGTCAGCTAGCAACATGACGCTCAGCTTCCCCATCATCTTTCTTCTTGCTACCAATCTTAACTCGAAAGAACTCCAGGATCTCGAGGAACAAATCCCCACGCTCACTTACGATATCAACGAAGCCGAGATCGTACTGGGCAAGGTGTTCCGCAAGGAGCGAGCACTATTTGAGCTCAGGAAACATAGGCTCATCACCGAAGAGGTCGAACCATCAGAAGCTTCCACCTCTGCATCCCATGGCAGAAAACGCGTTAAGCTGGATACGCCTGCCCTGGGCAGCTCTGATTTGGACTCGGACACGGCATCGGACGGCGAGATCCAGCGGCGCCTTATCGGGTCAGCTCCTGTCAGCCCCACCGTCAAGGTGGTGAAGCTGCCCTGGTTCACCGAGTCGGTCAAGGCAGGAGAAGTTCTTCCGATGGACGACTATCTCGTATACGAAGGGCACAAGGTGCCAAAGACCCCGGTGAAGTCCGCACAGCCCCTGCCGGCCGAAATAGCGGCACAGGTCATGAAACGCGCTGCGGCCGATGCAGGCGCTCTCTCCAGAGGCAGCCCACGGGCGACATCATCTCAGGGGAGACGGGGCGAGACTTACACCAGCCATCCCGTCCGGCCCGCCCTACTTAGGCAGACTACGTCAGAGCATGAGATAGACACGCAGTTGCCACCAATACCAGACTACCTCCATACTACGTATTCGTGCCAGCGTCCAACCCCTGTCCATCCTCCAAACGAGGCCTTCATCAAGGAGCTCACCAAAATCAAGACGGCCCGGACATTGGTTGGGGATCATATAGGGGTGAGAGCTTACTCGAGCGCCATCGCCACCATTGCTGCCTATCCGTATAGCATCCAGACGGCACAAGGTAGGAACAGACACCCTGTCGTACCCATGCATTTTCTCCCGGCTAACATGCCCACACAGAAGTGGCAAGGCTCCCAGGCTGCGGCAACAAGATTGCCCTGCTCTTCCAAGAGTTCAAGGACACGGGTCAAATCAGGGAGGCGCGCGAAGACGAATCGGACCCCAAGCTGGCCGTGCTCATGCTCTTTTACAACATCTGGGGCGTGGGCGAAACAACAGCGCGCGACTTTTACAACCGCGGCTGGCGCGATCTTGACGACATTGTCGAGTACGGCTGGGACACGCTAAACCGCGTGCAGCAGATTGGCGTCAAATACTACGACGAGTTCCAGCTCAAAATTTCGCGGGCCGAGGTCGAGTCCATCTCAGCCACCATTCTGGCGCACGCCAACGCGATCCACCCCGGGTTCGAGATGGTCATCGTGGGCGGCTACCGGCGGGGCAAGCTCGAGAG
The DNA here is from genome assembly GCF_033297405.1 of Parathielavia appendiculata. Lineage (NCBI taxonomy): Eukaryota > Fungi > Ascomycota > Sordariomycetes > Sordariales > Chaetomiaceae > Parathielavia > Parathielavia appendiculata. The sequence continues at coordinate 3,415,793 of NW_026944221.1, forward strand.
CGGCGACGTCGACGTCGTGCTGAGCCACCGCGACGAGGCCGCCACGCAGGATTTCGTCGGGCGCATCGTCATTAACCTCGAGCGCGCCGGCTACATTACGCACACGCTCTCGCTCACCACGGCCAACTCGGAGCGCGGGCAGGTGCCCGTCAGCTGGAAGGGCGACGACAAGAACAAGAAGGCCGGTGCGGGGTTTGACACGCTTGACAAGGCGCTCGTGGTGTGGCAGGACCCGGTGTGGGACAAGAATGAAGAGGGCGAGCCCAGGAGGAATTCGAACCCACACCGCAGGGTCGACATCATCATCAGCCCCTGGAAGACGGCCGGGTGCGCGGTGCTGGGGTGGACGAGCGGGACTACGTTCCAGCGGGACCTGCGGAGGTACTGCAAGAAGGAGAGGAGCCTCAAGTTTGACAGCAGCGGGATACGGAGCCGCACGGATGGGTCGTGGGTCGATTTTGAGAGCGGACCGGACGGTTCGCCGGCGCCGGATATGCTGACGGCGGAGCGGAGGGTGTTTGCGGGGCTGGGCTTGGTATACCGGCCGCCAGAGGAGCGGTGCACGGGGTGAATGATTTGGATATGGAGTATCTTAGGATATAGGCGTTCCTGGATGTCCCCGGTGCCACGGATCTTGCCGATGATGTGATCGTAGGACGCATCTCGTGATCGGCGAAAAGTGCGAGACAGCCAGTGGGAGGCCAGAACAGCTCACTCTGGCCCCAACTTTAGCGGGAGGGGCCGCCTTCCGGTTACCGAGCTGCACGACATGTTGCATTCCCATAAAAACACCTAAAACTTCAGGTTCGAGCATCACCACCATCAATCAATTGAACTCGTCGTCCGTCTGTCGGATTCGGCGAGAACGAAGCGCGAAGGGACGTCAAGTGCTGAAATGCCGTCGGCATGATTCCGTGCCACGGACACTTTTGGTCGGCGTCGGGCAGTCTTGTGCCCGCCAACCACGACCTCATTGGTCAACTGATGGCCTGGGCTGGAACAAAACGTGTCCGGGATGGGGCATTCCCGCCGACGGACAGTTACGTAGCAAGCAGAAGCCAACAGAAGACCGTGGCATGATCAAGGCGTTCTATTTGAACTTGTTGCCGTCTGTCTACCTTTGGCGTCAATTCATCAACTGGCATCTCACAAAACAACCCTCAGCAGATCTCTTCTCAGTACTTGGAGATTCCAACAGACCCCAATCTAAATCAAACCAAACAGTCGTCAAAATGACCATCATCACTGTTCCCAACGGATACGGGTAAATCGTTCATCGCACCGCGCATTTCCTGAGCCTACGACTTCCAAACTAACCATGTAACCCAGCTACGTCCTCCTAGCCGCCAGCTCGACCGCGTTCCTCAACACCTTCCATGCCATCCTGACGTCCACCCGCCGCAAGGCTGCCGGCGTCAAGTACCCCATCACCTACGTCACCGCCGAACAGGCCGACAAAGATCCCAAGGCGTATGCCTTCAACTGCGGTGCGTCCTCCATTCCCCCTCTTTCCTATCTTAAAACTAGAAGACTGATGGACAACTGTCTAGCCCAACGCGCCCACGCGAACTTCACCGAGAACCTGACCCCGTTCCTCACCGCTTTGCTCATATCCGGGCTCAAGTACCCCGTCTACTCAGCCGTGCTTGGCGGCACCTGGGCCTTTGGCCGCGTCTTGTTTGCGCTGGGCTACACGTCTAAGGGCCCTCAGGGACGGACGACGTATGTGCACTCTCAAGACTTTTTGCCGTTCTTGTGGTGTTGCTTGCTAATCAACCGGGTGATAGGGGTGGGTATCTTGCCTCGCTCAGTAACATTGTTCTGGCTCTTGGGGCTGCTTATACTGCTCTGGGGTTTGCGCTAGGTTGGTAAACTGGGGACTGGAGTGGTGATTGTGAGGTGCACATACTGATTTGTTGCCGTGTATTATAATGGACGGGATGCGTATATGTGTAGGCGAGGAACTTGTCAGTCTTTTAGAAGCTGTTTATATCACTGAAGAGCTGTTTGTGGTCGTATCTGCTCTGTATTGATTATGTGGATCATAGCAGACGATGTCTACGGCCAAAAGGTAAAAACTTTCAGATTCAGCAGTCTTCCAAGCAACTCGTTTGCTTCCCCCATTCCCCACTCCAGCCTATACTCGGGCTCGGGCTCGGGTTCCGCATAGCCCTCCTTCTGCTCCCTTTGCCTCTGCCCCGATCTCGACCGGCCACGCACTGTTCCCTTCCAGCTCGCCCACTCGCCTTTGCCCTTCTCCCATCTCAACAGGCCACGCCCAATCTCCTTCCACCTCAAACACAGGCTCCCGCAGCCAGCAATCTTCCCTGAGCCCGTCCACCGTTGCCCACGGCGAGTACAGCGCCACCGGCCGTCCCGCGCAATCCGTTGCAACCCACCTCTCCTCCCCAGGCAGCTTCTCGCTCAGCAAAGAAACACTCTGCTCGAACCTAACTCCAGCTGGAGCCGGCCCGTCACCTGGCACGCCGCCCCTATGAAGCCCGCCAACACCATCGCTCTCATCATCCTTACCCAACGCCCGGCTCTGCACCCCTTGCTGTTGAATCGGATATCCTTGTAGCTCTTGTTGCTGTGGTGGTTGTTGTTGTTGTTGATGTTGACGATAATGAAGTTGAAGACGACGAAGGGCGTGAAGGTCCCAACTCCTACGCCGCCGCCCCCAACAAACCTTCCTCCTCTTCCACCACACGGCCAAGGCCCAGGAAATAAGCCCGGCCCCGACGACCCCGCCGACTGTGCCGCCGATGATGGCGCCGGTACTGCGGCTACGGTAACTGCTGGCGCCTGAGACGGTGGAGGCCGGGTCGTCGCTTGGGCGGAAGGCGTCGCTCGAGAAGAGGTATTCCAGGGGACGGGATGAGAAGCCTGACGCGGGGGTGCGGCCGCTTATTTTGAGAGAAACGGGTTTAGTTATTGTTTCTGTTCGGTTTTTGTGGTAGTAGAATTGCAATAAGAGGGATAGGAGGCGGGAAAAAGGGGAGGAAGGTGAGGTGGAAAAAGAAAAAAAAAAAAAAAAAAAAGGGGGGGGGGGGGGGGGGGCGAATGCGAAAGCTCACCGGCTAGCCCTCTTTCGCTAGGCGAAAGAGGCCTAGCCGGTACAAAACCTTCGGGAGTGTTTACTTCGCGGGGCTAGGGCGGCGTTGGGCGGCGGTTATCGTCTTTTTGTTGCCATGGGGCTGGCTCGAACTGGCGAACTCAGAGAGCCATACGAACAGGATCCAAGGCCCGGGGCATTGCCCCGACCACCGCTGTCGACCGTTAGGCTACTAGGCGGTGGTTGGTGCAATCTGGGAATACAGACCTTCTACATCAACCACCGGCTGGTTCTCACCGGGCAAAGTCTTTCATCCGAACTGTTGCTGTCTGCCTACCTCGCAGGTGATTCGCGGGAGACTGGCCAGGGGCCTGGGAGATGGAAGGAAATGCGATGGGGAAACAATAAGAGCGGCAATGAAGAGAGGGGGCGGAAAAGACAAGGATAAATCGTTTCGATTCATGAGAGAGAAGAAGGAAAGCGAAAATAAACTCACTGGGCGTTGTAGTACTCCTGGATTCTGGGCGCCGGGGGCTGCGGTGACTGCTTTGCCCGGTACGCCGCACTCCATGTCAGGGTGCTCAAGTCAAAGACGGCCAGTCCCTTGGAAAAAGGATCGCGCGTCTGGAAGCCGGCCCTGTACGAGTCGTTGCCGGCTTCATGCGCGGTGTCGACGCCGCCGATGGTCAGAATCTGGCTGCCCCCAACCGCGTTACAGCTCAGTCCGTGGCGGGGGTGGGCTGCTGGGTAGTCCGCCTTGGCCCAGTGGAACGCCGGGAGGGTCAAGACATAGGCGCTGTCATAGGGCGTTGCGCCCGCGCCGAGCTGGCCGTCCCAGCCGCCGTAGACCAGAATTTCGTGCGTCCGGTTGCTCGATACGGCCCCGGCAATGCAAAAGTCGGTTCTGTATTGGGGGATGTCCCCGGTCGTCTTCTGGTGGTACCACCTTTGGGCCTCGACATCGTAGACATGAACAGTTTCGAATGAACTATTGCGGTTGTCCAATGCCTGGTTCTGAGATCCTCCGACAGCAATCAAAATCCCCCGGTCTCCCCAATTGGGGACGTACACCATCCCGGCAAAAAACGGGATTCCTCCTCGAGGTTCGATGCCGCTCGCATCGAGCATCTGACTGTCCGAGATATCGTATGTATTGAAACTGCTGGGGCGTTGGGCCGCTACATCATTTCCTACAATGTTTGTCAGCCACTGTGTCAACGCTGACTGCCGAGGCATCCTAGTGGGTTAGACGAACCAACCAAAAGAAAACCATAGCCATGCCCGCTGACAACGAGGGCCTTGGAAGGCCTCGGCTGACTCGTGAACCATTCATGAGCGCTTCCGTTGAGGCTCTTCCAGGAGCCACCGGCCGACTCTCCCGGCGTGAAAGACCACAGTCCTTGGGGTGAAAATGCTTGGTCCCCAAAGCGTGGCGTGCTTCCAGCAAAGCCGGTGTACAGTACTCCTTTGCTGCGGTCGACCCATATGCCCCCGTGACTCAGGTTCGGGACCCCGGTGGGCTTAAGGCTGGACAACAAGACGACCGAATCATTATTCCAGTCGTTTGAGAGGTCTATCGACAACAATGTGTTTGCTGTGAATGCGTCAGGCGCCGACTGCCGATGAGCTCAGAATGACAATCCATACAGTACTGGTACGTAATATCCTCGCCCTTTTTGTAGGACACCTCTCCGCCGTCGATGTAGACTCGCCTGTTCAGCACAACAGCTTCGACCGTTAGCAGCAACAGTCAAGAATTTCTGACAGTATGATAGGCTTACAAGAGTGGTATGCCCTTCTCAGGAAGGTTGAGGTGTCAACCACGCCGTCTGCCTGTCTCGAAGACAAGAGGACATGAGACGGATGGACATGCGGTAATGCATGTACAAAGCTTAGAGCAAACAACAGCGACATCGAAGTAGGATCCAATAGTTGGAAACAATACAGAGGTTGCTGCCAAGGACAGAAGAAAGGTGCAGCTTCAGAAAAGAATGAAAAGATGCACAGGCCTTTGAGCCCGAGCACAAAATCTGCAAGACAGGCTTTGGACATTCCGCAGCAGCTTGCGAAGCCTCAAGCCGATGCCCGTGACTGCTAGTGTGCCGTGTAAAGCATGACTGCAACTGAGCGTCATGGCGTGTTCTGACCCAAAACCTACACAGTAGAGCAGATAGACGTGTCAATGCAGTCAATCTTGCACAGACTTGCCATGAACCGCCCGTTCCCATCTCTAGGGCAACAAACCATGCTCCTAAGATATGACCCTGCGGCTTTCATTTGAATATCCGATTTCGAACACAAAAGGCCTACCGTGCGCCGTAATTATTGAGTATCGAAGTCTTCTACGCAGAAGAAAGTTTGACAATACATTCGGGTGCGAGAGAAAAAAGCGGCAAATGCAATAGATTGAACATCTCAGCGTGACATGGTTTACTCAATCGTCCAAATATAACCTGACTGATTGTGACCGCGGTTATCAATAAAGAGCATCTGGCTTCCGTCATCCGGGAATTTCGTGATGTTCACATTGGTGTTGAAGTGAGCTGATAAGGCTTGATTGGGTCTGTGGGTCTAATTCCAACTGGAGAGTGGGAACGTCCATTGCCAAGGCAGGCCCCGGTCGACACAGCCACACAAAATGAGCCACACAGCCATTGCACCTTCGACCTGGAACTTGTCCTTTTCAGGGAGGGGACAACACTCTGGCGCCCGAGAGCTTGTGCAAGCGAAAGCGGGCAACACCTCAACAAGACAACTTGCGATTTGAGCAGCTGTTCCAACAGGCATTGCTCGTCGGAACTGCTCCAGCGCTCGATTGATCCCATTTCTTAGTGTCATTGACACACAGTAGCTCCTGCGCCCGAGTCCAACCGATTTGCTCTGCAAGGTGCGCCCGCCACTTTGACTTCAACAAGGACTCGACGCTGATGACAGCTTGCATGTATATAGCCCAAGGACACGCCTCCGTCTGCAGCCCATTCGAAACCACCAACCCGCTCTTGACAACAATATTCATCATCGCCGTCCAGATTGGGGCGTGTCGACAACACATCCGTTGCCATGGACTACGATGCCCTTAAGGAGCAGTGGGGTGAGGTCGAGGATCGCGATGGAGTCCGCCTGAGCTGGAATGTCTTCCCAAGCACTCGCATGGTTAGCTCGCCGTTCGCCGCCTGACTGCAGGTCTTCGCCTCAGAAGCTGATCCGGGTATTCAGGAAGCGTCGAGATTGGTCGTGCCCATTGGCGCCCTCTACACTCCTCTCAAGGAGAAGCCCGACACGCCCTTGCTGCACTTCGAGCCCGTCACTTGCAAGCAGCCATGCCGCTCAGTTCTGAACCCCTTCTGGTAGGCATTGCTCCCCGCTCACAGCCGGCCCGGGGCATTGATGCTGACGATGCCTCCAGCCAGGTCGATGTGCGCGCTCGTCTCTGGATTTGCCCATTCTGCCTGTCGAGGAACCCGCTCCCGCCGCACTACAAAGATATCACGGCCAATGCTATCCCTCCCGAGCTGCACCCCTCCAACACTACCATTGAGTACAGGCTGTCGCGACCGGCCCCCAGCCCGCCCATTTTCCTCTATGTCGTCGACACATGCCAGGAGGAGGACAGCTTGGCTGCCCTCAAGGACTCGTTGATCATGAGCCTCAGCCTTCTGCCCGAGAATGCCCTGGTCGGTCTGATCACCTACGGAACCATGGCCCAGGTGCACGAGATTGGCTATACAGAGTGCGCCAAGTCGTACGTCTTCCGGGGCAGCAAGGAGTACACCGCCAAGCAGGTCCAGGAAATGCTCGGTCTCATACAGCCCGCCCTGCGCCCGGGTATGCCTGTTCAGCCGGGCCGGCCCCTGCCAATGGGGCCCGCCGCCCGCTTCTTACTCCCAGTTGCGCAGGCTGAGTTTCAGCTCACCAAGGCGCTCGAGCAGCTACAGAGAGACCCTTGGCCCGTTTCTAGCGACCGCAGGAACCTGCGCTGCACCGGTGTTGCCCTCTCGGTTGCTGTCGGTCTGCTCGAGACATCCTTCCAGAACGCCGGTGGGCGCATCATGCTCTTTGCTGGCGGTCCTGCTACCGAGGGACCCGGCATGGTCGTTGGCCCCGAGCTGAGGGAGCCCATCCGGTCGCATCACGACATTGACCGAGACAATGCCAAATACTACAAGAAGGCGCTCAAGGTATGTGCTCGACTGTCACAGAAGGGGGATAAGAAGGCGAGAGCAACTGACATAGACGCCAGTTCTACGACACACTTGCCAAGAGGACCGCCCACAACGGCCACACCATTGACATCTTCGCCGGCTGTCTTGACCAAGTCGGTCTCCTGGAAATGAAGGGTCTCTGCAATTCGACTGGCGGTCACATGATCCTCACGGACAGCTTCACATCGTCCATGTTCAAGCAGTCGTTTATCCGTATCTTTGAAAAGGACGGGGATGACAACCTCTTGATGGGCTTCAACGCAGTTTTGGAGGTCCTGACAACCAAAGAGCTCAAGGTCACTGGCCTCATCGGCCATGCAGTGTCTTTGAACAAGAAGTCGACTTCGGTTGGAGAGACCGAGTGCGGCATTGGCAATACCTGCTCATGGAAGATGTGCGGCATTGACCCCAACGCCAGCTACGGCATTTACTTCGAAATTGCTCAGGGAGGCGCTTCACAGCAACAGCAGAGCCCTGGGAAGGGCATGATACAATTCCTCACCTACTACCAACACTCGTCGGGCCAGTTCCACCTCCGCGTTACCACAATTGCCCGTAATCTTAGCGGGCCAGTTGGGGATCCAGCCATTGCGCAATCGTTCGATCAAGAGGCTGCCGCCGTCTTGATGTCGAGGATTGCCGTCTTCAAGGCCGAGGTTGATGATGGGCCCGATGTGCTTCGCTGGGTGGATAGGATGCTCATCAGGCTATGCTCGAGATTTGCCGACTATCGCAAGGACGATCCGTCATCCTTCCGCCTGGAAAAGAACTTCACCCTCTACCCGCAATTCATGTTCCATCTGCGGAGAAGCCAGTTCCTCCAGGTCTTCAACAACTCTCCGGACGAGACGGCATTCTATAGACATGTGCTCAACCACGAGGATGTCAGCAACTCGCTCATCATGATCCAGCCCACCCTCGATTCGTACACGTTCGATCAGGAGGGCGGGCAGCCGGTGCTCTTGGATTCCACATCTATCCAGCCAACACATATTCTCCTCCTCGACACTTTTTTCCACATCCTCATCTTTCACGGCGAGACCATCGCGGAATGGAGGAAGGCCGGTTACCAAGAACAAGAGGGCTACGAGAACTTTGCAGCCCTTTTGGAGCAGCCCAAGGAGGATGCCAGGGTAAGCTCTCGTTGGTCCCCACATCAAATTCGGAGTTATTCCACTAACAATGCGTCACCCAGGATCTTATCACTGACCGCTTCCCGCTTCCCCGGTTCATTGTCTGCGACCAGGGCGGTTCACAAGCGCGCTTCCTGCTTTCCAAGCTTAACCCCTCAACCACACATACGTCGGGCGCCGGAGCATACGGCGGCGTTGGGGCACAAAGTGCTCAGACAATTTTCACGGATGATGTGTCGCTCCAGACATTTATGGAGCATCTGATGAAGCTGGCGGTTAGTGGCACCAACTAGATGGCTTTGGACCGGATGAGGACTGGGTGGCGGAGGATGAGCCTGACCGGCTGGTTGAGTGACAGGCAGCGTAGGAGGACGGCGTGATGGCGGCTGTAGGCATTTTTAGAGAAGGCTTAGTGTGATTGTCCAGCGTCGGTGTTAAGATCCAAACGGATATGGGCTAGATGCTGCGCCCTTCTTGCGAAACCCCAATTCTCGTTGAAGGATTTGGTGAATCCTTAATTGCACATTTGTGGTTGCATGCCGTCCACATTTAGCTAAGCGGGGCCAAGAATGCTGTGGCTGGAAAGGCCACCCCAGTGTGGCTGCAGCTCCTGCTCCCCGCATCCAAAACTTCTCCAGCCACGCGCCTCGAAATCTTAGGGCAGCCAAGGAAAACCCACAACTGCGATTTTTTCGATTTCGTCGACTTGATACTCGGCACGGCTGCACCCCTTCCAACAACACCACCGAGTCGAACCTCTCATAACCAGCCGTCACCATGCGTAAGTTGTTGCCGGTCGAAAATGTTCTCTGGAATTCTCAGAATTGCTAATTGCGCAATGTGCAGCTCCCAAGTTCGACCCCAATGAGGTTAAGGTCATGTAAGGACACGCTCCTCCAACGCCTCTCCGTTCCCGATCGACCGTTTGCGAATGCGCTCGAGAGGAAACAAGAAGAACAGGTTCACTGACGATGAATGCTCCCTGTAGCCACCTCCGGGCGACCGGTGGTGAGGTCGGTGCCTCTTCGGCTCTTGCCCCCAAGATCGGTCCTCTCGGTCTGTCGCCGAAGAAGGTCGGTGAAGATATCGCCAAGGCGACTGGTGACTGGGTATGAGCAGCCCTCCCGCGAGAAGTGGACAGAGAGGAACGATGGTTTTTTCTGACGATTGCGATTGCGCTTCCCGGTACAACAGAAGGGTCTTCGCGTGACCGTCAAGCTCACGATTCAAAACCGCCAAGCCGCCGTCTCAGTCGTTCCCTCAGCATCCTCGCTCATCATCCGGGCGCTCAAGGAGCCCCCCCGCGACCGGAAGAAGGAGAAGAACATCAAGCACAACAAGTCGGTTTCCCTGGACGAGATCATTGAGATTGCGAGGACGATGCGGTTCAAGTCCTTCTCCAAGGACCTGAAGGGGGGCGTCAAGGAGATTCTGGGCACCGCCTTCAGCGTCGGCTGCCAAGTGGACGGCAAGAGCCCGAAGGCGATTAGCGATGCGATTGAGGCGGGCGAGATCGACAGTAGGTCCCCTCTGAGTCCCTGGCTGAGGAATGTCCTATGTGACTTGGCCTGGCATTGTGGCTATGAGAGCAGATCAATCCGCTGACACACTCTCACAGTTCCTGAGGAGTAAATTCGTCATCAACGAAGGTCGGTTTGGGAATCCTTGGCATGTGATTAGGAGTTCAGGGCTTGCTTTACACCAGGCTTGCCAGACAACGGCAAATCAAATCAAAAGAACGATTTCATGGCCGAGTGTGGGCGTGTCTTGCCAGACGCGGCTTCTGCTGGGAAGGGAAGCTGCCAGCCGTGTCACCAGCCACACGATCTACCAAATTCTCCCTGATGAAACTCGACCGAGTTTGTCCCTGGCTGTTCACTCCGGAACCGACCGCTCCCCCATGGTCCTTTCGGCTCTTTGTGCTCAGGAAGATCGAGTTTGTGACGTCCTATTACTCACCATGGCTTTCGTTGGCGCTTCGGTGCTCTGGAAGTCGAGGTCCATATTTCAGGTCGACATTGCTATCTTTTTGTCCCGTCAGGTTTCGCAGGCCGTTGTATTGTACAACATACAGCAAGACCATGGTTTCCGGTTACGAAACTGGCAAGTCAAGGCTCGGGCGGCTGCTAAACATGGCCCCATTGTTCCAAAGAGATTGCGGCATGCAGATTGATCGGTGTTTTCCGGTTGTTTCTACAGGCGATCTTTGCTTGCCTTCTGTCATAGGTGATGTCCTGGCTGTATCAGATTGACATTGTCTCTGATTCAGACTGCTGAAACAGGTTGTGCCAATCTAGGCTCATGTTCCCTTGGCCATGCTTGCTTAACGCAATCGTGGAATTGGAGCTATTTTGGCTCTGCCCTTCGTGGCTGTCGGTCACACCCCTATACCCGTACGACAAAACCGCAGTCTTGGATCCAATTGGCACAGCCTGCTTTGGGGAGTTTTCTCTCACATGCCTGGATGGTGTCAAATACGAGGCTCTGCGCTTTGTATCTACCATAGATAACCGTGACCTATGCACCGGTAATGTCTGTGAAACAAAAACAACGGTGCGCAGTACCGGTATGCATGTTAACTTGACGTTGAACCTTATGGGAAAGCCAATTGTCCCGTACTATTTCCGTACAGGCCACTCCCAGTTTATTTGTGAGGCTGAACCTAAGGCAACTTGATGGTAGGACATTTAGCCTTGTATTCATCTTCTCAGTGTTGTTTTTCATAATACTAACCTTAACTAGGTTAACGTTACTTCATTTATTATTAACTATTATTTTTTTTCTTCATCTTTCGTTCTTATTACTTTGATCTTTCTCTTTATTCTCCTACTTCCTATCTTGTATATATCCTCCTTTTTCCTTTTCCTTCTCCTTTCTTTTCCTGCTCCTTTCTATCCCAATTCCTCTTTTCTGTCCAGCGCCTGCCATGTGCCAGGCTAACAAACAACCCAAGGTTGGACTTCTACCAAAGTGCTGGCAGGGCTGCTTTCCCCATCCCAGAACATACATCTCATGGTGTTCATTCACGTTTCCGCACGCAAGTTCTCTCTTGTTGGCAAGACACACCTTTGCCAACTGGGACAACTGCAACTTTTCAGTCATGGCATGAGTTTGATGAGACTGGCAGTCGATGGCGTGCCATTCAGACCGCACGAGAGACTGCCTCCTCAGGCGTCACAGACCGACAAAGAGCAACGACTGACTGCTGATATCACCTTGTGACTTTGAATGTCGACTATTCCTCGCCCATTCCCGCCCAACGGCTCTTTGCAATCCTCCCGCATACTCTCTCCCTATCTCCCGCCGTCGACATCATCTTATTTCAAGAGCTCTTCCGCGAGGCATTCCTAGTTCTTGAACGGGCCGGAGGTTCGCCGGGGTTGGTTCCTGAGCGATGCAGATGGCATACTCCCTGCTGGCCAATTTTCACGACCGTTACTCTTCTTTCCAAGGCCCGGTTTCAGAGTTCAAAACCCGGCCCGGTGTAGAGAGTTATATATCCAACCCGCTTCAGAAAGGACTCCCTTTGCTGCGATGTTTTCTCTAACTCGTCGTCGCCCGACGCACCTGGCGCCCGCTTTCGACTCGTCAACGTGATCTAGACTCCCTCCCGATACAGCCATCCCTCCGGGCCCCAACAAGTCTCAATCGTTGCCGCCCTTCTCCGCAAAGAAGGCCGGGGTGCTGTGGCGAGCGATTTCAACCCCGTGCTGCCCTCCGACGAGGCCCTCGTCAAGGACAACGGACTAGTGGACGTGTGGGTTGAGCTGCATCCTGGGGATCCTGGCTTCACCTGGGGGTTTGATGGAAAAGAACCATTTCCGCCAAATCGGATGGATAAGGCTGCCGCTGTCAGGCTGAGGTGGCAAGACGTTGAGATCCTGTCACCTGGCTCCATAAGCAGGGTGGTGCCCGCGGGAAAGGGCTAACTGCGATGACCAAGTTGCCTGGAGCGATCATTCAGGGCTAGAATGCTCATTCAAGTTGGTTGGTCTGTAATTAGCAGCAGAATCTGTTCAAGTCAATCGCATCCACCACAGTACTTCATTCCCTACAAGCAGCTCACCATGTTTGGGGATAACCGCCAATTCCACCTCGTTAATGAGGCAAGCACTAAGGACGCTGCGATTGTTGCGCGCATTCTCACCGACGGCGATGTTCCCAACGCTCTAATGGGTGTCGTGGCCGCCTCCTACTACGGCGGCGGGCTCTGCCCCCTGGTACGTACCGCCATCAGCTTTCGCTTTCACGTCGATACCCGCAATACTGACGCGCAGCTGGCGATAGGATATTGAGCTGGTCATTGGCGATACCGATCAAGAACGGGCATTCGACATTCTACCTTCCCACGGCGTTCGGCCATCCGTCCCTGAAGGCACCGATTCTGAGCGGCCAGCCATTCTCCAGCGATGGCGGGAGCTCGCGCCTTCATACCAGTTCCGCGATCGGCGACGAGTGCGGCTGTGGGTGCCCATTACGAGCTTCCTGTGAGAGGCGACCCTGTCGACGACGCGCTACGTCCCTTCGTCTTACTCTACTCTGCCGAAACCATAGGGCTTCCACGGGTCCCGTTCCCCAGTGAAGTAGAAACGTTCTCCGAATCTGGATACACGCCCCTGCCATTCCTTGTGTCAGTAGTAATGGCTCACAGGGCTGATGGGACTACCCTCGTACCAAGTTTCCCTTTGCTCATTGCATTGAAAATGCCCGGCCCCCTACACCATGCCCATTATCACTCGCCTACATGGGGCCAACACGCTGCGCAACTCTCGGAACTTCTGCGGTCACGCAGCTGCGAGGGAGGCTACAATCGTTTGCCCGAGCTGGTAAATCTGGGGTTCCACGAGTTTGCACAATGGATGAGGTCACATCTGCAGGGTGGTGCAGACAGCGGGAAGCTTGGCCAACTCAAGTAGGCCCACGCCCTTCTTTCCGCACCGAAAGACAGCCGCAGCGGAGGTCAAGTTGTAGAGTCCGAGAGCATCTGCGATTAGGTACGCTCTCACCTGCGTTGTATATTGTTCAGCGTTGAGGAATTCTGGCTGACTGGTGCAGGAACGAACCGGGTAGTTACAGTGCTTGGTCGATCGTCGCTTGTCCCGCTCGTCCCTGTGTGGGTTGGACCATGCAGGTAAGCTTTGGTGTCATCCAGCTCCGTTGTCGATTTGGTTTTGTTTCTGATTATACGCAGTGGCTTTCCAATGATTGTATTGTACGGAGTAACTCAATATCCGAGCGCATGTCCCAATGTCTCGTTGCATTTCCTGCAAGGCTGTTTGAGGCTTCGGGCACAATGCAACATGGGTCGGCGCCTAACGTCCCCTTTTATCGAAGCGGGTTAGGTTTGAGATCGGCGTCGGTTGGAATGCTCGGCACCAACAACTTTGCCAGACGGACGCAGATCTTTGCTGACCACTCACTCGCTCAATGCAAAGAAATGAGGATTTCGAAGCAGGAAACTCGGTTCTACTCCATACTATCAGCAAGATCATCAACCACATTGATGAGATTTCTCCCTCTTTGACGAGATGTTTGGACAGTCTTGGAGGACCGTTGAGCTGTGGTGCTGTGGCCGTTACGGATGCCACCATCCCCGCGACCCCCCTGAACCTCCCTTTCACAACACGCAACATGGGGTTTCTTGCGACGGAATCCCATTCACATGCGTCCCAAATTTGAAGGGGACGAGGATGTCGCAAGTTCCCACCAGTCAGTTCGGTATCTTGAGTGTTTGATTACCTCTTTATCGTAATTTTTGCCTCATCTCCTTACGAGTTTCTTTCATGCCGTGAAAGTGAGAGCGGCGCGGGAAGAGGATGCAAGGGAGGATTGTGATGGGAATTGCGGGCGGGAAGTTTGTTAGCCAGCCAAGCAACCTTGCCCGCGGGAGGCGGGCTCGGCGGCCCATCTAGGACACATCCATGATCCAAGCATCTCATGCCCTCCGGGCCTCATGCAGGCCAGCCGTTCTGGTCAACCTGCCCTGCGGCCAGGGAAGCGGAGGGCCTACTCTACCGGTCGTCACCCCCCATGGAATCCAAACAAAGTGATTGCTCGCTTGTCTTTTTAGGTTTCATTTTTCTGTCTCCATGCGTTGGCCGACTGCATCGCCTGCGTGTCAGGCTTTAGAAAAAGTAGTGTGCCATGTATCTGAGAGGCTTGCAGAGCAAGTGGCTTCAGCCAGTGGGCGTGCTGATCGGCCATTTCGCGGGGCCACTGGTCAAGCTCTGGTGTGAGTGACTGCATGCATGATTGCTGAGATCATTCTGCCGCGGCATTGTAGCCGTGGTTGGTGAGAGCCCGATGGCGAGATGCGGATAGAACACTGGTTTGAGAATAAATACCTACGTTATATTAGTTGGCAGCCGTGTAATCCAGGCCGGGCCAAGGTGGGCAGACAAAGTCCAAGCCAAGGAAGCACGAGATGTGTCTGATCTGTTTGAGCTGCATGTCTGACTGATTTTCTTATTGCGACTGTTGCTGTTCCATATTCCATTGGAATGACCTTTCGTGGTCGGCGGCAGCCCACCCGACGCCACACAGAATGGCGACACACACCACAAAGCATCAAGCCCCAGGATCCATGAACGTCAAGCTATTCTCCATCTCTTTCTCTGCCTCGTCGTGTCATACAGTTGGCGTAGCAGAGAGATCAGACGCCATAACTACACCGCCGTCCAGGGCTCCTGCCTATCACATTCATCTCACAACGGTTCAGTCAGGATTGAACCAAGTTTAAAAAGATGGCTTGGTCGTACAGATATCAATCAAGGAAGCACCCCAGGGCGCAACCCATGTTCGAGAGGGTGACATGGCGTGGTCCAGGTCACTCAAACGAGACATGGTCGTCACACACAAAATTGGCGTTTTGGCGTAAGGCGGGCTGTGATTGTTCGGCCGGTAGCCAGGCGCTGCAGCATGGTGCTGCAGTGAGGGCCTTAGCGCCCGTGAGCCTGGGTACGGTGTGGAGGCGCCCCGCTATAAAACACACCCACGCCCTGTGCCTGCCCTGCATGGGCTTAGCTGGGCCGGGCACGCCCGCAGCCTGTCGTGCACCGCCTGGCTTTAAAACGGCCGTTGTTCCACTCTTAGAACCTTCTTGGGACAGCAACCCTATCTGGAATCGTTCGTTTGTTGAGCCATGTTGCATCTCAAGGACGGAACACACTGAAATAGTACTGGCAAAGTTCAAGCTTCATACCGACCACATTGGCAGCGCGCCTTCCCTACTCTATCCACGCTCGATCGACAGTGCACTTTCGAACTTCCCCGCCAATTCTCATTCCTCCCTCCCCCTCTTTCGTCCTCCTCCGTCCGGTCCCATCGATCAACTCCACATTCGACTCCGCCAGGGACCTGATCGGTTTGAGAACAACAAGAGGGGGATCTGAGGTGCTTTTGTATTGCCGGTGAAGGAGCGGAGGTCTCTTTTGTGCACTTGACCGATCAAGAACCAAGCACGAATCACAGACCCCCGAATCGACACGCACGTTGCATGGTCCGGAGCCCTGGGCGGCATTGGCTGGGTCGGCGCCTTTGCTCAGTCGGTTGCTCCGCCCAGATGAAGCGACGGTACCTCGATGGCTGAGTGTTTGATAAACATCTGATATCAGGACTGCGGCGACGACGACGAAAACCACAGCGAGGACGACTTCCATGATCTGAATCGACTCGTGGCTATGACGGATCCGGCTTGATCGCACACCACGCGGGGCCCCTGTACTTAAGCGTCGTTCATTTGAATCTGATTTCCGTTCTCTCGACCAACTTTCCGTCACTGGGATATATTGTTCTTCAGCCGCCGGTCCGCCAACTTGATGACAAGTCACGATGCTGCCCCTCGTGCAGGCGCACCCGATGGTGCAACCCCCGCTTGACTTTCTCAGCTCTCACGAAGGGCATTTGAAGCCCAACTACTCATCGCATCAACATGGACCCCAACTCTTACAGCCGTCATTGTTTCTCCATGGCACCGAGTCAACACCTCGTGCTTTTGCCATGCGCAGCGCCCAACATCCCCCAGCCCTGCACCGCATCACAGCCTCCTTCACCCGCCTGCACGCGCACGACCAAGCGGAGCACTCCCTTCGGCGAAAGACCCCCAGTGGAACCATCGACAATGGCTATGACGGCTCGTCAACTCACTTGGCTTCAGGTCCCCCAGCGCTGAAGCACATGATTGTGCCTGCTTCGTCCAAGATCTTCCCAACTGCTGTGGCTCATCGAGCGTCCAATCGATCTGCTGGTGGTGTACTGCAACAAACCCCAGCCGGCCCCTGGGTGTACTCAGCGCCAACACCCCAACGCCGGTTCGATATGGCAGATGGTACGGGTGGGCTTCTCGGAACACCGGGGGGATGGGAAACGGGGATGCCAACCGCAACATTGGATCCGGTTGCGGGAGATGGTGCAAACTTTGTTCAACCTGCACCCCCGCACAATTACCGTGGGGGGCCCAGCTTACAACCCGTCTTCGTTCCGGGCCTCCAGCAGCCATTGTCGCAAACTATTTACAGTCCTGGCAGTTACCAGCAGCCGCCGGTTTGGAGGGATGGCAGTCTCGGCTACCAGACCTTGATCCCGCTTGCAAACAATTTCACGCCGCAAACCTCCGTCGATAGTGCTTTCATGGGACCCGAGTCTGCGATACACCCAGGCTTGGTCAATGCTCCGGGACTGGGACAAGCCCACCATTTCGGCTTGCCTCTGCCCGGCCGTCCTGTTGATGACGGCTTCGCTCGGTATGGTCACAACTACGTGGTGCAGCATGCCGCCCATCCCCTACGAAACTCCATGCCAACGACGCCCGGGGTTGGACACATGACACGGCCCGTTCCTGCGAACGAAGCAAGCTCACCAACACGATTCAAGGAACGGGCGCTGCAAAACGCTCACAAGGCCTACAATGATCTGTTACTCCATCTTACCGCGGCCAAAAAGGCATACCAAGGCCGCAGCAGCTCGAGCTCAAGGCCATCTTCCAAGATGATGGTATATCCGAAACCTTCCACCACAACCACCGGCAGCGGAATCAAAGCGCGGCCATTATACGCCCTGGACTCGACGGCAAGTTATGCACAGCAGTTGGCGCAGAAGGAGGCAGCCGCACGAGCATTTGCCCACGACCACCATCAACGGCCATATCACGAGATTGGCTCGCCTGTCCTCAACGCCAGGGCCTCGCTAGAAATGCTCTCTACCCTCTGCGAGCAGAGCGGCTGGAAGTGGTCAGAAGGGATGCTGCTAGGAGGCTGCCTCTATTATGGGCTGGAGCGCTACGAGGAGGCCCTGGAATGGTTCAAGCGAATCGTGAGCTTAGACCCAAGGTGGGTTCCCGTGCACCGCTCGATCCGGTGTTTGATGAATCCAATATGCTAACAGCTGCCAGCCATGTGGAAGCGATCTCCAACATAGCCGCGACACTGTACTGCTTGAACAGGCATGAAGAGGCGGAGCAGCATTGGGTGAAAGCCATCAAGTTGCGCCCGAGCTTCCTGGAAGCCGTCGAGCATCTTGTCAGTCTCTTGTGCTCGTTACACAGGAACGCGGCAGCAGTGAACGCGATCGAATTCATCCAGCGCTCCTTAAAGATACAGAGACCCGATGAACCTCGGGAGCAGGCCAGCGAGACTGCTAGCGAGGCAGATATTTCTTCTCCAATGACAGCTGCCGAGTCGGACCCAGATTTGTACGTGTTGGATTCGGAGACTACCGACAGCCCCGAGCAGCGCTTCGCTTCCACCGCAGAAGACACCAAGGCTCCTGGCTTCGGTTCCAGTGGCTATCGCATTCCGGGTAGCGAGAATGGCCGCATGATTCTTCTTATTCATGCCAAGGGGAATATGCTGTACTCGCTGAAGGACACTGACCGCGCATCCGAGGCCTTTGAAGAGGTGGTAACCATCAGTGCGGGGAAGCATATCCACGGTGTCAAGGCTCTCATTAGGAGGATACAGACAGTTCTGGCGCCCCGGGATCCTCGGTCAGGACAACGTTTAGGCTCGGTCCAGAGGAGTCTATCCGAACCATTGCTATTGCCTCCAGATAAGGCGAAGCTCACGGCCCAGTTTGTGTTTGGTTCCACGGGGGGCCAGCTACCCGGGCTCCAGCACTTGCCTGAGGGCGCTCACAGGAAATCTGTGGTGGCAACGACAAGCAATTCCCTGCTCTCCCTGGCCAAGATATACCAGGACGCCATGTCGAATGGCGGTTCAAACTCCGCCCTTGTTCGCCAACCTGCGGGGGTCGGTGACATCCTGGCCCTGTACTATCTGTCCCTCTCCCTTCAAGAGAGCCCTTCAACCGCCAACAACGTCGGAATTCTCCTTGCCGGCGTACAGCAAACCGCGCCGGTTCAATACATCTCCGTCTCGGACATGGGCCTCGCCGCAAGCGTTCCCGGGATTGTCCCAGGGAGCGGGCTTTCGCTCGCACTCGCCTACTACCAGTACGGTCTCACATTGGATCCTAAGCATGTGCACCTCCACACCAACCTGGGCAGTTTGCTTAAGGATATTGGCCAGCTCGACATGGCCATTTCGATGTACGAGCAAGCTGTGGCTTGTGATGGCACGTTTGACATCGCCCTGACAAACCTTGCCAACGCCGTCAAGGATAGAGGACGGGTCAGCGATGCCATCAAGTATTACCAGCGGGCCGTGGCATCTAACCCTGACTTCGCGGAGGCGGTCTGCGGCCTCTCGACTGCTCTCAATTCGGTGTGCGACTGGAGGGGTCGCGGTGGCGTTCTGCTCGCCGGCGGGAGGTATGACCGCTGGCATGTGGACGAGAACGGCAAGCTCCAAGACGTCAAGAGCCAAGGCCAGGGCAGCGGGTTGATGAAGCGCGTAGTTGACATTGTTAGGCGGCAGTTGAGGGAATCATTGTCGTGGGGCTGTGGACTTCTGCAGGAGCAGTCAATCTTGCAGTTGGCGGCCCAGCTGAGGGACGCAGCGGTGGATATCACAGACGCCTCCCTCGACTTGGAAGCTGAACTTCGAAAATGGGCTGGACGGCCGGGCGAGGGGTATCGGATTCTGCGTCTCATTGAGCGCTCCACCATCACTGCCATGCGATCCTGGTACCAGGACAAGCACATCAAGCGCATCCGATCGCCCGCTTCGTATCGCCGGCCAAAGCCTCCTGCAAGCCTCTCCGTGCCATCGGCGCCGACAGTTCTGCCGTTCCACACCTTCACTTGTCCCTTGCCAGCGAAAGATGTTCGGATGATTTCGCAGAGGAACGCCCTGAGGATATCCTTCACGACGCTTCGGTCGCCCTGGATCCCCGCGACTGTGTACGAGCCTCCGGATCCGCCGAGCCCTCATCTGAACGTGGGATACGTCTCGTCTGACTTCAATAATCATCCTCTGGCGCACCTGATGCAATCAGTCTTTGGCATGCACAATCCGAAACGCGTCAAGGCGTTCTGTTATGCCACGACAGCCAGTGACAGGTCCATACACCGCCAGCAGATTGAGCGCGAGGCTCCGGTCTTTCGAGACGTGAGCACCTGGTCCGCCGACAGGCTAGTGGACCAGATCGTC
Organism: Parathielavia appendiculata; assembly: GCF_033297405.1. Lineage (NCBI taxonomy): Eukaryota > Fungi > Ascomycota > Sordariomycetes > Sordariales > Chaetomiaceae > Parathielavia > Parathielavia appendiculata. The sequence goes on from NW_026944221.1 coordinate 3,435,729, forward strand.
AAAGACAAAATCCACATACTGGTCAACCTCAACGGCTACACCCGCGGGGCGCGCAACGAGATCTTCGCGGCCCGCCCTGCGCCAATTCAGATGTCGTTTATGGGGTTTGCTGGCACGCTGGGTGCTGAGTGGTGCGACTACTTGTTGGCCGACGCTACTGCAATTCCAAGGTCGACTCTCCGGCCTCATCGCAGGAATCTGACATTGGAAGATGTCTTCCGCGACGAGGCCGACGCCGATGCCGAGGACTGGATCTACTCGGAGAACATCATCTTCTGCCGCGACACGTTCTTCTGCTGCGACCACGCTCAGTCGGCTGATGGCCACAATGAGAAAGACATTACATGGGAAGAGGACCAGCGGAGACGGTGGAGGATGCGCAAGGAGCTGTTCCCAAGCCTCCCAGACGATGCCATCCTCCTTGGGAACTTCAACCAGCTCTACAAGGTATGTCCGCCCGCCGCGCTACTAATGCTTGGGGCGCATGTTGCTAACACTGTTCTCAGATCGACCCGACCACCTTCCGCTCCTGGCTACGCATCCTCGCGGCCGCGCCCAGAGCCTACCTCTGGTTGCTCCGCTTCCCGGAGCTCGGCGAGACCCACCTCCGCCGCACGGCCCGCGACTGGGGCGGCGAGGGTGTCGCCAAGCGCATTATCTTCACCGACGTCGCGCCCAAGCTCCAGCACATCTCGCGCGCCCGCGTCTGCGACCTGTTTCTCGACACGCCCGAGTGCAACGCCCACACCACGGCCGCCGATATCCTCTGGTCGAATACCCCGCTGCTGACGCTGCCGCGGTACGAGTACAAGATGTGCTCGCGCATGGCGGCGTCGATTCTCAAGGGGGCTCTGCCCAAGAGTGCCGAGGGGGAGCAGGCGGCCAGGGAGCTGATTGCGCGGGACGAGGCCGAGTATGAGGAGTTTGCGGTGCACCTGACGAATGGGCTGGCGTATCGTTCCTCGCGCGACGGAGAGTATCGAGAAGGGGTCGGGAGGCTGGCCGAGCTGAGGAAGCTGCTGTTTGAGAGCAAGTGGACCTGTGCGCTGTTTGATACGCGGCGGTGGGTCAGGGATCTGGAGGAGGCGTATGAGGTTGCCTGGGCGAGGTGGGAAAGGGGCGAGGGCGGAGATATATACCTTTGATGATTTGTCGTGACGCCGAGGGCTTTGGGTTTGTGTGGAAGGGGAGCCGGTAGGGTTACGGTTATATCTTCTGGCGACGTGACGGCCTAGATGTATTTTGAAAGGGATGAGGAAACGGGGGATAACATGGCGCTGAGGGGCTGGGAGAAGGGGTTTGAGATTGTGCTGGCATGCTTTAGAGCGGCTGTTGCTCGCTCTCTCTCCCCCTCTCTCTCTCTACCTTCTTCTTTTTTTTTTGTTGTTTTGCGAAGGATACCTACTTAGATTTAGACATGCTTTGCGGTTGTGATGCTGTTGCAGATATCTTGTTTTCTGTCGTATGAAGAACGGCTTTTTTCTCTGAAAGGGGGCGGTGATCAAGGGCGAGCTAGCAATTGGACGTCAACTACCACATTTCACGAGTTTAGTCGACTCCGCTTCCTGCTCGTTCGGTGTGGGTTTCACTCGGTGCTTGCTTGACTTGATGTTGAGCAGGAAGCATGGCATGGGATTGTGGAGGGCCTGCTTAGAGAGGTTCCTTGTTGGGGTGGTAAGAAAGACAGCAACTGTATGTCTTTGCCTCCATGGTTGCTTGGTTTCTGTACGATATTAAACTACCAGTGGCATGGCCTCTGCAAAGTGGTGCCCCTTCTCTGGTAGTTTTTTGTTCGTTTTCCGTGGCCAGATAGTGAGTGGCTTGGGGTTTTTGGTTTGGACGGATTTCTGGGCTTGAAGGAAGATGGCGGGGTATGGAATCGATATCTGTTACTTTGTGTTGATACCTTGCTGGCTGATTGTCTCTCTGAGCTCCTCTGTGTGATCTTGCCTGTGGGTTCATCAGTACCTCCCAGCCTGTGATGGTATGTCCCGGGTGTGCGAGGGAGCGGGCGAGCAGTTCGCTCGTCCCTGGAGACTGCAAATGGATGGATGGATGGATCGAAACGTGCTGGTCAACAGACTATATGTATGTAAACTGTGCGCCTGGTTGCTGGGGTGACATGTCAGCAGAAGCATTTCTGTAAAATGAGGTAAAGGGCACGATGCTGGTGGGAGATGATGTCGCGACTGATGGTGCTGTGACGGCTAAGAGGTGTGCGAGATGAGTCCGAGCCAAGGATAACCGCGCCTCGAAGTTGACGGAATCAAGTAGAGCAGACCAAGTCTCGGGGAATCTAGGCTGGATATACCGTTCGTGAGTGGTTCTCTAGTGCTGCCCGTCTCGTTCCAACGCTGGTCGGCTGGGAGACCGCTGGGTTAGACCGCGGACCTCTGAGGAATTCTGGTACTGGCCATCAATAGTCGCCGCCGGTGACTTCGGGACAGAAGAGATATATCTGCGGGGTTTTCGACGTCGTCTTTCGGTTCTCCGCCTGAAATCTCGAGGTTCTCCTTGGGCAGTGGACGTGGATGTCACTCAGGGGTTAGGTACGACGCTGAGCCACATCTTCATGGGCAAGAGGACGCCGAACTCACCAGGTGTCCCGCCCAGCATTGAAGTTCGTGGGGAATGGGAAGTGCACATTACAAAACTGGCCTACTGAGCCAAACTTGACCAATTCTTACTAGGAAAGCCGTCTATCAGCTCAGTTCCCACAGCTAGTTTCCAAATTGTCTACAAGACAGTGGTCGAGGCCAACCCAAATCCAACAGCAATGTCACAGACCGCTTTAGGCATCTCCTTCTTCACAGCCTGCTCCTACCCAAACGTTTCTCTTGCTGAGGGGAAGACGTGTCCGGAAGCAGGCCGGTGCTGGGGATTTCTTCATCGGCAAGCTCGCACGCTCCCATCACCACCAGACAGAGCATCAACAGCACATAAAAGTGACCAAGTTTAGACAAGGCAGCTTGACTGATCAGCTCCGTATGCAGCACATTCATATCCGATGCCACCACATACTTATGATACGACCCCCGTTCAGCTGCGAGGAAGCAACGGCCCAATTTCCTGTTCGACCCAACCACAACCTGCCAAAGCACTGCCGAGGAAAAGCCCAAGCTTAGCCCGAGTGGTATCACAACGTCGGCCGCTGGAAAAAGATTGATATTCACGGAATTTGTCAGCAGAAGCGCCGGCACCGCAGCTGGAAAACCTGGTCAACATGATCTGGAAGCGGGGAGAGGGAGCAAATGAAGCGAGACCTGCATATACAGAAGCGGCACAACAAGTCAAGACATTTCTCCAGCGAATCGTTTCCGTCTGAGGTGTGATAGTGTAGTGATGGTACGACTGGTGGTTGGCTCAGCCAACCGGTCAGTAAGGCATCATATCCAGGTAGTGATCTCATAGATTTCCCCTCGCTTCCCAAGGAAGCCTCGTCAATGGAGAGGATGATCAGGGAGAGAGGTGAGGGGGCGTGGATGTAAGTGAGACATGCCTTGCCGAGGGCCCAATGCCCACTCCCCGCTCAGCAGCTCGATGAGGACAAGACTGACCGTTTACCACGACCGAGCCCGTTACGGCGTCTGCACCAACCGCTTCTGGGATATGAGATGGGTTGGGACGGGATGGTGGTCGCCGTCCATCTGCTCGCTTCGCAGCAAGCTGGTGCGGTCCTTTCCTGTTGGCCGAACCCCAGCGCGGCAAGGCGGAAGACAAGCGAAGTTGACTGACTAGCAAATGAGCCAGCACACCATGGAGGATGTGAGATTGATACACATATGAGCGGAATGGAAGCAGAGTGAACTTCCTTCAGTGCAAAGCTCTTGCAGACCTGAGTCCCAGTCCCAGCTCATGTATTGTTGTCTCTTCAGCTCAACCCTCAGCTCGCCTTCAGCTCATCCGCATCCAGCAAGCCGCCAAGAAAGACTGGGCAGCTGGAAGCCACTGAACAAAAGCAAGCACCCGTGACGAGGAGACGTTCGAGAGAGGCCATTGCGAGCAACAGGGACTGGGCGTGAGCCTGTCCTTCGTCCATAACACACAAGCAAGCTCAGCCGAAAGCGAGGCAGGCCCGAATCCGTTAGCGTGCCGTCCTTCTCTCTGCCCGGGAGCCCTCCGTTCTTCGGCACCCTCCTTCAAACTCCGCTCGAGACCGCTCCCCATTCACAACGGACCTGCACAGTCCAGCCTCGCCGCAAGCCCGTCCAGCGCAGAATTGCGCCATCTCCAGCAGGACGGCACGAGTCCAGCCCACTAAGGAGTGCAGGAGACGCTCTCCGAAAGCTTCCAAGCGAGTGAAGTCACCGTGAATACGGATATCGCGGGGCGCCACTTGGCAAGGTAAGATGAGAGACATGCAGGAAAGAGATGGCTGGTGAGGAGGGCGCATCCCTGGAAGAGAAAGGTGCTTGAGCATCACCAGTCCGCATCGTTTGCCGGTTGATGGGGCCTGGCAAGCAGGATCGTTCATCCGCCCCTGCTGGGGAAACGACAGATCATGAAATCCCATGGAAATTGGAAAAACGTGGCCGATAAAGACGACTCTTGGCCAGGGAGCGAAAGATGACGGTTTTCGGTGGGCCCCATGTGCCTACAATAAGCTCAACTCGGGTGAGCCACGTCAGTATTCAGCAGGGTCGGCTTTTCCCATGGCCCTGTGTAGTAACCGTACCCACCAAGTCGGACTGGCCAAAGGCAGGGCCATGATAGGACATGACCGGCCAGTTGAGGCCTTTCTGCCCACGGCCTTCCGAAGCTGCGTCCGGACAATCACAATTTGAAAGGGCACAGCCGGCGGCCATCTCAGCTACCCTCAGGCGAGGAGCGTTTTCCTCAACAGGGAAGCCCTTACAGGCCGGGTACCAGGTGGTTAATCAGAACCGAATCTCCAACGCATTCCGAGCCACTCGCGGCGAGATTAGCTCTCCTCGCTTTGTGTTCTTGCGGGTGCACAAAGCCTTGCGTGTGATGGATACACTGACCGTTGAGCACATTTCTGCTAAAGATCCTCATTGTCTCAGAGCCTGGGTGGCCAGCTGGAGGGCAGGGCCCTCCCCTACCAATGAACGAGACGGGGACCGGCCTTATTTTACACGCCCATCAACGGCTACGATCTCGGAGGTTCGTTCTTGCCAGTGGAGAGATCGGCAGATATTTCCCTGGAAGAGAACGGACAGTGTCCAGAGCATGGCAACTATCCGTACATGGCCTTGGATGATCGACGGCTGTCAGTGATAGTCTGATCAATGGGATCTCTGGTAAGCCGCTTCGGGAATACAGTATGTATGGGGAACTCTCCGCTGCAGGTCGCATGGGGATTTTCTCATCAGCAAGGCCGCATTGAGTTTGAGCTGGACAGGGGTCTGGCGCTTTGTTGGTGATCCAATCGAGTGGGCGGATCAGCTGAAGAACGGGCGTGGCGGCGTTGGCGCGCGCATTCGGCCAACCCTTGTGGCCAAAGCGTGATGAGCAAAAGGGCGATCGATGAACACACAGGCTTGCTTCTTTTCCGCTTGATGACGTCGAAACCGGTTCTGGCGCATGCGGACTTCTGCCCGATCGTCCCGTTCATCGACTGCCCGCCAAGGTCGTAGTGTTGAGCGCCAGCCGACGAAATTAGCTTTGTACTATTTTGAGACAAGATCGGGATTAGTAGACGGCCCAGGGCAACGTAGAAGTACGGAGTATTGCGGAAGACTCTCAATTGTACAGTATTATCATGGTATGTGTAGTAATGCAGCTGGGCAAGCATCCCGTTCCCATGCACCTGGAAAGGCGCGGGGTGTCACATCGTCTCCTAAGACGACAGTCAATATTCCGTACACAAACATAGGGTGGAAGCGGGCGGTAGCCGTCTGATGAGTTCGGAACGGCTGTGATTACAGTGGTACTATATTGTATGTAACACAGCTGTAACAGAGCGAGTCAGGAACCGCCGAAGCTGTGTTCACGCCGAAGGTTGAGGAGGGTCTCTCGCTTTGGGATGCCGAGGCGTCCAAGGCTCAGCTGGAAGTTCGCTAGATTTGTCCAGGAACGGTTAACGGCGCAGATACGTACCTGCAGGGAGCCCTGGTGGCGGCCAAGAAGGAGTGCCCCTCTAAAGATCTACATCGCGTGATTGGATGCCCGCGACCCGGCGCTGTGTGACAACGGTTTTTGTGTCAAGGCTACTCCGTAACAAGACGACGGAAACCCTCCCCTTCCCGGTTCCAGGTCGCCGATTCGGGCTTTAGCCACATGAGGAGGGTGGTGCCCGAGCCGCCGGCGTCGTGGCACACGAGGCTTGCCTGTTTCGGCTGATGACCACACGGCGTTCCGTTCCGAGCGGCAGCTTACAGCAGCCCACCTCCAAGGCAGCAGGTTGCCACAACGGTTTTTTGCACCATGGCGGAAACGGTCGGGTTGTGATCCACGGCAAGTACGGAGTACGTACATTGATAACGACCCATTCTCACGATGCCTTTTCTACACAGTACAGTAGATGCGCATCAGGGCGGAGATGTGCATGCCGACAATTCGCAGAATGGTGGATTGTTACTCTAACTAGGCCTTGGGACACGGCTCATGGACTGGGGAAGGCGGGTGACGACGTCGTGGTTGGCAAATAGGAATTGCTCGGTGAGCGGGAAGATGATGGAGGCCAGCAGCCCGCTGGATACGTGACCCTGCCCTGTGTCGAGCGAGCTTGTAACGACAGAATATTTCCGCTGATTCAATCGTCTGGGAAAGATTTAGGAAATCGTGAGAACGTGGCGCGTGAAATGCCTTATCTGTCCTGCCGTTGAAAGTCGAGGCCATTCGAGGTCGCCTGGGCGCTTGTCTCATGACCGTCGAAGCCGCGAGCCACCACTTTGCACACAAACGAAGTTGTTTGTTGAAGACGCCATTACTCCCTACTGTGTATGCGACCGTGAACTCTGTGTGACCTACCTCACTACCTGGACGTTCCAGTGCTTCTGCTAGCAGTCCCCTCCGTTTGAGTGACTTGCCCAGCGTGTCTGCACCGTCGCTCGACAACCTGAACGTCACTAATCCCAGAAAACTTGGAATCGGTCAAGTCCTCGCCGGAAAGGACATCTTCGTAAGTCTGGTGCGAAACGAGAAGCCGCGATGCGATTCTGTCTCAGGTGAACCGACTGTATGAAACTTGCTTTTTGCCCGGTCGCTGCTGGTGATCCATAGGACATGGGGCGCGTTATGTTTAGCGAAGCTAACATTGCAAGTTGTGTATCATACAATACAGTACCTTAAGCACCCGGAACATGCGTTTTAGCCGGCCGGAAACCCAGGTGGATGGGTCGAAGCCACCCGCAGGGGATCAGCACGGTCCGGCTCGCTGGATCCCTTTGATGTGATTGATGAAGGGATTGGAGCCGAAGATATCCCACCCCAGATCGCAAATCATGCGATCGTTTCGAATCGCAATTCACAAACTTCTTCCCGACCGATCGGAATTCCGCATCATGGAAAGAGTTGGCCGCCGTCTACCGGGCCTATGCTCAGTCTCGTACGTACCGCTTTCTCGACTGCGCCCTTTCTTCAAAGAAACCAATTCTGGGACAGAAAATGAAGGGCTGCCGTTACTGATCTTATTGAACCAACTCAACTCGAAAGCTGAACAGCTACGGAGCGCCCAAAATTGGTGCCGATACGAGCCAAGACACGCGGGGCACCGGCCGGTTGGCTGGGTCGGCCCAAACGAGGGGAATGCGACAGGATCGCTTGTCTTGCCTTCTCTGTGCCGCTGTTTCGACTTTTGGAGACGGTTTGGCCCTGCTATAAGATACTTGTTAAGACATGGATAGCGACATCAGCTCGACGTTCGGGACTGCCAGAAACAATTGTTCTGAAAGTGCCGTACAGTAGCGAGGGATCTCCGCATCCCGCTCTCTTATGCCGTCGTCTAGCGTGTCATCGTTGATACCGTTTTCGTTGCTGCAAGTGTTGAATGGACCCTGCCGCCGGGGAAGGCAATTCCAACACTACGGCTGGCAGGCTGCTAGGTCGCCCGTTCAGACGCTTTCGACGGACTCGACGACCATGTGCATGTCACTGGGAACTGACTTGATCAGCGACATGGGAGGCAACTGTCCCACGTCAATGACCGAACTCTTGCCCGGCATTCTATCAAGATGCCTTGACTAAGCGGGGCAGGTTTTGAGATGTACAACATGCCTCCTTTGAGATTTCCATCCAACTCGCCGGTATCCCGGTGATGCCATGATCGGCAACGTCCCTTGAACAGCTGCATCATACAATAACCAAGAGAAGAAGTCTGATTTGACAGGCGATCGAGCATCATCAGCAGGGAAGACGCTCAAGTTAGTCGTTTTTGTACGAACGCGATCGGTAACAATTGATGCCCTCGGCGTATTGTATATAATACCAGTACATCCACTGGAACCCAGGGGCCTGGATGTAACTAACTTGCTAGCCCCCCCTGGCAGCGCCCTGGTATCCATCTCGACAGGCCCACATCTCAGAGACAAGGCCCCGTGTTAGCCTGACACCCTGGGAGCCGCCCCTTGGGCCCGATCCGTCTGGCGGCTGCACCTTGGGTGTGAGCATCATTTGGTCTCCCCACGCACTCGGTTATCTGGACGTATATGACCCCCGGGCCCCCTTCAAGCCCCCGTCTGCCTCCGTCCACTTCCGGACCGCCTGCTTGGAGTCTGGAACTGGTTAAGTTCAACTTCGCAACTCGGTACTCACCCGCACGCCGGTGCCATCATCTCCATCTTCAGCACACGCCACAACTACACTAACAACACTCCGTGTTTGGGAAAGCGTGTGGCGGCATCGCCCGACTGCTGGTCTTAAGTGGTGTTCCTTTGCCCTTGTTGACTCGGCAAAACCTCGCACACAGCACAACACCACGCATAGCAACCATGTTGTCAGAACAGGGACTCAACAAGAGGAACTGGGAGGGGAAAGAGGACCTTCTCCTCCTGGAGCTGCACGCCGCTTATGGACCGAACTGGACTCGCATCGCAGGAGGGATGGGCTTCAGGTCAGCCAAGCAGTGTCGGGAAAGGTACACTCAGCACCTCAAGCCCGGCCTGAACCGGTCACCCATCTCGGACGAGGAAGGGCAGCGGATCATGAGAATGGTCAGCGAGAGCGGGCAAAGATGGGCACAGATCGCCAGAAGCCTGGGCACCAACCGCAGCGACAACCAGATCAAGAACTGGTGGAACGGCGCCAGGCGCAAGGAAACATCCAAGAAACAGGAGACTGGCGAACAAGAGCAACAACAAATCCAGAACCATCCGTACGCCCAAGCCCAGCCGCCGTCACCCGGGCCAGCGCGCGGAAACTTCCCCCCCGTCCCGCTCGACCTACCCTTCAGGCAGGACAACGGCCCCGCCTCATTTGATGCCCCGCGCTTCCGGTCTTCATCGGCTCGCTCCTACGACTCGGAGCGGCCTCCCTCGCTTGTATCAGACAACGGGTCCTCGTGGAGTATCTCGCAGCCGGCATCGGCGTCGTCCTCACCCACAACAATCTCCTTGCCACCGCTCCTCTTCGCTCCGCCCACCCCGCCACCCGGCAGCTGCCTCCCAGCCCCTGCCGTCTACGGCCACGGCTTCGGACCGGTGCGCAGGTCCTCCGACGTCCTGCCACCGAGCAGCTACTCTCCTCAGGCTCGATACACTACCACGGCACCCACAACCCCTGTTGGCCGGACGACGTCGTCGCGCTGGGAACCGTATCCGACCAAGGCGCGGAGGCCCAGTACCGGGTATTACCGGGACATGGCAAGAGAGAATGAGAGGCGAGATAGGGTCTCGTTGTCTTTTCTTCTCAACTGAAAAGAGGACGGGAGCGGCTGCGGCACGGCACGGCAGAACCCTCACCTCCTTACGTTCCGGTTTCCGAATCAGCGTACACTAATTGGCATGGGGCGTTTTGGTGTGCTTGGGAGGAGGACGGTATTCCATGACGCAGTATGGGACAGTGGCGTTTCCGGTTGGGTCGGTCTTCTGTTGCGCTTTGGATACCCATTTTTTTTGTTATTTTTTTTTCCCTCTTTTTTTCGTCGCTTCAAAGTTGGCATATGTCTCGCTATTCCTCGTCAACCATCGCCAAAGGCTTGAAACATCTTTTTCCTTTGTCAGTTATTGGATTCGTGGCTCGGCGGTGATTGCTGGATACAAAAGGGAGAGGTGCGGAAAACAGGGCGACGCAAACGACTCGGAAACACGATTTGTACAGTAGTAGACGGTCTTTACCAGAGACTTCAAGTTAATAACAGTGGTTGGAAACCGCGTATTCATTGTTGCGAGACTTTGACTCTGAATCTCCGGATCCTGAATTCATTCACTGCACAGTGAACTCGCTGCCCTGGCTGAATAGGGACGAGTGTCAGGAACTCAAGCAGGGCGTCCACTAGTGCTGCAGAACCCTTCACAACCTGACTTACCTGCAACTTCCTCACTTGGTTTTGCTTCTCTGGTGCGTTGCTGCCACATGCGTGCAATCCATTCCGGAGGACCCGTGCATCGGAGACACCACGATCTACCGACAAGCGTAACAACTCAATCTTGAAGCTAACACAACGTCGACACCAGCTGGTGTACACAGCCCTCCAAGAACCCGGTGCTGTTTATCCTTGTTACACGTTGGTAGCGTGCCCGTGACACCGCATAACAGCCGTATACGAAGCTCGGGGACTGACTTCTCGACGAGCAAAGCAGTAGTTACTCGGTACGTGCTTGCTATCCCGTCGTCGAAAGATCACTCTGTGAGCAAGGAAGAAGAAAAACCAGCTTCCGCCCCTCCATGCCAGAGTGCTGGGGCGAGCAGGTGGAAGTGGCATTCCAGACTGCTCGTCCGCGCCCCATCAGTGCATCGCGGGATGTAAATGGCTGGAAATTCGACCATGTCCTTGAGGTCTCATCAGCCCCGAGACAGCCACATCCCCGAACTGGGACCGCAGCGGCAGCCATGCCAAGATGATCAAAACGACCGTTTCCCTCCGCCAGCTGCCCACGGTTGTGCCGCCAAAACAGCACCGATCCACCTACTAACGACGCCGCACTAGGGAGTTTAACCGCCAGTTGGTAACATTTCAATGATTACAGTATGTATTGTACTGCAAAATACGAAATACCGAATGATGCTGTGCCTTGGAACAAGAGCTCGCCGTGAATGCAACGCGGGGCGACATTGCGTTTACCAATGCAACGTCGGGAGCGTCAGGTCGGCGACCTCGCGATGCACGGATTCACACCTTTTTTATACCGTCTGTGCAACCCAGGTTGCAGATCCCGCAAACCGCCCTGCTGTTGTGCAACCCGGTCGTAAAAATGACGCTTGGCGATTTCCGGCAGAGCAAATCTGAAGGGGAGCCGGTTGCGGGGACCGTCGACAGCTGGACCAAGGAGGATTGTGGTGTCCCATCCTTCCTGCGCACAATGACTCCAATAGTTGATAAATACACGTTTTTGACTGCCTGTGAGCCATTGCCTTGAGAGTTTTGCCAGGTGTGTACGGAGGTACTGTCTACCTAATGGATAGCGCCTGTCAGAGTCCCGGTAAATACCCTGCGGAGAGCTGAGGTTTTGATTGACTTGTCCGAGCCCCGGCTCGTTTGTGAGAGGAAGAAGCAAAACATGAGCACCAAGACCACGGAGAGCGATTTCCACACAAAGAATAAAAAGGTGAAACAATCCCATCATAGTCGAGCGGAGCAGCATGACGGAATGAATGCCATCTGCAGACTGCTGAGAGGGAGGTCGGCGCCAATCTGCCATTGCGGAAATATCGGCGCATCAGTCGTGGGGCTACCAGAGCCCGACCATCGCGGGCTGTTGAGGAGAATCATCCGCCATGATGGCTGGTTCATTGGGGTGACATGGAGCCCACTTCCAGGGGTCCCAGATCCACCCATCTCACGGCAACCTCCGACCGAATTTCTCACCGCCCCCCTGAAATGCGCCAACTACCTAGTGTACACGTGTAGTGTACATGATATCTGGGATGGTAGTTCACATCGAGTCCTCGACTCCATTGAAACCCAGGAGCCACCTCCTCGCATGTTCCGGCTTGCTTGCCCAAAACGTTGTTACACCGAGCGGTTCATGAATTCGAGCAACGCTCAAACAGTCACTGAGAAACTGGTTACACAACTGCCGGGTCGCGCCCGATTAGCTTCGGGCCACCTAGATAGATACCTGGTAACTTGCCCTTCATCGCATCGACATCAGAATGACGAGACAAAGTCAACGGCCACGCTTTCTCCGAGACAAGGCCAGCAAAAACAGCATAGGCAGTTGAAATTCGACGTGGAAACGCTATCCAACGTTGTCATGCCCTTGGCGTTCATGTTCGAGTCATGAAATCTCCATCGCCATGTGCTCTGGCCGAACCACCAAACTCATTTTCCCCACCTTCTGAAAGCTCAAAGCTACCGTTCTTGCTCAATAGCGCCGCCGATAGCGTTCCGGCCTGGGGACCACCCAATTCGTCGTGGACGGAAGACCGTTGGACGGAGTCACCCTTGTCACCTACCCACCTGACCCACCACACTCCCCTCAACTTCCAAGATCCCCCAGGCTGTCAGGGCAGAAGTTTCCTTGTTAGGCGAGCCCACCCCTGCCAGATCCTCGGCTCAAGCCCCTTTTCAGCAGGGCAGGGGGGCGGGCAGAGTCGGTTGACAGACCGTTTGGACGAAAACCCCACCAAATTTGCGGGTGTGTACACTATTAAATAAACGCAAGGACCCACCAATTGAGTTAGCGCGCAAGTATTCGAACCTCATCCCCTTGATTTATAGGCACTATTTGCTGGCTTGGTGGACTTGGCCATGCCCACGCTGTGGGGGCAATTCTTCCTTCCGCGGCTGCTTTGCGGGGCGAGTGTGCACGGGGCCCATCAAAGTCTCTCTTTTTGGGATGCCATGTCCGCTGGCATCAGGGCGCCGGAGTGTTCTTTGCGAAGCCTGAGAGGAAAGAAGCCGGCCGACGCCGGGAATCATGATCGACTATTACACAAGATATCCTCGGCTGGCCAGGCGAAAAGGGCCGATCAGCTGAATCCTGAAGCGGCGAACTAGGTTGTTCCTACCGGCCGCGCTTTGCGCTTTCGAGAGTCTCGACCGGACGTTGGCCGACAAGAGGTGCTCCAGAACAGTTTGTGAGCGGCCAGACTAGAGGGGGAAGCCGTTCGTCCGAACGATAACTGTGTCCCGAGGGGAAGGTGTCGGTGGAGCGTCGTTGTATTTCGACGGAGATGGGGATTGTATTTCGATGGAGATGGGGATTGGAAATTCCCTTGCCTTCCATTCCGACGGCAGAAGCTTTTCGAGTCCAGGGGGCAGGCTGGTCTTCACAGTCTGTCGGGAGTTACCGCTGGCCAACGAAGCGCACAACGTGTAAAATGTCAGGGACCACAGGTGTGAAGCGGAGTTCAGGAATGCGTGCTTTGGTACTTCGTACCTATACAAGTACCATCTGTTAAGAGGGGTTAGTTGAGAGGATGATTTCTACATACAATATATTGGTCTGCACTAACAGGAGAGAAAACGTCCGAGAGACTGCACCTTCCTCAAGCAAAAGTCCCGTCGCACTATCGTCCGCGGCAGCCTGTGCGATCACAGCGTCAGAGTCTCACTTCCATGTGCAATCGAGATCACACAAGTTCGACACGACGAGTAACTAAGGCATGACCAACAGCCTCAACCGGATGAGAGTTCAAACAGAAACCGAACACCGTTGACCGCAACAAACCAAAGGACTAATCACAATCTATCCAACCTTGTCCATGGCAAGAGAGAAAAAATCTACCTCAACTACATCAGGAGTGCAGTGAACTAAATTCAGAAAGGGATAAGGTGAGGAAAACCAGGAACCTCCCCAAGTTCATTGGATGTGATCAGTCGCCTGTCTTGACGGGCGCCAGATTGAAAAACCAAATGAGCCAATCACGACCATCTTGGCACCTCACAAGCCCTGGAACCTGGAACTGTGACCCGGCGATCTGGGCACCAAAACGGCTAGATATTCGCGTATCGGGCCTACCAGCAGCAAGAGCCTCCTTGTAACGATCAGATTGGAGCGGGTGAATTGGAAATGCCCCTCCCCCCCTTTTTTTTTCTTTTCTTCGCCAACCTTGACATCTTTTCGAGAAAGAAAACGACGAAACAGAGAGAAAAAAAAAAAATTGTGTGTCCAGAAACGGCGGGTTCATCGGAGCACACCTGCGTCTTCATCGCCCCGCCGCTCTACAGAGTGCCACAGCGTGAGTCAGTTGGTTATCGCCGCCATACAATCGACGTGACTGTACGTGTCAACCATTGTATGCATTGTACAATATACGGATCCGTAGATACACACAGACGGGGGAGTACCTACCCTATGCAAGGTCCCGCGATGGCATTTGCGCTTTCGTCGGGTTTGACTTTGTGTTTCACACATGCGGACGTTCTTTTGCACTTGGTGGATATAGATGGCCCGGAACATATGTTAACGGTATCTGAGCATATCTTATACATTTATACGGGCAATTGTATATTCTGTGTACCTTATGTCTTAGATTCGAGCATATAGTCTTGGTCTGCTGCATCTGTTTTCTCTTGGTGGTGTTGGTTGATCACGATATACCGTACTGTGTATGATGTGAAGAGTTGTGATGGGGCATCTGTGTGCTTTGTATTGCGTGTTGGGCCCATGGTTATCGTCACTATGACTAGAGGCAGATCTGTACAAGTAAATTCATACACTCACTGATGGTGGTTGTAGCATGCTGATTCCCACAGAGACCTTGAGGTGCTTTGCATTGTGCCAGTTTGGGTACTTGTACAATACAATACAGTCTAGTCGCGGGATTGTGCAGACTGCAGCTTTTGAATGGGAAGCTGCTTTTCATTCTTTCCCATTTGGAATTGACTGTCTCGGTCCGGGAATGTGCCGCTCGGATGGACTCCGGAGGGCAGACGGGCCAAAAAGAAGCTGGCACTCACTCGCGAGGTGCACGGGTTCCTGGGGGCCGCCGTTGTTGCTTCTTTTCCATGGGACATCATCGGTTGAGGTTGTTTTGTTGCTTTCAAAAGCGGCGGTAACTTCCCAAGCGCAAGCCGAAGCTGGTTGTTTAACGAGGACTACCGGATGAGCAATCCGCGTACAGAGACCTGTGGTAGTTGTCTTCTGTCCTGGCAGCCGCAGCAGAACACTGGGCTGTGGGCACGCAATAAGAATCAATGTTGTTCCTCATGAGGCAGAAGAAGGGCGGTGTAATCGAGGCTGCCCCCAATTCTTCCCAGTTTTGTATGTGTCCGTACTCTTTCTTGCCTTGATCTGGCCGTTGGGTTCATTCACTTGGGGAATGGATCATGTCCATCTCTTGATCCACCATTCCAGTATCGTGTTTCAGGCCGGCCTACATAGCAGCAACCGGTGAGGTGTTTCAGGGGACCCGGCGAGAGGTGGCGCTGCTCTCGATCTATTTGTCTGTGGCATGACTCAAAGAACGTCTTGTTGGGGTTGATGATGAAACAGTGCCAGCAGTGTCGCAGAAAGAAGTACTGCACATCACCAATGCCTCGTCGATGTAGTGGACCATATGGGTAATGGTTTATATGGTTAGAGGATTGTTGTCAACGCCAGAAGAGGGCAACACAACAGCTCAGCGTCCGCCGTCTATAGCAAAAACACGTACCCGTGCTCTCAATAGCTAAGATACCTACGACCTGCCGTGAGTGCGAACCAAAGCTACATCCCTACGCGGAATCTGTCCTCTGGCCTTGCCCTGTATTGACAGTCACACCCCTTCTAACCTTGTCCCGTTCCCCAACCCACTTGACCGTATTGGTGGATGTGGAATGCTTGATCGAAACACAATCAACGTCCGACATTCCCGTCGACACAATGTTTGAGCCTGCCCATAAGGCATCCGATTCCCCTGGAACGACGCTTAGAAACCTGTTGCCTTCAACCTGCACTGCTGCCTCCTCTACTGCTGCCTCCTCTTCCACAGGCGACTGAGGCGGAGAAAAGACCTCGGGTGGCCAGGTAGGCGAGGTAACACTCAAGACCTCGTCGTCGCCTTTCTCGAAGGAATAGCACCGCCTGCGTTGTTTCTTGTCCAGCGGAGCACGCTCTGAAGGCTCCTCCAGCGAGGAAATCCCGCCCTTGGTCCACAGCCGGGGCAGCTTCACTTTGCCAATGCGTTGATAGTCAGCCGCAGCTGAAGATTCGGAGCGTTGGTTGCGGGCCATCTTCGGTTGGCCGTTCGCTTTGCCAGTTGACCTGAGAGCAGATTGACCCGGCTCCGTTTCCGTGCTGGTTGACGAGTATGATGAGACCAATTCGTTGTCTGCCGTGAAGGCGGGCAGCGCCCTTGGCTGCCGTACGTCATTTGTTTGAACGGGAACGTTCAAGGATTGCATCTCGACGGAACCATCTGCGGTCATGGCAGGATCAGGGGACAGTTTGGCCGTGGAGGTCTGCTCGAGGGAATCGTGGGATTCAGGAGCGCCGCGTGACCGGACAAGGACTGGGCCAGCCCTCACTCGGCCCTCTCGGCGTCGCTCCTGGCGAGCCATCCACTCTTCCATCTCGCGCCGCTCCAGGATACGGCTCACCAGAACATCACTGTTGGAGTCGAGAATCTTGGGGATTGTGCCTGGCTCCGTCAGCACTGAGCATGCCCCTCGAGACTTGCCAACCTACCCGGAGTATTCTGACTTGTCGCGGCCTGAGAAGGGAAGGGCGTGCCTGGGATGCTCTGCTCTGCTTTGGTGTCTGCGGCACCTGATCAGCCAACTCTCTTCTCCGCGATTTCTAAGCGAGGGAAACCTTACCTTGATACTGCGAGCTACTCAACCGCTTCACCTTGTCCTGGAACCGTTTGCTCCCGGCGCGATCCACGAGGCTCCCATGCCTGGCCAGGGCGACGCTGGCCAACCCGTCCCTGCTTTCCTTGGCAAGCCTGAGCTCTAGACGCTTGATCTCGGCCTTGTAGGCTTCACGTGTCTCCATCCATTCCTCGGTCATGCCGCGGAACTGCTCCAGCTCCCTCTCGCGCAAGTCCTTGAGCTCGGCCAGCTGTTCCTCGGTTTCGCGCAGCTTGCGGGTGAGGCGGTAGAAGCCCTCGATGAGGGAGAGTACGCACGAGTTGTGACTGCAAACTGTCAGTAGTCCGTACCAGTCTCCCCCATTCCCACACCCCGGCATGCAGATACCACACAGCCAGCACATACTGAGGAATAGAAAGGAGGAGGGAAGAGAAGAACTCACGCAACATCCAGCGCCTTCCCTGCCCCGCTTCCCGCCATAGCCGCGCTCAACATCTCAGCCATCTGCATCAAGTTTGGATTATGCCACGTCCCCTCCCCTCCTCCCCCTCTCACCTCCCTCCCGCCACCCTCACCACCGACAGCAGCAGCAGCAGCAACAACAACAACATCATCACTATAACAATCCACCTCCGTCAAATCAGTAAGCGGCAGCATAGCCACCGGCGCAGGCGCGCGTAAAAGCTCCGACGTGGACCCCGGCGCCGACGCAGATCCAGACCTGGACTCCCGTCCCAACCCCAGCACAAGCCCGACACCGAGCTGCTCCCTGTCAGCCCCCGGGCCGGAGCCAGAGCCAGTAGCAATGCTAGTGCCAGGGCCAGGGCCTGAATGAACCTCCGGTTCAAGCTCAGTCGGTGACATGCAAGTGGCCCCAGCGTTTCCATTTCCACCACTTTTGCCAGTAGACTTGAGGCTCAGAAAACTGGACACGGTGCGGAGGGTGGCACCGGCGGATTTGCGGTGGTGATTGCGGGGTGGTGATGGCTCGGCTGTAGTTGGGGTCTGGGTTGGGTTTGGGGCCCCGTGGAGGATCTGGTGATGGTCGTGGCGGATTTGGAGGGTTAGCGAGTTCGGATGCGGTGTTGCTGTTATTGATGATGTCGATGTTGTCGGGGATGGTTGTTTCGTGTTGTTGTTGCTCGTGGAGCGAGCGAAGGATCGGAACCAGTTTGTGTTTGTGTGGATGTTATCGGCCATGATGAAGGTGGGTTTGTGGGCTAGGGTTGACTTGATGAAATCAGGTATTGAGGCTCTGGGTTGATGAAATGTGATCGCCGAGTTGGCGATTTGGAGGTTGGAAAGTCAACCACGAGTGAGTAGCAGATCCCTGATGCAAGGGCGCTGGGCAATTGCAAGCCAACGCGCCTGGCAGCTGACAAGTTTACCGGTGCAGGGCAGGGAGACTTCGGATTTCGGACGAAATAGTGAACTTCAAAGCAACCGGAGCAAAGAATGGGAAGCTGCAGCTGGTCTTGAGACGGGATTCGAACCTTAGTAGTTGAGGTGGAACTTGAGCACATAAACAGCGAACAGTTGCAGAGACCGTGTTGACGCGTCATCACATCCTGATAGTTGAGATTTGATCTTCTATCTCCTTTGCGGGCGCCGCCATTATGGGAGAGCGGCCATAAGTGCTCCAGTTCGGCAGGACCAGTGAAACCACATGTCCTGAGTTTGTTTCCTGGCCGCTCTGAACCCAGTTAATACCACCGAGCCACATCACGAGGGCGAGTGAACGCTATACCTTGAATGGTGCGAGACCCAAACCACCAATACCCTCCGTTCCGCCTATGCCACATCCAACCTCTCCCTCCTTCCCAGTCCGTCCGAGCAATGGTTCAACTTCGAGTGAGAAAGCCGTGGCGCTATCCCTGGGATTCCCAGACGGAAAGAGATGGTGAGAACGACGTCGGTAAGCCCGGTAGCGTACGCATCTCCGCCAAAATCCTCGAAGAGGCGAGGTCGGGATTTTCAAGTCTGCGCTGCAGCATCTATCCCTTTACAACTAGTAGAACAGGTCTTCCGCCCTCTGTCTTCTCCTGCCCCTGCCCACAAGTTTCTCTGCGAACAGTTCCTTGCCTGCGTTGTTAGCAAACTTCTCGGGAAACAGCTCCCTAACCGTTGGTCCAGTGCCCTTGATGGCGATGCCCTGATCGTTGGCGCGTTTGCTTGCCATGCCGCGAATGTTAAAGCCACCTGAGCCGGGTGTGGTAATTCGATCTGCGAGACTTGCTGATGTGTGTGTCAATGAGTGAATCAGTGCGTGAGGGTCTGATACTGATGCTGATGATGCTGTTGGTGAGGGTCGTTGAAGCTAGAGCACTCGCGCCAGCCCCGTCGCTAGAGAGAGACGTAACATACCGCTTGCCAGGATGGTGGTGTCATCGACCTGGTCCATTTGCGCCTTGCCGCCGGTGGACGAGCTGACCTTGGTTGGAAACAGCTCTTTCGTCTTGTTGCTGTCTTTAGACGGGAGAAGTTCCTTGGAGCTGTTGTCCCGCGTCAGTCGCTCCTTCATGGACCGGCCCTTTTCCCGGCTGCGCATGGCGGCAGCTGCCCGTGCGTCCTCATCCAGGTCCATTTCGGCATCGCCGTCACGGTCCCGTACTGGTGAAGCCGACCGGTCACGCAAGCCGTGCGCAACCCCAGAGCGCCTTGCAGGAAAGAGTTCCTTTTCCCGGTTCCGTTGAGAGCGCCTCGTGTCAGAAGAGCTGGAGGCAGACCGCTGCCGTGTGCGCGAGGGCCTGCGGATTCGTTTTGCTAGGGATGATGGATCGTCATCATAGAGATTGACATCGAAGGTGTTGCGCTCTTCGTCGTCGTGCGAACCCCTTCGCCTGTCATTCCGCCTGTCTCTCCGGTAGCGGTCGTCGCGATCCCGGTATTTGCCTCGGCCAAGCTCGCCCCGCCTGCGGCGCTCCTCTGGGTCGTACTCTGGGTGTAATAGGTAAAATCGACTGCGCTCGGCGGCTCTGGGAACCTTTCTGTCGGCGGCGACGGCGAAGCGCACTCGCAGAACGCAATCGGGCTTCTGCGAAAAGCTCTTGGCGGGAACATCCTCGAGTGGTGGCAGCTGCGTCGGGTCGGCGATCTCCAAAGCGGCAAACGCAACGAGCGCCTCCTGTGCTGTAGACTCGGACTTGAAGATGAGGTTGGCCGACGAGTCGTCGATCCACTCAATTCGGCTGAATTGACCTGTGCTGTAGTGCTCGGCTACATAGCCCTTGACGTCGTCGGGAGTGAACGTGTCCAGGCCTCTGATGTGCACCTTATACGGTACCAACGAGTTATCCGAGGCCTCGCCATCGTCTTGGTCGTTGGTTTGCTCGTCTACTTCCCCGGGTTCCTGCGGCGCGAGGCTTTGTTAGTGGTCGGCAAGGCCAGAGTGAAGGTCATTCGCCAATTCGAACCTGTTCCTCCCCAGTAATGATATCGTGAGTGTATGCTTGAGGAATGGCCGGAACGGGTGCGTCCTGGACGTCATCAACGTCCATTTCAATATCGAGATCCATGGTTCGATGGTTGATGGCGCGCGCCGCAATTCCGGGTCAAGCTCTCCGTGTTGTGCGTCAATTCAGGTTGAGGAGGAAATGGGACGATAAAGCGTGGAACGGCGAGGGCACAGGCGGTCAAGGAGCAGAGAGGCTGTGGGAGTCGGATGCGGGGCTGTTATGATAAGGTCGTGAGAGCTCACGCGGTCGCAGGCGTTGGTCGTCAGGCTGGCGCTGGTTGCAGGTGGCGGCGGCGGGCGATGCTTTCCGGCCGGTGTTTCGGAGACGAGGTGGAGCCTTGAGCGGCCCGTGCCTTGCTTCTTGGACCCACTCCGGTGCCTTTACCAATTGAAATCTTCCAAGGTTTCCAAGTTTGGTCTTTTGTTTGAGAGCACGAGTGCCTCCAGAAACCCCTCTCATCCTCTTTCAGTTCAGTTGACCCGAATTCTCTGTTCGCTATACGCCTCCCTTCTCCTCTTCTCGGCATCTGCAATTGCTCCCGTATCGATCACCAACAGTGCTTGGAACATGACAACTCTTGTGCTTCCCCGACTGACTGCTCCCGAGCTTACCGAGTCGAAACATCGGTGTAGAGAGGTGTGGATGGCTGTCCTTAAGTTTTGAGAAATTACCCTTTTCTAGCCGTCTCTTGCTGGTGTGCCCGTCATCACCTTGATTTACCGTGATGTGAATCCCAGGGTGTGCGAGAAACTCATTATCAGAGAGTCGGTTTAAGTCTAGACCACAAGCACCGACAAATCTGCAATCTGCTTACCTGGTACTCTGTCTCCAGCTGTTGCACTATTCTCGCCGCAGCCTTTGCCGACATGAAGATCATTCTAGGGTGCAGGAAGGCTATAGAAGTTCAAGGGCCATTATCAGGTACGCTACATCACCTACGGACAGCGGCACTTGAAAATCGTTGCGCTTCATTAGGGGCTCGAGAAGCGAAGATTGGCGGATGCTTGTCTCGATCGTGTTAATGACAGAGGCCTGGAAGAAGACAACCCCCTCTAAGTCTAACGTTACAGTACCCGTGGGCGAGATGGACCTACTTCGTTTATAAATCTGCCCACTCTCTGAGTGCAGAGGGTTATAAATGACCCAAACGCAACTTCACCGCCCGGACAAGGTTACTTTAATGGTGCAATTCACCTCTAGTATCTATATTAGCATGTAAAGATAGGTAACGTTAACTATAGTTAACTTGACAACAAAGTATCAATAGCTTATAAACCTTATTTATAGCTTCTTTATAGATACTAAAACACTAACTCTAAAATCCAGAGCATATTACTCAAGTCGTTATTGAGCCTTTCTACTATCTTATAAGAATTGAAGGTTGTTAGAGGAACTTGGTCTTAACTTTTCTCTCTTTCTTAGCTAAAGTATACTACTACCTTATTAAAAGCTCAACAACTATTCAATTAATTCACTTCAAACTTTTAAAACACTATATTTTAATTAAGAGGAGGATATCGGCGAATCTTTAAATAATGTATATCGCTTTTTTTTCCCTGGAATAGTATAGATGTTTGTTCGGAACCAGCACTGATCCTCCATAACCCTGTCCGGGCAGTAAAGTTGCGTCCGGGTCTTTTGTACGGAGTAACCCACTCTCTTCCAGTCAACGAAAGTGGGTCATCTCGCCCGCGGGTATTATTTGCCAGTCAGTTTGGCTAATGCTTATATCAGCGTACATAACAGGACAGCACGTGGGCAGCATTCCCGAAACCAACTCTGCAAACTTGGGGTTGTGTCTGAATTGGAGAGAGCGCCTGGGAAACTGCGAGCAAGAGCGGTATTCGAGAGGATGATTTTTACAGTACATACATTATTTAGGGCTGCACTAACAGTTCGAATGCAGCGGCACTTGGGCGCATGCTAGCTGTAATAAACTTGAAAGGTGTGCGCTGCTCTCCGTCCTCCCAGACACCAATAGCCCCATTATTCACGCATCAGCAACGACACTGAGATGGACTAAATCCCTGCAGAAAACAAGGTGATAAGAGGGATTCTTTCGCTCAGAGCAAAGCTGTCTTATCCCACATCAACCCAGAAACTCCGTTGTTCCTAAAGCTGGCAACTCTGAGTCTGTTTACTAGGAATGTCGCAAGTTTGCTGCTGTGGAAACGGACAGAACAGCGTCGAACGATACGAACATGCTTACTTTTTGTGCTGGAGGCTACTGCTATCATGGCAACGGCACGAAGCTGAAGCATGGGCGAGAAGATGGAAAATAAAAGCAAAACACAGAGGCGTCTTGAGACAGATTCGTGTTAGCCGTCCTCGTTTAAAGCCCAAGTCGCCACTGCATGAGCAGCCTCACTGCTGGACGAATGAATGTGACTTTGTCTACAATATTGCTCCGCCACGTCAAGCCATGAGCGACATGACCGGACCAGCCCAGGTATTGGCCGTTTACGTCCAACCTCCCGTCTCGCGAGAGCTGGTATTGAACCAACAGGAACTGAAGCTCGGGTAAGTTCTGAGTGCTTAGCTGAGAAAACTCACATGTCGAGACAGAAGCGGTCGAAGAAACACAGAAACGCTAGCCCAAGAGAACAGCCACCTGTACGGACCGTATTCGGAGCCAAACGAGGGACCATTCTCGCTCTTGTGACAATGGATCTCCACATCCAAGCTCACACCATCTGAGCCAAGGACCGGACATTCAACAACAATAGATATTTCCCAAGCAGCCAGACCTACAATTAGTACTGTGCGACGGGACGGGAGGAACGCTTATGTGTCGTTGGTATTATTGACTAAATACCCTCAACACACTGGCATCCCCCCGACCATGACCATTCCCAAGGATCAATGAATCAAGAACCAGGTTTTCACTCTTGACCCTTGCCTCTGTTCTTAGCCAGGCCCGTCTAATGTAGCTTAGTCGCTCCAGGAAGATAAAAGACGGATTGACGGGAACGAATCCAGAGCTAAACATAACATGACGGAGCGGAATGAATAAATGAAGAAACAGGTAACGTCGAAGACCCGTCATATCCCAAGAAGCCAAACCCTAGAGAATACTCAAGATCCCGCGCTGTATTGTCCAGACGCCATCCAAGTTTCCGTCAAGAACGCCCGTAATCACCCACCACAGCCCCCAAGTCTATAACATTACCTCGCCCTGCGCGCTGGTTATGAGCACAGTCTATACTCGTGTGTTCGCCTCGCATATCTCAGCCCCGGCTGACCTCCCACGGACCGACTGGTTCAGATCCACCCAAAACAACCGGCTCTCTCACTTTCAGTATGACATGACATGACCAAGCTACCCGCTCCTCACGCAGTCTTTATATCTCTCCTCCGGATCTCGACGATTGCCCCCTGCGGCGGCGCAGGACAGGTCCTCTTGACCCTCGCCTGCTCCTCCGCACCACCGTCCCCGGGTCCTACACCCGCCGCAGAGGCCGCGGCCACCCCGCCGCCCGACGAGCCCGAGCTAAAGCTACTCGACCTCGACATCTCAGCCAGCGGCCTCTTCAGTCCAGCCTGCTGCAGCAGCGGCGGCGGCACGGCCGTCATGATGTCCCCCACGGCGGGACGGTCCTCGTCATCGACCGCCATGTCCCCGTCAAACGGGTCCGTGTCCAACAGCGCATCATACGCCCAGCAACCCTCCAACCCCTCCATAAACACGGGCGAGTGCCTCAGCGTATGCCACGAGAGCGTATGCCGCTTCATGGCGATGTACAGCGAATCAATGACCCCGTGGGCATCCACCACGGCACAGTACCGCCGCAAGAACTCGTGGTCACACCGGTCCATGACGCCCTGCATTAGCGTCTCGTCCAGCAGTCGCAGCATCGGCAGGCCCTGTAGCGTCTCGGCATCGCACAGTTTCGCCTGCAGCGGCATCCACTCGCGCCCGCGCAGGAACCGGCCGAACGCCTTCTCGACGGCCGCCCGGAACGACGCTGCGTCGCGGCCCTGCACCGCTACCATCTGGTGCAAGCCGCGCGACAGGCAGCGCTGGTACGCCGTCGTGTTGCGCTCGAAGGGCATGGGCACATAGGCATGCGGTAGCAGCGAGATGTGCACTGTCCAGGCGCCCGTGTTGGTGGTGGGCCGGGCAGTGGCCGCGAGGAGCCGGCGCGGGGAGGGGTGATGATGGTGGGGAGGATGGTGTTGCGAGGTGGTGATGGCGGTAGTCGAGGCTCTCGCGTCGCGCCCGGTGCCGGCGCCATACCCGTGGTGCTGGTGGGTATAGGAGTTGGTAGTGATGGTGGTGCAGTTGGTGACGGGGCCGCCCGTTGGGGAGGGGTACGGAAGTCGGGGGGCGGCCCCGGCCCCTAAAGGGGCCCCTAAAGGGGTTCCTAAAGGGCCGTTTGGGCGGGAAGACGTGTCGGATGTTGATCGCCTTCGTGGTAGGCGTGTAGCCATGGCGGCCGACAGGCGGATTTCTTCCTCCTCTTCTAGCGTTTCGGTTAGGTTCTCGATGCGCTCTTCCAGGCTGAGATCGGCGTCCCGGAGCTCCAGCTGACCCGCATGCAGCCGGTCGAGCCTTTCGTCGTGGTCACGGAGCTTGTCGTAGATTTGGCGGAGTTGGTCATCGTGCTGCTGGCTCTTTTGCTCGGCCTGTTGGATGGACCGCCAACTCATGCTGATGTTTCGGTAGGCACCCTTAATCTGTTCACTGAATTCTTCCCTGCTCTTTTCCAAGTGCTCCTCCACCTCGTTCAGGCGGCTGACGACGCTGTCGAGAACGTCCTCGTGCCCCCTGGAAAGTTGTTCCTCAAGGTGTTGCAGCCGCTTCTTCAGCAGTTCGAGCTCCTGCTTCTGGTCGGCCGAGGAGTCGGGGCCCTTGTTATGGAAGCATGCCAGATGACCACAATCGCAGGTAGAGCCCGGGATGTCTTTGTTGAGCGAGAAGTTCACGCAAGCACAGCGCTGGCCCCTGATCTCAGGCAGCAGCAGGATGTACCGGCAGTGCCCCTTGGGCATGTCGTCCACCTGGCCGTTTGCCGGCGTCTGCAGTGGCGAGGGAGAAGCTGAATGGGCCGACATCTTCGAGTCAGTGGACTGATAGACCGCCTAGAAGCGCGAGGTATCCCTGCGGAGGCCGCGAATCCGTAGGCTGACGTTTTGGATGAAGCAGGCGATAACTCTATGAATGATCTCGTGGGAAAAGGTGCGTCTCCGAGGGTAGCGAGGAATGAGCGGTGGAGACAGGAGGATGAGCGAGTAAGTAACTACGCAACAGCGGCACCCTATCGGAAATCACACATGACAGTCAGGAGTAGGACTGGCCGGGAGATATCCATGGGGAAGCGCTGCGGTTGGTGCTTGCTTGTCGACAATTCACCCCAACCTCGAAAGGGTCATGACCCGTAAACTCAAGAATCGCGGCTGCGGTGAGGGAGCCCAGGGGGTGTTATGTGAGATCCCTTATGGGGTCAGCCGTTAGGGTCCCTGAGACTGCGAGGCTCTGTGCAAGCAGATATGTGGTGTTACCGAGGGCCGCCGGGCCAGGGGGACGAGCCGGTTATCAGGCGCCAATACGCAGCATGCGATTGCGGTTAGAGACGCCCAACACAAGGCAACAAGGGAGAGAGATCTCAGGATGTGGTCGACTGATAAACGAATCCACGAGGACTGGCCGGGGAACGCGGAGCCTTGGGAATGCCCGGGGATGTCGGGGGGTATCTGAGATTCTGGGGCCGATGGCGAAGATAGGCAGGGAAGCGGTGCAGGAATCCTCCAGGTTTGAGATATGCCACACAGCGGCAGGCCGGATGCTTCCCGTGGCACCCAACTGTAGATAACGTTTAGTGTTTTGTGGAGTGGCGGACCCTTCCCGGGCGATGGGCGATAACGGGCCAGCCGAGTTGCAGCGTCGCAGGCGGATATCTTGATATCTTATTCAATGTATGATGCGTCCGAGGCCGTGGCAAAAACAAACGAGAACAACAGCAACAGGAGGGATGCAGCAGCAAGAAAGCCAGAAAATAGAACCAGCTGGCAGCTTGGCGGAGTTGCGGGCAGGAGCGCCAGAGGTAAAAGAGGGAGGGAAGGTCTCCCGAGACAAGAGATAGCGCAACGAAGGGAGCTGCTAGGATTTGAGCGCGATAAATTGCTTGTCCGGGCGGCCACCAAGGTACCAACCGTTTGCGGCTGGCCTTGACAGCGCGTCCTTACCAATAGCGAGGTACGGAGATGCCGCGGGTCTTGCTCCCGAGTGGGAGGTCCCATCCTATGTGGCACTACGCTGCCCCTCCACAATCCCGGCGTGCTCGAGACCTACACGTGTAGACCCCCCGTCGACTGCAGCGATGGCGACAAGTGACGTGACAATCACTGTATCTTCTGCAAGTCCGGTCCGTACCAAATTTGCTCCCGGCCGCGCCTACAACGACACACTGCAAATCGATTCGCGTACCCGGGCGGCTGCGCAGCTCGCAAAGGGCGGCCTGGCCGACAACAAGCGAAAGGCGGATCTTCGAGCGGTGGTATGTCGTGTGTAATACATTGGGGCCAAAGTGGGAACGGATTTGCCGGCGTGGGCAGTGTGGGACGATGGGCGCCCAGGAGGACGGAGTTTTTGGCATCAAAAACGTCGAAAGAGACGGCGGTTGTCTCTGCACATGGCCGGCTTCTGTGGATGAACAGCCCTGCTCCAGATTATTCAGAATTTCTGTGCCTATTCCCGCAGATGCAACAGGTTCGGTGCCTGGTGGGTTTCGTTTGTCCAGAATCGCGGACCAGCAGGGTCCTCCAGCTTGGTGCTGTCCCCCCTCCGGCGAACTGGTGTGGGCCAGGAATCTCTCGCGGAAGGGCCATTATGACGGGACAAGGACTGTCGAGTGGGGCGAAAGGATGCCACATGGGATGATGGGACAATTAAGACCATCTGTGGGGGTTCAAAGATAAGAGTTTGTTGCCTGATGCCTGAGGATGCAATCATTTTTCGGGCGCATCCAAAATGCACGTCCCGTCGAGCCGACATCCTTGGCTCCACATCGACGCTCAACATCAAATAAGGAAGCAGAAAACAGCACATTCGAGCCAAATGCATAGATTCCAGAAACCCCGGTAGAATCCCAGACCGGGCGACCTGGCATCGATATGTTTCACACCTGGACTTCGGCATGCTGGAGCCCCCCTCTCCGGCCGCTGTTCCGACTTCAAAGGCACAGTGATCGTTCAACGCGATGCACGTGTATTCTACTGCCACCAGGATCGTCAGGAGCCGCTACGAGATAAGGTGGGAGCCAAGAGCAGCCGGGAGACATAGCTCAGGCCGTCGACGCTGTAACACGTCACCGTGCCACCGACCCAGAGAAAAGCCCTGGCGGCCGCGCGGACGAAGGGCATCCGGGCTCTCGACGCCTGTGCACCGGCCATTCGACCTCGTCCCAGCCATCCCCAAACTATCTGACTATCGCGCTCGTCCTCTGCGTCCGATTTGCGTCATGTCGCACCATCCGCTGCCGCAATCACGGTGCAAGGTAAGGTGCTGGCTAATCCGTGGCACAGCATCAGACGGCGCGATATCTCGCGATTGACCCTGTCCCAATCCGCCAGAACATCTGTCGAACTCTGCCGTCCATGTTACACACCCACTCCAAATTCACTATCCCAACTGCCTGTTTGAGCCGACAGTCTCGGACCAGATAAGGAGCCGTCTCACATCAACAGGGCTGCGGCAGACATATCTGCAGAGCCGGCCTCAGTCCCCTGTTGGTGTTCGGGTACCGCAACAACAGGGCAAACCGATAGCTTGAACTAATAACTCATCGCGATAAGAGACCGACCCCTAGTCGGTCCTGCATATGGTATCAGAGTAGCGGTGACCCGGCGTGTTTCGGAATGCTTCGCTCACCAACGCGCACGCGCCTTTGGCCCGACAGATAACGTGCCCTGTAGACGGTTTCGTGCTTGCGAGGCTTTGGTCGCCATTTCACCCAGGCTTATCAGTCGGCGAATCGTAGTGTTATCTGGGGCGGCCTTTGCAAAGCCGAGAAGCTGCGACACGAGACGAGAGGTGAAGCTGCATTGCCCCGGATGATACCCCATCGTGCCATGAGCAGGCAGGGGGCATGGATACGGTACCATGCCAGCATCCCGTTTCCCAGAGGAGCCATGACACGAATGCAGGCCCCATCTCGCAGCGATTGTCCCGATCCTTGGAATTCTCGTCCTCGGCAAAATCTCCCCAAACGACGTGAAAACGGAACATGACAGCTGGCCCCCGCCTGCTGTACCCGACCCATTCGTTGAGCTTATCAGGACCTTGGTTCCGTACATCAACCGACGAGCCGGGTGTTCCAGTCATGGTTGTTCTCGAGTGTGGCGTTCCGTTGATCAAGATCGCGACTTCCTCCGCGAACAAGGGATTCAGCCTCGACGGGTACATCCCGCCGCCTCGTCTTGGCGAGCGTATGCCTGGCAGCCCATTAGGTAATGGGACCACCAACTCCCCTGTCGTGGGGTTGCAGAAGCAGACAAATCGCATCGCGCTGACTTGCCACATGCTCGCCCGATTCGTACCACATAGTTCCGATCCAACGGTTTTTCATGGCCATTTCATGAGACAGCAAAGGCGGCCGTCCCCGAGGCAAACCGGGCCAACAGACGGGGACCCGAAAGCTCATGTCGGCTGCAGATGGATGAGAAATGCCGCGAGTGTCTTCCACCCCTAGCGTTTCTATTCGCTCTCTTGGCCAGCCGCCGCAAGCGCGGTTGGGAAGCACGTTAGCGGCAGAAAGCAAGGACGAAGTGGCTTCGGCTTGTGATGGCCGAGTCGGAATGGTTTCCGGATCGAGAACATGCCAGCCCATAGAGGCCCTGGACATGGTGACAGTCAACTGACAGATAAAAGCCCAGTCATGCTCAGGGCTTCTGGACCTACACGGTAATCTTACTGCTTGACCGGCACGACAACTGTAACAGCTCATCGGCCACCTACCAGTCAGAGCAGCCGTGCAAGGATCTGACTTGTCTTTGCTCGATCCGTCAGCCCTATCAAGAAGCGACATTCCCCTGCCCCTAATCACGTCACCCACCTTTAGCCTGACTCACAAGACTTGCCTTGTCAGGCTCTCAGTGCAAGGAATGAGTCCGATTGGGAGGGCACCGGCTTGGCTGGCACGGGAGCGCCCGTCCCTACTGACGGCAGTCAAGAAAAGCTCTCCCCTTGAAGTTCCCCGACGTGGATTGTGGATTTATCACCCTCATGTGCAGACGTGATTAGAGCTGAGCTCCCTACCCACGGAACACGCGGCCGGGCATGAGGTGTTTTGCCCGCCGTCCGCGAGAGCCATTGGTGCCGACTAAGGTATCGGGGCGTTTGAGCTAACCCCTCCCTCTGCCACAGCTGGGGATACCGCTAGACCCAACCAGTGACCGAGTGCCATCAATTCATCCCGCCAGAGTCCCTTTGGGTTCTCTGTCTATTTAGTGAGTCACGTCCCTAGCCTGTTGTTGACCTTTGGAATGTAGTAGGGTACTGAATGGTACCGTCGTTCAGCCATTTGTGAGTGGCCGATTACAAGCCGCCCAGCTTCTTGAATGGCCCGTGACCATTGGCGAAGTGGGTGGGCGCGCAGATCAGGGGCGGGACTTGATCAGTTTACTCCTTTGAATGGGATGAACATTATCTGACGTGGTCCATCAATAGAAAGGGATGTCAGTGGGCAACCTGGGAAACAATAGGATTTCCGTAGGCCCCATACATCAAGAGCACACGGTGTCAGATTATACGTACGGATGGACTGATGTCAGCAAACCACCTAGATGATAGTGGCTTCTCACGCCTCTGACTTTTTCAGAGTTTATCAGGCAGAGGCTTCCAAGAGTCATCGTGATGATGTGGCCATCCATTTCCCTGGAAGCTGTCTGGCGTAAGATAACCAGCAGTCTGGTACTATGTCAGGTGTGATATGAAAGTCCTGGGAGTGTGTGAGAACATATGTGTGCCTTGGGGCTCGGTCAGTTTGCTGTCATCACCGAGGATCGAACACTGCAGGACTAGGTCTGTCAAGGCGGGTTTTGGGCTTGGGTACAGAGTTCCGCGGCGGACTGGAGGGCTTGTCTATCTAGTGACGCGGTCCAAGCCCAGTGGCCGGGGCCCCGGGAGAGCAGAGTTGGGTTCTGCCTCACAGGAAGAAGGTGGGAGGCCTGTGTTTTATTGTTGGCGGGCTCTCTGATCGTCAAAAAAAGTCTCAGAGGTATATCCTGCTCGTGAAGGACAGGAGAGAAGTTAAGCTGACCGGTTTATCTCGAAAAAAGGGGGACTTTGAGATGACAACCCCTTGAAAGGGCTGAGAGGTGCATATATTATGAAGTTGAGCAACTCAGTCTACTGCTAGCTCTGCAGTATATCTCCCTTCTTGTCGTGGCAAAGCCTTCTTAAAATCAGGTCTTCCTTTCGCTTTGTTCCATCACACGGCGACCGTCTTTTCAGCATCGAAACCCTCGGCCTGGGCGAAGTAATAGCCCCTCTGGTTCGCCATCAGCCTCAATGCGTCGGCGCCGTCCTCTCGCTCGACTACAAAATCGCAGTTGTAGTGAGTGTGACCAAAAGCCCATAGCTTCACTCTACTACTCTTGAAGCACTTCTCATTGGACAAGTCAGTCGAGAATGCGCTCGTGATCCGACTCCCGGCGTGTCTGGGCTCGATGGCCCGAGCATCTAGGGTCGGGCTCCAGTGCGAAAAGATGACTATCTTGACGTCGGAGTCCTCGAGGTCTGCAACCTGTGCATTCAGCCAGGCAAGATCCCGCCCGTGCGCCTCGTTGTGCGCGTTCACGTTCCACTCCTTGGTCTGGAAGAAGTCATTGAGACCGAGGCTGACTGCCGTGTGGCTCTCGGACTGGACGTGGGAGAAGAGACTGCAGCCTAGAATGACGACGTTGGAGCCTGGCATTCTGAAGACGTCGCGGTCGAGCAGCACAAACTCTCCTAGTGACTGGTTCTGGCGAACACCCTTCTGGAAAGAGCGCAGAATGTCGAGGGTCTCGGGCCAGTTGGAATGGTACGCTTCGTGATTTCCAGGGACGAAGAACACTGTCTGAAACTGGGACAACTGTCGAGTCAGGAAGTCGAGAAAATCTCCTTTGTGTGCCGCGACGGTTCCGATGTCACCTAGTAACGCCAGGTGCGGCGACTTGGGAACGATTTCGAAGACGTCGTAGGCTTTTGGGGCTTCTAGGTGCAGGTCTGAAAGAATCTGGACTGCCATATTTGAGTGGATTGCTGAACCAACGGATGCCGGGTGCCGAAACCCTCGCAAAAGACGTTGAGACACGTGGATATTACAATTACCGTGAGCACTGTGGTTCTTGGGATGCTGTATAGGAAATGCGATGCGTCAGGCCAGAAGAGAAGGAACCTTGGTGGTGCCACTGTGTAAATGCATCAATTGAGGCAATTCATACACGAGTATCTCCCACTATCTCAAGATCTCTGAGCTAACAGTGGCTGATTATTCCCGCGTCTCAATTGCTCCACCAATGGTCGTGCGCAAAAGCCGACAAGCAAGTTTGTGCGGGTGTACGGATTATATCCGTATATGAAGTGAATAATGAAACATTGTTCAAGGTCTTGTGATTGCGATACACTTCACACGGTTGGTGGCTCAATTCTGCCCCTAAAAGGAGCCGTGGCTATCGGAACCTTTCTCAACCAAACTGAGCGCCTCCTGAAGCTCCAACATCCACTGACATGTCGGCTTTTTACCTTCCTGGAAGTTCCTGTAAGACGCCTTGAGCGGCTCCGGAAGCAGACTAGCATCCAGCAGCCCGTCTTCATCGACATAGAGACTCATGTACGCAATCATGGATATGTTGAATGAACTGACGAGTTGCTTTGATCCCGTGCGAAGAGACGCATATAAGCTTCCAAGAGAACGTGGGGTCTGAGGGCGATCATATGGTCTGTTCCGGGCTTGAAGACTCCTGATCCTCGACCTGGCCTCCAGGTTGGAAAGACGGTTTTGTCGGATGCATGGGCGAACTGCGGCGGAAGAGTTAGCTTGCTCGGGGACAATAGAGCATGGTTCACTGGTGAGAAACCAGAGCGTTTCTCGCTGAAGATAGTGCCCCACGGTAACTGGCGGCGGCGTCTGCCGTTGCTCCGAGCTTGCGGCGCGATATTTGGTGTCGGGGCACGGCCTAAGGTCGTTGTGCTGAGCGAGGGCTCTGACGTCTATCTCCAAGCAGTCATCTGGAATCATGAAGTCGACGGACTATTCAGGCAGCTAGCTACACACGCATGTTGTGATTTCTCGGCAGAGGGATACCTGCAGCGACAATGGATGGGACCCCATTAAGCGTGAGAAGGCAGTGGCCCCACAAGATTGCGGGAACATGGGCGGAGTTGAGAGTGTGGGCAAGCGATGCCACGAGGATTGCGACTCGAGCGTCAGGTTGGAAACTAAATATACACTTTGGTATCAGGCGTGTATATACGGTCTGTCGATACGGTCTGTCGATATGAATTCTTGTCAGAGTAAGTATGTCGCGGATAAAGGAACTGTTGGATTTGGCAGGTGGTCAGAGAGGGCAGTTCAGGGGTGACTAATGGCTTGGCACCAGGATTCTCAGGATCAGGAACAGGCAGGGAACTTCTGGGAAGAACACAGACAGGAACGATCATCATCATCAATTGAGTGGTTGCCCATTTTTTCGGTACCCAATTACTACGGTGCGGCACATTCGTGGCTGTTGGCTTTCCAACAGGAACACTCGCCGAGTCGAAACCGACCGTGTAGGCTCCCAATAGCCCAATGGCGTTAACATGAGTACTGTGACGATACGTGCACAACTAACCCACTCAGCTATGTCGTATCTCCCTGAAAAAGGGTGTCGAATCGCAATTCGCTCCGGCCTTGCGATTTTGTGGGTTATATGTGGCTCACGACACACCTCTTCGGTGGGTCATCGGCGGGTGGCCTGTGCGCCCACTTATCCTTCACGGGTCGCAGACGCGCATCCTGTATACTCTCCCTCTCCCTTTCCTTAGCTTTCGATTAGCAGAATTGAGTCGGCATTTGCAGTGCCCAGTGCCTCGCCTTGATGCCACTTGTCTCTCATAAGAGGAAGGGATATCTGGAGAGCGGGAGACTCAGCTTGGAACTTGGGGACTGTTTTCTCTTAAGAATTAGTCAATTGGTCAGTGGTGCATATCTAATACAATTATCTTGCCTGCTTCTCGTTATGAATTTAGAGCATCTTCTATAACGTGATCCACCATTGACTCGGACACCCCATTGACTCGGACACATTTTCCCCCACCATAACCACCCAACTTCAACACGCGTTTTCTCTACCACAACAATGTCCGACAGCTTCCCAGAAAACCGAGTTCTTCTCGCGATCAATGCGATTCGATCAACACCGCGCTTGAGTATCCGACGCGCCGCAGAGATATACAATGTCCCCAAGTCGACAATTGCAGATAGAATGAAGGGAAAGATCGCGAAGTCCGACAGCTATCACGGCCGTTCGAATTTGACGAAGATCGAAGAGGAGGCGAT